>NC_133660.1:179104025-179787369 GCF_037893015.1 Macrotis lagotis | reverse complement strand
ATCTACCCTCTGCTTCTACTAGGCCTTCTCGGTAGCCTGATCTAATAAACTTGTTTCATCTTAATGCTTTTATTTTACTTTTCTTATCTCCTGATGACATAACATAACTGACCATGATTTCCAGTATGTGTTATACTTTCATAAATATCTCCAACTCACTGGTTGCATTTGGGGTAAGCATAATTATCCCTGCTCCTGTTGCCTTCATACTCCCACAATATAACCACCATTCAGTAACCTCTCCTCTTTTGATAGAATTATCACTAAATCAATATTCTGATTTGTGGACCCATAGGGTAAGAGTTTTCCTTCCTCAATGAATTCAGTGATTGACTCACAGTCTCACTTTATCCCAGATTCTGCCCTCATACTAAAAGTCTTCAAAATTCATTAATGTTCCCTGACACCCTTAAATCCAGGTCCCTTAACTTGCTCACTTGACATGACCTACCCTTGTATTCCATTTAAATTATACTCATGGTTATATAAAAGATTGTGTGACTCATGACCTTCTCATCACCAACATTATCTTCTTCTTTACCAGAATCATGGATATACCCTTGTAGCAAACATTTGGCATTTAAAATACTGTGTCATTGCAAGGAAGAGATAAAGACAAGATGTGAAAATGAGAAAGGCAAAGTGTGGTGCAGACTGCTGGACCAATCAGACATCCTATCCAAGCTAAAGATTCACATTCAATAAAAGCTGTAGGCCTAAGGCAAGACAACTACAAGTTAGAGTGCTTCTCTGAGGTGAACAGCTTGTTGCTAACTTGGAGAGAAAACTGAACCAACACAAGACTGGTAACAGTGAAGCAGAAAAGGAGTGGGCAACTTCCAGTGATATGGTATACAGGATCACATTTACTCATCCGGGACAGAACATCAAGATAAGTTTGATAAAAGTGATTGGGGAAATAAGAAACTGCTCAACAAAATTACACATGGTTTACCAACAGGATAGTTCAACCATCTCCAAGAAGGTAGCATTTAACTCCTTCAAAAGTGCAAGCCTACCAAACTAAAGACTGACACAGTTATTGTGCTGACTTCATTTTTGTATAATACCTGCAAAAGAAACCTGAACAGTATATAAATGGCATGCCAAAAACTTGAATCACTTCCATTTAAATTGTCTTAGGAAGGTTCTGAAGATCAGCTGGCAAGATAATATACAAGACACTGAAGTCCCCTCACTGGCCGTGTTGTTCAAATGGTTATTTTACAGAGAACACACATGAGACAAGCACTCACACAAAGATCAGAAAAAGCGAAACAGGGACGTTCTCAAGATTTCACTGAAGAACTTTGGAATGGATCGTGAGACATGAGAAATACTAGCACAAGACCACCCAGTAAGGTGTGCCCACCACAAAGGTCCTGTACTGTATGAGTAAAGCTGAATTGCTATAGTGCAAAAGAAATGCAAAATGCACAAATTTAGAAACATCTCCACTCCATTGTTTGTATGGAATATTTGTGCCCAACCTGTGATAGAGCCTTCTGAGCTCATATTGGTCTAATCAGCCATAGTCAGACAGACTGTACCTCGAGCCCAATATAATTATGTCATTTTGATCCTCTCTGAGAACAAAAAGCAACAATTCCCCAACCAACCAAAAACTTCAAAACCTTGTATAGTAGATGTCTACTTCCTTTCCTTTCACTGTCTTCTTAAATTTTTGCAGTCTCATTTAGGACCTTAAAATTTCTCTTCACTTCTGGCCAAGATAGTGGAGAGAGACAGACACAGTTCTAAAATCTCCTGACCTTTCCCCATATATGTTATGAAACAAAACTCTTAACAAAATTTCTCTTCAATGTTGTTAATTATCTCCTTCTCATCAAATTTGCTGGTCTTTTCTCAATACTCACACCATTTTTTAACAGTTCTACAGACTTCACACTATTGATCACCCTTTTCTGCTAAATACTTTCTCCCATCCTCCTAGTCACCCAGTTCACCACCTACAGGACATTTTTGACTCACTTAATATTAAATTAGTTGTCAAGTCCTATCATTTCTACCTTTTGTAATCCCTCAATTATAAGCCCCTTCTCCTCTGAAACTATCACCATCCTGATACAGAAATTTATCACCTCTCATTTGAATGATTGCAATAGCCTGAAGGCAGGTCTCTCCGTCTCAAACTTCTTCCTACACCAATCCATCCTCTGCTCAGCTGTCAACTGATCTTCCAAAAGAGCAGGTCTGATCATGAAATCCTATTCAATAAACTCCAGTGATCCCCTAAAGCCTTCAAGCTCAAATGTAAATTCTCTTTTGGGCTTTTAAAGATTTTCATGTCATGACCCCTTCCTATATTTCCAGTCTTCCTCACCTTCCCTACACACCAGCTCTGTGATCCAGCAATGAATGACTGCCCTGATGTTCCTGATGTCACAACATAGCCATCCTCTAATCCAAAGGGCTTTCACTGGCTCCCAGTACAAATAATGAAACAGTTCCTTTTCTAGAGAAATAGGGAACTGTAAGAGCATAATCTTACATATATATATATAGGCAGATGCTATTACTATTTTTGCTTAATGTATTTTTAACAAAAGAATGGTTTGCTTAGGAAATGGAAAGTTGGGGAAAAAATTCAAAATTTGACCTTTATATGAAAATAAAAATCAATAAATCTAATTATTAAAAGGGAAATATATGAACTTCAAATGCACAGAATAATATTTAAGCCCACATTGAAAACAAGGAACCAGTTTTTCTTCCTCCCTTCAGTCAGTCAATAAAAAAACTAAGTGGTACTAAGTGGTTGAAGGCAAAGAAAGGCTAAAGTTAGTCTCTGCCGTCAAGGAGCTCACAATCTAATAGAAAGATAACCTGCAAACACTGAAGTACAAATAAGCTATAGAGAGAATAAATAGGAAATCATGTACAGAGGGGAAGAAACTATAAATAAGAAAAAATGGGAAAAGCTTACTGTGGAAGGGGGGATTTTAGTTGGAACTTGAAGGAAGGCAGATTACCTAAAAAGTAGAGATAAGGAGATAGAGCATAACAAGGGACACAAAGAAAATGCAGAGAAATAGAATATTTTGTTTATAGAACATCAAGGAAGCAAGTTTCACTAGATCAAAGAATATGTGGAGGTATAAGAATCCTGGAAAGGTAAGAGGGAGCAAGGTTATAAAAGTGCAGCTTGGAATGTCACACTGAGAATTCTATTTGATCACAGAAGTAAAAGGAAACTACTGGAGTTCACTGAATGGGGGTAGCATGGTCAATACAAAAGAATTTTAAGAAAATCACTTTGGTGACTAAATGATGGAATTGAATTAGGATGCAATAACCCAAGTGTGAAGTAATTAGAACATGCACTAGGGAGGAGAAAAGGGGGGGGGGTCAGTTGAACAGATGATGCAAAAGTAAAAAGGGGGGGGCTTAGTGACAGACAGGAGGTGGTGATGAGAAATGGACAGTGAGGAGTCAAAGATGGCAACCAGATATAAGCCTACTACTACACCACAGTAACAGAGATGTCTCAAAGAGGGAATAGTGTAGAGGAGTCCAGTTTTGGAAATATGAGTTAAGATGTCTATAGGACATCCAGTTTGAGATGTCTGAAAGGCAGATGTAGATACAACAGTGGAACTCAGCCAAGGGATAAAGGCTGGATAAGTAGATTTGCAAATCATCCATACTGAAATGATTTTTGAAACCATGAGAGCTGATGAAATCACCAAGTTAAATAGTATAGAAGAAGAGAAGAAAGCCCAGGACAGAGCTCTGTGGGACACCCTTGATCTCTCTGGTTGTCTTAGTATTGCTCAATGGCAATATCTTATTTAAGAACCAACAAAGTTAGCCTTAGAGTACAAAATAACACCCTAAATAATTCTACCTAATTCTCTGTCATTTATAGATTTTAAAAAACTCAGATATTCAGTTCTTTCTCCTCCCTCACATATAGGTCATTTCCCTATTCATTAACACCTGCATGAGTTGTCGAAAAGGGAAAAATAAAGACACATACTCAACCTACTCAATTACATTACTCAGTATCTACTCATCAAAGATTTCTGGGAAGGGTTGAAACTACTGAGTAAGATGAAAATATCAGATTCAGTGTATTGACCTAAGGCTTCTTTGGTCATTTGGGGGGGGGGGGGGATTCTGGAGGGGAGGCAAAGCAATAGAGTGTCTCTAGATATGAAGTTGTTTCCATGCATTGATTTTGTAATTATGATTTTAAAAATTGGCTCATAGGATATGTACCTTAGGTCTGGGCCAGTGATTCATATCAGCTTAATTCAGTGAATCATTGCTAGAGATTAAGTCATTCTAGGACAAGAAACCTTATGGTAAGAAGCATGAGCTTCTGTGCTCAGATTGCAAGGATCTGGCTAAAAATCAGTCCATTTCTCTATCAAAAACAAAGTGAACATGGAAATAGCCAGATGATACAATTGGCTTCAAGTAACCAATAAGTAGAGCAGAGAGATGAGTTCAGGAAACAAAATAAAGATGGGCTAGGGGAAAAAACTCCAGATTAGCAATGAAGAGTTTCGTTTTGTTTTTTGTATCTAGAACCAAAGCCTTCTGATTGCATATCAAAAGGGAGAGCCAATAGATGTTTAAGTAAAAAAATATCTTGAAACAGCTATTGGTAAGGTAAGGTAGGGGATATTTGTCCTGTATATAGATTGTCTCAAACATGGTTGAATACTGGAAGAGCAGGCTGCAGAGGTTAAAATGTTATTAAGTTCCCAACTAAATCTAGAACAGATGAATTAGAAGTAATTATTATATTATTAGGCAGGAAAAATATTATTATGAGTCAGGAGAAAAAAAGTTATGGTAGAATAAGCAGAACTAAGACAAAGTTCTCTGGGGTTAAGGGACCAGATTAAATTATAAAAGCTTTAGCAATCGTTTTCCTCTTTTCAAATACTATAGGACCCTCTGCCCTCCCCCTCTCCCATCCTACCCCTTACCATCACTGTTATTTTTCTTTTGTATTGATTTATGCTAATCAACATTTTCAACACACACAAAAAAAGTAGCCTATATGTTATTAGGGAATAGAAAGAATGGAAGAAACTATGCAGCCTTAACCTTTCCAGGATCCTAGATGGAGGCAAAGGAGGAAATATTGACAGGAAGAATCCAATAGAGGCAGAGTTTTCCCTTTCCCATTTCTCCTCTAAAGTGTTACAGTTAGGTTTTTCTGAGAGAGGCTTCTAAGTGGTGCAAAAGTGGAACATCGAACTTAAGTGCAGGACATTGAGTTCAATAATTGATTCAAGCTGTGTGACTCAAAGCAAGTTAGTTAACTTCTCCAAGCCTCAGTTTCCTCATCTGTAAAATAGGAATAAGGGTATCCACCTCCTAAAATGCATTTTACAAGTAATAAAAATAAATGATATATATTATTTTATCCATATATTCTCATTACTAAAGTAATTTAGAAGTTAGATGCTTTCTTTTATTAATTTTATACTTCCCTAGTAAGATATCAAATGTCATTTCCTAAATAAAACTGTATCACACCATATTCCATTCAAGAGCCAGAGAAAGTTTGCATTAGAATATGGATATATCAATTAGAACTATCTTCACAAGAGATGCATATTTACTTGAAAAGAAATGATAAAGAGCCTCATACACAATGTAATGTCTACATGTTTGTTTTTATACACCATTAAAGAATTTCCCTTCAGCAGAGGAATACTCATGTTCATATATGCTTTGGTGGCTGCCTATAACACTAAAGAAAAAAGGAAGTGGTTTTAGTAGAAAAAAAATGTTATTTAAACAAAATCATTCTATCATTAGAGCTTTTCTCAGTAGGTTAAAAGGTCAAATGAAGGGCTTACTCTAAGAAAAGGAAAAATAACAAGAATTGGTTGATAAGCAAATATGATGGGAACTTGGGAGAGATCCCATAATGAAGGAACATCAAGGAATAAATGCTACATGTAGACCTTGGAAAAATATATTTCAGGGATTCACAAGAAGACCAACTTTCAAAATACTTTCAAAGCCTTTATGAATGAAAATTTAATGATCTAAAAATAAATGAGTCTGATGAGGAACAAAAAGGAGCTGGCTAAAGAGACCAATAAATATCACTTCATTGGGAACTCAACCAACTTAGAAGGACATATATGGATATGGAAACAAAGGCAAGTAATTGTTTTCAAGTCAACAGGTCCAGATAAACATTCCTAGATACTAAAGCAAAGCTTGAAAAAAACCCCCCACAAAATTAAAGTTCCATAGGATGGGTGTCAGAAAAACATGTCCCTTTCCAAAAAAGGGAAGAAAGTAAATTTGTCAAAGCATGGACCAGCAGCCTTTACCATCAGTTCCTGGGAGAGAAATATGGAACATCTTATTTAAGGAAGAGTTTGTAAGCACTTGAAAAAAGAGAAGTTACACTACCAACAAACACAGACTCATCAAGCCACACTAAACTTAACCTCATTTCCTTTTGGGGATTTTTAGGCTACTGAATCAGGGAAGTACCAGAAGCATGTTATGCCTAGATTTCTGCAAAACATTTGATAATTCTTGAAATATTCTTATGGGCAGTTTAGAAAGTGGACAATATTAAAATATATTTTGGTGAATTTCAAGTTTATTTAAATAGTAAGACCCAAAGATCAATAATTAATCAACTTCAATGTGGAGAATGATCTCAGGATTGGCAAAGCTCTATGATTTCCTCATGCTGTTCAACATATTTACTTTAATGTTTTAGATAAAGCCTGAGATGGCATATTTACAAAATTTGCAGATGTAATGAAAAAAGGAATAGATAATATGGAGGAATCCAAAAAGATTTCCACAATCAAGAACAATGGGTTTAAGTAATAATTTGAGTGATACTCAAAAAAAAATTTTCATGTGCTATATCAATATAAGATGGTAGAGATATGACTTTGGATTCAAGAAGAGGGAAAAAGACACAAAGGATTTCAGTGGACTGTATGGTCTAGTTGACTTAAGTATGACAAGGAAAATCAATAAAAAAAATAATCCATTGGGATCTATTAATAGATGGACAGTGTCTCTAGGATAAGAAAGATTATAAAGTGCTTGAATGCTCTCTCCTCATCAGGTCATATGCTGAGCATGTTCTGTTTCAGAAACCCTATTTTAGCAAGTATTTAAGTAAGCTGGAACTTACTAGACAGAACAATTGTGATAGGAAGTAGATTTTAAATACTGTCATCCAAGGATCAGTTGAAGAAACTAAGGAAGTTTAGTCTAGAGAAGAGAAGATTTAGACAGGATATGCCTAAAAGTTATTTTCAAACATCTGAAATACTATATTGTTATATGAAGGAAGTTGCATTATGTTTAAAGGCAACATAAGTAAAGAAGTAATATCAATAGGTGTGCTGAATTTAGCAAAGAAACTAAAGGCTTAAAGGAAAAATTATAGGGAGAAACATATGGCAAAACAATAGCTGGGTAACTTTCTGACTTTCAGAATAGCAAAGAGATAGACAAGAAAGAAGTTAACAGACTAAAGAATTTTAGAAGAGTTAAATATATCTCTAGGGATTGTGGAATCAAAAATAAAAATAGTATGATATTTTTGAATCATGCACAGCACCTTTTTAAAAATCTGACTGCTAGAGCATAAACTTCTCATCAACTTCTACATAATAAATATAGAGAATCAGAATAGTAAAAACAAAGAATGAATTCAAAAGTAAATGGAAAGTATTCAAAAAATATGTGGGTCAAAAATCAATCATAGAAGTCAGTCAATAAACATTTAAGGGCCTAGTTTGTGCCAGTCCTCTGTCAAATGCTGGGAATACAAAGAAAGGCAAAAGAGTCTCCACCTTAATGGGGAAAATGATAGAGATGTAACTCTGTATAAACAAGCTCAATACTGGATATATTAGAAATAATCAATAGAGAAAAGGCACTAGAATTAAGGAGAATTTGAAAGTGTTCTTCCCTCTACAAGATGGGGTTTTTCATTAAAGAAAATCACAAGAATGAGACAGCCTACAAAACAGAGGAAAATGTCTTTCTCAAACACTTTAGTAACAAGAGAAAAATACAAATATATGAGGTATATAATTTAAAAAATAAAAACATACTCAGAAAACACAATGAACATGAAAATAGAAATAGTAAAAATTAAAGAGAAAAAATCATTTTAAAAAATTAAACTGGTAAAGCCTTCAACTTTTTAAGTTAATAAAATCACTGAGGAAAATCAAATTGCCAAAATAAAAAGAAATCACATAAGATGAAATAAATTTATTACAAAATATTTTGTCTAATTGTATGCTAACTTAAAAGAAAGTCGAATTTTTTCAAAAATATAAAATGCCCAGATTAACAGAGAGAGAAAAAAATGGAAATTTTAAATAAATCATTAATTTAAGGTTTACAAAGTACTTTATATATTATATCACTTCATCCTCACAACATCCCCATGTTATCACCATTCCCATTTTAGAAGTGAAGAGATTGATTCTAAGAGGTAAAGTATAATAAAGTAATTATGTGAAGTAGAATTTGATTCAGTTAAGTACCTGTTCTATATAACAAAATAAAAAATAAACCCACAAAGGTCATCATCCTTTCTGTTTTCTACCAAGAAAAACCAGGATGAAGAATTAGAAATATAAATTCTATTCAATATATATTTAGAGAATATATATTTCAATTTACCAATATCCCCAAAGGAATTATATGAATATAATTTAAAACATTTTAGAAAAATAAGTTGTTCATAATTGGACAATGCAAATGCTAAAAATTAGAACAAGAATAATTTCTCAACCTAAGTATCTTATCAGACTACCAAAGGATTATTAATTCATTGAATGAAACAAAATAGCAAAATTCACCTGAAGATATATAGAAAAGCAAAAACAGTCCCTCACCTCAAGGAGCTCACATTCTAATGCAGAAAACAACATGGAAACTACAAAGTATATGGCAAATAAAAGGGAAATAATCTCAGAGAAAAGTCACTAGTCACTCCTGGAAACCAGGAGTCAGGGACGTAGAGGAAGAGGCTTCAAGCATGAGGGGTAGTCAATTAAAACACTCAGGCTGTTGCCTGACTTGAGTGAAGAACAGGAAGGAAAGTTGCAGGAACATAAAAGTGAGATGTTAGAGATGACACCCTAAGATTCAAGCTAAAGTCCCTAGAAAAATGGAGAGAATGAAAAAAAAAGTGGTTGGTTCTAATACTAGATCTAGATTACAAAGTAATATTCATCCAAACTAGTTGGTACAGGTTAAAAAATAGAAAAGTTAATAAAAGAAATAGCTCTCGAGTATACAAACTCAGAAAAAAATGATGCAGAAAGGACACAATCTTACTTCATTAAGAACTCAATAATCAATTAAAAACTATCAGGAAAACAGGAATGCAATTGGGGGAAAAATAGGTTTTATGACTATTTCAAACCCTATCTACCACAAATACGCTTGAACTGTATATGTAGATGTAGATGTAGATATAGATGCAGATGCAGATGCAGATGCAGATACAAAGATATAGATAGATATAGATATAGATGATATAGATATAGATATAGATATAGATATAGATATAGATATAGATATAGATATAGATATAGATATAGATATATGCCTAAGAGATATAAAGGATTAATATCACAAACAAATTGGGAGAGAATGGAAGGAAATACCTTTCA
Source organism: Macrotis lagotis (assembly GCF_037893015.1). Lineage (NCBI taxonomy): Eukaryota > Metazoa > Chordata > Mammalia > Peramelemorphia > Peramelidae > Macrotis > Macrotis lagotis. The sequence goes on along the minus strand of NC_133660.1, from coordinate 179,777,701 downwards.
CAATAATTGACTAAACAAGGATAAAGAAGTTAATAAAACTACAATTTTAATAAAATAAAATTGAAAAGTTATGTACACACAAAAAAGTGCAATTAAAATAAGAGAAACATTTAACTGGGGAAAAAAATTTTTTTGCAAGGCAATGGGGTTCAGTGGTTTGCCCAAGGTCACACAGCTAGGTAAGTATTAAATGTCTGAGACTGGATTTGAACCCAGGTACTCCTGACTCCAGGCCCGGTGCTCTATGCACTGTGCCACCTAGCTGCCCCTTGGGGAAAAATTCTTATAAAAGATTCATCTTTCATAAAAGTCTGATGGAAAAGTCACATAAGGAATTGAAATCAATATAAAAGAAAAAACACCAGTAAATAAAAGATCAAAGTTTGAGAACAAGAGGAAGGGGGGAAAGAAGAGAAGGAGTAGGGAAAATGGGGAAGAAAGAGAACGATAGCAACAAGCATATTTTAAGAGCTGTAAATGACTAATAATAAAATGCAAAAAGTTCAAACACTCTGAGGTTCTACCTCACACTCAGATTGGCAAAAAATTACAATATGTAAAATGACAAATGTCAAAAGGCTAGTGGGAGGATAGGCATGTTAATGATAATGAATCTGTAAAATGACTCAACCATTGTGGAAAGCAATTTGGAACTATATCCAAAAATATCACTAAACTCTTGATGCTATTCGACCTACCAATACCACTATTAGTCAAATACCCTAAAAAAAGGATCAAAGAAAGTGAAAAGAGGACTTATCTGTTCAAACATTTATAATAGTTTTTTTAATGAAGGAAAGAACTGGAAATAATGTAGGTACCTATCAACTGGAAAATGCTTGAACAAATAATGGAATATAATGAAAGAGATCATCTTGATACAAGAAATAACAAAGGGGACATATTCAGAGAAATCTGGTAAAACTTGAAAGAATTCTTTTGGAGAAAAGTGAGTAGAACTCAAACACAAGTATAATATGGTTAAAGGAAAATAACATTCAAAGATCTATGTATTCTGATCAGTTCAACGATCACTTTATGACTTGGTAAAGCTGAACATAGACCAGGTTGCTATTCTCTTGAAGGTCAAAGATTTTTTTTTGAGGAAGTAGTAATAATGATGCAAAAGAAAAAAAAAGAATACAAATGAACAAATGAAACATCTTTAAAAAGGAAAGAAAAGGACATAAGGTCATTTAGAAGTGGACAGCATTAATGCTATCTTTTAATTTAATATAAGCTGGGGGAGGAGTATATATCAGAGTTTCAAAGTTTCATACTCAATTCTCTTTTTTGTTCTTTAAATATGGCATTGTGCATTTTTGTCAAATTCATAATTTAAAAGAAGGCTACTTTGCGGAGGAAGGGTTTTATACATTATCTTTCTATTTTCTTCTGGAATTGGATTAGACAACCTCTGAGATTTTACGATTTCTTACTTCACATTCTTTTCTATTCTCTTTGTGATATTCTCTCCAAATTATTATAACTCTCTTCTCCCACACCCCAGGAAAATTGGTAACTACTTGCTTCCCATTTATCTCCATGATATTATAGGAAAACTCAGAATCTAGATGCTACACTTTTCCCATTCCCAGTGTTTCTTCCAATCAGTATAATAAGGTCAACTTTATATAGCACTTTTCCACTTACAAAGTGTTTTTCACAACAGCCTTATGCCCTAGGCAGTGCAAATATTATTAACTTCCCAAGTCTGTTACTCTCCATCAATGAAATGCAAGAGACAAATAACCTAAAATCACTAAACTCAATTGACAGTGTCAGTCTCTAACCCAAATATTATTTATAATATATCAATCATTCTCTCTTATTTCAATTTCTTTTAAAAACTTGCTTTCTAGGGGTGGCTAGGTGGCATAGTGAACAAAGTACCGGCCTTGGAGTCAGGAGTACCTGGGTTCAAAAGGAGTACCTGGGCTCAAATCCGGTCTCAGACACTTAGTAATTACCTAGCTGTGTGGCCTTGGGCAAGCCACTTAACCCCATTTGCCTTGCAAAAACCTTAAAAAAAAACTTGCTTTCTTTTAGGTAAAACTGATCATTTATAGGGTTAAAGAAATTATGAATGCTTAAACAAAATGCATGGTAATTCAAATACAGAGATTTTTTTTTAAAAAAAGATAAATAAGAAAGGATCTCTGTCTCTCTGGGGAACCAAGTGATAACACATGTATACAAATAATTATTCCACAAGACAAACTATGACATACATCTATGAAACTCTTTTTCTTAATGTTCTGAGGGATCATTTCCAGTTTGGCTTTTTTTTGGGGGGGGTAAGATTTTAACAAATTTAGGGATTCAAAAGAAGGCAAGGCTGGAAATAAATTTTCAAATATTAGGTAATGCCATAGTCAAGAAACAGAAAAAAAGCATGAAATGAGTTGAAAGACTTCTACTATATCTGTTAAAAATAAAATAACCAGCACGTTTGCTTTTTACTAGAGTTCCCCAAGGAAATCACTTGTTTTAAACAATGTTGGAAGATCACATTATGCCATCTATAGGTAGGGACAAGGAGATTGCTTGGCTACATTCTGCAAATCCTATTTCTTCACTAACAGTATATAGTATAGTCAATGGTGCATAAACAAACAGTACCATAATTGTATAAAAGACAGCATTCTTAAAATTTGTTTCAAAATTAAAACTGATTTTGTGAACCCTTCTAAAGATACTTAACTCATGCATATTTCATTAATCAGCATATGTCCTGATAAATGTTCAAAGTTCTATGCTATGTCATCTAATCTTTCTTAAGTAATTAGGCTCTTTTTGTTTTGCTCTCATTTCAGATCATTCTCTTCTTTTGCACTTCCTAAAGCAACTTAACAACTTAATTTTTATATATTATAACATGAAATAATTTCACCTTAATAAGAATTTTATAACACTCCCTTGAAGTACTTAGATATGTTCTTATTTCTGTCAGGGACATCACCATTCTTCCAGTCTCTCTCTGATGTGAAAACTCTATGTTACAACTGCTTTACCTCATATGTACAACCAGTTGTCAAATCTTGCCATTTCTATCTCTTCAATTCTCTCTTCTCCATTCCCCTAATCTCTTCACTTTAGATCTGGATCTCTCCACTTCTTACTAGTCTCCAAGCTATACCTTCTTAAAGCCATGTCCTGAGCTCAATTTCCAAATACATTATATTTAATTACTATTTTGTCTTCATATATTTTATCTATTGTGTGCAGGTTTTATCCCCCAATAAAATTCTTAGAGAACAATCATTTCATTCTTTGTTTTTGTCTAAATATAATCCCTAACAATGCCTGAAATATAGAAAAAAGTGCTTTCTAACTGAGAAACGTGATCATCTAGACATGGTGTTTACATATTATGTTGCTGAATAGATCAATTCTCAGAACAGAATTTGGACTTTAATAAGCATCATGATAAAAACAGATTTCCTTTATGTGAAACTAATAATTTTAAACACCTAAAAAAATCAAAGTGACTAAACTAAGAAGGGAATCTCAACTGGATAAAAAACCTCATATCAAGTATTCCTGATCAGATTCTGATTTCCAAGAGACATAGAAAATTAACACAAATATATAAAGACAGGAGACATTCTCTAATAGATAAGTCATAAAAACAGAACAGAAAAGCATTTCTATTTGTCACATACTGTGTTGGGAAAATATAGTTCCTGAATCCATAAAGTTCACATTCAAATTGGGTAAATGAAGACCTGCTTCTGCTGTATGGTACATAGAAAGGTCCAATGGTTCTTAGTGTTCTAATGCAAAGATCCAAAACTTCTCAGTGTGTATCAGCAAGACCAATGATAATGAAATAGTTCTTAGGACACAGTGCCAGATAAGACCTAAAGATCCTCCATAAGACCAGAAGGAATGGAGCTGGCAACTCCCCACCTCATCAAAGCAACATGAAAAGCCATATCTGCTATGTATCAAAGGGCCTGGATCCAAAAACCAATGGCAAGGGAAAATCATGACAGAATTTCATCAGTCTTGGGTTGGGTTGGGAGGAAAAGAGTACTGTACCATTTTGGAACCCTGTGCTTTCTGGTTAAAGGTTACAATCTACTAGTTTTCTAAAGAAAACTTTTAAATTGTAAAAGATTGTGCCAAATCTTTAAGAAAAATGTTAACCAAAAACAATTTTGAAGTTTCACCTCACATGCCTCAAATTGGCAAAGATGACAAAACACAGAATGAGTCAATGTTGGAAGGATAGATGGGCTACAGTAAGATAGGTATTCTAATATGCTATTGGTTGAGCTATGATTATCCCAGCCATTTATGAAATCTATTTAAAATTATGCTTTAAAACAGTGATTAAAATGTCCCCTCCCTTTAACACTGAGATTTCATTATTAAGATTTTTACCTTATAGGATTGTTCATAGAAAAGTTCAATATTTGTAAAAAAGATTTTATTTTTTTAAAGATTTTATTCATTTTGAGTTTACAATTTTCCCCCAATCTTACTTTCATTCCCCCCCCCAACAAAAAAGCAATTTGTCAATCTTTACATTTTTTCCATGTTGTACATAGATCCAAATTGAGTGTGATAAAAAAAAGATTTTAGCAGCAATTTTAATAGCAAAGATTTGGAAATTGATTACATGCCTGTCAATTAGGAAATAGTGAGAGATAGTGGGATACATAAGCACAATGGTAAATTACTGCTTCATAAGAAAAAATGAAAAGGAAGAAATAAGAGAATTGTATAAAGACTAAAACAAACCAACACATTAACACAGAAAAACACAATAAAATTAAAAGAACAAGGAAAACAACCAACACAATGATAATAATGTATATGAAACAATAAAATGAAACTAGATGCTACATAACATTAATGAAAACTTTATGTCCCTGAAAGCTGAGAAAAGGCATATTTTCTGAGATAATGAAACTATGGGTGTAGAATATCATCTATATTATCAAAATTTATTGATATTTTAGTTGGCTTTGCTAATGTTTAATTTTCTTAATTTTTTTTAAAATTTGTATTACAGAGAATGACTCACTGTATGGAAGAACTAATTAGAAATGAACACCATGTAAAAATAAGAAGCAGTGATAAAAAAGGATTCAATTTTTTTTTAAGAGTGAGGCAGAAATTCTTAGCCATTTGTTAACCAACCACATGACTGGTCCACTGCTTTTCTCTTCTCTATCTCTGGAAAATTTGAACCAGGCTAAGAAGGTAGGGATAGGTTCAGACCTGCATTATTAAATAGTATTTACAGGGATGAAATTATAGATGTGTATAAATATTGAGATACCAAAGGATGTAGGGTGATATTGGAACACTTATTTTTGCCTCCACACCTTTTGGTCTCTTGCCCGCTGATCTGAAATATCATACCTGATTATTAGACTTCAAGATCATTGACAAGCAAGAATATTTTTATGTGTTTCTTTATATTCCCAGTAATTAGTTTAATGCCTTGTTAACAGTAGGGACTTAATAAACACTAGCTGCCTGCTGCCTTCCCTTCCAACAGTCCTACCTGTACCCTCGTGTCTTAAGCACCTAGTCTAACTTCAGTAATAAAACTTTCCTAAATTATTCCAGACTTCACTGAGCAATCTAATGTACAATTTCCTATAGTGTTTGGAGTCACAAACCAATTTGCACTTTATGTCTTATATGGTTCTATAAATGATTTTTATTTCTGATTGATCCATAACTGCCTATGAGCAAATAGACTAACGAGAAATATGACTTTGACCATGCCACCAAGGAATAGGAGAATATATTTGCAGGTATATTAGATAATGGAAAGGAAAAAAATACACTCTTGACACAAGATTTTGCTACACAGTCCAGCAAAGGATCATGGAGGAAAGGATACTTTTAAGGAAAAAGGTCAAATTATAGTGAGTTTTCTTGTTATGTGGCCATAACACATAATGATCACTGATTAAGGTAGTTTTGTTGAAATTTTGTACCCACCTATTCTTGGTTCAATAAAGCCAAAGTTGTAATTTTGACTTCACCCATTCTGAAAAGTTCTTATTAAAAGTGGATAATATTTAGGTTCAGATACTATCTCAACAACCAAGTGTCTGATCATATCATCAGCTTTAATAAACCTTCCATCTCTTTCATGATTCTTGCCAAAGCAGTCCATCTGGTTTTTGAGCTAATTGGCTAGGGTTAGAAAACATATTTTAAATCCTGGATTGGAAGATCTTTGAAGTAAAGGCTTTAATCATTTGGTAATTAGAAGAGTTCTACTTTTTGAGTCCCCGTGAAAGCAGAAATGATAGCATTATCAAGAATAGTGGGTCAATTCCTGGGTTGAATGAGGTTGAGAAGCCACACAGATACCAGTTGGGGTTGCTGAGTACACAAACCTGGACTTCTAGCTACATCTACATCTATATAACTGGACTAGTCATTTAAACTGCTTCATTTCATTCTACATATATCCAGGACATAAATTTTAACATCCACTCAGGTCAATTCAGAAAGTAGTGTTTGAATTTGCAAAAAGAAATCAGAGATACTTATTTAAAAATGTTCCAAGACCCACAATTCCCCCCAGTTCCACTGAATTTTGGAACCAAGATTTGGGTCTGCGCGGGATCAATTTAGTTCCAATGCATTCTTTACTTTTCCATTTATAAATATTAATTTTGTGATTAGGTCCTTCTATATTGATTCACTTGCTTATGATGATTCCTATAATTTGTTATGATAGCAATCATCTCAAAAAATCTTCCGCAAACTTAAAAGTTAATTTATATAATCAAAATTGGTAAAAAAAAAAATGGTTGGGATTCGTCCCTCGATGAACACTAAGGCCACTTTAGTCTTTACAATTCTAGGGCACCACTGCAGATATTGTCAGACTCAGTTGATGTAGCAGTTAGTTTTGTTGGTTATATTTTTTCTCTTTCTCTTTTATTCTTTATTATGGGGATGACTCTTTGTGAAGGAATACATATAAACAGGAATAAAAAAGCAAGTTATGCATTTTTATATCTATGGCAACAAATGATTTACTGACTAACTGCATAGAAAACAGGGATAAATGTCAGAATAAAAACATTTTAAAAATTGAAAGAGACCTTAGCAGAGAACTAGTTGAATATTCAGGCTCTACTTAAGGCATCCCAATTAAGGGGACTTCACAACTCCATAAAGCATATCATTCTGCTTTTGGATAGCTTTTCCTGACTTCCACTTATACTCTCGGATCTGCTCTCTGGAACCTAGCTGGACAAGCATAATCCCTTCTCCATGTGAATGCCCTTCAAATATCTGAACACACCAAATCTATCATTAACCCTCCCCCCTCTTCCTTCAACTGTTTCTCATAGGACATAGTCTTAATCCCCTTTATCTTGGATGATAGACTTAATCAACAAATATCGATATCTATCCAAAACTGTGAAAGTCAGAGCTAAATACAATATTCCACATGTCATCCTCCCAGAGCAAAGTAGAGAAAGAGAATATTATCTGCATAAGAAGGTAAGCTTCTTGAGGGCAGGAACCAGTTTTGCTTATCCTTTGCAAACCTAAAGTTTAACATAATATCTACCATACAGAAAATCTTTAATAAATGTTTAATGTTTGATTGATCGAGTATTTCTAGAAGCCATTCTCTCAATATTATCTAACATTGCTTTCACTTATGGGGGAAAGAGAGAAGGAGGAAAAGGAGGAGTGCCATCATGTCACACTATTGACTAATATTGCTTTGGTAATTCACTAAAGCCCACAGATTTTTTAAAGACTGACTTTTTTATGACTTTACTTCTATTTCATTCTGTGAAGGGTTTTTGTTATTGTTGTTCATTTTGTTGTGCTTTTTTTTTAATTCTCAGTGTAGAACATAGAATATAGAAAGTAGAAAAAGCTTTAGATTTTTCAGTCAAAAGGCTCCAATAAAGTGACTTTCTCAATTACAACCTGTGTCACCTCAGGCCAAGTTCTGTAAAATAAAAGCAATGGAAGTCACAACCTCCAAGATACCTCCTAACATTAAATCTCCATACATGTGTATGTATTTATTTAATTGCATATATATATATATATATATATATATATATATATATATACTCTTTATGGTATTGTCCTCACCAGTAAAACCTTAGACTTTGGTGAGGGAAAGAGGACTTATAAATATGATTGAAATACAAGATAGTATAAAATAAATATAAGGAGCATAAATGGAGAATACTAAACAAAGAGGTCATTTATATCTATGGGTGATCAAGAGAGGAAGAAAATTGAATTTCCTCTTGTCCTTTAAGAATGGGTAGGATCGGGGTGGCTAGGTGGAAATGGAGCGGCTAGGTGGCTCAGTGGATAGAGCACCAGCCCTGGAGTCAGGTGTACCTGAGTTCAAATCTGGCCTCAGACACTTAATAATTACCTAGCTGTGTGACCTTGGGCAAACCACTTAACCCCACTGCCTTGCAAAAAAAAAAAAACCTAAAAAAATTTTAAAAAAACAGAATAGGTAGGATCACTAATACATTGTTGATGGAGCTGTGAACTCCTCCAACCTTTCTTTGGAATTATGCCCAAAGGGCAAGAAAAAGATGCATACTCTTTGATCCAGCAATATCACTACTAGGTCTATACCCTGAAGAGATCAAGAAAAGGGGTAAAAACATCACTTGTACAAAAATATTCATAGCAGCTCTGTTTGTGGTGGCAAAGAATTGGAAATTGAGCAAATGTTCATCAATTGGGGAATGGCTGAACAAATTGTGGTATATGTATGTTATGGAACACTATTATTCTATTAGAAATCAAGAGGGATGGGAATTCAGGGAAGCCTGAAAGGATTTGCATGAACTGATGCTGAGTGAGATAAGCAAAATCAGAAGAACATTGAACACCCTAACAGCAACATGGGGTTGATGATCAACCTTAAAGGACTTGTTCATTTCATCAGTGCAACAGTAAGGGACAATTTTAGGGTATCTGCGATGGAGAATGCCATCTGTATCTAAGGAAAGAATTGTGGAGTTTAAACAGAGACCAAAGACTATTACCTTTAATTTTAAAAAAAGGTATCACGTAATTTTGCTATCTCTTATATTTTATTTTTTCCTTAAGGATATGATTTCTCTCTCAACACATTCAATTTTGATCATCGTGTAGCATGGAAACAATGTAAAGACTTTCAGACTGCCTTCTGGGGGGGTGGGGGGAGGGAAGCAAGATTGGGGGGAAATTGTAAAAATTCGAAAAACAATAATAAGAAAAGAATGGGTAGGATGGGGCAGTTAGGTGGTGCAGTGGATAGAGCACCAGCCCTGGAGTCAGGAGGACCTGAGTTCAAATCCGACCTCAGACACTTAATTGCCAAATTTTTATGTGACCTTGGACATGTCACTTAACCCCATTGCCTTAAATAAATAAAAAAATTTTTAAAAGAATGGGAAGGATTCAAATAGATCCTATATATTAGATTACTCTCTGTCATGGGGAAAGGGAAGGAAAAGAGAGCAGGAAAAAAAGGTGAAACTCAAAACCTTATCAAAAAATGGTTTTTGAAAACTATCTTTACATGGTGTTGGAAAAATAAATAATTTTTTAAAAGAATGTGTAGAATTGGGGAGGGGGAGGAAAAGGAGGGTGGAAAAAATATGGAACTCAAAAGTTTGCAAAAGAATGAATGCTGAAGGGCAGCTAGGTGGTGCAGTGGATAGAGCACTGGCTGTGGAGTCAGGAGTCCCTGAATTCAAATCTGGCCTCAGACACTTAATAATTACATAGCTGTGTGGTCTTGGGCAAGCCACTTAACCCCATTACCTTGCAAAAAGAAAAAACCTATAAAGAATGAATGCTGAAAATTGTCTTTGCATATAATTGACAAAATAAAAAAAATAATAATGAATGAGTAGAATTTTCAAAGGTAGAAAATATAGTAGAGAAGAAAACAAGGCATCAGCAAGAAATGAAGTACAAAGAGCTTTTATGGGCCAATAAAGTGTGCCATTTTGACTTGCATATGAGACTATCACAAAAAAAGAAGAGATAAAATTAAAAAGGTGAGAACTTTGAATGCCAGGATAAGTACTAAGGACTCTATAAGAGTAGTTTGGCTACATTATGTAGAGATTGATCATTTGAGGGGCAGGAAGTAAGGAGATTAGTTAAGAGGCAATTAGGGATCATTGTTGCTGATAAAATAGCTTTTGTGAAAGTAAGAGGTAAATCATGATACTGTCTTTACATAGATTAAATAAGCTACATTGGTCTATAGCTATTGAAAACTTAGCATAACTGACATCATTAACAATAAAACTTTTCCACAAAATCCTCTATAAAAACCACAAGATAGTATCAAGGAAACTATAGGTTATCCAAGGTTATGTCCTCCATTGACACCAAAATCACCCTAGATGATGCCCTTCACCTCACTACTGTCATAGCCTCCTAATTGACTTCTGGAAGTCTTCTAACCCCTAATCCATCTTCCACACCTTTGGCAAATTGACATTCCTAAAGCATTTGCTGGTCAGACCATGATATTTATGTGTTCAATAAGCTTCAGAATGTCCGTTTATAAGACCTCTTCTGTTTGGCATTTAAAGACTTTCATGATCACCCTCTAGCCTCATTTTGCAGGTTAAATGCACATGACTCACATTGTTTGTGTGTTTGTGTGTGTGTGTGTGTGTGTGTGTGTGTGTGTGTGTGTGTGTGTGTGCTTCAACTAAGGGTCTTCTTATTTGTGGTTCTCCATTCACAACTCTCCATCTTTCCCAGATTTCATGTCTTTACAGAGGCTGTCTCTAAATACCTTAACCATTCTCTTTTGTCATGTCAGCCTCTTGGAATCAACAGCTTCCTTAGAGGTTGAGTGCATACCCTTTGATCTTTGAATTTTCTTTGCTTTTAGTTGACTTGAATTTTAAAAACAAAGTTGACACAAAATTTAGTACCCTTTGACCAAACTACATTATGATTTGTATAGGAAATATTCCATCATGAATACTTCAAGTACATCTCCTTCAAGAGCTCAAGATATTCCCTAAATTGCCTCCCTTCCACACCACATCCCCCCCAAATCCAATGGATGTTTTGTATATAATCTATAATTACTTGTCTATGAACATGTTATAATCTCCCTCTTCCAACAGAATATATTCTCCTTGGGGACAAACCCACTTTTACCACATTACCATTAGCATTTTGTCCACAGACTCCAAGTTCTATCAATTCCTTCTAAGCTGTGGGGGGAAGGTTGCAACTTCTCAGCCTCGGTTTCTTCTTCTGTAAAATGGAGTCAGTAATATTTGCAATCCCTACTTCATAGGCTTAATTGTGAACCTTTACAGAACTTAAAAAGTGAAACTCAACTATGAATTTTTACTATTCCATATTTTCATACTTTTCTCCCACTAACAAGTTCATTTACTTGAGGTTACTTTCAAAGACTCAAATGGATCCATGCTCTCAGTAGTCCAGAAGTTCCTTCCAATGAGGCAGATCATAGTGTGCTGGTCGTCTGTGTTTGCCAAATGTTTGCCACAGAGGCTGAACCCAATGTGCTGTAGATCTTCTTTGTGTTCTAGATACATAGAGGGTAGCAATAGAGCATTTTGGCTATGTATTAGTCATTCCTTGCTCTTGCCACATGAACAGCCATCTTCTTTTCCTGTCACATAATTTCATGATTATACACATTAGAAGCTACCTAGGACTATCCCATTGTCTCAAATATTCCATACTTCTCTGCCTCCAAACTTTTCTTTGTGCTTTTCCCTGGGCCTTTCAGAAAGTCTTCCCTACCTGCTTCCTGACTGTTATTTCCTATTCATTCTTTAAAACTCAAACAAAATACCATCTCCCCCATGCATATCAGATTCCCTCATTCTCTCTTCAAAATGCATATAATACTTTATTTAGCAATCCTGGGAATGTTCAGTATGAATTATTTTGCTTCTTAATTATTTGCATTACCATTTTTTCCCTATTGAACTTTTAAATTTCATGAGGGCAAGGATTTGATCTTATCTAAACTGAATTTTCTTCTGTGTCTGGCATTAGATTTCAGATACAGGAGGCATCATATATATATACTTATTTCCACACAGGCTTTCTCTCTCACTAAAATGTAAGCATCCTGAAGGCAGGGATAGTTTTTTGTCTTTTTCATTGCATTCCATACAGTAAGTTTTTAAATAAATAGTAAGTATTTTATTGATTATAATAAAAACTACCACATCCTTAGATCTGGATTCAATCAATGAACCAGTACTTCTTTGAAGTATTTATGGAATATTTCCTATACAAATCATAATGTAGTTTGCTCAAAGGATACTAAACTTTGTGTCAACTTTGTTTTTAAAATTCTAGTCCACTAAAAGCAATTTACTTACTTATAGTTAAAGTTCAAAATCTCTATTTGTCTGAATAACATCCCTAAGTCCCCTCCACCCTCTTTCAACTTAATCAGCATTAATATGCAACAATTTATACTCATTTCCCTGACAAAAGCATCACTAATAATAACGTGAGACTTTTTTCTATTTACAAGTAAATGGTCTCTTTAAATTTAATCTTTTGCACCAATCTGAATGCTATATGTATATGCATATACATATGTATTGTAAAATTTCCTTTATATGGCCCCTGCTTAATGAGACTTTATAATGATATAATTTGTTTATACCTGAATCTGAACCTTGCTGGATATTTAAATTTCTAAAAATTGATTATCTCCTCATTCTACTTCATTGTTAATGCCTCAGACTAAAATATCACTAAAGTACAGACACACACCTCTAAAAATGAACTTCAAAGGGAAAAGAGATTCTGATCTCAGATAACCACTTATATCGTGTACTGGGAGAAATTTGTTGCTGAACATTAACAATTAATGACAACAGAAAGAGTCTAGGAATTCACCTAAGACCCTCTCTGATTGCTGTTAAGGATTAGAGGGCTTGAGGATGGACAGGAGATGAAGGAAGGAATAACATAATGGGTTTCAATATTATTTTAATTAGAGAGGTAAGAAAATAGTTTGCTTTCTTCACAAATATAGATTTAATCTGGATAAATATGAAAAAAATTGAAATGATGCACAGAATAATTTCAGATTTTCCTTGAAAAGAACAAAAAAGTCACAGTTTCTCACTTCAAACTTTACTTGCCAAACCTTAAGTTTCATATTGTTACTGAATAAAATGAAAAGATTTGATCATACTAGTAAGAACTAGAAGAATTCCATAATCTACCTATAAAAACTATCAAGGGAAGAAATACCTAATAACTATGAGGTGGTACAAGCAATAAATATTATAAATTTGCCTCTTTAATAGCATTTTTGATCAAGATTACTCAGTTTCAAAAATGATGCTCACTAGTTCTCTGTATCTCTGTATTTTAAAGGTTATCACTGCTTCAACTCATTCCTGTTTATAAACAAATTATATCATCATATGAAGTCACACTGAGCAGGAGCCAATTACAGGAAATTTTATATAATGAAAACTCAGAAATAGTTATAGAGAAGAATATACCACACCACCTCAAAAGTAACTGGAGTGGAGGTAGGAGATATGGAACACTCTTCCAACTTAAAGTCATAGATCAAGTTTTGTGTTGCTCTAATTTCAAGTTCTCAATACAGATCCTAGAACATTAATAAGTGTTTAATAAATGTTTATTATTATTATTATTATTATTTAAAATTTCATCTATAGTGGTTCAAAAATCATTTCAAATATCCATTAAATGCACAGTGTAGACACTGAAAGTCATTAAAAGGGGAAAAAAAATCATTGGATTATTTAACTATCATCAGCATAACCATTTAATGTTAGCCAACTCATTAAATCTGACAAGTCTCTGGAGGAAGTAGAAAAATACAAACAGGCATAGACACCCACATAAATAAGTTTAAAGAGTCATTCAATTTACCCCCTAGCTATGTTTTAGTTTAAATAAATCCTTGAATACCACAAGCCAAGGCTGTACACTTCAAATTTAAGATCCATGTTACACTGTTTGCAAGTCTAAGTGGGAACATTTGTAGTAGTAGTAGTAGATTTATAGCCTACCTTCACGACCCACTTTTTAAACATTATGAAATAGCCCATTTTCTTATCCAATTTTTGCCCTAAATGTATTTCTCTGGAAGTACATGAAGGTCAAATAACTGCTTATTGGAATTTTCTTAAAATTAAATGAACTTCCTTTAAGAAAAAAAAGGACTTCATGCTTCCAAGTACTCTGTGGGTACTGTTCAATAAAACAGTGTGGGCAGAAAGTGCTTAAGTGGGGGGGTGGAAATCAATTCTGACCTTGTAAGTACAGTACTATAATTAGGAATAGTAATAGCAGCAAATGTAAAGTACACTATTAAAATGACTTATTTTTAAATACAAATCCATTTCTTTCCTCCTAAGACCTGGACAACAGGGATCTCAAAAACTGACTTCAAGGGCAACATCCGAGTGAAACTGTACCAGTTTCAGGATCATATTACACAACATCTAGGGAGTTCATCGTTTTCTTACATTTCCTTTCTCGTCAAAGACCTTATCTTCAAATAGAAATTCCAATCCAATGTAAAAGAAAAAAAATATCTCTACAGAAAAAAGTTTAAATGCTCATAAAGAAAAAATTCTACATGAAAATAAAACTTAATTAGAGAATATGAATAATTGCATTTCAAAGTCTTCAATGGCAAGAAACAGCCCGATATCTGTAAAACACATTATTTCCCTGTATACAATATTGCTTTCATGTAAGTGAAGGCCAAACTACAGTAATTAAAGGTAATTAACTGGGCCTTCACTAGACAGTGTAACCTAACAAGCTGGGAGCTGTCGAGCACAGCAATAAGGCAAACCAAAGGGATTATTTGCACGCCATAAATAACTACTTTATTCCTGCAGCTCAATACACTCGGACCCTTTTTGAAGACAAGTCGGACTTTTTTTTCCCTACAGATAACAGACTTGTTTTGATGATTTGTCCCTTTCCGCAAATCCCAGAAGCAGAGGAGGGAGTTTCTAGTCCTGAATCGGGTTCTGCTTCTGATTTCCTTTTAAGTCGCCCACGCCAAGAAGCAAAATTAAGGGGGGCAGGGACCCAAACCACGGCCATTTCGCTCTAGAAAATTAGTAGGGAAAAGTTTTTTTTGGTTTATTTTTTTTAAATCCCCACTACCTTAGAGCAGGAAAGTCGGGGCGGTCCGGGATCCCCGGGACTTCCTGAGGACGCGAGGCAGGACGGCACCCCGATCCCGGCGGCCGATGGTGCCCCAAGCTCTCGGGCGGTCCTGGTGCCCCTTGTCACTGCCCCCCTTCCTCCTCCTCCTCCTCCTCCTGGCGGCTCCCCTCTCCCCCGCCGCTGGCCGCCGCGTGCGGCGCTGTCAGAAGCCGGACTGCGGCCGGGCCACTCACCTGGGCGCCGGGCAGCACCTGAGCGAGGGTCCGGGAGAGAGCCAGCGGGCTGCGGGGCGGGCAGGCGATGCAACCCCGGAAGAGCCGCGCCCCCCGCGCCCGGCTCCGGTGCCCAGGTGTCTCCTCCTCCCTGCGCTGCCTCCGCCCTCCTGCCGCTGCTGCCACCCTCCGCAGCCTCAGCCCGGGCTTCTGCCAGCCCGGCGCCGCGGGGGAGGGAAGCCGTCGGAGCCCCGGCTCCCCCGCGGGGGCGGCCCCGGCTCCGCCGCATGCTTGAGCGGCTGACTCAGGGCCCGCTCCGCGTTCCGGACCCCGCAGCCCCGCTCCGCGTTCCGGACCCCGCAGCCCCGCTCCGCGTTCCGGACCCCGCAGCCCCGCGCGGCTTCCCCTGGCCCAGCTCACCTGCAGCGCAGCCCGACCTCCCACGTCGCACCTGGCCCGGCCGGCCCGAGGCGCGCTGGACAGCACGCCCGGGGGGCGCTCCCCGCAAGGGCAGGGGGAGCCAAGTACCCCAGAGAATGGGGGGTACACGATCCTCCCTGTTCGGGACCGGAAAGGACCAGCTTGTCCAATTCATTTGTTTCTTTTGTTTTATTTTTCTCTTTTTTTTAAAAAAATCAAAAGATCATTTGGACATCTTAAAATCTATCCTTTATCTCGCCCCCTCTCTGGAAGGAAGGAAGGAAAGGAGAGAAGAAAAAAAAGAGGGGGAAGGAAGAAAGAAAAGTAAAGAAAAAGTGGAAAGCAAAAAGTAGGGAAGTAATAAGAAAGGGAAACTGGAAGAGAGGAAAGGAAGGAACAGCGATCATTAATAGCCCTGCAAAACAAATTCCCCCATTGGCCATCCATGAAAATGGAGGGAACAGTGATCATTAATAGCCCTGCAAAACAAATTGCCCCATTGACCATCTATGAAAATGTATGCAGGAATCTGCATTTTAATTAAGTTCATCACCTCTCTGGATTTATGATTTATCACTGCACTGATCAAAAGTGCTAATTTGGTTTTTTCCTCAACAGTGTATACATTGCTCTAGTTCTGCTTCTTTCAGTTTACATCAGTTCAGAGAAGTCTTTCCAGTCTCCTCCCCACCCCCAAAAAAAGAGTTCATTTCAGTTACTTTTCTATACTGCTAGGGGGCGCAGTGAACAGAGCAGTGGCGTTGGAGTCAAGAAGAGTTCAAATCCAGCCTCAGACACTTGGCCTTGGGCAAGTCACTTAATCCAGATTGCCTCACATCTAGGACCAGCTCCATACCTGGCCATTGGACCCAGAGGACTCTGGAGGAAAAAGTGAGGCTGGTGACTTAGCACAGCATCCCTCACTTAAATCTAATTCATGTGCTTGTCATGGCATCACCTCCCCTAATGTCCTAGATCTTTAAGAAAGAAGAACAAACATCATGCTACAGTAATATTCTCTTACATGCATATGCCTTAATTTGTTTGAACATTTCCAATAGAATAGATAACCCCTTAAATTCAATTTTTTGTTACTCGGAAAAGAACTGCTATATTTTTCTACATGCATGTACTTCCATTTTTCTTTGATGTCTTTGGAATATTGGCCTAATGGTGGTACTGCTGGGTAAAAGGGTATGTGCAACAGTTTTTAGTTCCTAATTGTTTTCCAGAATGACTGAACCAGTTCATATCACAACACTAACAGTACATTAGTGTGACTTGTCACAAGCTCTCTAATATTTGTCATTTTCCTCATTTGTCATCTTTGCCAAATGTAATGGGTATAAAGTAGATCCTCAAAGTAGTGCTAATTTGTATTTCTCTAATTATTAATGGTTTAGATAGGGCAGAAGTGTCAAACACAGGCCAGGATACACAGCCTATAATATTCCCAAGTACAACCAGAAACAAATTAAACTATAATTGGGAAATGTTTAACAAACTAAATTAAAATACAGTAAAACATAGATAATGTAAATAAGTGTTTTATATGTGTGTGTGTGTGTGTGTGTGTGTGTGTGTATTTATAAAACCAGGGACAAATGACTGAGTCAGGATTGAAATCCACTTTTTCTGAATCAAGATCCAGTGGGCTTTCCATTGCATCATGCTGAATTTCCAAATTGTTGAAACTTCCCTTTTCTTTGTTTTTCTCACAAGTTGGTTTAATGCAAAGGTCAACTGTAAAATGAAAGTTTGAATAACTTTTAAGGACTCTTACCCTCTAAATCTCTGCTGTATTTGCATTCAGATTGAATTTCCTTAAAAGATATAGTAGTCTTTGTAGAGAGAGCAAGGAAGGACTAAAGTCAGGATCCTTCACAATTCTCTGGAGACGGTAGAGCAAACCATGTGTAAGTGATAAAAGGAAGTACCTAATTTGTGTGAAAGTATTCCTCCTACCCAAAATTTACCACTGCGGAGCCAGAATACCACAATTTCCACTTTAGTCACTCAAATGCATTAACGTAAGTGAAGACTTCACAGTTCTTCAGAAACTTAATCAGTAAAGGTCACTAATGACCAAATCAGCTGGGCCTTTTCTATATTTTCTAAGATTTTGCTTCCACATTTGATGCTGCTAACCACCCTCATCTTTCTTAAAACCAGACTCCTTGGCTCAGTTTATATATATATTGAGTTAGACCTAAAAGGGTGCGTAGTATTTCTAACAGTAGACTGAAGGGGTTAAATTGTTGCAAGTAGGAGAAATAAAATGATCAATCATTTGCATGCAGAAATGAATATGTATTCCAGGAAAAAAGAATATAGGCTGAGAGATGACAAAGGGCAAGTTTTGAGAGTGGTTTATAGGACTGCATACATGCATAGATTTGTACATACACACACACACACACACACACACACACACACACATATATATACCTATATGCATTTACATGCATAATGTGTATCAGACGTCAATCTGATTGGTATTCAAAGTCCTCCACAATCTGTCACAAATGTTCATATTCATATTTATCTCCAATTATACTTCTAAATACCACTCTTAACATTAGCTTATGTCATCGTCTCTCATTCTATATTGACTTTCATTCAAATACATACTTACATCTCCCTCTAAATGATTGTTCATTTTATTGCTCCTACCTGCAGCATTCTAATCTTTTATGTCTACTACTAAAATTTATCCATCCTTCAAACTTTAATTCAAGTCCTACCTACTTTTTTTTTTATTTAAGGCAGTGGGGTTAAGTGGCTTGCCCAAGTTCACACAGCTAGGCATTTATTATGCCTAAAGCTGGATTTGAACTCAGGTACTCCTGACTCCAGTTCTGGTGCTCTATCCAATACGCCACCTAGCTGCCCCCTTACCTACTCTTTAGAGCCTTCCCTGACTACTCTAGTTTATTTGAATTTTCCCTTCTCTAACTTTCCTTAGCCATTAAAAGCTAATTATCATACAGGATAGCATTTCATAGCATGGTGACTGGAAACTATTCTCTGTTGTCTTGCCACCCAGATTATGTTTTGTATTCAAAATATTATATTTTGGACATTCCATGGGCACAAAATAGGTATTTGTTGTAAACCTAAGAGATCCCAGCACTTAAGTGATTCAGTCTGCTTTATGAAACTTCAAAAGAAATTAAGGTTCTTTTGCATCTTCTGTAAACGACTCATAATGACTTTAACTCTAAGGATCTTCGGCATCTAATAAAGTTAAGAATAAAATTAAAATTTATTTATTATATTGTTTGTAAATAACTAGGTTTATGCCCCTACTAGAATATAAACCCTGTGAAAGCTACTTCTAGCTCAGAAATTCTATGATTCTGGGTATCCCCCCAACGTTGCCTTGCACAATACCCTGTATTTAGCAGATATCTACTGAGTGAATTACAGTTGGACTTCTATGATGTTTCATAATTGCTTTGGGAAGTGTATTAACTCTTTCAGTTCACTGTTATACCATTTACTGTATGGTAAGACAGAAATAGCATCATTTAGAATTGCCCAGTCAACTCAATTATCCACTCTAATGAACAGGAACAGAAGATGAAATGCATGCATTGACTATCAAATTATTGCTTCTTATTGCTTCATGTGTGCTTTTGGAATTTATATAATGTCAAAAATCTATTTTTCTAGACTGCATCTTGAAGGGAAAAATACATCCTTTTCATCCTTTCTCAGAAAGCCACACACACAAAAGATGATTCAGTACAAGAGTGACACAGAAGTTTAAAAAAAAAGAATGAAAAAGAGAGAAAGGAGAGGAAAGGAAGTAAAAAATAGCATTAGGAAATGGCTAAATTTCTAAAGAACAAAAGCAAGAATTAGAAATAAAGTGCTTGGAAAGCAATAAAATCAAATGACTAAAATGTTAACTTGGTTTCTAGAATGTGCACCAGTATTTTACTTCATATGAATTCTACTTTGTTTAATTATACACATTTGAGAAGAAATAGTTTTGTGTTCAAGCCTTGTAGGCAAGTAAAATGAACAGTTGTTTTTCATTTTATACTTGGGGGGCTCTGAGTTAACCCTGTAATTTGAATAAACAAAGTGTTATTTGGGTTAAGTTTTTGAATAAGTTTGAGTCTTCTGACCAAATTCAACAAACATATTCCGCTTAAGAAAAGGAAGTAACTCAAATGAGTTTATAGGAGGAGAAAAGGTGCTAAAATATATTTGAGGTGTTTCATTAGAGTTTCTCATCATACTGAACACTATAACCAAGTTACTTGCAGTTCACGTAATGACACCAGAAACTGATGCCTACCTGAAAGTAGCTATGTCATTGGTTTCAAGACCTGTTTGTACCTTTGGTTTGTGATTTCAAAGTCTTGTTGATTTCCTTTTTTTTTTTTTAACTTAAATGAACCACTTTTCTTAGCACTAGGCCTACAAAAAGAGTTTTAAGTTTCTTTCATGCAAAACATTTAATGCTTACTTTTTAATCTCTATCTTGATCTCTTTTTATAAAATATGACTTATCTGTGTCAGTTATTCAGAACTGCAGGTGTAGTCTTCAAAGAGCACAAAAAATACTTTTACATTTCCTTCACTAGCCATGACTTTGGTTAGCATCCTGTACCATGGTTTTGTACTTTTTCCTGTGGAAACTCTCAGACCCAAACGAATTCTGTTTCAATCTTATTTAGTAATCAAAAAAAAATGCCTTCTGCCTAATAAGTTTTGCAAGTACATTGGAAACTGCAGCAGCCACGCTTGATTAAACTTTGCTTTCTTTCACTTTTAAAGGAACTGCTGGTTATGCAGTCATTCACCCATGAATGCCTTGCTATTTCAATAGTTACTAGGACACTAGAAAAAGAAATTTCCATTCCTCTCAATAAAAAAAAAACTAGAGAAAAAAGTGCTTTTCTTTTTTCTAGTTTTGCTTAGAATAGTCACTATTTCTGCTAAAGAAAGAACATTTATTTAATCCAGTAATATGTCTACATAGAGGAGAAGGAGACCATCAAATTAATGGTAGACATTGATTGTAAATGTGAAGATTTTATTTGTAAGACTTGAGTAAATTTCATATTCAAAGTATAGTCTGCTATAAAAGTCATTGTTAGAAATGTGGTAAGAAATTTTCTTTTGTGATTTGGAGCTTAAGGTAGTGGATCAAAATTTGAGATTTACCACACAAGCAGCTGTACCTGTACTTCCTAAAATATATAGCAATTATGTAGCCTACTCCTAGGTTAAATACAGTCCATGTAACTTCCTAATTTTAAAACTGAATTAAGAAATTTGATCATTCTGAAAACAGATTGCTGTAGGTTGACAATATGCAATTAATCTCTGTATTGATAGTATCATTTTTGAGACTGTCATTTTATACTAATATATCAAAGTGAGTCTTAGCAAGAGGTAATATGCCCACTGATAGATGAGTGAAGGATTGGGGAATTTGAAAGGAGAATAATACTGAATCCAGGGTACAAATAATGAACATCAGACCCAAGCCAGCTTTCCCAGCCACCTCATGTTGTTTGCTTTAGGAGGGCCTCTGCTAGCCAGGAAATGTTAGTTACCTTCCTATGAAGAAACAGCAGATTTTTCAGAAGGGACAAATTTAGAAATCAAGCAATGAATCATCTGATCTCAAAGGAGAAGAGACCTACGTGGAGCCCCTGGGGAGTGCCCACTGGTCCCTACATTCATTGGCACAGACTGAATTTATTAGTACAATCTGAACCAGTGAACTTATTTGTGAGTGAATTGCCTTTGTTCAATTCCCAGTTGGAAGCCTCTAAGAACTTCAATTTCAATGATTTTTTTGTTGCTCTTCCTGCAGAGAGCAAGGTTGAAGTGGAACAGGAGAGTCTAGGACATAGTCTAAGATAAAGAGGTGAGTGTTTTATTATTAATATTGTCATTATGAATAAATACTTTCTAAAGTCATGTACTCGGTAGAGGATATTCTGGGAGGTAATGTGAAAGAGAACAGAGGGAAATAGAAGGGAAGGTGCTAAGCAAGTGGAGGAAAGGTGGAGAGGGTCAGTAGAGCTCAATAATTTTACAGGTGGGCACACTGCTAAACATTGTTTAGAAATAATGACTAAGGCTGGGGCTAGGTGGCAAAGTGGATAGAGCACCAACCCTGAAGTCAGGAGTACCTGAGTTCAAATCCAACCTCAGACATTACCTAGCTGTGTGGTCTTGGGCAAGCCACTTAACCCCATTTGTCTTACAAAAAAAAAACCTAAAAAAAAGAAATAGTGACTAAGCTTAAGGAGAATGGAACCAATAAGTAAATGACAACTACTTGCACTAACACAGGAAACTTGACCTGACATTCTCATAGTTTCCTGGTGATGGTATGATTAATACATCCTCAAAGTGTATAAAGATGTAAGTTTTCTGAAAGCAAAAATTTTTGTCACATTTTGTATTTGTATCCCTAGCATCTAACATGTACCATTGAATGTTGTGAATATCTACATAATATTTGATGAATTGGATCAAATATTATGTAGATATAATCCCTAAATGCAAAATGCAATTTTAAGCCAATAAATTCCCCCAAATCCATTATTCCTCTACTTTGGGAAGTCCAACCTCAGACCGGAGGAGACTTCTCATTTTGCATAAATATTCATAGATATGTTTCATACCTAGACCGATAAGGGACACAGTTAAGTAAAAGAATCACATAGGACATCCATTCCTATTAAAAACACTAGAAAGTTTAGGAATAAATGGAGTTTTCCTTAAAAATAATAAATAGTATCTATCTAAAATCATTAACAAATATGTAATGGAAATAAATGGAGCATTTTCAATAAAATTAGGAGTGAAACAAGGATGCCCATTATCACCATTAGTACTGTATTAGAAATGATAGCTGTAACAATGACAGGAAAAAAAAGAAATTGAAGGAAGCACAATTGTCAGTGAGGAAGCAAAGCTTTCATTCTTTGTAGATGATATGATAGTACACTTAGAGAACCCTAGAAAACATCTTTAAAAAGTCCTTGAAACAATTAACAAATTAATTTTGCTACTTCAGCAAAGTAGCAGGATATAAAATAAACCTACATAAGTCATCAGAATTTCTGTATATACATATAAACAACAAAGCTCAAGAGTAAGAGATAGAAAGAGAAATTCCCTTTAAAGTGACTATAGACAACATTAAATACTTGGAAATCTACCCTCCCAAGACAAACCCAGAAACTGTATAAACACAAATATAAAGCTCTCCTCACCCAAATAAAGTCAGATCTAAATAATTGGAAAATTCTTAATTGCTCATGGCTAGGTAGAGCTAATATAGTCAAACTGACAATTTTACCCAAATTAAATTACTTATTCAGTGCCATACCAATCAAACTACCAAAACACTTTTACCCAGTTAGGGAAAATAGTAACAAAATTCATCTGAAGTAACAAAAGGGCAAGAATAGCAAGGGAACTGATGAAAAAATATATGTAAAGGAAGGTGGCCTAGTTCTACCAGATCTAAAACTATACTATAAAGCAGTAGTCATCAAAACTGCCTGGTTCTGGTTTAGAAATAGAGTAATGGATCAGTGAATTAGGATAGGTTCAAAAGAAACTGCAGTAAATGACTACAGCAATCTACTGTCTGTCAAACCCAAAGACATCAGCTTCTGAGATTAAAAACTCATTATTTGACAAAAATTGTTGAGAAAACTGTAAAATATTATGGCAAAAACTAGGCAAGACCCACATCTCATACTCTATTCCAAAATAAGATCAAAATTGGTACAAGATTTAGACATAAAAGGTGACACCATAGATACTTTAATAGATCAAGAAATTATCTATCAGATCTATGGAAAGGGGATACATTCATGACCAAACAAGAATTAGAGAACATTATAAAATGCAAAATGAATCATTTTGACTATATTAAATTAAAAAGGTTTTGCATCAAGGCTGCCAAAATTAGAAGGAAAGCAGGAAGCTGGGAAACAATCTTCACAGCTGGAAGTTCTAATATGTCTCATTTGTAAAATACATAGAAAAATGGCAATTCTAAAATATATAGAAAATTACATCAAATTTATAAGGTTACAAGTCATTCCCCAATAGATAAATGGTCAAAAGATTTGAATAGACAGTTTTCAAATGAAGAAATAAAACCTATATAATAATCCTATGAAAAAATGCTTCAAATCATTATTGACTAGAGAAATGCAAATTAAAACAACAATGAGTAGCATCTCACACTTATATTGGCCAAGATGAGAAAAAGGGAAATACGTTCAGTGTTGGAGAGGTTGTGGGAGGATTGGGATATTGATGCATTGCTGGTGGAGTTGTGAATGGATTCAATCTTTCTGGAGATCAATATGGAACTATGTCCAAAGAGTAACAAAACTGTTCATTCCCTTTGATCCGGCAATTCCAATTCTAGGCCTAAATCCAGAAGAAATCATAAAAAATGGGAAAAGTCCCACATGTTCCAAAATATTCATAGCAACTCTTTTTATGATGGCAAAGAATTGGAATTTGAGGGAATGCCCATCAATCTGGGAATGGCTAAACAAGTTATGATACATGAATACTATGAAATATTATTATTCTATTAAAAACCATAAATGGTCTGACTCTAGAGAAGCATGGAATGACTTATAGGATCTGATGCTGAGTGAAGCAAGAGAACAATATACACATTAACAAGAGCATTGTGAGATGAACAGCCTTGATGGAAGCACCTCCTCTCAGCAGTTCAGACAGCTAGGACAACCATTTTAGACCAGATATGGACAATGCTATCCCAATCCAGAGAAAGAAAAACAAAACAAAACAAAAAACCCTAGAGAATCTGATGAACACTTCATGAAAATTATCTTTCTGTCTCTTTCCCTTAATCCTAATTCATCATACCAAAAATGATTAATCTGTAAACATGTTCATCAAAAATCTGTATGTATAATGGTAACCTGACTGTTCGCTGATGGGGCTGTGGGGGTGGGAAGGGAAGGTAGAAGGAAATTTTGTAACTTAAAAATATACATGTGCATATGGAAGAAAAAAATAAAAAGAAATAATCATAAAAAGAAACACATAGGATAACATATTAAGAGACCCTTGTGATAACACTTTTCAATTGAATGGACATACTTTCACTGGGTTTAAAAGGAGTAGAAATTGTGTTATTTTTGGTCCTTGACAGGCTATGCTAATTTCTTGTCTCTCTCATCTATTCATTTCACTCCCCATGCCTGAGATACCCTCTCCCCTCCTTTGCAGCTATTTAATAACAAAAATTCATAAGGTTCAAGTAGCAGTCAAGTAGTGTTTTGCATGGCACAAAGAGATAAGACAATAACAATGACCAGTGGCACACATCCAAGAGAAGAAAAGTATGTTAGAATAGAAAAGTCTTTAAAAAATCAACAAATATAATGTCTCTCATTTTGTGGATGAGAAATATGAATCAAGTGAGGAGTTAGCTGTTCAAGGTCAGGTATCTAATTAGAATGAACAAAATCTAGAACTTGAAGATATCTCTTGACTCATGGTGCAATACTATTTTCATTTATACAAGACTACTTCCCTTTATGAGTAACACCCTCAAATCATTGAAAAACCTATGAAAGACCTGTTTGTGGTGGCAAAGAATTGGAAATCAAGTAAATAACCTTCAATTGGGGAACAGTTTAGCAAACTGTGGTATATGTATGTCATGGAGGGATGGAAATTCAAGGGAAGCCTGGAGGGATTTGCATGAACTGATGCTGAGTGAGATGAGCAGAACCAGAAGAACATTGTGCACCTTAACAGCAACATGGGGGTGATGATCAACCTTGATGGACTTGCTCATTCCATCACTGTAACAATCAGGGACAATTCTGAGCTGTCTGCAATGGAGAATACCATCTGTATCCAGATAAAGAACTGTGGAGATTGAACAAAGTTCAAGGACTATTCCCTTTAGAAAAAAAAAAAAAACAACCAGATATCTTACTGTCTGATCTTGCTATCTCTTGTTTCTTTCTTAAGGATATGATTTCTCTCTCATCACACTCAATTTGGATCAATGTACAACATGGAAACAAAGTAAAGACTGACAAATTGCTTTCTGTGGGGAGGTGGGGGAGGGAAGTAAGATTGGGGGGGGAAAATTGTAAAACTCAAAATAAATAAAATCTTTAATAAACTCAAAAAACAAAAAAGAAAAACCTATGAAAAAGCCAGAGAACTCCAGGAAAATTTAAACAAAAAAAGAGAGATTTAAAGAAAGAGGCTCCATAAGGAAAGAAAATAATTGTATAAATTTCAATCTTTCTACCCAATTTCTATTCAACTTGTAGATTTAGGTTGTGGGGAATGACAGCAGGAGAAGAGATTTAATTTTGCAGAATATTTTGCTTTTCTTTGTCCACAGATTGATCATCTGAGACAGACATTTCTAATTACCTGTTCATTCTAAACTTGACTCACCAGGATTGGTCCCTGTCTCCACAGGTAACAATAATAGAAACACAAAAAGAAACAAAAATAGAAAGAAAAGCAACTTCGATTAGCTCAGTTAGTTCCTCCTTAGTTGTGCCTCATGTCAATTCCTGACTGGCAATTTGAATCAGACATGACTAGCATCTGATCGTTTGTATTTTTCTGTGTTCTTATGTTTTTATGTATGCAAAAGGGCTTTGAAATCTTAAAGTGAGATACAGTTTGAATGGTCATTATAATTATACCTGTCCTATTTCATTAAACATTCCCAGACACTATCTTGTCTCCATAGTTCAGACTAATGGATTTTTTCAACCTTGAATACCTGGGACTAGTGACTCTGAAGTGTTCACATTGTTCCTTAATCCCAGTCTCTGACTTTTTGACTTGATCACTGGCTGTAGTCCTATCCACCATCTCAAACTTTCCTTCAGCCTGTATGCTTCAGCTTTTTCTTGCTATGTCCATAACCCATTGCTCCTGATGCTCCCAGCATTGATATTTTGCTGATTTTTCCCTTCTATTGGGACTTTAAAAAAGATTATCCAGGGGTGGTTAGGTGGCATAGTGGATAAAGCCCCGGCCTTGGAGTCAGGAGTACCAGAGTTCAAATCTGGCCTCAGACACTTAATGATTACCTAGCTGTGTGGCCTTGGGCAAGCCACTTAACCCCATTTGCCTTGCAAAAAAAAAAAAAACCTAAAAAAAAAAAAAGATTAGCCAGAAAATGGCAGATTCTTTCCATTCATTTCATGTATTTTCCAGAATTTAGATTTTTGTCATATCTGACAAGACTACAGTATCTTATGGGAACCTCAGAGGTCATTGAATCAAATCCCTGCAGATTTGAATATAGCAGCATAAGAGTTGAGGTGAACCATTAGTCCAGGGAGCCAGACAAGATTCATAAATACTAAATTAGCATCACAAAAAGTAGAGTAGAAGAAATACTATTGGTTGATGATAAAAAAAATAGTAAAGAACTAATTAGAAAATGAAAAATTGTGGGGAAAGAACTAGATAGAATAGTAAAGAATAATCTTTGGGATCTAACCTGTTCTGAATTGCATTATTGTTTAATCCATGTATTTCATCTTCTCCATTAGAATAGCATAAAGTACTTTATCAGAATCTTTGCTAAAAATTAAGTATATGTATGTCTACATTTTCTTTATCTACCAGTTTAATAGACCAGTCAGAGAAGGAAATAAGACTATATAGTCCAACATGATTGTTCTTATGATGCCATGCTATTTTTTTCAATCACTTCATTTTCTAGAAGTTCACCAACTATGTCTTTATTGAAATAGTCTAGAATTTCCCCAGCAATCAAAGAAGCTCAGATGCCTATAGTTTTTAGACTGTTCTCTAATCTATACTGAAAATGAGGACATTGACTCTTCTTACCTGGCAGGTGCTGCCATTTTCCACAGTCTTTCCAAGTGTTTACTGGTAGTGGCTTAGCCATCATACCTACTTACCTATGATAGTAAATCATCAAATGAATATGTAAGAAGACTGGGATAAAGTCAGGCATGGCTGTTTTGGGGGCCTGCTAAATCTTAAAAAGCTTTGGCGGCAGTTTTTGGAGTTGTTAGTTGAGATGAAGCCAAGAAGACCTAATCAGAAGGCAATTGGAATAAGCAGAATGGGGACTGCCTTCTTATTTGGAAATTTGTCAGAGCAGTGAAGTGAGAGCAATGGATCAATGGTTAGTTCTTGTCCTTCATTATTGAAGAAGACCAAAATGACATCACCATGTTTGAGACAAATTACAAATTACAAGTTACTGTGGCTGATCAGACTAATATGAGCTTGGAAAAGTCTTACACAGGTTGGGCACAAATAGTCCATGTGAGCCAATGGGATGGGTACTCTAAATTTAACTATGTCACGTTTCCTTTGAGCTGCTTCAATTCTGCCTTCCTCATAGAGAGCAGCACCCTCACTGATGAGGGCATGCTATGCTGGGCAGTCCTGCACCAGTCTCCCATGATATACAATCAATTCTTTTTTTTTTTTGCAAGGCAAATGGGGTTAAGTGGCTTGCCCAAGGCCACACAGCTAGGTGATTATTAAGTGTCTGAGGTCACATTTGAACTCAGGTACTCCTGACTCCAGGGCCAGTGCTCTATGCACTGCACCACCTAGCTACCACCTAACACAATCAATTCTAAAGAGACCTTCACTGTGTCTCAGTATTGCTTCTTCTGATCCCCTTGTGAGTGCTTGCACTATGTGAGTTCTCCATAAAATATTTTTTTGGGGCAATCATATGTCTGACATTCTAACATGTCCAGCACACTATAGTTGCAGTACTGTGGAGTAATGTTGTAATGCTAAGCAGTTTAGCTCTAGAAAGGACCTTAATGTCTGGCATCTTCTGCCAGGTTATTTTTCAGAATCCTCCTAAGACAATTTAAATGGAAGCAATTCAGTTTCCTGACATGGTGCTGCTAGACTGTCCAGGTTTCATAGGCATATAACAATGAGTTCAGAATGGCTCTGTAGACCTTCAGTTTGGTAGCCAGTCTAATACCTCTTCTCTCCCATATTTTCTTTCAGAGCCTCCCCAATACTGAGCTAGCTCTGGTAATGTGAGTGTCAACCTCACTGTCAATGTATACCTTATGGAAAGGACACTACCAAGGTAAGTGAACTTCTCCACAGTATTCAAAACTTCTCCATTTCCTGTAGTTGGGGGTTCTACATATGGATGGTGTGGAAGAGCGCTTGTGTTTTCTTGGTGTTAATTGCTAGACCAACATTAGTACAAGCAGCAGAGAATCAATCCATATTTTGTTGCTATTTGTTGTGTCTCAGCTTCAAAGGTTGCATTGAGAGCACAGTCATCTGCAAACAGAAGATCATGCAGCAAACCTCCTTCCACTTTTGGTCTTGGCTTGTAAGCCTTTTAAAGTTAAAGAATTTACCATCAGTGTGGTAGCTTGAGGCCATGTTCATCCTCATTGAAGGCATTTGATAACATGACAAAACATCATACTAATAAGTATGGGAGACAGGACACATCCTTGTTTGATTCCATTGGTACCTGGGAAATCTTGAGAGTATCATCCACTATTCAAAACTGGGGCATGCATGCCATCATGAAATTGATGTATAATTCTGATGAACATTTCTGGGCAACCAAATTTTGACATAATTTTCCATAAAACCTCACAACTGATAGTATCAAAGGCCTTAGTGAGATCTACAAATACTGTATACGGACCTCTGTTCTGTTTCTGGCATTTTCTTGGAGTTGTCGGGCAGCAAACACCTTATCAACAGTTCCCCTACCCTTTCTGAAGCCATACTATATTTATTTGATATGATTCCAATAAGTGACTCTTGCTAGAGAGAAATGAGAATAGTATATGATAATAATACTCAGATTAAACAAGGGAGGGTGTGTTAGGAATCCCCACTTTTTTTTTAGTTTTCTGCAAGGCAAATGGGGTTAAGTGGCTTGCCCAAGGCCAAACAGCCAGGTAATTATTAAGTGTCTGAGACAAGATTTGAACTCAGGTCCTCCTGACTCCAAGGCTGGTGTTCTATCCACTGTGCCACCTAACTCCCCCCCACCCCAATCCCCACCTTTTTAACAGCTCTGGCATTAACCACTACAGGTCTCTCCTTTTTTTAATCCATTTGCTGGCTTGACAACAGGAACCACAATCTTTTATCTCTTGTCTGACCTTACTTATTTTGTTACTCCCCAGATTTTATATTTGTGCATAAACTTTCTCTTCATCTTTGTTATGCTTATTATCTTGCCTAGTTAGGCCTGAGAAAGAATCAACTGGGATTAAAATAAAATCAAAGGGCAAAGAATTGTTTTCAAATCTTTAATTGAAGCAATTAAAAAATCTTTTTTGCCTTCAGTCATTTCCTATTGAATCTTCCTACTTTCTCACCCATCCTGTGTAGTTACCTAAATCTTAAGTTAAATGGGATACTGATTGAGTAGTTAAGGTACCTGGAATACCAGGATTTATACCTAAGGATTAGTAAATAGGAGATTCAACACCCTTCTCAATGCATTTAATGATTAAATGGGTGTTGCCTCAGTCAAACCAAGGTGTGAGTTAATCTAAGAAGGCAGATTCTCTGTATCTTGCCACTTGTCCTAGATGACTCCTAGGAAAAAATGAGGCTGATGTTGAATCCAGTTTAATTGCAAAATAAGGCTTCACCTTCTTGATGTTAAGGTCCTCTGAGATTGAAGGCAAACACTCTGTGAGTAGGCTAAACAGGCTAGTTCCAGTTAGATTACAATTTCTTCCTTACCCCCTTCCTCTCTTCTTCCCTCTCCTCTCTTCTCTACTCTTCCTTCCTCTTCCCTTTTTTCTTCCTTCCTCTTTCACTGTTCACATAGGGTAACATACCCTTATATATGAGTGCTCTTCCCAAAGGAGTATGAATTTTGATCAAAGAAACCTCCCTATATAAAGGAGTTTACAGATTAGATTTCTTTCTTATGCTTTACACCCAAATAACTCCTAGATTAACCAACAGTAGAACCCAGCCCAACCCCTACTTAGTCATTGTTTGGTCCCTTTTTTGTCTCAGACTGAATGTAAATAGCAATTGTTTCTGTTTTGACCAGAAACCCTGAGGGTCTTCCACTCCCAGATTGATTGGTAGGGCGGGGGTGGGGGTGGGGGTGGGGGTTAGGATGGAAAAAGGGACAGAGGAGAGAGACTATGAAGAAGAGATCATTTCTGTCATTTTTTTCTTAGTCTTATGATCAAAGGAATGTCAATTTTGATCAATGAAATCTGGCAAGATGTCTTGGGGCTTACATGTCTCAAATCAATGTCTCTCCTTGATTGACCAACAATAGGCCTCAGGCCAAGCCCCAATACTTTGGGTTCTGATTGGCACAGAGTGAATATAAACAGTGATCTTTTCAGTTTTGTCCAGAAACTCTGAAGATCTTCCCTTCTCAGACTGATTTTTTTTTTTTGACTATAATAGAGGTCATTCTCTGCTTCATTTCTTTCTTTCTCCTTAAATCCTGAAAGGGCCTTGCCTCAGTCACACTGAGGCCTGTTAAAAACTTTTGCTTAAGAAGACTAAAGTCTCCCACTATTTCAGGGTCATCTGCAGTCATCCTAATCCATATCTGGCCACAGGACCCTGATGACTCCCTACTTTGCATAGAGCTCCCTCCTTTAAATCCAATTCATTCACAGTCATGACATTACCTTTCTAATGTTATAGTTCTCTTTGAGAAGGACAAAACAATTCATTTCAGATTTGCTTTTTTTGCAAGTATTCCTCGCATCCTCTTGATAACTTGTATTAGAACTTAATGGCTTTCTAAATATAATAGAATTAGAATTAACACTCAATGTTAAAAAAAAAACTATTTTTGTTATCTGAACCAAAATAACAAGATTTCATATAAAAGCAATAACAATAAAAATCCAAATGATTTAAAAAATCCCCAAATCCATCAACTGTATAAATCTGGGTGATTTAGGAGTATAGGAAAAAAAGAAAAATCTTTAATCTTTTACATATGTTGAACCATTTTTCTTTCATTACATTTAAATTGCATAAAATTGAACATATATAATAAATTTCTACAATCAAAGGGTATCTTATGATTTTGTCTGTGTAATATAGATAGAAGTTGGTTCCTGATAGATTATATTATTTATCTATTTATTATTTTTGAAATATTGTTTCTTAAATTTATTTATTTTTATCCATTTGTACATGTATATTTCCAAGTTACAAAGTTTCCCTCCAACCTCCCTTCCCACTCCCCTTCCCTCAGTTGGCAGTCAGGTTAGCATTTTGCATTCATATTTTGTTAAACTTATGCACAAATTAGTAATTTTTGACATGAGGAATTAGGATTAAGAGAAAGAGATACATAAGAGATCATTTTTTTAAAGTGCTCATCAGTTTCAGTAGGTTTATGGTTTTTTCCTGTGTGTTTTGTTTTGCTTTGTTTTCTTTTGTTTTGTTTTTCTTCTTCTGGTTGGGGATAATATAGTCCATAATCTGTCAAAAATGGTTGTCCTAGCTCTATGGACTGGCGAGAGGGGTTGTTTCCATCAAGGTTGTTCATCCCATAATGTTGATGTGTACATTGTTCTCTTGGTTCTATTCCTTTTGCTCAGCATCAGATCCTGTAAGTCATTCCATGCTTCTCTAAGAGTGCAACCATTTATTGTTTCTTATAGAACAATAATATTCCATAGTATTCACATATCATAACTTGTTTAGCCATTCACTAATTGATGGGCATCCCCTCAATTTTTAGTTCTTTGCCACTACAAAAATGGCTGCTATGAATATTTTGGAACAAGTAGAACTTTTTCCATTTTTTATAATTTCTTCTGGATATAGTCCTAGAATTCTGGAATTGCTAGGTTGAGGGGTATGAACAGCTTTATTTCTCTTTAGGCATAGTTCCATATTGCTCTCCAGAAAAGTTGGATCCATCCACAACTCCACCAGCAATGCATCAATGTCCCAATCTTCCCACAATCTCTCCAACATTGATCATTTTCCCTTTTTCTTATATGGTCTAATCTAATAGGTGTGAGATGATACCTCATTGTTGCTTTAATTTGCATTTCTCTAATCAATAATTATTTGGAACATTTTTTCATATCTTATATATAGCTTTAATTTCTTCATTTGAAAACTGTCTGTTCACATCCTTTAAGCATTTATCAATTAGGGAATGACTTGTGACCTTATAAATTTGATGCAATTCTCTATATATTTTGGAAATGAGACCTTTATCAGAACTCCTAGTTGTGAAGATGGTTTCCCAGCTTTCTGCTTTTCTTCCAATTTTGGCAGCATTGGTTTTATTAGTGCAAAAATTTTTTAATTTAATATAGTCAAATCATTCATTTTGTAGTTTATAATGTGCTCTAATTCTTGTTTGGTCTAAATTTATCCCTTTTCCATAGATCAGATAGATAGAATATTTTTTGCTCTATTAAATTTATCCATGGTATCACTCTTTATGTCTAAATCCTATACTTAATTTTGGTATAGGATGTGAGATGTGGATCTATGCCTAGTTTTTGCCATACTATTTTCCAGTTTTCCCAACAACAATTTTTGTCAAATAGTGAGTTCTTATCCTAGAGGCTGATGTCTTTGGGGTTGTCAAGTAGTGGATTGCTGTAGCCATTAGTGCAGTTTCTTTTGAACCTATCCTAATCCACTGCTCCATTACTCTCTTTCTAACCAATACCAGGCAGTTTTAGGTTCTTGTGGTTTGCCATGGAATCACCTCCCCTGATATCGTGAACTTCTTTGAGTATGAAAGACAAACATCATCTTATGTATTGGAAAATACCTGGGGCCAGGTGCTAAACTAATCTCCAGTCACCACTTGTCCAACTCACTATGGATATGTACTTAAGAGCCGAGTTCTGGATGGCCACTTTCTCTAAACTAGAAGGAAGTGCTCCCAGGAGAAACATGGCCTTGGTTCCTTGGGACCAGACTCACTAGAGTGGCTGTTTTTCCTTTCTCTCTTTCCCTCAGGCATTCTCAATTGGACTTTTGTTATTCAGCCTCTCTCCTCCAACAGCCTATTTTCTCTCTGGAGAAAAAGTTTAATCTGTGAATTTTGCATTGAAACTTTGGTGAAATAAAAATCCTTAACTTTCCCAACTCCAGGGCTACTCCTAAATTGTTCACTCTCAAAAGAACTCTCATCTTTATGCACCACCAATTTCCCTGTCATGAAAAATAAGGAGAAATGCATTTGAACGATTTGAGAAAAAGTGATCTGATATGATACTCAGTGCCTTACCTTTGAAAATGAGTTTAAAGGATACTGAGAACCTCTTCAGAGCTTTTAATAATGCAAATAAAGCCAGTTATTTTTCAGGGCACTATATTTACAATAGGAGACATCTTCACAGCTGTGACTATGGGTAATTCTTCATAGTCTTGGATGCTACTCTTGGAGAGGTGGGAAGACAATCACTTTTGAGGGGAGTTCACCTGCAAAATTCACAGATTAAATTTTTTCTGGAGAGAAAATTGGAGTGGATATCTATTAAGCCTATATAGGACATGGGTATGATCCATTAACCTCTGCCTGACTAATTGAAGTCACTTAATGTTTTTAAATGTGTAGTCATGAAGCAGCCCCTGGTGCAACTCAGGGTGTGTGACCACCCTGGATTCTCTACAACTTAACTTTTTACAAATGTTAAACAGAACTATGATTAGATTAGTTAAATAGAACTATAGAACAAGTACACATCCTTTTTAAGATCTCCTTCTCAAGTAGAGTCATATTTGGAGTTGGAAGATAAAAACTGAAATCCCATCTATACTGCTTGAAGCCTATGTGACCTTGGGAAAAACATTTAAGTTCTGAAGGTCCATATTTTCCCAAGGTCACATAGGCTTCAAGCAGTATAGACTGGATTTCAGTCTTTATCTTCCAACTCCAAATAAGTCTCTAGATTTCTAAGCAATGTGAAATTCTAATGGGATCAGAGATTCATCTCTTTAAGGTCTCTTCTTGTCCTAAATCTATGAATCTCTGATCCCACTAGAATTTCACATTGCAGGGGTGACTAGGTGGTGCAGTGGATAGAGTACCATCCCTGGAGTCAGAAGTACCTGAGTTCAAATCCAGACTCAGTCACTTAATAATTACCTAACTGTGTGGCCTTGGGCCACACAACCCCATTTGCCTTGCAAAAAAAAAAAAAGAATTTCACATTGCCAGGATATCTAAATAAAATAAATTTTCTCTTCTTTTTATGCATTCAGTGCAAAATTAATGATACAGTTACCAGTCAGGCAACTAGAAAGATCAAGGTTTATAAAACTGATCTGAGTTGGGTAAATAAAAGCTGATCCAAGAAATCTGTGGACAGGGACACAGGAATGTCAATCATAAGGATTTGGAAGGTAGCTGTATAAGGAGAAAGCAGTGTGATTCATGATAGGTCACAGGATCTTTATTTTTCTGTCAGAAAGATACAGTTACTTTGACTGGAGACATGAACTGTTCAGTCAGACACAGAATCTAATTCTGTAGACCAGATTGCAGTGAAAGGATTGCAGATGTTGACCTCTTAAGTCTAGAACCATATCTTAGATTTATTGGTTTACATGGTGCCTAGGTCTGGAAACTGATGATATTTATCAGTGAATAGTGTGTTTCTTTGATTACAGACATCAATTGCAGTTTCCCATCTCTGGGGTATTGCTGGAACTCTGAATGTGGAAAGTCCTGCTTTCATCACCTCCATCTGCTTCAGTTGTGTTAAAAAATGGTATTGGCTGACTGCAAAGCAATTACCTTCTTTGCCATCTTGAATCACCTCAATAATATAGTCATCATATTTAGCAACTTCTCAATATAACTCCTTGAGAAACTCAATGATATTTATATTTTGCTGAATTCTGTTTCTCAGAGACAAGAATGTGTCTTATAACCAGTTAAGAGCTCTTGTGGCATCCTTGAAAAGGACTGCATAAAATACGTTCAGTAGGATGAGACCTATTACACATACCAGTGTTTGAAAAATGAAAATAACACTATCTGAAAGGGTAAGGCATTAGAATCCTGAGGGACTTTCTTGGAACAGCCAAATTTTCTTTAGCTTGGGGTAGGAGAATAGATATAATCATTCAGTTTTACAAAGATTTCCAGGACTTGCCTGTCATCCAGTAGTCATAGATTCAAGAACATATGAGATAATCTGGTAGCTATTCCCTTGTTTTTGTTTTTTTTAGGTTTTTGCAAGGCAAATGGGGTTAAGTGGCTTGCCCAAGGCCACACAGCTAGGTAATTATTAAGTGTCTGAGACCGGATTTGAACCCAGGTACTCCTGACTCCAGGGCCTGTGCTTTATCCACTACGCCACCTAACTGCCCACATTCCCTTGTTTGTAGAAAATAAGATATTTCTATTTTAAATCTTAAAGAGAAAATCAAATTTAGAAGCTTTGTAAAATATATAAATATAATTGATGATTCATATAAATAAAGCAGGAAAGGAAATAGAAGGAAAATATGTCCCACTAGAGCTATGATTATATTTCTTTTTTCCTGAAATTCTTGTTCCTTTTTAGGCTATATATTAATTCAGTTTAATTTTTTAAATAAGCTTCTAATCCTTCATTATAAAGATTTTAGTGTCATTGAGAGAAGCAAATGAGAGAATTTATGCTAGAGTACTTTGCAAACTATAAAGTATTATGTCATTTGTAGTGGTAATAGTAAGAATATCTACAAATTAATCAAAAAGCATTTATTTATTGTTTACTATATATCAGGTACTGGGAATATAGACTAAAAAATAAAGAAACTATATTTGCTCTCATGGATTGCTTACATTTTACTGAAGGGAGACAACATGCATGCCTATAAAGAAATACTGTACAAAGTAAACAATATTTCATGATGATTATATAACTTCTTTGATTTGGTATAAACCAGTAGAAATAAAACATGGTTGAAAAATCTGAAGAATTGATTAGAGTTCTGAGTCTACTACTTACTGACTAGTTCTTTGTGGCCTTGGGAAAGCCAATGAAAAAGTACATGATAAATGTTAATAATGTAATGAAATTTTTGTTCAATGCCTTGAATATTGATTTAAAGTCAGACAGATATGGATATAACATGTCAGACTCTATGCTGAATACTGAAGATACAATAAAAAGGAACAAAACAAATAGTCCTTTGCTCTCAAGGAAGTCACCATCTAATGAGATAGATAACATCCAAACAGATATGTACAAATAGAATATTTACAGAAATTGGAGATGATTAATAAAGGAGAGGCACTAGCATTAAGAACAATAAAGAAAGACTTCTTTTTAAAAAATTAAATATTTTATTCATTTGTTTTTCCAACTATTTGCAGCAATAGTTTTTCACTAATCATTTTTTCTTTCTTTTTTTTAAAAGATTTATGTTTGAGTTTTACAATTTTTTCCCCCATTCTTGCTTCCCTCCCCACACACCCCACAGAAGGCAGTCTATTAGTCTTTACATTGTTTCCATGGTATACATTGATCTAAGTTGAATGTGATAAGAGAGAAATCATATCCTTAAGGAAGAAAAATAAAGTATGAGATAGCAAAATTACATAATAAGATAACTTTTTTTTTCTAAATTGAAGGTAATAGTCTTTGGTGTTTGTTTGAACTCCACAATTCTTTCTCTGGATTCAAGAACATATGAGATAATATTCTCCATCACAGATAGCCCAAAATTGTCCTTGATTGGTGCATTGATGGAATGAGCAAGTTCGTCAAGGTTGATTATCACCAATCATTTTTGCAAGGTTTTGAGTTTTACATTTTTTTCCTCCCTCTTTTCCCTTTTCCCTCCCTGATTGAAAGCAATCTACTATAGGCTCTACATATATTTATATGCTAAACAGAGCTTTGATCTTCACTTAAACTCCACAGTTCCTTCTCTGGATATGGATGCAATTTTCCATCAAAAGTCTTTTAGAATTGTTTTTGATTATTGTACTGAAGGAATGAACAAGTTCATCATGACTGATCATCACCCCATGTTGTTATTAGTGTGAATAATGTTGTTCTGCTTCTGCTCATTTCACTCTGCATCAAATCATGTAAGTCTTTCCAGTTTTTTTTTTCTGCAGTCCCCTCCCTCATGATTTCTAACGGAACAATAGTGTTCTATCACATTCATATACCACAGTTTGCTCAGCCAATCACAAACTGATATCCACTCAATTTCCAATTCTTTGCCACTATGAAAAGAGCTGCTATGAATGTTTTTGGAATTTTTACCCTTTTTCATGATCTCTTGGAGATACAGACCTAGTAGTGGTATTGCTGTATCAAAGGGTATGCACAGTTTTATTACCTTTTGGGCACAATTGCAAACTGTTCTCCAGAAAGATTGGATCAGTTCACAAGTCCACCAACAGTGCATTAGTGTGAGGAATATGGGGGTGTTTGGGTTTCACAAGAATGTGAAGGGAGAATTGTTATTTTACATTACAGAGACTGGGGTCTGTTTATGTTGTTGCCTGTGGGCAGATACTGAGTTAAAGTCAAAAGATTTAGCCTCAATCTGAACAAAAACTGAGATTAGGCTAAATGCGCCCCTACTTTTTTTTTTAGTTTTTTTTTTTTGCAAGGCAATGGGGTTAAGTGGCTTGCCCAAGGCCACGCAGCTAGGTAATTATTAAGTGTCTGAGGTCAGATTTGAACTCAGGTACTCCTGACTCCAGGGCTGATGCTCTATCCACTGTGCCACCTAGCTGCCCCTACCACCTAGTCACCCCTGTGCCCCACCTAGTTCTAAATTAATTTAGGGTCTTGGCATTCCCCTTTTTTGTATGCTTGAGGAAGTAGCTGTTCTTGCTCATTAGTATAATGAGCAGGGTGAGTAAAACATGTGGAGACCAATGTATCAATTAGATTGTGACTCCAGTCAGAGATTGGCATGAAGGGGCAGGAACAAAGCCTTTCAAAGTGCATAAAAAGCCTTCCATTTCTGGGGTTCCTCTCCCCTCTCCCACCTAATGGCAGGTGTGCCATTTTGTTAAGATATCTTAATTTTGGGCGGCTAGGTGGAGTAGTGGATAAAGCACCAGCCCTGGAGTCAGGAGTACCTGGGTTCAAATATGGTCTTAGATACTTAATAATTACCTAGCTGCGTGGCCTTGGGCAAGCCACTTAACCCCATTTGCCTTGCAAAAACCTAAAAAAAAAAAGATATCTTAATTTAAAAAAAGCATTTTAATCACTCTGAACTAAGTATTTATGAGCCATTTATAAAATTGTGTCCCAGTTTTCCCATATCCCCACCATCACTGATTATTTTCCCTTTTAGTCATATTGGCCAATCTGATGGAGTTGTTTTCATTTGTATTTCTCTAATCAATAATAATTTAGAGCAATTTTTCATATACTATGGATTGTTTTAATTTCTTCATCTGAGAATTGAGGAAAGGTTTCTTTTAGAAAGTAAGATGCTATCTGTGACTTGAAAGAAACCAGGGTAGCTATGAAGTAGAAATGAGTAGGAATAGTTTTCAATTTTAGGAAGAGCAAGTTTTTAAACACCTGTCTAGAACTGGGTTGGGTGATGTAGTGTTGTGTGCAGGAAACAACAAAGAGATTATTTTCACTGGATCAAAGATAAATGAAAAGAAGTAAAATATTTAAATATTTAAATATTTTAATATTTAATATTTAAAATTAAAATATTTAAATATTTAAATAAAATATTTAAAATAATTTTATATTGTCCTGGACATAATAGGGAACAATCACTTAAAAAACATCTTTTAAACACTACTATGCAGAGTATATTGGGTAGAGATACTGATGGAAAATGAGGTAGAGAATTATGAATGTAGCAGAAACAAAATCTTAAACACTGATAAATCTTGTTAAATGGGTGGAGTTTCCCTGCTCTTGAGATGTAAATTGATTCCCACTGCTTCCTTGCCCTTTTCAGTGGCCTTAAATCTTCTGTCTTCAATCTCTAAATCTTTGATAATTGGCAACAGGGAGATTAACATGGTCAGACTTGCTCTTTAGGAAGGCATGACACAGTTGCGTGGAGGACAGACTACAGTAAAGACAAACTTGAGACCAACCAGAAGGCTGGTCTCAATAGACCAGGCATGGGTGATAAAGGACTTTCAGCAGAGTGATAGTAGTGTCAGTAGAGAGGTGGCATATACAAGAGATACTAAAAAAGGTAGAATGGATAAGACTTAGAAGCAGACTAAATATGGAGGTGAGAGAGAATGAGAAATCTATCATGACACCTAGGTAATAAGCCTAGGTGACAATAGTGATGCACCCAACAATAGTAGGAGAATTAAGAGGAGAGAGCTTTTAAGGGGAAAGATAATGAGTTTGGTTTTGAACCCACTGAGTTTAAGGTCTCTAAATATAATTCCAAATGTCTCATATACAGTTGGAACTGAGAGATTGGAAGGCTGCAGATAACTGAGGGCTAAAGAAGTACATCTGAGAATCATCAGCATTGAGATGATAATTGAGACTGTGGACTCTGATGAAATCACAAAGAGAAATCCTTAGAGAAGTGGATCCAGAAGAGCATTTGGGGGGGAACCCCATTGTTAAAAATGCAGCAAAGGGGAACAGGTTTTTTTGCATATTATTTATTTAAAATAAATAAATTTTACTTTTTTGAAATTATTTTGAAAAAAAATTTGCTCATAAGAATTCTTTGATAGAAATTTGGCTCCTACGTATATATGGAGATCAGTTATATCTTTCCTCAATTTCTCATACCTTTGATCATTTTACCATATGTCTTTTAATAACAGAAGTTTTTAAATTTAAACCTTCGTTCAGTACTTAATCCTCATAATTATACTCTTGTTTAGCTCATGTCTTTCCAAGTATAGCTTGAAATTTCAAGCTGAAATCTACATTAAACTCAGTCTATGGTATTTTCATGAACTATCAGAGTATGATGACTTTGTCAATAAAATGAAATTAGTCTGGTATAGCAACTATTATTATTTTTTTATTTATTTAAGGCAATGGGGTTAAATGACTTGCCCAAGGTAACACAGCTGGGCAATTAACTGTCTGAGGTCAAATTTGAATTCAGGACCTTCTGACTTCAGGGCTGGTGCTCTATCCACTGTACCACTTAGCTGCCCCTGGCATAACCACTTCTTGAAGAATCCATGTTGGCTCTTAGTAGTCACTACCACTTTCCTAAGTATTTATAAGCCACCCCTTTAAAAATATTCTATAATTTTGCCAGAAATTTAAGTCAAATTCTCTGGCTAGTAACTTTTAGACTTTATCATCTTTTGTTTCCTTTTTCTTTCTTTTGGAAAATTGGGACATTTACCCATGTCCAGTCCTAGATGTATTCTCATATTCCATGATTTTTCAAAGATCAGGAGTATAACAAACACACACTCAACCTCTAAGGACTCCCATTGTTTCCTTCCCCTTTTTGGTGGCCTTAAATCTTCTTTCTGCAATCTCTAAATCTTTGATAACTGGCAACAGAAAGATAATATGGTCAGACTTGCTTTTTAGGAAGGCAATGACACAGTTGAGTGGAGGATAGACTACAGTGAAGACATATTTGAGACCAATCAGAAGGCTATTTCAATAGACCAGGCATGAGGTGATAAAGGACTTTCAGCAAGGTGAGAGTAGAGTCAATGGAAAGGAGGTATATATATATATATATATATATATATATATATATATATATATATATATATATATATATATATATATCTTTGTTGATTTTTGCCCATTAACGATAAAAATAGATTAAATTTACTTATCCTATATTCTTTATTGTGTAGTTTTGAGAAAATATTCCGAAAAGGCTTTTTTAAAAACACTATGTAAATGGGTCATTTTTCTTTCTTTTCAAGGTATTTTACATTCTTTACATGATTTAAGTCTCACAATATTTCTATAGTGTATGCCATGTCAATTTAATTCCAAATTTACCATGAAGAAGTTGAGACTCACAAAATTTCCATGATTTGTTCAAGGTCACATAGCATAATGACAGAAAGCAAAGTTAAGGTACCAAATCTTGGTCTTCAGATCCAAACTGCCAACTCTTTCCAAGTTAGAATTGAGATTAAATTGATCTCAGTGCCTCACCAGATAATGAATAAAAGAAATCTATGCCTACAACAAAGTTCAGAATTTAGAACTACTTGAAATTTTGTCTTATTATCATTCAGTCACCATTTGCTTTGACCTAGTAGTCAAGGTCAAGGAAAGCAAACTGGTCAGATCTGAAAGAATGAATTATTACTTAATCTTGAAACATCAGACTGTTTTCTGCAAGTTACTACTTGTAGTGTTCTTATCTGATCTTCCTGTATGGCTAAGAGCTAAAAAAAAAAAGTGCAATGATTATATAGAGATGTTTATTTATACCTATATATAGCTATAATGTTTCACGAAGGTATGGTAACAGCAGATCACAGCTTCATGGTCACGTACTTCACTGATGTGTAGAAAAGCCAAGATTCCATGGTATTTGTTGTTTGTTGATAGAGATCATTTGCCTCAGCAGATCAAATGGTAACTATAAAGGCTATTCTACAACACATCTCCATGGATGTGGTAAGACCATTCAATATTCTTTGCAAGATGCAGTCACAGAATTAACATAATCCCTTGATTATGAATATTAAGCAGGGTATAAAAAAGGAAGAGATGCATTCAAAAAGGAGTTTGCCCATGTCATGGATGATATTCTGCACCATGTCCTAATGGAAAATGAATTCTTTACATTTTATATGATTCTCTTGATGTCCCCTCTGTGCAGATAATGTCTTGATTGTCAGTACTACAATAGAATTCATAGCCAAGTAATGGATATATATATATATATATAGACTTAGATGTATGTAAACACACATGCACATACACATGTATTTGTATATAGAGATACATAGGTATATATGTATATATGTGTGTGAATCTATCTATCTATATTTTTATATATATATATATATATATATAAAATGCATCAGTAAGTACCAGTATTCTTTTGATGTCATATCTCTTTAAATAATGGAATATCACGTTCTCTGACGAATCAAAATTTCAGGTTATCCAAATGGCAATGGAATGACCAGCAGTAGCTGTAATAGATTTGGGCATGTCACCTGCAATACCTTGAATGCACAAATTAGTATAAATAACATAATCTAAAGCATATGAAGTACTATATAAAATGGCTTCCTTTCTAGGGAACCTATGCTATAATTCACCTGCTCTAAAGAATTAAATAGATGGGCAATGAGAGTGAAGGATAAAGGATAGATAACTAACAGATTGCACTACTATTCACAAAATATTAAAATTTCCAGGAGAATTCATCTAGAATATTGGATAGATGCTCTAAAGGAAAAAGGAAATGAGAAGGAATTACACAGAACAAAAAGCCATGCATATGGAATTAAAAATGTCTGTAATACCTACCTTACAGTGGGGGGGGAGGGGGGGATGAGAGGAGGGAAGAAAGGGGACAGATTGTAGGAAGAAAGTGAATTGTAAAAAGCTATATTATAGCTCTCCTTCAGCTATATTATTAGGCCAAAAATTAGATATCTTTCCCTTCATATTAAATATAGACTTCTTAAAGGTTGGACTTAATCATTTCTAAAAG
Source organism: Macrotis lagotis (assembly GCF_037893015.1). Classification (NCBI taxonomy): domain Eukaryota; kingdom Metazoa; phylum Chordata; class Mammalia; order Peramelemorphia; family Peramelidae; genus Macrotis; species Macrotis lagotis. The sequence goes on along the minus strand of NC_133660.1, from coordinate 179,734,274 downwards.
ACATATTAGCATTTTTTAAAAAGTCAACAATAAGTCTACATATGTTATTTTTTCCCTAATAGTTTTGTACTTTTTTTCAAAAAATATATTTTTTTAAATATGTGAAAATAGAAGCAGAAAATGACAGAACTGGGGTTTAGGGAGAGAGGAAATCAAGATAAAAATGGTCTAAATTGATAGCAACTTAGCAAGTTGTATTACATAGGTTTTTCAGATTCCTTTTGAGATTTTGTGATTCTGTAATGTATGTTGGTATTATCTAATGTCTACACATATGCAATGTATTTTTTTTTAAATCCAAACTTGTGATGTCATTGGTATTGAGAATTCTCATTGAGGGAACTTCCTAACATGATTATTTATAATATATATAAAATGTATTTAAAAACATCATTCTGATAAGGGGTTCATAGATTCTACTAGATTTCCAAAGGGGTCCATTACAAATAAAAGAACTCTTGCTTCATTAGTTTCTATAGTATATAGTAATCAGGAAGTTATTTATTATTTCTTTTCAAGGTTTTGTTGTTGTTACTATTATTATTTTCCTCTTACTCTTCTAGTCACTATGCCACCTAGCAGCCCCAATTAGGCTCCTTTTAAATAGCAAAACATCTAGTGCTGAATCTATTCCAGCTAAGATCTACAAGGTAGGAGGTCCATTGCTCATTCAAAAGTTGATTGAAAATTTCCAGGTTATTTGGTATGAAGAAGTTATCCCACAGGAATTTAGGGTTGCCTCCAGCATCTATGTCTATAGAGGTAAAGGGAATAGATTGTCCTGTGACAATCATGGTGGTATTTCTCTTTTAGTCATTGCCAGAGTCCTTCTCAATAGACTGATCCTTCACTTGGAAGATGGTCTCCTCACTGAGAGACACTGTGACTTCAGAAAGGGTTGAGGACCAGTGGTGTTTGCTGCCTGGCAACTCCAGGAAAACGCCAGAAACAGAACAGAGTATGTATACAACATTTGTAGATCTGACCAAGGCCTTTGATACCTTCAGTCATGAGGGTTTATGGAAAATTATATCAAAATTTGGTTGCGAGGCAGCTAGGTGGTGGAGCGGATAGAGTACTGGCCCTGGAGTCAGGAGGACCTGAGTTCAAATCCGACCTCAGACACTTAATAATTACCTAGCTGTGTGGCCCTTAGGCAAGCCACTTAACCCCATTGCCTTGCAACCCCCCCCTAAAAATATTGGTTGCCCAGAGAAGTTCATCAGTATTGCAGGTCAGTTTCATGACAGTGTTTTTATTCTGGTTCTTGTTAGTGGATGATGCTCTTGAGATTAACGGATCACCAATAGAGTGAATGTGTCCTTGCTCCTATGCTTTTTAGCATGATGTTTTCAACCATGTTATTAAACACTTACACTGAAGATGAACAAGACCTCAAGATCAGCTATCACACTTATGGCAAATTCTTCAACTTGAAAAAGGTTACAAGATTAAGACCTAAGTGGAGGGAGGGATGGTGCATAATCTTCTATTTGCAGATAATGCTCAATGCAGCTTCTGAAACTGAGTATGGATCAATTCTCTGCAATGCACCATCAGCCAGCACCACACCATCCCTATGTGGAACCATCATTACAGCAAATGAAGAAGTTTTGAGTGGTATAGGCAAGTTCATTTACCTTGGCAGTGTCCTTTCCAGGCAGTTACACATTGAAAATGAGGTTAACACACTCATTACCAGAGCTAGCTCAGTATTTGGCAGGCTCTGAAAGAAAATATGGGAGAGAAGAGATATTTGACTAACTACCAAACTGAAGGTCTTCTGAGTAATTGTGCTGACCTTATTGCTATATACCTATGAAAACTGAACAGTTCACTAGCACCATGTCAGGAAACGGAATAGCTTCCATTTAAATTGACTTAGGAAGACTTGATCACCTGGTAGGAGAAGATACCAGACACTGAGTTCCTTTCTTGAGCTAAACTGCCTAGCATTCCAATATTACTACAGAGAGTGCAACTACAATGGGCTGGACAAGTTGTTAGAATGCCAGATATCCACTTGCCAAAAAATTATTCTGTGGAGAACTCACACAGGGCAACTACTCACAAGAGGGTTAGTAGAAATGATACTGGGATACCCTGAAGATCTCTCTTAAGAACTTTAGAATTGATTGTATAACATGGGAGACAATGGCATAGGACTGCCCAGCATGGTGTGCTCTCATCAAGGAGAGTGCTGCATTCTATGAGGAAGGCAGAATTGAAGTAGCTCAAAGAAAACATAACTAGTGGAAGTCTAGGGTAAACACCCCAGGTGTTTACATGGACTATTTGTGCCCAACCTGCATTAGACCACCTGCAGTAGACACATCCAGAAGTATTCTCTTTCACCTGTGAAATCACCATTGTTGAAGAAGTATATGTCTTTTCTTTCCTTCCTGCCAATCTCTATTGTCTATCTCTGCTGGGTTGTTCTTTATTGTTCACTGCTTGGAATTTCTCACTGTTATTTTTCTCTGCAACCATCTGCTCATCTATGCATCCTCTGCAATAATATAAAAAAGTTAGCCACTGGCTAGTTAAGCACTAGCACCCCCTTTCCCCCCTCCTACTTTTCAGTTTTCCCATTATAATATGTAAGTGAAGTTAAGTGACTTAACCAAGATCACACACTTAGTAAGAATCAAGTATTAGGGGCTTTGGATTTGAATTTGGGTCTTCCTGACTCCAGGGCAAACAAAATCAATTTCTCTCTCTCTCTCTCTCTCTCTCTCTCTCTCTGTGTCTCTCTCTCTCTCTCTCTCTCTGTCTCTCTGAGTCTCTCTCTCTCTGTCTGTCTCTGTCTCTGTATCTGTCTCTGTCTCTGTCTCTGTCTCTCTCTCTCTCTGTCTCTGTCTGTCTCTCTCTCCTCTTTGATTATCTCTTTAGCTCTTTTATGATATAAACCTCAGGAAGTTAAACTCTGCCTAGCTAGATAAACCTTGAGACTTTTTTTCCATTTTAAAGATTTTGTTTATTTTAAGTTTTACAATTTTTCCCCTAATCTTGCTTCCCTCCCCCCACTCCCCCACAGAAGGCAATTTGCCAGTCTTTACATTGTTTCCATGGTTTACACTGATTCAAATTGAATGTGATGAGAGAGAAATCATATCCTTAATGAAGAAAAATAAAGTATAAGAGATAGCAAGATTACACAATAAGATATCAGTTTTTTTCCTAAATTAAAGGTAATAATCCTTGGTCTTTGTTCAAACTCCACAATCCTTTCTCTGGATACAGATGGTATTCTCCATCGCAGATAGTCCCAAATTGTCCCTGATTGTTGCACTGATGGAATGAGCAAGTCCATCAAATCTAGAGACTTTTCAACTCCCTTTTTCCTTTTCCTTAATTTGAATTCTTTTTCTTTTTTTGAGCTATGGTCTTGATTTCTTTTTTACCTCCTTTCATATTCTTTTATCACTAGTATGTATCATTTTTTAATTTGCCTGGGCATTCCACTTAGCAAAAACACAAAAGAACTGGGTAGAATTGAGGGGAAGGGATTCTTTTAAACCTCTTCCCCTCCTAATAACACTTATTTTCATGCAAATCATGTTGTGAACCACAGTCCCTTATCTAGTCACCAGGGTCAATCATTTTTTAATGTCCACCCTCCTTAATATTACAAATAATTTTCAACAATAGTAATGAAATAAATAATAATAATGATCAGAAAAGAAATTTAATGAAAATTTTTTTATTGAACTTCATAATATAATTATGCCAATAAAATTAAAATAAATATTACAGTACAAAAAGGGAAATGTAATGATCAATGCTTTTTGCATTAGCAATCAGGCCAAAAATATTATATTATTATATAATATTAAATATTATAATACCAAAAAAAGGGGACATAATGGATTAATTCTTTTTAATTACATTAATGTAATGTAGATTATTTTCCCACTAACAAAGAAGCACTTCTTAAGTTGCTTAAGTTCTTAAATTGTCCATCATCATATCCCAGAAATTCAGGCCAGTTTGGTTGTCCAATGGTAGCTGCACCCAATTTAGAGAGAGAAGCTCTGGCTCTTCCCCAGTGCTGGAACACCACTACAAATCAGGGAAGGGAAGAAAGTACAACATTTCTTAGGTCATTCTCATGACCCCAACAACCAGGAACTTCACCTGAACCAATCTCTACAATTCATCCCCACTACTTTCCCGAGGATTTAACTTGAGAAGACAGCTCCTAGTCTATGGACTCTACCTCCCTTGAAGTTGCCCTCCTTAATGCATCTGCTCTCATATTAACTGCATCCTGAATAGACAACCCTCACTGTCCTGGATCATGTTATACCACTGGTGAACAATACTGAAAGGTTTGAAGCTGGTGGAGATAGAAAATTTTGCCTACTTTTGCTACCAAAATCTCCATTGTCACTACAGAAATATTTAAATCACTTTCGAGCTGAACTTCTAAGGTTAATCTGTGTAGTCTTCCTTGAAATTCCAGTACACCTATAAATAACTAATAGCAACTCTGCAAACTTTGAATTATGCTAATTTCTTCACTTATAACTTTCTTCATTATTTTTAAAAATAAAATATCTTGTTCCAACTAGTTTGCAATATTCCCTTCAAAGGCAGTAACTGTGTCTTTTATCCTTTTTTTATTTCATTTCAATTTTCCCTGGCTCTGCACATAATATGTTATGTGCATAGACAGCAGAAGAGCTCTTGAGGCCACCTGGCTTTTTTCCAAGATGTTACTGTTGGTTGATCTCGCCTCTTTGTTTGTTTCTGATGTGCTCAAGAAGTGATGATGAAAAATTTGTCTAGAAGATGGGTGTGACACCTCTTGCAGATCCAAGTCCCACTGCCACAAATTAGGGGAAGTACAATAATATCATGCTGGAATATTTTCATGCCATTAGGGACCTGAATCTGCATGACTGTAGCCACAAACTCTGCCAGAAAACTTTCCCAAGAAACTGTGGGTATTATTACAATGTTCTACTTTATTAGTATATTTGTGATAGACTATTGCCAAGGTTGTGCAATTCAGTGACAGTTTAAAATACCCTTATCAAAAAAGGGCATGTATGAATCTTTCTATTTTCTCAAAGAAACCCAACTCCTAGAAAAATCTACTTTTTATTTATTTTTTTAAATATCTAACAGGTCCCCTGGGTGACTGCTACTTATTCACAAAGATCACTTCCAGGATCTACTTCATCCTATTTGTATTAAATATGGCCTAATTTTTAAAAAAATCCTTATTTCTTACTTTTGGGCATCTCCAGAGAGAGGATCATGATCCCTGACATTCCCTAATTTCTGACCTCTTGGTTTTCTGGGGGATTTTTCTCTTCATTCTCAAATATATTTTTAATGATAAGAGAAACTTAGTACATTAAAATTATCTATTCTTTGAATAATTAATCAAGATTTTGAAAAAAATGTGGTTTGTATTGTTTTTATTTAACATGACTTTTTTCAATTATTCCCACCCCTTCTAACAAAGAATAATTAAGAAAAACCCATATATTGGTCATGTCAGACAACATATACCTCATCTGAACCTTGGACTGTCTTCCAGAACTCTCTTCCAGGGACACTGGGTTCTGATGGTAGAGATGCCACCACTCCCATTGATCTCCACAACATGTTGCTTCCATTTCTGGGATGCCTCTTTAGATAGTTTTCACTATTTTCCACCTTATTTTGCCTGGAATCTAATTTTCAGGTCACCTCTTCCTTTTTCTAGCTCCCTATTTGTTGACTCCCCCCCACTAAGTTTTCAAGAATAGAATTGTCCTGTTCACTTGTATTTGGAACTCCATGGTTTAACATAGTAACCAACATATATAAATAATTAAATAATAAATGTTCTGACACAGTAAATACTTAAGCTCTCTGTCTCCCCTTTTCTCTGTCTTTGTTTCTCTATCCTCATCTCTCTTTTTAATTCTGTGCCATTCTCTCCATCAGACTATGTAGGAAGGAGGAAGGTATGTTTTTCATCAGTCCTCTAGAGTTGTGATAGGTTATTGCATAGATTTGAGTTTTGTCTTTGAGTGGCATTTTCCCTTTTATTATTGAGTTTATCATATAGCTTATCTAGACATTGTTAATAAGTATATTTAAAAGACTTATAAAGTCCCATTTTAAATCACATGCAGGTAAAACCCAAAGATCCCATTTTTGGATTTATCTCTTTCTAAGTTTCCTAGGTAATTTTGAATTTAGAAGTTGAAACCCTTGGTTTTCTTTCTAATTTTCACTTAAGTTAATGAAGCTGTAATGCTAAAGAGATTAATACTTTTCAAAATATCTAAATTATAATCTCCTTTAATATTTAGATGTTCTTTATTTTTCATATCATAAAACTTAGAAGTCTATGTCTATTAATACACAATATTTTCTATACCCAATGTTCTTCCTACAAAATACACTGGAATCAAAATCATGCTACACTCTAAATTACATATATCTTTAAACAATCAACATAAAAATTATTTACTAGGTTTCTGAAAGTTTTCTTCCCTAAGTACCTCATTTATTATTATGGAGATATTTAGACATTCAAAGAATTTAAAATGAATATATAAGGAGAGTGTGACCTTATGTTTGGAACAAGGAGTATAGGTAGAAAGATAGAAAAGGTATGGAGATCAAGGCAGATTTTTTGTGACTAAATTAGAACACTGCTTTCACTGGACAAAAGGAAAAGTTGCTACAGTTAATCACTTATTTTCTTAATGAAGTTGATAATCTTAGCTAATAAGAGAACAATTAAGTTTTTTTCTTCTTCTTTTTAGATCTGATTATTGAGATCTGATTTTCAAATAATCTTCTAAATTTCTGTTTACAGATTGCATTCTGTATATTCATTGCATAATCTAAAATAAACAGTGAAAAGACCTTAATTTTGAAACATTGATAATACCATTAAAAATTAATTCTAACCTCACTTCTACTGTCAGAATATTTCTATCCTCAATAGCATTAAGGAGCTTAACCTGTTTAATGAATTCTAAAAATAACATTTTTCCTAACAAGGAATATATGCAGCACTTATAAGAAAATGACACAGAAAGGGCATTTTCTTTTCATCTGACCTAAATAGCTCACATAAAAAGTTTGATTCAATAAGGGAATCTCAGAATCACTTGGGTACTGTTAACTCTTTGCTTCCCAATAATTGTAGATGATTAAGTTCAATAGATAAGAAGTAATATGTGACATAATGGTGGCTGTTTATATTCTAAACCAAGCTTAGGAGAAATTTGCCCTTTGAGGACACTTTTAAAAAAATCATGTTATTTCACAGCTGGTAACTTTGGTCCCATTAACATTATTTTATTCTGACCTCTGTCCTTATTATCATTTAGCTAATTTCACAATATGAAGTGGATCTTTAGTCTATTTTTTAGCTATTGGATTTTCAGTATTTGAATTAGAAGAGAAAAGGAACTACTCTCAATAGTCCCTTCCTTACTCCTTTACCACTCTACTCTCCCACTCCCCAAAACTTAAATATTTGTGGAATAGCTTCTGGGAAGACCTTCCAAGGTAAAACTTGAAATTCAAAGGCTCTCAGAGTTAAAGAGGACCCCAGAAGCTATCTAGTTCAGCATGACTATGAATCTCTTTAAAAATATTGTCAACATGAGGCTTCCTGTTCCCTGTTCTTCTCAATAACCCAATCTAACTTTCTATAGCCCTTATTTGCTAGGAAGTGTTCCTTCATATTGCAATTTGACTTTCCTGGAGACTTATCTGTAAAAGTCTACATTAGTTTACAGTAATTCAGGTCTTTTGTTGTTCTGGAGGAACTTCCAGGTCTTGCAAGATCACTTGGCGGAAATGGAGGAGAGGAAAGTGATCAGGGTTCTTTGTTTCTCCTGCTGAAAGGGCAGTTAGGGGATGAAATGTCTGACTAACAGCAGGAAACCCTGAAACTTTGATATGGAGCCTGCATGAAAGTAAGGGGGGAAGAGTAAGACAAAGGTAGATAGCTCTTGTAAGTCAGAGAAGAGCTGAATCAAAGAGGAATGTAGCCAAAATATGTGAAATTATGGAAATTTTGGACAAGAAAGTGGACCAATGGTAGTGGTTAGAGGAAAAAAATGCAGTGCAAAATTTTTTTCACTCTTAGTTTTATGTTCCTTGCAGTTGATTTCACTCAGGACTTAAATCTTTTTTTTTTTTGTTTTTTTTGCAAGACAATGGGGTTAAGTGGCTTGCCCAAGGCCACACAGCTAGGCAATTGTCTGAGGCCTGGTTTGAACTCAGGCCCTGCTGACTCCAGGGTCAGTGTTCTATCCATTGCACCACCTAGCTGCACCCAATTTGAATTTTTTTAAGGTCTATTTGCCTTTTTCTTTGATAGGAAGGATTATTAAATCAAATTACAATAATAATAATAATGATAATAATATATAAAAAGCCCAGTAAATCTTCAGGTACCATGTAAATGCAGATTATTATTGTTATTTGCCATCTATTATATCATTATATCATATATTATGTAATGATATTATTGTTACTCTCTCTCTTTCTCTCTCTCTCTCTCTTTCTTTCTCTCTCTCTCGTAGGATAGATTAATAGCTAGATTGATAGATCAATCAATCATGTTATTTGATCCTCACAACAACCCTTTCTGGTAGGTACAATTATTATGGCTATTTTACAGATGAAGAAACTGAGACTGAGAAAAGTTTGTCCAGGGTCACGTAATAAGTAAATATCTGAGGTGGGATCATGACCCAGGTCTTCTGGATTCCAAGCTAGACATTTTATCTGATACACTACTACACTGACTCCTAGCCATAATGTTATTGTTCTTATTTTTCCTTCAGTTTCAGAGAGGACCAAAAATATGTATTTCAGAGAAGCAGAGTTGTACAAAATTGTCAATCTCACTCTATTCCAGAATCATTGAAGTCCAGGGGAAAGACAAATATCAAGAAAACTGGTGATGGCCCAGGATACCGTGGATGACTTTTGAGTCTGCTCAAACTCAAAGCACTCCACAGCAACTGCTTCAATAGCCTTCCTGGAATAGATTGTTTTCTTCTGCACTGGGAAAAGTCTTTGCATGTTTGAAGTAGTTATCTCCTTAACTCACCAATGAGTTTGAGGTCTATTGATTACCCTATACGTGCAACAGTCATAATAGATAGTTTATAAGGGTTGGGCTGTTGAGCATGCTACAGCTTCTTGGAGTCTCAGATGAGATTTGGGTGACAGGTGGGCACCAAAGGCAGATGAAAAGTCCTGAAAATGACTCAACAAGCCCTCACACAAGAGTTGTTAGTACTCTCTTAACACCCCAGCCACTTCTGGTCATTAATATTCATTTATCTATGCTTAAAAACTTGACTGTTAGATTGGGAGGGGGGAATTAGACCATTTCATGGGAAGCAAAATTGAGACCTTGACCAAAGAAAGGGAAAGCTTTGCATTTTTGACAATTTCTGATATTTTCCAGATCCAATCCATTATACTGCTGTTAAGCCTGAGGAAACATATAAGGAGATGAGTCTATGAATATTGTAGTTTGATTGGTATAATTGTTACTAAGTTTGTATATTGCCACTTTAGCTTATCTAGAATCATGTGACTGACTCTTGTTCATTCTCAAAGGATCTCATAGTTTGAGACTCTAGAAATTTCTCAAGATCTTTTCTCTAAAATGGCACAAAAATTGAACTTAGAACTATATATATGATCTAAGGCAGAATACAGTAAAAGCAATGGAGACATTTATGAATTAATTGTTTATTACTTTAGTGATTCATAAAATCATTAAAAGCTCTATAACACTACATAAGAGATCTACCTCTAGTATGATTGTGAGTCATTAATAACTAATTTTTGTTATGGCTACTTTAAATAGTTCTTGGTGTAACTCATAATACTACTATCTAATCTAGAGGAAATAGAGTGAATGATTGTCACCTGCTATTATGCCATTTCTTTATTCTTTTTGGATTAATTTTTTTTCAATTTTCTTTTAAAATAGAAATGTTTCAGGGATTTGTATTGCATTTAGTATCTTTCCCCTTTGTACTAATTATTTTATTATGTCAGTTTCTTTCCAAGAGATATGAGCAGACTAAGAACACAAGACTTATGATTGGGGGATATTGGAATGTTGGGAATGGGCACCAAAAAACGATGTTTTTGTAGCATCAAAGACATTTTCTTATTTCAGAATTTTTTTAATGTGTAGTGAGTTTTTCAGTTCAGCTTCATTTATTTCCTCTTTAGGATTTCTTTTTTTAAACACATAACCCTAAAAGGTTAACATGTCTCTTCTTTAATTCTTTCATCTTAAGTACTCATTTTGAATAGCTATTTGTCTATCTATACACACACACACACACAGACACATATATAAAAGAAATATATCTATTTAAGAAAGGCCAAGAGAAGGAAAAGGTTCTTGACTACTAATGACTTTTGAATACATCCCCTATTATCAATCAAAATGACTCTAGTTCTCAATGGAACCAGTGACACAAAGTTTACACATAATGCCAAAATTCGTATGCAGATTACATTACCTGAGTATACTGCATAGGCCCAGATATGGGATTATTGACCAGAATGGAATATCTGGCAGTTCCCTATTACATGGCAATCCAATTCTGAAAGTAGAGGCACAGAGCATTATAAAGGTGTGATAGTTTAGAGGAGAATAGTAATAAATTCTAGATAATCAAGCATATTATTTATCCATAGAGGATAATCTAGACATAGATCTTTGACCTCCTCCTTGAACTGCAGGAACATCCTACATTGACCAGCTTTGCTTCTATTTAGACATCTGCCACTGAAATAATTATACTAAAAAAAATGCTTATTTTCATTTTCTACTTTGCATACCATAGCATATGTCCTTGTATATGCTTTGATTGAAATATTCTTTTTTTTTCTTTTTTAAGATATATATTTATATCTTAAAAATCATTTATAATTCTCCATTTTATAATTCCCATTCCTCCTTCACCTTCCCAGAGCCATCCTTTATAACAAATATTAATAATAATAAATCAATATAACTACTACCCACCATATCAAAAAAGTATATTATATAGAGCATTTAATATCTGTAATCCTAATTCTTATCCCCAGCCTTTGAGAAGAGCGAGGAATGAGCTTTCTCATATCTTTTTTGGGGGCAGGGGAGCTACTCATTTGAATTTCAAAGCATCTGTTTAATCATTTTGTTGTTTCTATTTACTTCAACATAGTCCTTGTTAGTACTGTTTAATTTTTCTGATTAATTCACTGTAACAGTTAATATGTTTACTGTTGCATTTCTGTATTCATGATGTAATTTTTCCTTATAGCACAGTAATATTCCATTTCATTAAGGTATCATTTTTTTTAGCTATTTTCCAACTGATGAACATCTATTTAGTTTCTTTTCCTCTATTATTATAAATAAAGGTGTTGTTATAAATATTTTAGTATATATGTGGCTTTCCTTTATAATATTACATATTGTTTTCAAGAACAATTGGACCCATTCACAGGTCCATCCTGCCATCATGTACTAGTGTATTCATCTTTCCATACCTCCTTCAACATTGACTTCCCAGAGGAGAGTAGACCTCTGATTTGGGAATAGGGAATATTTTGTAAAAACTTCCTTTCTGATCCTATTTAATAAATCTAATTAAATCTGGTCAACAATCTCACCCATTTGGGCTCATGAACAACAATTATAGAAAAATCCAAACCTTCAGGGTTGTTTAAAATCCTGAGGCAATATCATACTACTATTTCTGGAACTACATCAAATAAGACTGGGGAAGTGAGATTCCTTTTTTTGATACCATACTTATCAGGAATATGTCTGGAGCTATCTCAATGCATTTATTTAAAACTGACTTGGGTTTTAGATACTTTTTATGTTTAAAAAAGGGCTTGTATGGTTTGCAGGCTTTTAGGATAAATTACATTCTTAATCAAAAACTTTTGCTTCATCTGTTGATATATAATGTTTTTCATTTTTAAAAAATATAATTCATTTAGTTAATGATGTATCCCTGGTATAAATTCAAATGATCATAGTTCATGCCTTTGTTTTGTTTTTTGGATAAATTGCTATAGTCATTTTGCCAGAATTTTATTTAAAATGTTTGAATTAGTATTCAATAATGATATTGGCTTACAGTTCTGCTTTTTGTTTTGTTCTACTAACTTAGGTATTGAACTATATCTTTCTCACAAAAGGAATTTGGTGGTGTTTATCATTTTGAAAAAATAATTTGCTTAGTATAGATATTAATTGTTTCAAAATATTATAAGCTATAGAGATGCTAAATGTAACACTGGTTTAGAATATAAACTCATTTACAAAATGTTACAGTTCAAGATATTAAATGATTATGAGCAATGTTTTATAAAAAAAGAGAAATAGTAGAAGGAAAATCAGTATAAAGAAAGCTTGTCAAGAGTTTTGGTGAGGACATTTAAGGGCAAAAATCAAAACTTGCAAACAGAGAAGAAAGATGTAAAATGATCTAGAAAGAATGTTCACCTTCAAGAATTATAGTCTTATCATACTTGAACTCTAACATCAAGTTCATAAAACAATGATTAAATACTTACTAGTTCTAGGTACTGTGCTAAATCATAAGTAAGTCTCCCTGCCCTCAAGCAGCTTGCATTCTAATGAGGGCAAGATGAGTACAAAGAAACTTGAAAGGGACACAGAGGAAAAGTATGTTGAGATTTTTGAGAGAAACTGGAGAGTACATGATTAGCTGCCTTAAAATGAAGATTCTGGGGGTGGCTAGGTGGTGCAGTGGATAGAGCACTGGCCCTGGAGTCAGGAGTTACCTGAGTTCAAATCCGACCTCAGACACTTAATAATTACTGAGCTGTGTGGCCTTGGGCAAGCCACTTAACCCCATTTGCCTTGCAAAAACCTAAAAAAAAAATGAAGATTCTGAAGGAACCAACAAATCAGAAGGAGGGGCTGTAGAGGCAAATACTTCTTTTGTGAGAAATTCATATGTGGAATGAACTTCTGGGGTAATGAGGTTTCTGGTACATGGTAGAGAAAGTCTGGAGAATATGGACTGAAACTAGAGAGGAGGATTTTGCTTCCAGGATTATTGGAAGATGAGAGAAAAAGAGGCAAAATATATGTCTGTTGCTAACGTAACCAATGTTTGACATTTGAGTGCTATTAGTACACCAAACCAGAGGACCTTCAAAGTAGGGTGTAAGGGTGTAAGGACAGAAGAAAAAGGGTTATATAGGACTTTTAACTTACTATTTTTATTCCATATTTTCTCCCAGGCATTAAATACGTTTTAATATAGAGCCAATTTAACTGAAGTAGGCTTGCACTAATTCATATTATAAGTTCTGCGATATTTCAGTCCAATGAAAGTTAATGAAAAAATCTGGGGGACTTTCCTGAAAAGTCCTGGGAGGAACATTCTGCCTCCTCTGGCTAAATAACAATGGACAAGTTATTTGTCTCTGAATCTTCATTTTCTCCTCTCATAAAATGAGAATAATTAACATGAATCTCCTATATCACAGATGGGGATCAAATAAGATAATATAGGTATAATCATAGAATTATGGAATTTTAGACCTAAAGATTCTGGAGTGAACATCTAGGATAGCATTTTTCCACCCTATTTTTAAGAGTGATGAGGAGAATGAGGCTTAGCGTAGTTGCTAATTTGTCCAGAATCCCAAGCTTTTTGGAGCAGAACCAGGAGTCTGCTAATTTTGGGTATGATATTTGAGGAAAGACACTAAGAAGCACAGGAGCATTAGGTAAAGGGGAAGCAGGGCTGTAAAGAGCCTTGAGACCTTGCCATATATATGTTTAAGGAGCTGGGAATGTTTAGGCTATTGAAAAGAAAAGTATGTGGCTAAAGATATGGGTAGGGACATGATGGCTCTCTCCAAATATTTAAAGGGATATCATGAAAGTATAAATAAATATATCACAAATTAAATTTATTATTGTTGTTATTGTTAATTATTTTGTAGTCCTCTGTGTGTGTGTGTCTCTCTTTCTGTCTATTATATGAACGTGCATCAACAGAAGAAAATTTCTGAACAGAAAATTTACTTGATACAAGAAATTATATCTTACTGATTTAATCTGAAAGTGAAATTAACTGGCTAGGAAAGTAATGAGCTCCTTCCTCATTTGTGGTCTTCAAGAAATCTGTATAATCAACTATTTCAGAAATTGTTGGTAGAATTCTTCTTTAGGTACAAGCTGGACTAATTAGCCTTTTATAGTTTTGAGATTCTGCAATTGTGCTTTGTTACCACAGAATATTATATTAACATAGCAATTTTTTATTATATGTTTCTTATATTTCTATCTCTAACTTTCCTTTTTCTTTTCTCTCTTTTTCTCTCAGATTTTTTTTTTACCTTTCTCTCTGTGAGAGGAAATAGTACATCCTTTTTTTTTCACTGCATGGTAATGATCCAAGGAAGCTCAGTAACTGATTCCAAGAACCAGGATATTTCAAGATACATTGTGGTGATGCATATGATACTTGTAAAATTTGAAATTGTGTTTGTAAAATTAATTTCAGGAAAGAAAGTGGGTTCTGTGATTTTTTGGATCCCTATAAAAATTCATTAAAATATATTTCATTGGTTTCTTTTTATGGTTCCATGAAGTTATAATGTAGAACATAGTTTTCTAATTTGTTCAATTATAATGGTGAGTCATGATATACAGTACAACAGACAAGAGTTGCAAAATCATAATTCAAAGTGCTAGAATTGCTTTCAAACTTTATTGTTATGAAAAGAGGATTTGGGTTTTTCCAAATAGCTGAATACCAACATTTTTTTGAATATAGCACAGCCCCTAACACCCAGTGCACATACCATTGTTTTCTCTTAGCAACTGCTATGTGTTTAGCAAGCAGTCCTTGCCAATGCAAACTCTCAATGGTACAATTTCATGTGTGAGAAGGCATTTCTAAACAATAACTATTATAATTCAACAGGAGCAAAGAGTCTGCAATTTATTTGAACAGACTGTCAGCAAATGTGTCTTCTCTAATCTTTTCAATCTGGTGACCCATTTTAAAGCAACATCTCTAGGATTCCTTCACTTCCCACCAAACTATATTGACAAACAGTGACAAAAATGTAAACAGTTGTTCAAGCCTATTTTTAAACTGCTGCCTTATCCTTTGTGTAAGCAGTGATAATGTCATCCTCTGAATATTTCTCAGTTGTGTTGTTTGCCCTTGGAAGGAAATTTCTTAAAGAGAAAGGTCAGCCTTTGGAATTGTTTGTTTAATTTCAACATCAATGACAAACATTTATTGAGCACATCCTTTGGGGACACTGTGAGGTTTTGAATATTCAGTATCAATTAGGCCAGACCCATGTGGCTAGATCAGATGTGGTCAATCCATAGATATCCAGTTCATAGATGGCTAATGATTCCACTTCTGATTGACATTCCTGTTTTGATAATTTGGTCCACTTTTAATTCAAGTGCATTCTTAGGCATCTTTCATTGAATTCTTTCCATTTTTTTATGATTACAAGTTACTCAGAGAAGGCTACTCCAAAAGTCAATGAAGAGGTTTAACATACAAGAAAATATTGATATCCTAGATAATGTCAAATTTAAGGTTTTTGATTAACTCTGTCCTTCTCAATTACTAGTGAGGGGATTGCAATCATCCCAAATGACCCAAGTTTATAATCTCGATGTCAACCTACTAACCTTACATATCTAATCTGTTGCCAGGTTTATCACTTTTACCTTTGTAATATTGCTGATGCACATGGTCTTCTCTCCACTCACATTGTCACTAGTCTAGTGCAACTTTTCATCATCTCACACCTAGATTATTGTAGCCTTCTGATTGGTCTCCCTATCTCAATCATCTCCTCATTCCAGTTCATCCTTCATTCAGCTATCAAAACAATATTCTGTGCAGATATAACCATATCAACCCTATTCCCACTCCTCAATTAACTCCAATGATTTCTTATTACCTGTGGAATCAAACAAAAAAATCTTTTGTTTAACTTTTAAAGACTTTTTTAACCTGAAAATTTCTCACCATTCTAGCCTTCTTACATTATATTCTTCTTCAAATAACCTACCATCCAGTGATGCTGGTCTTTCACTCTTCAAAAAAGACTTCCTGTCACCCTGTCCCTATGGTTTTTCACTATCTATTCCCTTAACTGGAATGATTCTTCCCCTTTCCTATAGCTTCTGGATTTCTTCAAAATTCAGAGAAAAACTTATGTTCTTCAAGAAGTCTTTTTTGAGGAGAGAGAGAGATGGCTTTCAGTTGAGGGAAATCAAAGACATTTTCTTTGACGAGGTGGTAATGAGATGAATCTTGAAGAAAGAAAAAGATTTCATTAGACAGAAATATGTGAGAGAATTTATTTTGAGCAAAAGGCCTAAGAAATACTCAGATAAATATAAAATGCATATTTAAGTACATATATATATATATATATATATATATATATATATATATATATGTGATAAAATCAAGGAAAATCCAGTAGTGAAACCAACATGACAGGGAGCATAGGTTAGACTCAAATGCAGGTGAAATTAAGTGCCAGGTCAAGAAGTTTTATTTTATTCTAAATATAATAGGGAACCACTAAAGATTTTTGGGACAAGGAAATTATACTGTGAAACTTGTACATTAGGGATATTTTATTAGCTATGTGAGGAAGAATGGGTATGAAGAATGACGAGGCAAGGAAATCTATTAGCAAACTTTGACAGTCAGAAGATAGGTGAGGAGAATCTGAATTAGGGAAGTATCAATATAGAAAGAGAGAAACAGAGATGCAAAAGCTATTATAGAGGAAGAAGAAACAGGAAATGGCAGGAAATTAGCTTGGGTCATGAGGGAAGGGAGCAAAGATGACTCCAAGTTTGCTTTGTTTTACCCCAAAAATAGGCAGATTGGGAGGAAGGAAGGGATTCAGGGGATAAAATTATTAATTCTGGTTTGAACTTGTTAAGTGTAAGCATGACATTACAGGAGAGATATCCAGTAAGCAATTGAAATTATAGAAATGAACTTAAAGGGAAAAATAAGAACCATCATTTTATATATTATATATACATATATATGTATATATGTATATATATATATATATATGTAGAGAGAGAGAGAGAGAGATAACTGAAATAATATAAATAAATGAGATCAGGGAGATTGTAGAAAGAGATCTAGACTTTGGAGATAGGAAGACAATGAAGCCATCATAAGGAATAAGAGAAAAAAAGGCAGTCAGAAAGACTAAAGATGAATTGGGGAAGAATAGTATCAGTGATATCTAGATAGGAGGAAAGGATACAAGAACTTCATGTCAGTAGAGAGACTGGAACTGAGGAAAAGGCATTGGATTTGGTAGTCAAAATCTCATTGGTAATGGTTGAGAGAGTAGTTTCTGTCAATTAGTAGGGCACTAAACATCCTAAAGAATTTTAGCAGGGGAGGCTAGGTGGCGTAGTGGATAAAGCACTGGCTTTGGAGGCAGGAGTACCTGGGTTCAAATCCGGTCTCAGACATTCAATAATTACCTAGCTGTGTGGCCTTGGGCAAGCCATTTAACCCTGGTTGCCTTGCAAAAACCTAAAAAAAAAAATTTTAACCAATATAAATAAATTTATATACCGAGAAGCAAAAAAGAGCCTATAATGTACCTCTAAATTAGTAAAGGATAGATAGAACAGGCAATAAATTCAGTGAATAGAAATGTTGGAAAGCTGTGAGAAACTGGAGGTAGCAACAAGCAGAGATGACATGTTCTAGGAAGTCTGCATTGCTAAAGTAAGGGTTTTATTTTTGTTAGATTTAGGGAGGTTTGAACATTATTGTAGAAGGTGGGAAAGGAACCAAATAGGGAAGAAGATAAAGAAGATTAGAGATGGACTAACCAGTAGTAAAATGCCTCAGAGAACATTAATATGAATGAGATCAAGGGCACAAGTGGAGGGCATTTGGCAAGGAAGAAGTGAGGATATAAAGAAGTGTTGAGATGTAGAAACAAGAGAGTTTAACAAAATGGCCACAATTTTCTCAGCTAAATAAGAAGTGATGACTGTTGAGTGAATGATCTGAACAGGATAGAGGTAGGAGTGTGAAGAGAAAATGTTTAATAATTTTATTTTTACTTTATAATATATATGGTTCAGTGACTTCACATAGTTCCTTTGGTGTTGGTGGAAGTAAAGATGTTTCCACTGAAAAGTAAAATTTATTTTTAAATAATTCCCCAAGTTTATTAGAAACAGTAATAAAAATGACCTGTAATAAAATTTTCAGTTTATTTTTTCATGATTATCTTAGTTCTTGGCTATAAAGACCTGTTCTTCTGGGTTAGTGACTTTAATTAATTTAAAACAAGGGTTAAGAGCTAGCAGATGCTAGTTTTAACAAGTAAATGCATCATAATATGTGATGGAGTTAGTTTTGCAACTCATATATTCTGGGATAGCCAGACAGATTGCAAGTTCAGACCTGATGAAAACAAATGTCATAGAGGTTAAGGAAAACTGGTTTTTCCGGAGAAAGAATTACAGTCCATGACTAAGAGGGAAAACTATCTATTGATATACACAAATTAAGTTCTTTATGTATGTATGTATATACATACATATTAATACATACATATATATGTAAATCTAGTAACTTTCAAAATTCCACTGTAATTTTTTTTTCTATTCAAGGTGATGCATTCAAAAGAGACTGGTTTAGTAGATAAATAGCTTTCTTTAGAGTCAGGGAGATTTGTGTTCAAGTCTAGTCTAATACTTTCTAGATATGTGATCCTAGACATATCTATTTACCTGATCTCTTAATGTTCTAAACAATTAAGACTAGAAGTTTTAAAAAGTGCTGACTGCTTTAATAGAGACTTCCTAGACCAATAAGATCACAGATTCAGAGTCAAATCACTATTGAAGATAATTATACAATTAAAATCTCCTGTCAAACTATATCCAGTTTTTACTTTGAAAAGTAAAGCTTTCTGCTTATGTAAATCAGAATAAGAAAGATTTCAAATAGCAGGTGAAGTAAGCAGATTGATAAAACCAATTACCTCCTTAGTTTCCCAATTGAATTTCTGAACGTCATCTTTCTTGTCTTTTATTCTCTATAAAGTGAATATCTGGTAAAATGGCTAGGACATCAATTTTTCTTTTTCTCAATCTCCCTCTTCATCCCTGCTGCCCACATACCTTTACACCTACCTAAGCCATTTAGGCAATATTTATGCCTTTAGCTGTTTTGAGTCCTTTGGCAGTGTTTTTCCTGTCTTCCACAAGGATCTTCAAAGTAGCTTCAAGAACCCTGGGGCTTAAGATGAGGTGAGAGAAGGAGTGGGAGGAACAGTGGGGGATGGGAGATATCTTGAGTATCTTTGGAGAGGTCTAATTATATTCCATTATTTCTGAAGGAGTCAAAGAACTGAAACTTCAGTGAAATGCTTGGTTTTGTTTTCCCCTCTATCTTTTTCTTGCGTTTGATAGGGTTTGACTGGAAAATAGGGGAGGCCCATTCCTGCTTCCTTCTTTCCTTTACCTTTCATCTTTTAGACCCTATTTGGAATGTGCTCAGGAAAGACAGAGATGATAGCTAGGTTCCCCAAATATTGTACAGGGATGTTAATTATTTGTCATTCACAACCCTTCTTACCCAAGGCTACTTTTCAGGTTTTTCTTCTGAAAGAGAGAGGGTGGTTTTTGTTTTGTGTTTTTATTTTCAATTAGAGAAAATGTTAACCAAGAAGACTAGAGACTTGATCTCTCTTTCTCTCTGGGCTCAACCTTGGTTTATATGTAAACAAGCACTCCCTGGTCCTCCCCCCCACCAAAAAAATTCCCCTACTGTCATCTGTTTTACTAGAGGTGGGCCTTTTACATTTAAAATAAGGTTAACTAATTCTTTTTGATAACTAATATAAAAACATAAGTAAAAATAATAGCTGAGAAAGAGAAATCCCATTCAAAGTAACCTCAGACAATATAAAATACCTGGGTGTCTATTTGCCAAGGCAGACTCAGAAACCTTTTGAAAACAATTAAATCAGTCACTGATCCTTAAGTTCTCTTGAGGAATTGTTCACAAGACGTTGGGAGATATGGAAGCTTATCTTTCTAGAATGATTGTACATTATACTTCAACTCACATTCTTAAGGGTCAGTTAGACTGGTGATCTACCATACCTGGAATGCATTCCTTCCTCTCTTTTATCTTTATCTCTTATAATAGATCCTATGTGACTTGATTAAAGTCACATGGAAAGGGTCTGAGGTCCCAGGTCTTTCTGACTATAGCACCTGAACTCTTTCCTCTCTGAACATATCTGCCTACTTATCCTTTATCAAATCTGAAACTTGATAATTGGTGTCCTTTGCTCCTGTTTATGTGCTGGAGATGAAGCTGAAACATGCTGATTGGTCCACAACAAATACATGCTACATAACATCAACTCAGCCATCTTTGCAGTAAGGCAGTACTTTTAGACCCTCCCTCCCATTTATTTGCCACAGTGGTAATCCAAAACTTCTTATGCCTTCTCAAGCCTCCCATGTTATCCCTCTTCCCCCTCCTCTCAGTTGAGCATTTTAATTCACATTTCCTGGGAAGAATTGAGGCCATTTGCAAAGAGATACCTCTTCTTCCCTCTACTTTCTCTAATGACATCATTAAGATATCTTAAGCCACTCTCTCCTCCTTTGTCCATCTTAGATGAAGGTGTGATCTTTTGTTTTTTTTTTTTTACTAAAGGCTAATTTACTGTGCTCTTGATATCAAAATCTCCAGCAGATTGCCTCCATTTTTATCCCTCTCTAATCTTTTTTCTCTACCATCTTTCCTGTTCCCATATATAGTCAACCAATTCCATTAGCTTCCCATTTTCTTCTGTCTAGTTTTTAGAATCCTGTGCAATCTTTCTAGCCTTAATGGACACTACTATTCTTCCTTCTCTCATTTTTCCAGCCATAATGGGCTTCGCTCTGTTACTTTTTCCCATAGACAAGATTACATCTCCTATGCCTATGTACTGATCACGATTGGTATGAACTCTCTTCTCATTCTCAACTACTAGAGGTCTCCCCCTACTGCATTCTATCAAAATATTTTGTATATATTTGTAAGTTTTATATTAATATATTTATGTTATATAATTTTATTTGTGCTTGTTTTCCCTGAGTCACACATATAACTATATACATACAGAGTACACACAAACACATATATGAAGAGAAAGAGACAGAGACAGAGAGACAGAGAGCAGAGACAGAGATAGACAGAGAGACAGAGACAGAGCATGAAAGAGAGGAACTCACTAGAAAGGAGGTGCTGGGTATTAGGAAAATTCCTTGGCATAAAGTAATGTTTAAGTTGTCTTTTTATTTTTTCCAGAGTATTCAGCTCTTTTTTTAAAAAAACTTTATTTTATTTTTATTTTCCACAGTTACATGTAAAAACAAGTTTCAACATTCATTTTTAAACTTTGAATTTATAATTCTTTCCCTTCTTACCACCTCACTCCTCCTCACTGAGAAAGCAAGTTATTTGATTTAGTTAAAAATGTATAGTCATGCAAAGCATTATTATAATAATGTTGTGAAAGTAAACATAGCCCCCCCCCCCCCAAGAAAGAAACCTCAGGAAAAATAAAGTTTAAAAAAAGTGTATTTCAATCTGTATTCAGTCACCATCAGTTGGTCTTTGTGGATGGTAAGTATTCTTTACGATAAGTTCTTTAGAGTTGTCTTGGGTCACAGCATTGCTGAGGAGAAAGTAAATCATTCACAAATGATCAGCTACAATATTGGTGTTACTTTGTATATAGTACATTCCTCATTGTATTTGCTCATGTAAGTGTTTCCAGATTTTACTGAGAGCATACTGCTCATCATTTCTTATAGAAGAATAATGTTCTATCATAATCACATACTATAATTTGTTCCATCATTCCCCAACTGATGGACATCCCCTCAGTTTCCAATTTCTTGCCACAAGAAAACAGCTGTAATAAATATTCTTATACATCTAGGTCTTTTTCCTTCCTGTTTTTCATCTCTTCTGGCAGTGGTATTGTTAGGTCAAACAGTAGGCATGTTTTTTTTAAGCTTTTGGCCATTGTTCCAAAAGGCTTATAGAGTTGTTTAATCTTTCACAACTTCAACAGTACATTAATGTCTCATTTTGCCCAACATTTGTCATTTTCTCTTTCTGTCCTGTTGGCCAATCTAATACATAAAAGGTAGTGCCTCAGAATTGTTCTAATTTGCATTTCTCCAATCTATAGGGAGTTAGGACATTTTTCTTTTTATATGGCATTGATAGCATTGAAAAGATCATTCTGGAAGTTGAGTACTGAATGCACTGATTTCAGAGAGAAATTAAGCAAGAAAAAATTAAAGGACTATTAAAATTAGTCCAAGTGAAAGGTAGATGACTTGGTGTATTAAATGTGTGAGTAGAAAGGAGCTATATGTAAAGGCATAAATGGCAAGATTTAACAAAAGATCAAATGTATAGCTGACAGGGGGTTGATGAGTAAATTTTAAAGAAAGTGACCAGAGATGGGGGAATGTCATTCCTGCCTAATTACTTTATATTTATCTTCCTTGTATTTACTTTTATTTCTTTTGAATATGTTTATATATGAAGAGAAAACTAAATGGTATCGTAGGAAAAAATACTCATTTTGGAATCAGTGTAATTAGGTTGCTATTTGTGTGAGCTTGAGCAAACTAATTTAACCTCTTTGGGCCTCGATTTCCTCAACTGTAAAATGAAGGGTTTAGACTAGATATCTTCTTTTGGTAATTTCCTCAATAGACTCTAAGTCCCTTGAAAGAAGGAATTGTTTTGTTCTTTGTATTTTCATATGTTATATATCTGACATATAGCAGATGCTTGTTGATTGATTGAAGAAAAAATTCTAAGCTTCAGGGTTTAATAACACTATTTATCTTCTTTGGGACATAAAAGCAGGTTATTGAAAAAATAACTAATAATTCAAGAGAGTAAATGAGAATTGCTAAATGAATTACAGATAATAATTAAACATTTCAACTTTCCAAACATTTATTATGTACCTACTATATTCAAGGGCCTTTGTTAGGGGTTAGGAATACAAAGAAAACAAAACTGAAAGTTCTTTTCTTGAGAAATTTATAATTTAGTATTGAGTTGAGGTATCTATCTATCTATCTATCTATCTATCTATCTATCTATCTATATGTATGTATACTAATAATTGTAATGGTTCACTGGAGATCCTGGTCTAAAGGCAGGTATATATATTCTCCAATGTCAGTCTACTTCATTCACCTGGTGTGATAAATGTGATCAATGAGATAGTCTGCTCCTAAGCCTGTAAAAAGGGAGAGGTTGCGATCTCATGAGTTGGACCAGTAAAAAGAGTGCTTAGGGAAGGCTGTTATGAACTTCAACAAAGCCTTGGAGAGAAGAGTTAACACTGTAGCAATAAGACCCCCAAATGCTACTAACTCTATGGTTTGGGGAAGAAGGAACTGCTGTCCACAACCTTTGTTCCCCTAAATCTTAAGGAGCAACAATACAGACAGTGATGAGAAGGGAACTTTGCAACTGAAATATCAGTACTTTGTGATTTGGGTGGAGTGTAAATTAGTTGAATATAATATTGTTTTTGCTATCTTGCTCTGTTTGTGTAACTCTAGTGATGAAATTCCACCAGGGGAGTATTTAGAGTAAAAGATTTTCTTAAATACTAGGAATTAGAGGCTCAAAGTTAGATGGAAAAGAGATATTATAAATTTGTATTGTATAACTTTTATAAAGCATAGAAAGATCAAATGAATCTAGACCAAGAGAAACCAGGAAATCTGGTTTGATACCAATCTCCCTTGGTGTATTAACAGGCCGGGACTTTGGTCACTTTTTGTCTATTTGTTCTTCCTTTTTAATCCACTTTACAGTATTATCTAAACCACATCTCTTCATCATGTTAATGCGAATATCTTGAAAGGTTATAGCATTATAAATGTAAAACCAAAAGGTAACTCAGAGACCATCTAGACCAACACTTCATATTTGTATCTCCTCCCCGCTAGAGAGAAAATGATTCACCAAAGGTCACGCATGTCACCATTTTGAAAAATACATTTCCTTGTGCTTTTTGAAACTTGAGAACCTTTGCCTGCCTCCCATCTCTAGAGTTTTTGTTTTCTTTTAATGATCATTAGAAGAAACTTAGCAATAACATTAATCATCTGGACTTCACAAACTATGCTCTTCAGGGAAGCCAGGTGGCTTCTTGTCCTCCCACTTAACTGTAGTTTTCAATTTGCTAATTATTTTTACTCCCATAATTCTCAGTCTGGAGATCATTTTCCTTGGCAGAGTAGCTGAATTTAAATCTGTACTGTACACAGTTTCATTGTCTGTGTGTGTGTGTGTGTGTGTGTGTGTGTGTGTGTGTGTGTGTGTGCACTACTGCTTACTGATTTCCCAAAGGCCCCTCCTTTGGTCACCTAGTAACTTTACATTGGTTAACAATAATATAAAGCTCAGCAAAGAATTAATTGCCATGCTATTTAGTGAGGACTCAGTTGATAAACTTTGAATATCTAGATTTAAGAAATAACGAGTAGCAAGCTTGATTTTATTTGTTTATTTATTGATTCATTATTTTTTTTAAACTTGCTAATAGGAAGAAAATGGATCCACCTGAAATGGACACATTTAAACTTAGTCAACTACTAAAGCAGATTTGGTGGCAAAATGAAGCAATAAATGAAACCCTTTTGTGCAGTGACCTTCGAGATAAGGATGGCATAGGGACATGGGTATCTACAACCATCATACTATGTCAAGAGCTTAGTGGGGCTATCTGCCAATACCTGGAGCATGTTACAGGGACACTACAAGCCACTTGCCAGCAACTGCATGTTCTTGATAAACAGAAACCTTGCATTTGGAGTCAAGGCAAGTAAATATATAATCTGATGTAATTGTAATTATTTAATACTTCATAAATCAAGACACAAAAATATAGTGATTCTAATGCTTTCCTTTCAATACTTTTATGTCATGTAATACCACAGAAGACAATTGGATACCCTCAAAAATGAGAGGTGAAGTCAATTTCTAGTTTACATCTCTATGTGTACTTCTATGACCTATTTCATATCTTTAAAGTATAATATTAAATGATCAAATTTCATTCAAATATTAATCTTCACTTTACAGCAAATTTAAAAAATATTAAGTGAAAATTATCTAAAAATTTTATAGGAAAACTCATTGTTCCTTACATTGGAATTAAATGGAGTATCTTTGGAAATATAAGTAGTCAGTTATATATATAACAAATCTTGATTTCAAGATTTCAAGAAGTATTTGACAAAAAAAATATTTTCCTGGATTGGTAGATTTGCATCTCATGGAATAACCATAATAAATGGTCTTTGATTATTGGTGACAATTTGAAAAGGAAGCCTCCCATGTTATGCCACATAAAAGATGCTACCAGTAAACCTCTGCTTTTCAACATTTTTTATCAGTGATTTGAAGATCAAAAAGGCATATGCATTAGACTTTTTTATGACACAGGGCTAGAAAGAACAACTTAATCTAGTAGATTGAAAAATAAGATTAAAAAAATCTCAGAAGAAAAATAAGATTCTTTCTTCCTCCCCTATTCTTTTCCCCAAAATATACTTAGTTGCCTAATCTATGTTCAGTTTTGCATTTAGGTAAGGATTCAATTGTGCAAATATAAAACTGGGTAGACCTAGCTTAATAACATTTCATATGGAAAAAAATCTAGATTTATTGATTGACTTTAACCTCATTATGAATTGACATCATGACAAAGATTCCAAAAAAACTAATATAGTTCAGGAACTAGGGAAGAGACTATAGACAAATCACTCTGTTAGGGTAGTTCATAACTTTCTGTTAAGTTATATTCCCTGACTCTAGTCAGGGAAGTGTTGGAGTCAGCTTGAGCATCTTGAGAGTTGAATATTAAATTTTTCAGTGTGAGCATCTGCAGTTTGAGCAACAGAAACTGACAATATTAATAATGCAGATTAAAATATGCTTCACATCTTTTTTTGTTTGTTTTTGTTTTTTAGGTTTTTGCAAGGCAAATGGGGTTAAGTGGCTGGCCCAAGGCCACATAGCTAGGTAATTATTAAGTGTGTGAGACCAGATTTGAACCCAGGTACTCCTGACGCCAGGGCCAGTGCTTTATCCATTGTGCCACCTAGCCGCCCCTATGCTTCACATTTTTAAAAGAGCTATCTATAAAACAGTTACCAGCATACCCCTTGCATAGAGATTTGCCTAGAGTACCTAGAGATTAAATAATTTATCTGGAGTCATATAGTCAATATGTGTTAGATGTGAGACTTGAACCATTCTATTTTCCCTTAAATATAATAAGATAGATCATTCATTCAGTCAACATACATTTATTTTTATTTTTTATATTTGACATCTTTGCCTTTTTCTTTTCTTCCTTTTCAAATAGTATTTTATCCCAATTACATGTAAAGACATTTTTAACATTTCTTTTTTAAATAAATTCTTGAATTCCAAATTTGATACAGGTTATAGATTGACAAATATTTAGTGAATATCTTTGTTTGAGGTATGTATTAGCTATTGCTGGGAATATAAAAATGGCTAAAAGTGACCTGTGTATTCAAAATGGTATCTGAAATCACATTCTAGTCATGCTTGATAGTTTGTCTACTCTTTCCCATTCCCTCACCTCTCCTCAGATAATGGAATGCAATGAAATGGAAAACTACTTACTAAGCTCTTCTTACAGACCAAGCACTTTACAGGAATCTTATATAATAATTGTTAATAGTAATATAAAGCTTTACTGGTTAAATCATGCAATTGTGTTCAATTCTGGGTTTTACACTTAACAAGGAGCACTATCAAATATAGACAGTATTGGGAAGAAGATGGTAAAAATGCTGGCAATCATAATGATATCTACAACTTATATAAGCTTTAAGCCATAGAAAATTTTTTATATACATTACTTCATTTGAGCCTCATAACAATATTGTAAAATTGCTACCACAGACATCATTGATTCCATTTTACAGTAAAGGAAGATGAGACTCAGGAAAGTTCAGTTAGAAAGTTGGCATGTTAAGTGTTGGAGGTAAATTTTAAAGCTCAGTTTCTCCTGGCTACTTTAAAGAATGATTGAGGGAAGCAGTGGCTGGTTACCTTATTCTGGAAAATAAGAGACTTAGAGGAAACCTGAGAACTATATTCAAATATTTAATGAGTTACCATGTAGAATAGGGAGGGGGTCCTTTCATGTTGTTGTGGAAGGCAGAATTGGGACCAATGAGTGAAAGATTAGGAGCAGGTAGATATTGACTCATAGGAAGGGACTTTATTGTAATTAGAGCTGTTTGATAATGAACATTCCTGTCTCAGCAGCAGCAGCAGCAGCAGTTTCTAAAATAGGCTATAAAAAGGCCCTTATTAAATTGTGTTTCTGTACCTAAGGATGCTCAGGCAGAGAATGCATTACTTTTTTTAAAAGACATTCTAGATGTGATTCTTATTTTGTAAAACTCCTTCTTTCTCTAAGATATGATGATTCTATTGGATGAATATTTACAATGTAGAAATAATTTGATAATAATTTGTATTCATTGTATTTTTTAAATACAGAAATTAATGTTCTCATAGACTGCATCAAGAAAATAAGTGAATATTTGAGAAACACTGTTATATATCTTCAGAAAGAAGAAAAGCTCATAGTTAACTTACATACCTTGAATAATGAAAATATTCCCCTTTACACACAAGCTACCATCCAAAATACCTTTGGTGGAACAAACATTTCTGTAAACGGGAAAATGGATTATATAGAAACAGCCCCTGATTCCAGTCAACCATTTCCTCAAATTTGTTCCCCCAAAGAAGGAGAAAGTCATAATATGAGTCAAATACAGATACAAGGAAACAAGGAACTGATGACTTCTACATCTGTGGAGAACGAAAATATCTCATCAATGAATGGAAATGTTATGAGTCAAGAAATGAAATTTAATGAAATGTCCTCAGAAAATATGGAAGATAAGGGTTATAAACAAATAGAGGATGCTGTTGCAGAGAAAAATGTTGAAAAAAGGGAAAAGAATAATGTTACAAGAACTAGTAAAGAGCTTCCAGAAAGAGAATTTCAAAGTAATATGGAGAGTTTCAATGAAGAAAAGACAATGTCTCTGATGAATGATATTGATAATAAATATGGAGGAAATGTTCTTACAAATGATGCAGAGAATCCAAACCTAACAAATTACATTCTGGAAAAAGAGTAAGTAAATATTTTTTCTTAGTAATGTATGTTTATGGGTATAAATAGAATTTGCTCATAAGATCAAGTTTATTCTTCTATTGATTCAGAAAGTTTTTTCAAATCAAATTAATCCTCTAAACTTTCCTATAAAACTTTACAAAGAGTATTAGATTGGTAGGAGGGAGAAGATATAAGATAGTATCAGACTATATGTTTTTTTGCAAATAAATATAAATTCAACATTGTTAAGTCCCTAATATGAATAACACTTTATACTAGTGTTGGGCTATAATAAAGATAAAGAGATAGTGTCTTTTCACCTGAGCAGTAGGAGTGTGCTGGCACAGCTGTAATTAGAATGATGACCTAGGTCTTTGTTTCAGGTCACTGAAATTTAGATTTACCAAATATACATCTTTAGCAGCCTAGAAAGTATTTTAATTCACAGTTTGTATGAATAGTTAAAGCAGGAGGATACATTTACCAAAAATACCCATCTGTCTTATGATGTTTATCTGGATCCTTCGATGATGAGTTTGGTTTATCTTTCTTTCAGGTTGATTCCTAACATTTGTAATCATTTTTTGGTGTCATAGATTCCTTTGGCATTCTTCTTAGCCACCCCCCCCTTTAAATTTATAAAGCAGAATTCATAGAATTACAAAGGAAAAAATTATATTGAACTATAGTGATCAAAACATTAAAAATAATTCATAGACCCAGAGAAGGAACCCTATTAAGGTAATGGAACCCATATTGGGAGCAGAGGGCAAACAATTTTCTGTTCTTTTAGTGAGAAATAAACTATAGTTGCTTTTGCTCCTATATACGCTTTCCAAGGGTTGGGAAAAAAAATACATATATATATATATACTTGGCCTCTGTTATGGGGGTCTACCCACCCTAATTTCTGTCCTTTCCTAGTTCTCTAGTTCTTAGGCCTCTGGTATTTTGGATTTGTTATACAAAAAATTATGTTGGAAATAGGAATTTATTTCAACTGCTTTCAGAGTTATTCACTTTTATCTTTAAAATATTTATGTGCATCCCTTTCTTACCTTGCTTGTTTAACTTGGCAGACAACGGGATGCCCAGGGCTATTTTTGAACTCTTCATCCTCTAATTTATTTATTCAACACCTTACTGAGTAAAGGACTATACTTGGTGTTGAGGAGTAGTGCCAACTCACAAAGCTCTAGGATCTACCTTCATGGAGTTTCTTATCTACTAGATAACATGACTAACACAAATGCTAAAACAGTATTGTGTAGTTGTAGTTCACTGCAAAATAAATATAAGAAGATGTGAGAGTGATCTTCAAAGACAAAGAAAGGAAGGTAATATCTGACTGGGAGGGACCAGGAAAAGTATTAATGAAGGAAGTGGTAGTTGAAATGGACCTTAGAAGATGGGTAGGAATTCAATAGGGATGTTTTGTGATTGGGGTAGTATTCTAGGCAGGAAGGAGAATATAAAGAAAATCATAGAGATATAATTCTACTTGCATATATGCCTCTGGCCCCTGTTTAAGTGAAGAAGGATTTGGAATAATTAGATTTTTGTCCTGTATTTGACAAAAGAAGGGTGCTTGGATGCTGACTTGAGTTACCCAAATCTTGACCAACCAATTTGGGGTCCTAGAAAGAATACATAATTAGAGTTTTCCACCCCACAATATAATAACATGGAATGATTGGGATATAGATATTTTTCAAATACCTACTTAAGCTCAGCAAACCCAAAGTAAGGTGCTTACCTTGCTTTTGTTATACCTTTCAATTTATACTATAGGGAGTTGAATGATTTCCTTTAATGGGAAATTTCCAGAAAATTTATTCTTTCATTTGTCACTAGAGGGTACAATAGAAAGTCTGCTTTAAAGAACTGTTTTTTAGGGGTGTCCGGAGAGAACGTTGGCCTATGAAAACATTTAGGCATTGGATATACAGAAACCAGCATGAATACTGTCTATAGATTTGATCAAAATTTTACTTCTTGAGGATGATAAAACGCTGGAGTAGATAATCCCCCAGCAGTTCCTAAACCAAATCATCCTATTATACTTTTTCTCCTCTCCTCCCACATATAAGAACCAGAATTTGGCACAATGAAAAGACTGACTCTGAGGTCAGGGGAACCTGTATTCACATATTGTCTTTGAAGCTCTCTACCATTATGACCTCGGGCAAGTCACATCCTCTTTGGGTCTCAGTTTCCCCACTCTAATAAAATGAAAGGATTAGACTAGATTGCTTTTAAGATTCTCTGTAGCTCTGGATATCCTAATCCTAAGAAGTATCTTGGGCATTCCTTTTTTCTTCCCTTTCTCTCCCCCTTTCCTTTTTGCTCATAGCTTAGAGACAATGTTTTCCACTAGACAGGATTTCTCAAATGAGGGGATCAGATAAACTTTATCTGAATTTCTTAATTCAAAAGTCTAAGACTTAACTACTCTTTTTACTTTATGATTATGTCAGTCAATAAAAATTTAATAAGTATGGCAGGAACTTGCTAAGTGCTGGGGCCAGAGGCATATATACAAATAGAATTTTGACTGTTTATTCTCTTCTTCCTACTTAGACTAACATCTCCAGTTCTAAAGCCCATTTCAAATGTAATCTCCTCCATTAATTCTTTCTCTGGACCCTCCCATTCAGAAGTCAATATAAACTTTTGTCACTATTATTCCAAGGTTACCCTGGTGTCCCCTTTCATCATTAGTTATTCTGGTCACTCCCTTAGAAGTGGGTGTCAGAAGGTTTCACATCTTTTCTCTGTGAAGTTTAGGGAGTCATGACCTTATCTGCTGCTATTCCAGTTCTGAAACAAAGTAGAAGGGAATTAGGGAATTAGGGAAAGACCTTTTAATTGGGAATGCAGAAGAAGAGAATGGTAAAGGCTTATAAGGAATATAAGAAAAATTAATAAACAGAAGAAACCATAAGAAGAAAAATAGGATATCTTCATGACTGAGCCTGCCAGTAGTCAGAATTTGGTTCCTTATGGTTAAATCCAGGATTTATGCCCAGGATAATGTAAATTCTCATGTGTTATTCATGGTTCTGACACCAGTTACCAATCTTTTCTATACCTTCCAGATTCTTGTGTAGTTTTGCTCACTCATCTCAAGATCATGGTTAAACAACAATTTAATTGTATTAAGTAATTTAGTTGGCTTAGGTAATGGTATGGTAAAATCAGGAAATCATGAGCTATTTGTATCATAAAAATGGGCATTTCATACTCTACCCAGTTCTAAACTGAAGACAAATACTGCTTCTTATTGTTCTCTTCAGTTTCTTGAGTTTGGAGGGGGAAAGAAATAACCTGGAAGTATATTTGCTTCACAAATTCACCACCTGTGAATAAAGTGTATGTCAGAAGTGAACATAATAGTCACTCACACCAGTTAACTCAACAGATTGTTGCAACTTGAAATTCATTTTGAATCTTGCTGGTCAGAGCAGAGTAAACTCACCAATATAAGCTGCTCTATTTTCCTCTAGTCCACATGATATGGTCATAAAATTGTTCTGGGTCACCTGTCTCTGCAAAGCTGGGATGGGATCGCATCATATAAGTGAGATCCTCTGAAAGCTATTGGTATGAGTCATTTTACAAAAGGTTAAGAAAGAGGGAGTTATTTCCTCTTCACAGCTTCACCATGAGCCTCTTTCCTTAATTTTCAAGTTTTGAACTCCTAGTACTGTGTCTGACATATGTCCCTAATTCAACCAATCTGATCCATTCTGTCAGCAAAACATCTGAAAATGGCCCCTGTCTTGACATCTCTGCAGAAACAGAATAAAATAATAGATTTGAAGCTGAAAGAGACCTTTAAGATCATTTATCCATTTCAGCTTTTTTAACTGATGAAGAAACTGAGGTCAAGAGAGATAAAGAGAACTTTATTCCAAAAATAATAAATAGTTGAGATGAGATTTAAATCTAGGTGCCTGGCATATTATACATACATATATATATATATATATATTTATATGTATACACATATGTATGTTTATATGTGTGATAATATACATATATAAATACAAAGTAATTAGATAAAAATATTTTGGGGAAGACAATAATAATTGAGGAAATTCTGACATAATTATCCTATTTCCAAAATGTATGTTGAAAGTAAAATATCATTTTCATAAGGGAAAGTTTGAGTTTTGTTAACAAGCTTTTTTTTTTTATCATATCATTGGCATTCCACTTTAGTAAATCCTTCTGTACAATTCTAGATATTTGAAAAAAGCCATTTAATAGATATAAAATTACTAATTTACAAAACAAACCAATTTCTCACCCATGATGTTGTTCAACTGTTTCAGTTATGTCTGACCTTTTATGCCTCCATTTGGGAGAACTGAAATGGTTTATCATTTCTTTCTTGATTCCATTTTATAGAGTTGGAATTGAGCAGGGTTAAGCGACTCACCCAGGTCTCACATCTAGTAGGTATTTGAGGTTGAATTTGAATTCATGAAGATAAGTCTTCTTGATTCTAAGACCAGCTCTCTATCCACTGCTCCACCTAGCTGCCTCTTACCCATTGATGATCCCTGCCTATTAAAATGTTATATTTTGTTATTTAAATATCAGTCCAGTTTGGCAAAGTAGAAATAGACTTGGAGTCAAGTTAATAAATTGCCAAGCATTTTTAAAATATTTACTCTATCAGATCTCTTTCAGATACAAATCTATGATTTGATTCGACCCAATTCTATGATAGATGGGTTAGAGTTTGAACTGTCATAAACCCTTATAGTAAAGGAACTTGATTCTTTTAAGTATGTATATTAACATATTCCTTAGTACTATTCCTAATTAATGTGATAACTCATCTTAAAATTTCCTGGTATACACCTGAACATATTCCATTGAACAAGTGTTGCAAAAAATAAAGATCTGAAGCAGGGAGAAAGGTTTGACTTGTTATGTCTGCAATCAAGTAAAGGTCACTTTTAACAGTTGTTTATAGTCTTATCAGCAATGTGATTCTATTATGTTTATAGATGTAATAAAAGGCTTTTAAAGGAACTAGACAAATGCCAGGGACTTCATGAGTTCCCATGTTCAATCAAGGACAAAGCAGAGTCCTCGAAAACCTCTCCTTTTTTTTTGGTTCCACTTCTCCCCTCCTTGTAAGAAGTTAGTTTTACTGCTTTTCTTTAGACAACCTGCCCAGTACACATTTTCATTCTCACAGAGGAAAGCTCAGGCAGCAAGATCTTAGATGTTAGTCAGGATAAAGAAGATGTGGAGAATGAGATAAGGGGTTTAAGACACTTTCTGAAGAAGCACAGTGCTATGCTACCCTTTAACAATCTTAAAGATAGCAGTGTCTGGAGGTAAAAATGATGGATGAGAGGCTTTAAAGAGCCTTCTTGTCTGAAGAGCAGTCTGTGGTTCTATAGTTTCCATAGAGTACCTAGCATGACAACCTTCATAAATGGAACTTAACATTCCCTTTAATGATCTTAGATGTCATCTTGTCTGGATGGATCAAATATCTTCTAATGGTGGGAGGAGTTTGACTAACTTTAGATGCATATCTTAGCCTTTAACTACATGGTCTCATATAATGAGTTCTTACCCATTATGTTTTTGCAATTTAAATCTTCAATTGGATGATCTGGACTCAGGGAAGAGGAAAGGAAAGTCAATTTCAAGTTTGCCAAATGTCATCTCATGGTGCAGTTGTGGTCCACCCTCTTCCATGAAGATGTGGAATAGGCTACATAATATCTGAGAGTCCCTCACTCAACTTGATTCCAAGCAACTCACCCAAAGGACATATCTCTTAGAGGGTTTTTAGGGGATGTTGCATCTAAATGAATAGTCCAGGAATCTTGCAAGATGTTACATGTTCTAAGGTATGAAGCCTTGTTGTGTTATTAGCTGGAAACTTGGAAGATGAGGACCTTGCATAATGCAAAATGGCCTCTTATTCTTGCCAGCACTTCATACTTTTGCATTACCAAGGCCCAATGCCAGAGATCATGAGATAGAAAAAAAAACAAGGGAAATGATAGATGATGTGGTTTGGAATACTATTTCTTTAGGCTCTGGTTCAGATATTTAGCTCTTGGTATTCTGGCTGTGAGGGTTTCTCTCACACCTGGCTGGGGTCTTTGGAAGAGAGATTAAATTTAATCTTTGATTCCAACATTTGAAGTGTAGGGTAGGTAGCAGGAAGATGGATTAGATGAACTCCAAAGTCCTTTATTCAATCAACAGGCATGCTGTTGACCTTGGATTATGTACAAGGTACCAATTGTCTGTTATTAACATTACAACAATGAAGAGTATAGCCAAATTAAACCTGAGAGTCATTTAGGGTGTGCTTTGAAAAAAGGTATAGGCCACAGGGGTAACTCATATGTACAATGTTCAATTAACGATGGTGAGGAGTGAGAACTTGCAAGCAGCTTTTGAATATGAGGCAGACAAACACAAAACTCTATCTTCTGCTACTCTATTTAAAACAAAGGTCTTAATGTGGGGTTTATGGAACCCCAAAGGGATACAGATATATTTCAGGTGAGTCCATGAACTTGGATGGGAAAAATGAACTTATTGTTTTCAAGAACCTCTAACTGATATTTACCTTTTCCTACAATTGCTTTAATTGAACCATATAGGTCCACAGGCTTCACCAGACTGCCAAAGGGTCCATGACCCAAAAAGAATTTTGAAGAATTCCATAATTTAAGGTAACCTGAATTCTGACTTAGGAGCCTGTGGGTGACAGGAGGGAGTTGCTACTGAGAATGTACGAATTATGGGACCACAAGCTTCACCTTAAACAATCTAATTCTAGAAAAAGTTATCTATAATGGCTGTTTCTGAGATGTGGAATTGGAGGCAGTGGTTTAGGGAGGGTTTAGGGAGCATAGCACAAATAAAAGATTGACTTTAAGCCAAGAAAAAAATGAAAATTCAGTTAAGATAAAATGATTTATTCTTAAGCAAAGTAGCAGATGGGGGTCCGGTAATGAGAAGTGGGTAGGGAGAGTTTATTTGAGCACTTAAAACTGTAGAGATTTCTGAAGTGACTAGGCAAGGAGGCATGAAACCTTAATATCCTGGTATTCTCCTAAAGGTGCTCTTCTCTTTCCTTCCACACACACTCACATAGTTGGGCTAAAATGTGATAAAATCTGAAAAGAAATATATTTAGGAGCTTAGCACTTGATCTCTGGCCAATTAGTCATTATAATCTTGTAGTTCAGAGGCATGAGGAGAGACTGATAAAATCAACCAGATTAACTGTATTTCTGTGGCAGAGGCAAATATAGAGTTTAAAAATGAAAAGGGTGGGGTGTGGAAGGAAGTAAAATAAAAGAGGTTTTTATTTATGTGAAAGGGAAACTTCAAATGATTTCATAAAGATAAATTGCATGACCAGAGTACACAAGGAAACCACCAAGAAACCTAACTTAAAATCATTTCATCTTCTATCGTTCCTAGTTTTGCTGCATGTGATTTCAAGATACTATGTAGTTTTCTACCTAATCTAGAACCTAACAGGAACACAATTCAGGTGCTAGTCTTTTTCTCAATAACATCTAC
Organism: Macrotis lagotis; assembly: GCF_037893015.1. Taxonomy (NCBI): domain Eukaryota; kingdom Metazoa; phylum Chordata; class Mammalia; order Peramelemorphia; family Peramelidae; genus Macrotis; species Macrotis lagotis. Next base: position 179,698,370 of record NC_133660.1, on the reverse strand, counting down.
AATTGGAGGGCTATACAATTCTTCAAACAAATCTCAATCTTGTGGGTTTTTTTTTTTGTAGAAAGGTAAATAAATTGATGACAGGAAAAGTTCCTTTAATTCAGTACTTTGGATCAGCCCTTGACCCACAGTCTCTAAGATATCTGCCTATGTTTTCCTGGTTCTTCTAGTAACCAGAACAATTTTGGTTCCTGTACTCGGAAAATTCAAGAAATGGACACCAGGAATTCTGGAATTTAAATGGAAAAGGGGGAAAAAGCCTACTGAGAAATATAGAGGCTCATATAAGTCTATCACATGAAAAAAGTCTTTTTTATATCAGGTCAGAAACCTGATCTTGGTCTAGTTCTACTACTGTCCAAATTATATATTTGGTTCATGTGATTAAAAAAAACAGAGAGGGTAGGGAAATCAAAAAAAGAAGCTGAACAAGGGCTATATTAGAGAGCTTCAACTTTTATCTTCATTTTTGAATTGTCATTGAAATGATTTCTTTCAAAGTGAAAGGGAATAAATTTCTTTTTATTTTATTTATTTATTTTTTTGCAAGGCAATGGGTTTAAATGACTTGCCCATAGTCACACAGCTAGGTAATTATTAAGTGTCTGAGTTCAAATTTGAACTCAGGTCCTTCTGATTCCAGGGTCAGTGCTGTATTCACTGTGCCATCCAGCTGCCCCCAAAGGAAATAATTTTAAATGTCTTAAGTGAAACAATGAATATTAACATTTTAAACTTGAATTCCTATATGATTTAAAAAATTATTCATAATTCATTTTGCTTTATCATTACTTTATGAATATATTTATTTTAATCCATCTATCTCATAGAATCACATAATTTGAGAGAGAGATCCCAGTAATCCTCTAATTCAATGGACTATAGTTCAAGGCCCAAATCCACCTTGCTGCCTGTTTTTGTATAGGTCAACAATTTAAGGATGGCCTTTATATTTGAAAAAAAAAATATTAAAAAAAATCCTTTTGCTCTGGGCTGTACAGAAACTGGTAACTGGTCAAATATGACTCTACCAGTTTGAGGATTGCTGATTTTTTAAAATCCTATTATCTACAAATAGTAGCTAGCTTTTTGTCACTTGCAGATGAGGCAAGCTAATTAATCTTTATCCAAGTCATTGATAAAAATGTTAAGCAAAACTGAGTCAAACACAGATATCTGAAGATCTCCTTCCACACTGACATTGAATCATTAACACTAATCTTTGAATTTGGTCATCCAATAAATGCTAAACCCACCTCACTATATATTCAGCTGATAACTACCTTTTCTTCTCAATAGGAGCAATATGATATACTTTATCATAAAATCTGCTAAAACTGTATTTCCAACATTCCCATCTTCTTACTAGTTTAGCAATTCTGTCAGAAATTGAGCTTGATCTTGCCTGGCCTATTCTTTTTTTATATATATATATTTATTTATTTTTCTACTTGCAAAGATAGTTTTCAACATTCATTTTTTGTGAGATTTTGAATTTCAGATTTTTCTCTGTCCCTCCATCCCCTCACTCTTCCCCTCGACAGAGAGCAGTCTGACATAATTATGCCAAACATATTTCCATATTAACCATGTTGTGAAAGAAGAATCTCTATTAAGAGATAAAAAAACCATAAGAGGGAGAATATTATAAAGTATAAAACAAATTTTTAAAGCTGAAAATAGTATGCTTTGGTCCACATTCAAACTTCATAATTCCTTCTCTCTATATGGATGGTATTTTCCATCACAAGCTCTTTAGAGTTGTCTTTAATCATTGTATTGCTGAGAAGAGCAAGTCTATCACAGTTGATCATCACACAACATTGCTGTTAAAGTATACTCTGCTCACTTCACTCAGTATTGGTATCTAACCTTTTCTTAATGAAGTCAATCTGATGATTTGTAATCACTGCTTCCCTGTGAGTGTTTAAGAAGCTCTGATGTGAAGGCTTGCTGAGTCCTTTTCAGGGCTGCTTATTTACATTTGGTTTTTCCCTGGCACTCAACCCTCAACTGTGACATCAAGAAGCTGTAGGATATGAAGCAGTCACACCCCAGTAAAACCATCTTGGCAGACAGGTTAAACCAGATTGAGGGTAACTGACAGGCATCAAACCTGTCAGTAAATTGGGGGAGGATGACTACCCCAAGCAAATGAAGACTTTCTCAGGCAGAATGGGTAGATGAGAACAATTTAATCCTATAGCCACAAAAGCAGCTAAAGTATGTGTTGAGGAGTACTTAGAGCTTGATCAGACATCAAAGATGTCAAGGCCATTCACCACATCAAGTTGCATTGGCAGTCATCTTAATTTTTGTCTTACTGAACTTTGATGACTCTGAAAGAGAGTGAGACTGTTGACTTTGTGCAACTCTATCTCACTTAAATCCAATTTACAAATAAGTAAATTAAATCCAATTTATACCTAAGTCAAGATATCTCATTGATCCTATATGAAAATGAAGGACCAACAATATTTGGCAACCTTCTTTCCAACTATTTTTTTTCTTTAAGTCTTCCAGAAGTTAAAGTTAAGCTCACTGGCTTATAATTTACAGACTATCTTCTTCTCTTTTTGGAAAATTGTGACATTTGTCCTTCAGCCTTATGGTACCATTTCTACTTTTGATGATCTTTCAAACATCATTGACAATGACTCAGGAATCATGTTTGCATGGTCACTTAGGATCTAACCATATAGTTCATCTGGACCAGGCAATTTAAATTCATTTAAGGCAACTAATTTTTCTCTCATTGTCTCTCTCTCTCTCTCTCTTTTTTTAGGTTTTTGCAAGGCAAATGGGGTTAAGTGGCTTGCCCAAGGCCACACAGCTAGGTAATTATTAAGTGTCTGAGCTTGGATTTGAACCCAAGTACTCCTGACTCCAGGGCCGGTACTTTATCCACTGCGCCACCTAGCCGCTCCCCTCTCTCATTGTCTCTTAACTGATTTTGAACATAAATTCTTTATTATTTTTCTTTTATTATTTTTAAGTGTAAAATTTATCCTCCTTGGCAGGAAAAATGGAAAGAAATGGGAGGCAGAAACAGCTCTACTTCTTCTGTATTGTCAGTTATCATGTTAGCAAGTTAAAGTTTTATTTCTTTGAGCTTTCTTTTTTTTTCAATATAGCTTAACCACACCCCCTTCCAATAAAAATGCCATTTTTGTGGTCTTTAGATTCTCTGTCAACCTCAGTTAATTCTGAACTTTAGTATTTTATATATTTTTACAAGATTGTAATACTTATATATAATCTTAAGTTGCCTGACTTTGCTTCCATATTCAATACATTTCTTTTAAAATTATGATTGTTAGAGTGAGTTTCCCTTGTATCCTGCTGAAATGAGACTTGATTGTAAAACAGCTAAAATACATAATTTTCTTCATAAAAGATCATATTTTCCTTGATGAATCAAATATCTTTTATTGTCTTTATATATGACTTGAATACATGTTATAATTCTTAGCTTTTTCTTTTTTAAGCCTCAACTCAGACACCCCCACAGGAAAAGTTTTATAAGAACCTCTAGCTTGGGTTCTCTTCTCAAATTATCTTGTAATTCATGTAATACATGAAGTGTCTTTTATTTTTTTTATTTTTTTGCAAGGCAGATGGGGTTAAGTGGCTTGCCCAAGGCCATACAGCTAGGTAATTTTTAAGTGTCTGAGGCTGTATTTGAACTCAGGTACTCCTGATTTCAGGGCAGGTGCTCTATCCACTACACCACCTAGACACTTCATGAAGTGTCTTAATGCAGACAATATGATCCCAATATATAAAAGACCAAAGGCTATAAATAAACATTTTTCAAACAAAAAATAGTAAATTAATCCAATTAAATAAAGAATTGCTCCATATCACTAATACTATGAAAAATGTTAATTACAAACAAGTCAAAGGTTTCACAAAATGCTAAATCCTCCAAGAAGGGGAAAGATGTCAATGATTAATATTAAAGAGTTTGTGGGAAGATAGGAACATTAACATACTATTGTTACAGTTAGGAATTTGTCACTTTGGAATTATATAAGAAAAAACAAAGGTCAGAATATAAGTAAACTATTCAGTCTTTGATCTCACTTCTGATTATATACCTCAAGGAAATAAAAACAAACAGAAAAAAGACCCTTTGTATGATAAAATATTCATAACAGGAATTTTTTTCTTTCATTCTCTTGTATGCCTTAATTTCATTGAAAAAAATTCATTTCTTTTTTTCAATTTGAAAGGTTTTTTATTTTTATTTATTTTATATTATTACAATAATTTGGTTATAAGAGTAAACATAACCCCCACCCACCCAAGAAGATGAGAAACCTCAAGAATAGTGAGAGAGAGGGGGGGAAAAAAATGTACTTCAGTCTGTGTTCAGATTCCAATGGCTCTGTCTCTGAGGTGAGTTGCTTTCTTTATCATAAGTCCACCAGAGAAGTTGCTTCAATATTTTTCCCACAATTGCTATTACTAGCTCTATTTCCCTCCACTCGATTCCTCCCCACTCTCATTTATTCTATTCTCTCTCTCTCCTTTCGTCCTGGCCCTGTCCAAAAGTGTGCTGTATCTGAGTACCCCCTCCCTCAATCTTCCCTCTTCTATCACCTATTCTCCCCTTCTCTCCCCCCCATTCCCCCTTATCCCATACTTTTCTTTTCATTTTCTCTAAGGTAAGATAGATTTCCTCACCCTATTGTGTATGTTATTTCCTTTCTGAGTCATTTCTGATGAGAATGAAGGCTCACTCATTCCCCCTTGCCTTCCTTTCCACTCCATTGAAAAAGCTTTTTCTTGACTCTTATGTGAAATTTCTTAGCTTCTTCTTCATCTCCTTTCCCTGCCTCCCAGTACTTTCCTTTATCAACCATCGACTCCAACTTTTTTCTATGTTATACCATTATATTCCACTCCTTCCTGTGTCCTGTCCATATATGCTCCTTCTAACAGCTGTTATAAATGAGAAAGTTCATGAGTTATCAATATCTTCTTCCCATGCAGGAATACAAACAGTTCAATATCATTAAGTTCCTCATATTAAGTCCTTCTCATCCACTCCCTTAGTATTGTTCACCAGAGTCCTGTACTTGGAAATCAAAGTTTCTGTTTAGCTCTGGTTGTTCCAAAAGGAAAGTTTGAAAGTCCCCCATTTCATTGAAAGTCCATCTCTTTCCCTGAAAGAGGATGTTCAGTTTTGCTGGGTAGTTGATTCTTGCTTGTAAACCAAGATCTTTTGCCTTCCAGAATATCATATTCCAATCTCTACAAGCCCTTTATGTAGATGCTGCTAGATCCTGTGTAATACTGACTCTGGAGCTTTGGTAGTTGAATTTTTTTTTCTGGCAGCTTTTAGAATTTTTTCTTTGATTTGGGAGTTTTGGAATTTGTCTACAATACTTCTGGAAGTTTTTCTTTTGGGATTTCTTTCAGGAGGGGACTGGTGAATTCCCTCAATTTCTATTTTACCCTCTGCCTCCAGGATCTCAGGGCAATTTTGCTGTATTATTTCTTGAAAAATGAAGTCTAGACTCTTTTCCTCATCACAACTTTCAGGCACCCCATTAATTTTAAAATATTTCTTCTAGATATGTTTCCAAGGTCAGTTGCTTTTCCAATGAGATATTTCACATTTTCTTCTAATTTTTGGCTTTTTTTAAAGAGTATTATTTATTCCTGATTTCTTGCAAAGTCATCAGATTCCTTTATTTGCTTCAGATAGTTTTTTTTTCCTCTCCTTTACCAGTTGGCCAATTCTGCTTTTTAAGGCATTCTTCTCCTCATTTGCCTTTTGATTTGCTTTTTCCATTAGGCCTAAACTGTTTTTTAACATATTATTTTCTTCAGTATTTTTTGTATTTCTTTCACTTAGCTGTTCATTTGGTTTTCATGATTTATCTTCATTGCTCTCATTTCTCCTCCCAATTTTTCCTCCACCTCCCTTAATTCCTTTTTTTAAAAAATGGAATTACTATCTTTCCTCCTAAATCTTCCCTTCAGCCCCTTTCCTATTACTTTATTTATTTATTTATTTAGGTTTCTGCAAGGCAATGGGGTTAAGTGGCTTGGCCAAGGCCACACAGCTAGGTAATTATTAAGTGTCTGAGACCAGATTTGAACCCAGGTACTCCTGACTCCAAGGCTGGTGCTTTATCCACTACAGCTCCTAGCTGCCCCTCCCTTAATTACTCTTAAAAGTCTTCTTGAGCTCATCCATAGTCTGAGTCCATTTTCTATTTCTCTTGGGGGTTTTGGATAAGGAAACTTCAATTTTGTCATCATCTGAGTATGTATTTTGATCTTTCATGGGACCAAAATAATTCTCTATGGTCAGATTCTTCTTTTTCTGTTGTTTACTCTTTTCCTCAGGTCAAGACTAATTTATAGCACTTCCAAGGCTTTGGGGTTTTTTTTTTGGGGGGGGGGGGAATACCTCACTGGGACCTTTATTCCTCCAAGATCTTATGCTCTGTTGTCTGTGTTTTGATATGTAGATGACCACAGCACTCCCTTCTGCCCTGGAGCTGTAAGGAGGAGCCCTGCTCAGCTATCTTAGTATGGCAGGCCAAACTGCAACCTGGATCTGAGTGTGGGCAAACAGCCGAGTTCTACCTCCAGGGAGAGCAGAGAAATTTCTGCAGTCTCCTCTGACCCCCTTACTATCTTTGGGCTGTGCTCTGGAGATGCAGGCTAGTTTCTCGCTGAAGGTTTTGTAGCCAGTGCTCCTTATTCCACACTCATTCTGGTATAGTAGAATTCTCTCATCACCCCTTCAAGCTGCTCCTGGGCTGTGCTGCAACTGGGACTTTTTCCAACTCCTGGTCCTGGTGAAACACACCTTTCCCATGGTACTACTATGTTGTCTTGGATGGGGAAAAATGTGTTCCTCAGTCTTTTTTGGGTTCTGCCCCTCTAAATTTTGGTTAGGGTAATAATTTGACAGCTTTTGGAGTTTTTGGGGGAAGGAATTCCCAGGAAATTCTGCCTTCACGCTGTCATCTTAACTCTCCCCCTCAAAAATTTATTTCTTCAAAAAATCCAACATGTAGTTCACAAATGCCCAAAGTTTCAAGTCCACACACAGACACTTGAAGAAATCAAGTATTAAATATACACACATACATAGATATTCATATATATGGATTTTTTCTTTTGTTTTTAGAATACTGAAAAAATGAAGCATGTGCCTTTTTGCTTTTTAAGGTTAAATTTTCTTTAAGGAAGGACAAAATTACAGCAAGAATACTTGTAACTTGTAGAAATTCATGACCTAAGTGACTGACTGATAGGCACCTTCACAATGTATTTCATTTCTGCAGAGATGCAATGAACCTTTGACAACAAAGAGTGGTTTGCATGAGGTAGGATCTTAAGGTAGAATCCAAACAATTGGAAACAGAGTGAGTGTTCATCATTCGAGGAATAGCTTAACAAATGATGCTGTATGACTTCAATTGAGTATTCTGCAACAATGATCAATATAATTAGGTTAGAGAAAGACTTGTGTGCTTATATGAGCAATAAAGTAAATAGATACAAATAAGAAAACAATATACAGTTACCACAATACTGTGAATGTATATAATTCTGAAATAAATCTCAATTCTATTTGACTGTAATGACCTTGGAAATGTAATGACCTTGGAAATATTTGTGGGATCAGGTTCAGGAGATAAAGAAGGAAAGGTTTGGAATGCTAAATATGCTTACAAATATATTTTCTGTGCAAACAAGTTAGTTTTGCTTAATTTTTTTGTTGTTCTGTGGAAATGTTTTCTGGGTGGTGGCTTTGTGGTGGGACATGTCAAGAAATGGTTATATAGTGCCATATCTGGTCTATCACCTGACTCGACATTTATTTGTAGATGACTAAGATTTTCAATGTATGTGAATGCTTTAAACTGTAGCTCATGAGCCCCTCTCAGTGGGTATAACTTAATGAGCTCAAAAGGCATTTCCTGTCAACCATTATCAAGAAGAGTAACAAAGTGCTCCTCCCATAAATCTGGATCCATCAACATTATCAGAAAAAAAAAGTAGGCATTCTCATAGAAGTGAACATAGAGGATACTTACATGACCCAGTCAACTCACATGGCCAACACTGAAGAACTTTGACCTTTCTCCTTTCTTAGTATCTCAATTATGCTTTCTCTTGGAGCAGCAACTCTGTTAAACAGGTCAGCCACAAAAAACACTACTCCCTGGGTCTATCCCTCGATGAAGTTGAACTCCTAATCAGGGATAAATCTTTCTCCATTCTTACAAAATTCTTACTATCTCATGAACAGCCTGACTCCTTAAGATAGCATGAATTGTTTTCTAAAGGCTATTGAAATATAGGTGATCCTTTATTTATCCACTACATGGATGTCCTATAGTTTTATCAACTTTGTCTTCATATTCCTTAAAGGAGAAAAAGGTACACTTTATCTTTTTTAAAAAATTTATTTAAGACAATTAAGTGACTTTCCCAAGGTCAGAAAGGCAATTATTATTAAATGTCTGAGGTCGGATTTGAACTCAGGTCCTCCTGACCCCAGGGCCTGTGTTCTATGCACTGTACCACCCAGCTGGCTCACTTTATCTTTTAATATTATATCTATTAGCTGTCTCATCTCCTGTAATTTATCCAATGGGCTGGAGGTAGATCAATTGATCAAAAGTCATCTGATTAACTCTACCTCCTAGTTTTTGTAAAAACAATAAAGTTAAACTAAAAAATGCAAGAATGGCAAGTGAAAGTTAAGGAAAAAAGGTCATACAACTGAGATTAAACATAGCCAAAACTTTATCTCTTGTCATCTATTTTGTGACACAAATTCAACATAATATATATTGTACTGGATTTGTGTCATGGTAGTGGTAGCCCTCTTTTCAGAGTTGGGATCACAAGGACAAATAGCTATGTAAACCACATGAACATGTCACCAGAGGATCATAGGATTGGGGATATTTTTAGTGCATGCATGCAGCTACTACCAAGAGAATCACCAGTAACTTCTGCACATCCAAATGTTTGGTGGACAATTTGTTGAGCATTTACTACTCCTACTTTACTGGTATATCTGAAATTTATTATAAGACTTTAAAAAAGTTAAAAAAAATCCCAAACTGAAAACAGGGTTATAGCTGAGAAATGACGGGAATATTGTATCCTATTATATATACATTTAATACTTGATTTTTGCAAGTGTCCAAGTAAACTTGAAACTTTGGGGATTTGCTAACTGCATTTGTAAACAGATTTTTGAAATGATTTTTTTTCAGTGAAATTAGGTCATACAACAGAATGAAAGAAATAAAGTCTGCAACATCCCCTGCATTTGTGGGGAAATACCCTAAGTGCTGGATTTTATTGGTTTGTTTTGCTTTTGCAATTGTGAAAAAAATGAGATAGGCATGAACCTTTTTGCTTTCTAATGCTAATATATATTTAAGATCGGACAAAAGTAAAGCAAGGATAATTATAGCTTGGAGAAGTTCATGGCTGACTGATAGGCAACCTCTCAATGTATTTCAGTTCTGTAGAGATACAATGAAGCTTTGACCACAAAGAGTTGTTTGCATGAAGTAGGATCTTGTCAACTAAACTCAACCAACCAATCAATAAACATTAATTAAGTTTTGATTATGTCCCCTTGTCACTGTAGGTAGTCCAAGGAAAACAATGAAAAACACTGAGAGTCTTTGTTCTTAAAGGTGGTTATCGTTTAGCCTGGGGGCAATATTTATCTATAGATATATCCATATAGGTAAATATTATATGCAACAGAGAGAAGAAACATTGGAAGAGGTTTCATGTAGAAAGTGGAACTTGAGCTGATCCTTGAAGAAAATTAAGAATTTTAAGAAATGGAAAGTAGGGAGTGCATCTAGGTATGGGAGTTAGAGATGGACTTGAGAGATATAACATTACGTATGAAAAAATAAGATTGTGTATCTAGACTCTAGCACTTGTGAAAATAAGTCATGTAAAATAAACTAAGAAAGTTGTTTGGGATCAGGTTGTGAAGAACTTTAAATAATTTAACTAGAGGAATTTGTATTTGATTCTAGAGGCAATAGGGAGCCACTGAAGTTTAATGAATAAAGGGGTAACATATATCATGTATATCAAGAAAATCACTTTAGCATTCAAATGAAGTTCTATTATTTTGAGGAGACATTGAGGCATGGAGATTAGTTTTGAGGTTTTATTATAGGCTTGGAAAGAGATGATGAGTCAAGATGCCGGTGCAAGGTGGTAGCTGTGTGTATGGAGTGATGGAGGCAGATATGAAAGGTATTGTGGAAAAGGAAGACATTGGGAGTTTTCTGCAGAAGGCTTTTGTAGATTTATGTTTTGTATTTCTCAGACAAAATTAACTGACTGGATGCAGCTGTTGTGGCCATTAGGGTCACTACATAATTTGTGGTTTGGGGTGTTCTGACAAGCTTCCTGGAATGCATTTTCAATCAAATGTAATAACAAGAGCAGGAGGTTATGTAATGGGGTTAGCCGGTGGTATCTGTAGTATCTCCATATTTATTTTCCTCACACATTGTAATATTTATATCACTTCCCTCACCTAGAGGTGAGTTCTAAATTGAATATATGACAATTCCAAGACAAAGAGAGAATTTGACCAATGGACCCTAGTCAATATATTTAAGATTCTGGTCATGTTCAATTCAGATTTTTGGAGTTTAGGATGATTGCAGAATGCATCACCTTTATAAGTAAACATAGCTTCAAGAAAAGTTGTTATTAACATTTTATTTGTTTTCCAATTATATACAATAGTAGTTTCTACCTACCATTTTTTTGTAAGATTTTGAATTTTACAATTCAATTACAATTCCCTTCCTCCCTCACATAAGGCTCTCGGATAGTCTTTACAATGTTTTCATGCTATACATTGATGTAAATTGAATGTGTTACAAGAGTAAACATAAACCCCACTCCCCCCAAGAAGATGAGAAACCTCAATAATAGAGACAGAGAAAAAACTATGTACTTCAGTCTGTGTTCAGATTCCAATGACTCTGTCTCTGGGGTGAGTTGTTTATCTTAAGTCCATCAGAGAAGTTGCTTCAATATTTTTCCCTCAGTTGCTATTACTAGCTATAATGCTACTCTATTCCTCCCCACTCTCATTTATTCTATTCTCTCTCTCATTCCTTTCATATGGTCCTGTCCAAAAGTGTGTTATAACTGAGTACCCTCTCCCTCTATCTTCCTTCTCTTCTATCACCTATTCCCCCCTTCCCTCCCCCTATTTCCCCTTATCCCATCCATTTCTTCTCATTTTTCTCTAGGGTAAGATAGATTTCCTCATGCTATTAAGTATGTATATTATTTTCTCTCTGAGCCATTTCTGATGAGAATGAAGGCTCACTCATTCCCCCCTTGCCTTCCCCCTTTCCACTTTCAGGAGAAATTGTGCAAGGATTAAATGGACAATCAGAGTGGAGAGATGATTTTTGATAATTTTTCTTTCTGATTTTGGTTTCACTTTAAGAGAAGAAATGTGATATGAAAAAGTATGAAGAATTTTAAGAAGAAAAGGAATTAATGTTTTTGAGCTGGAAAACGTTGGCCCCTAGGAGGAGAAATTTGAGTATTATGAATCCAGATAAGAATATATAGTTTTGTGAAGTGAAGGAAATTTGAGGTTTATGGGAAAGGTAGAAGTTGGAGTCTGTGCAATGGAAGAGGAGTTTAGGAGCTGGGGAAGAAGAATTTAAAGTCATTAAGATAGAAACGGAGCCTGGAAGTCTTTGCATAGAGATATTGCAGGAGACTGATGAATTAACATTCTTTCCTTCAACAATTTAGGCAAATAACAAAATCTTATTTTATTAGTAAGTTGTTAATATGTCTCCAATTTGTTGGTTAGATCCTACAAGGAGGATCTATGGTAGTATGTGGGCACAGATCACACAAAATAAGAATATATCAATGGGCAGTGATTGGCACTGGACAGACTATAGATCTACTGAAGCCCAGAAGAATCAGAACATTAATATTATGACATGAAAAGACATTTATTAATTGCTTATTATGTACCAAGCACTATTTTGGATGAAATAGAATTGGGTTAGAACTTTCACTGAAGGAACTACAGCTACCTCTCTCTCTCTCTCTCTCTCTCTCTCTCTATATATATATATATATATATATATATCTATATATATCTATATATATATATATATATATATATATATATATATATATATGAACATCTTATGGTCTTAGATATTTGCTTTTAGAGCACTGAGGTTAAATGACTAACCTCAAGTCACATATTCACCATGTGTAAGAATCAGGACTTCCCATCTCTAAGTAAGGCTGGCTCTCCATCCACTAAATGACATTTCTTCTAAGCACTAGGATACAACTACACAATTGATACAGTTTCTGACCTCAAGGAATTTGCATTCTGATAAAGAAAGACAACACATATAGAGGAGACAGAAGGCTTTAGTATTAAGGGAGGAGGTAATTGATTGAATATCAAAGAAAAAGAATAGCTATAATAAAATTGAAATTTGGACATATATTCTAGATCAGTAACTCTTTGATTATGAGAAAAAATATTAAGCTACCATGAGAAGCATCATAGCAGGGCAGGCAATTCATCCTTGATGAGGCAATAAGATACTGTTAGAGAGATACGGGAACCAGCATGCCCCAGACAAGTCATATTCCCCCTCCCACCACCATGACCACCATTTCCCTTCAGACCTGGATGGTAACAGTCTAATACACTGAGCCTAAGAGCCTTGGGAATAGTTCCCCAGGTCACTGGACTTGCTTCTAGTCTATTCCAAAGCTATCAAGGTGGGACTAAATTATTTTTGAGAAGAGTCCCTCATTCTTCACTACATCAAGCAACAACTGCTGACAAATTTCCAGCTACTACCAGTTCTTCTGTCAAACATAGCCCTCAGAGTCATTATCTAGGAAAGCAACTTCTGTGGAGAGGGGATCATTCATCCATAGCAAAAGCTAGAGCCAACTGCCATCAATAAGACAAGCAAGCCAGCCTTGCTAAAAAAAGTAAGGCATCCTGAGAGGGAGATAGGAGGCAGCATATACCAGGCAAGCCACCCATGAATAGTACCTTGAGCACCATCTTCCTTCAGATCCTGATGGAGACAACCCAGGGCCATGAACCCTATGAATAGTGACATTAAATAATGACATTAAAGAAAAGATTTATTTGCTTTGCTTCTGCACCCCAGGGACCTTGGGATTTTTCCATCAGACTTGCAACTGAAACTTTTCACATGTATTGTCTCTTCCATTAGAATGTGACTCTGAGAACAGGGATTGTCTTATCTATTTAGTACAGGAATTTTCACTTAATTGATGCTTCATTCATGGTGTAGTGAGTATAAGGATGCTCTAAGAGTCACCATGATCTGAGTTCAAGTTTCCCTCTGATATCTACAAGCTGTTTGAATATGAATAAAAGACGTAACCAGTTAGTCCTTCAAACATTTCTTTAAAATAATAATCTGAAAAACAATTGTTAATATACATTGATTGATAGTTTTCTAATTGAATATATCCCTTGTAGCATCTGAGTACCAAAAGAAAACTTATTGAAGGCACTTGGTATTTGGTACCAAACTGATAATTTTTAAGCTAATCACAATGCTTCAGTATCTCTTTTCAAGGTGACTAGCAATCTTTTCATAAAGTTAAAAAATTATGATAAAGGAGATTAAATTAGGTAAATAAACAATATTTTTCTCTTGCCATTTTAGATACAGTGGAGGTATAGCAATTTCCTCCAGAAAAATATAACTTGAAGATATTCTTTTATATTAAATGATACTTTAAAAGTTTAAAGTCACCACATACTCCAATTCACTTTAATACATTATTTAAAAAAAAATTCTGTTTGATATTCTGAATTAAACACCAGTTAATATGAGCATTCTAATAGAGAAAAACAGAAAATTGCATTTGAAATCATGAATTTCTAATTTATACAACTTATTTTTTGAAAGTAAATAAATTCAACATATTAGTTTTAAAATTGTCCTGCTTATCTGTATCTCTTTAGAACTTTTTCCTATTCTCTTTTGTGTATTAAAAACATGAATTGAGGACCTGCATTCCTTTCTTTCACTATTTCTCTCCCTCCCTTCTTTCCTTCCTTCCTTCCTTCCTTCCTTCCTTCCTTCCTTCCTTCCTTCCTTCCTTCCTTCCTTCCTTCCTTCCTTCCTTCCTTCCTTCCTTCCTTCCTTCCTTCCTTCCTCCCTTCCTTTCTCCCTCCTTCCCTCCTTCCCTCCCTCTCTCCTTTCCTTCCTTCCTTCCTTCCTTCCTTCCTTCCTTCCTTCCTTCCTTCCTTCCTTCCTTCCTTCTTTCCTTCCTTCCTTCCTTCCTTCCTTCCTTCCTTCCTTCCTTCCTTCCTTCCTTCCTTCCCTCCCTCCCTCCTTCCTTCCTTCCTTCCTTCCTTCCTTCCTTCCTTCCTTCCTTCCTTCCTTCCTTCCTTCCTTCCTTTCTTTTTCTTCATTCTTATTTCCTCTTTCCCTTTCAACAAAACCTCTCTGGTTACAAATATAGTCAAACAATTGAATCTCTACCTGGCCATATTTAAAAGATATATTTCATTCTGCACTTCAATTCTATCATTTCTTTATCAGAATATTATAGAATTATAGAATAATAAGGTTAGAAGTACCTTATTGACCATCTAATCCAATTCTTATTTAACAGATGAAAAATTGAGAGCTGTAGAGTTAAAGTGAACTGCCTATGTTTACAAAGATAGTTTCATAGGTCAGATTTTAAAACAGAAATATTAAAAAAATCATATAATTGCTTTTATTTCATTGAAACAAAGAATTTCATATAGTCACATAGCTCAAAGTAATTCAAAGAGAGGTCTAAGCAGCCAAAACCAATACCACACCCTATAGCACCCACTTTAGGTTTTCCTCCTTTAGTGGTTTCCTAGTCACATTGTCATCCAATACAACCCATTCAAATTTGTAAATTTAGGTCATGGTTCCTCATACTACCTCAGGCTAAGAAGCCATCACCCTTTATAATTTAAAATGTTCAGCAAATCTTAGTATGTCTCCATAGATAAAGAACCTATTCTTTCCATAGCATCTAGGTAATTCACATGCCCAAAGGTGAGAAAGCCTATTATAGACTAGCTGAGTTACTGGAAGCAATATTTTAGAGGGTGGAGTTGGGGATATTGGGCTTTATGCAATGATGAACTCCTCCCTTCTCTGCTTAATTTATCAGCCTTGGAAGGCTTCCTGGAAGAAGTTAACCTTGATATCGTTTCCCAGAGCATATTTTACAAATATGAGGAACATTCTTGAAGTAATACAAGACTGGTTCATGGTAGACTTTCTGTTTCCAGTCTTTTGGAATGTGTTCAGTACCATCAGCATCAGAAAGCAAGGAAATTCACAGCAAAACTGTGAATGCATATTACTTCCCATTCTGAGTTATTCTTGTGCATGTGCACCCACAAATACTACACAGAGGATCTACTCAATGTATTTGTGACATTCTGTGGATACTAATACAGAACTCAGGTCATCCATCCACTTTCCATTGTTCTCACTATGTCACCACCTTCTTTTTTATCTTAGAATCAGATTAGAATAATTTTAAAAATACAGAGTTTGGAATTAGTTGACCTGAGTTTAAATTTCAGTCTATTTATTATATGACTTTGGACAAGTCACTGAACCTCTCTGAGTACCAGTTTTCTCATCACTAAAATAAGAAAATTGAACTAGATGACCTGCATCATTTTTTCCAATTCTAAAATTGAATCACGATGCAATTATGTTGATGATGGTACTCAAAATTTATGATTATTTGGAAGAACTGGGGATATTTAGCTTCAAGAAGAAAAGAATTAGAGAAGAAATGATAGTTTTCTTCAAATATTTAGAGATTCAGTTCAGTAAACATTAAGTAATCACTATTTCAAAGCATCCTTTGAGTATTAAAAGTAAAAATTAAATGATGTTAGGAGATGCAGTATGACATAGCTACTAAACTGTGAGATGGAAGGATCTGAGTCCCTAACTGCCTCACTTTCTTGATCTGTAAGATCAAGAAGGTGATAGATTAGAAGGTCTCTACAATTCATCTAAGGTTGAATTCTATGAACCTGTACTCAGGTACTTTACAACCTAATTGGGGGGAGAAATAAGGAAAATACATACATAAATATAATACAAACTACAGGAGGTGTATAGAAGAAATCCAAAGAGTGGTATGAGAGATTTAGAAAATGAAGGGCAAGGAGGATTATTTATGGTGAGAGGATAAGAAAGACATGGAAAAAATTGAACTTAAAAATTCTGAGGTAGGGCAGCTAGGTGGCACAGTGGATAGAGCATTGGACCTGGATTCAGGAGGACCTGAGTTCAAATCTGACATCAGACACTCAAGAATTACCTAGTGTGACCTTGGGCAAGTCACTTAATCACATTGTCTTGCCAAAAACCCCCCCCAAAATTATGATAAAAATAGATGCTTTTCTAGGAATTTTGACCCTTCTTTAAAATGGAACTGTGGTAGAAATGAATATGTCTGTGAAATAACCTAGTTTGACTGGAATATAAAATACAATATGAGGACAGAGTCATATTTTAGAGGGCCTTGAATGTCCATTTAGGAGATTTGTGTTTTATTCAGTAATCAATAAAGATCCAATGAAAATTTTGAGTACAAGGCTCATATAATCAGACTCACATTAAGATGATTATTTCATTGGTTAGGTGAAAGTTGAATTGGAAAGAAAGAGGAATAGAAGTAGGGAGACTAGGTAAAGCCTATAATGATTAATCTGGGTAAGAAATAAGGTAGAGATTGACTCCTAGGACCTGATAATTGATTAGATAAGGGGAGGTGAGGATGGAGTACAAGATGTCTTTAAGTTGTTAAGCCTATAATTAAAGAACCATGGTGATGTCATTTACAGAACTGGAGTGAGGGACAAGTTTGCTGGAGGTGTCATTTGGAATAGAGATTAACTTTTTGTTTAGTCAAAGAGAATAAGGTAGATTAGACTTTTTCATACAATTAGAGCTTTAATTATTAGTATATTGAATAGATTACTAGAATAGGCCCTGAGTCAGTACATTTATTATTGCTGGAGATGTACAGGCAGATGTTGGATAACCAATAATATTGTATGAGGGATTCATGCTCTAAAAAGGCATTCAGCTGGATGATCTCTAGATCCTTTTAACTCTGAGATTCTATATCAGTATTCCAGTTTAAATTGTAATAAGATTAAAATACTGCATAACCATTTATAAAATCAAATAGATAAATATACACATGTAAATAAATTTCTACGAAGTAAAAACATCTTGTGTTTTTTTTTTTCTGCAGATATCTTGTAACTCCAATTGATAAATCCAGTCCTAAGGTAGCTTGCTATATTACAGCACCGTCACATATCCTACAAAACTTGACCTGCCAGATAACAAATAATATCAGTTCTTTGGTAGTTAATGATTCTGAAGAATTGGTTAGTAATGTCATCACTGTTGAATACTCAGCTCTGGACAAGAGAATACCATTTCCAATCAACATTGCAATCCCATTTAGTGCACGCTACAGGGGAAATTACAGAGACATCATGGTGAAAGTGTCTGAGAGAGATCTTCAATCAAGTTATATAACCCCAAGTTCATTGGAAAGAACCCAAGGAAGCTATAAGGTTGGTAAATGCACAGCTAAGGATGCTTCTCCTATAGTGAACATTTTCTTAATATTACTCAGACTGCTACTTTTAAAATATGAAGATGGTGCCTCTGATTGTTTTGTACAGGAGATCCATTTTGTGATTTCCCTTAATAGCCAAAGATGTGCATTTTTCAGATTCTTTTCCAGAGCTGAGGGCGCAATTTGAACAGAACAAAGAGAAAATCACTGTGGCATAATTAGCCCCGTATTCTTACAAACTGAACATAAGAGCCACTGTATCTTTTATAGAGGTAATAAGAATTAGAATTTATTGGAATGGAACTCAGAGGCCATTCATTCTTACCATCTCATTTAATAGGTGCCTTATAAGAAGAAATCACAAAGTGTGTCTGGAGCAATACAGATATCCCATTTAATGAGAATGTCAGTCAATTGTCTATAGTTTATTGACCTTTATGCTTCTTAAACTTATCATCCTTGGGAACTTATTTAGGCAGGATTTTCATTTCTTTGTGCAGGTAACTATCTAAGAATTTTTAAATGTCACCATTTTTTTCTTCCCTGAAAAGCAATAAAGAGCACATAGTTACATTTCACATTTTCTTCTACTTTTTGTTATGTTTTGGAATAGTTTTATTTCTTCCTGATTTCTTGCAAAGTCATCAGCTTCCTATAGTTCCATTTTGCATTTGAAGGAGTTATTTTCTTCAGAGAGCTTTTTTTTAATCTACTTTTCCATGCTTTTTAAGGCATTCTTCTTTTCATTTACCTTTTGTGTTGCTTTTTCCATTTGGCCTGGTTTCTAACATTATTTTCTTCAATAATTTTTTTTTGTATTTCTTTCACCAAATTGCTGATTTGGTTTTCATGATTTATCTGTATTGCTCTCATTTCTCCTCCCAATTTTTCTTCCACCTCCCTTAACTGCTTTTCAAATTATTTTTTGAGCTCATCCATAACTTGAGCCCATTTTCTATTTCTCTTGGAGGTTTTGGGTATAGAAGTTTCGATTTTGTCATCTTCTGAATCTTCCAAAGTAATTTTCTGTGGTCAGATTCTTCTTTTTCTTTTGTTTACCCATTTCCTCATCCTATGACTGATTTGCTGAACTTCCAAAATTTGGGGGTTTTTTGGGACAACCCACAGAGATCTTAATTCCTCCAAAGTCTTATGAGAGGTTGATTGCTCTCTTGCCTGTGCTTTAGTATGTGGATGACCACAGGCCCTCCCTTCTGCCCTGTAGCTGTGAGAAAGATCACTGCTTGGTATGGGGAACCAGACTGCAAGCTGGACCTGAGTATGGGCAAACAGCTGAGTTCTACTCCAGAGAGAGCAGAGAGACCTCTGCAGTTTCCTCTGACTCCCTTACTGTATGTAGGCTGCACTCTGGAGGTACAGGCTGCCTTCTCTGATTCCCAATGTAGGTTCTTACTGCAGGGCTGCTCTGAGGCTAGTGCTTACTCCAGACTCATCACCCCTTCAAGTTGTTCCTGGTGATCCCTGGTCCAGAAGGTCTGGAAACCACCCCCTCTGCCATGGACGCAGATGCCCCCCAGGGATCTAGGTACTCAACCTGGCTGTGACTGTGACTGTGACTGTGGCTGCTGCTGTGGCTTTTCCAAGCCCTGGTCCTGTTGAAATAGATCTTTCCTGTGGAACTTCTAAGTTGTCTTGGACTGGGAAACTGTCACTCAGTCTTTCTGTGGGTTCTGCCTTTCTAGATTTTGGCTAGAGTCATAATTTGATGGCTTTTGGTATTTTTTGGGGAACGAGTTTCTGTAAATTCCTGCCTTCATGCTGCCATCCTGGCTCTGCCCCAAGAGCACATAAGTTCTACATGAAGTACAGGATTTGTTACAAAATTATTGAAATGTAGGGTTTTCTTTCCCATGCCCTAGTGTTTTGTATTTGTTTTCTATGCTGTAAATCATTCAGGGAAGCTGTGCTGAAGTAAAGGTTTATAAACTTGGCATCTTTTCTGTGGTATCCTGTCTAAAGAAAGACTCCTTCATGGTTCCAAAGAAAGGCCTCTCCCTAAAGCTCAGCATGGACCCCAGGATCTCCTTAAGTTATCCCTTGGGAGTTTTCAGCTCTTCAGTCCTTGTACAGTTAAAGGTAAGTATACATCCTAGAAGTTGCATTTCCATTGAAATCAATTCACTAAGTGCCTAGCTTAGTGAGGGGAGATGTGTTCACAGGAAAGGCAGAGGAGTAAGGGGAGATGTGTTCACAGGAAAGGCAGTAAAGTATATATCCAAGGAAAATACAAAATAATTTTGGCAGCAGGTAGAGCAATAATAATAAAATATGCCTTCTATAGGTGAAAGCATCTTAAAGAGAGTTAGGGATTTGGAAAAGCAGAAGAAGGTGTGGGAGATGGTCTGTGCAAAGGCATAGAGATGTTCTGTATGTGTACAGCAAAAATGAAAATTTGACTGGATCATATGTGCTTGAGGGACATTTATAAAAAGTTATACCAAAAACATAGACTGGGAATATCTACATCACCCTAAATTTAGAGCCTTTGACTCCAAACTTAATTTTGCAGATAGAGAAACTCAGGTGCACAAGGGTTGTATAACTTGCATGAGGTCATACAGACAGAAAATGTAGCCAATTTCTGTGCATGTTTTTAAAATTATCATTAAATAATAGAGTTGGAGGTTGTGGGTCTCCAGTGCTAGTGTCAATAATTTTCTTGAGAATGATCTTGGAAGAAGTTGCCATTATTTTATGTTTGAGATTGGGGCTGGGATTAGGGAGTTCATACAGTAAGGTTTCCTGGAAAAGTTATATAGACACTATCAATTTTCAACTTGAAAAACAGTGAAACTTTTAATTTACACAAATACAAGTGTTTATTTATAAAGGGAATTTCCCAAGGCAGGGGTTCCACTGGACGTTTCTATATATATTGAGTCAAGTGACCATGAAGGTTTGGAGGTTGGTGTTTGTGTAGAGATTTTGAAGATAATGAAGAAATTAGCCACTTCTTAATAGCTCTCAATTTTGGAATAGAACATAGCTATCCCTCTCCAGTCATGCACAGAGAAATTTGGAAATCTATTTTTTACCTCAACTTTCTATAGTTGTGTGGGAAGGAAGACAAAGTACATCTGAAAGCATCAATGCATACCCCATCATCAGACCACCAATAGTAATTTTTAAAATTTTCCATCAGAGAAATGAGACCCAGATTTGCCTTTGCTTTGAGAGGTTTATAAAATAGAATGTCAATACAAGAGTGTCATGGTCAGAGAAGGGTAACTGGGAAATTACGGACACTGTGAGGGAAACAACAAAGTAGTCAGATGAGGCACCCTTTTAAGAGGAAATGTATTGATTTGGTTATAGTTCTCAGAGCAAGAAGAGGAAAGATGGAGGTTACTAAATGATATATATGGTTTCATGGTGGATATGACCAGACTGAAGAAAATTTAGAGGAAGGGTTATGGAAGTTGTATTCATAAAAAGTTTGAATTTATTAGACAAAATAATATTCACATAATCATATTCTGTAATTCTAAGATAAATAGGTCAAAAATATTGTATTTTGCTTCTAACAAAAGCTAATCAATAAGAATTAATAATTTTTTCTTCTAATTTATTTAGGTCCAGCCAATCGATCCTTCACTAGTGTCAACATTAAAAATGAAACAAGATCTTTATTATTCAGTAGTATCAACTAGCCCTTTAATTCATCTCCAACACCCAGCAACACATCCTTTTCATAAACCAGTCACTGTCATCTTGCCCTGTTCTCCAAATACAGAAAGAAAAACTCATGGAGCTGAGACAGATCATAAAAGGGCAACTAGTGCAGCTTCTAGAAAGATCACAACATCCTACTCCATTCGGTGAGTAAAACCATGACATGTTAATGTGATATTTCAAAAAAATGATGGAGTGACCTCCTGGTATAGGAGAGAGGATAAATGTTGCAATTGTAAAAACCCAAATTCTAGTCTTGCTTCTAAATATGGTATTTGTGAGACTGGGCAAGTCATTTAACCTCGAAGGAGCCCACCAACTTCCTAAACTACAAGTTAGAGATGAGTTGCCAATCCAGTATAAGGAATCTCTAGATTAGGAGCTCCCCACACTTATAAAGAATTAATACATCCAGATAAAAAAAAAGAAAGAAGATGAATTCATAACAAAGGAACTTAAATAATTGACTTAAGCATTTTTATTGTCTTATTTGCTAAGAAAATATTTCTATTGGGTTATTATGAAATATTTCTGTTAAGAAAATGCAACTAGTGGGGTGGCTAGGTGGCATAGTAGATAAAGCACCGGCCCTGGAGTCAGGAGTACCTGGGTTCAAATCCGGTCTCAGACACTTAATAATTAACTAGCTGTGTGGCCTTGGGCAAGCCACTTAAACCCGTTTGCCTTGCAAAAAAAAAAAAACATAAAAAAAGAAAAAAAAAAGAAAATGCAACTAGTAAAATACTACGTGTCCTTAAGGATAAGGATATGGATATATATAGTGTCAGAATTTCTGACTAAATTCTGACAATTGGGTTAGATAGTATGATAAATGTAAGAAAATTACAAAACTTGGTCCTTCTGTTTAATGGCTGCTGCTTAATTTATCACAAGAACTAAGTTGGATTTTAATGATGCTTCATAGTGGGATAGATTTATCTGATGTTTAGAATGACCTAAACTTTTTGTATAAAATATAGATTTCAAATTATATCTCCATATTTAAACTCTCCTTCTCTCCCCCCATTTTTTATATTTTCTTTTAATCCCAAACAGACTTCATGCCAGTACAGATAAAGAAACACAAAGTAAGGAAGATACAGCTGCAACCCAGATGGGAGTGAAATATAAACAACTCCAATTTGTAAAATGAAAGAGTTATATAAGTATGCTTCTAAAGTTCCTTCTAACTCAGAATTTATGAACTAATCATCAACACCGAGTTAATGTGTTGAACTATCTTTTAGGGTTAGGGTCAGACTTGTCAAGGTCCCATTCTCCTGACTCCAAGTCCAACAAGGCACTACCTATTGTCAGTAGATTATTTATTATATTTCCTTATCATATATAAGAAAACTTATGAATAACATATAAGTATATTTAGTATTTCACTTTTAGCCTTACTAGTATAAGTTACTATGCTTGAATATTTAATGTTATTCAATGATGTCACAGAAGAAAAAGGGCAATTTGTTAGAGGGAAATTCCATTCAATGCTATGGAATAGAGTATTTTAGAGTGAATTCATTTTGTCATTCATTCAGTTATATGTATCGACCTATCTACCTTTCTATCTACCTATCTCTATCTATCTATCAGCCATCTATCTATCTTCATCTATTTGTCTGTATCTCTCTCTGTCTGTCTATCTATCTATCTATCCATCTATATCAATGTATTTTTTGTTTTCTTGTTTCCATTGTTCTAATATTAAAATCATAGTATTCAGAGAGGCAAACTGAAAATGAAGATTTGATATATTTGAAGAAGAAATATAAATCTTTGAAAATATACTTAGCCATGCATGACTGCTCTGAAGTGACCCATGCTTCCTTGGATACCTTTGTGATTGTCTTTTTGGAAAGACATGGTCCATGTTTTGCACCAAACTAATGGAAGAAAATGGAAATTCTGCCCCCCTCCAATCTAAGGGAATGGTTTAATTCTGTGGGAGCCACATAGGCTGCAGATCCAACTTGATAAGAGTATAAGAATTCTGCTTTAATCTAAGAGAACCCATGAAGTAGAGTATAGTTGCACATCTACAGGACCCCTTTCCTTCATGAGTCTTCCTAGGATATAGAGTAGTTCAAGTGATGCTCTAGAATTTTGAATTTATTCTAAGGTAACAACTTTCCATGGTGGGAGTTTGAATCCTGGGCTTATATTTCTAGTCCTGGGATAAACCATGTCATTGCAGACTTCATTCAGGGAACCAGATGATATGGTAAAGTGGAAAGAATTCTGCCTTTGGAACTGGATCCCACCTTTAATGTTTACCTTATATGTAACTTTGGGAAAATCATTTAACTTTGTTTTCACTTTCCTCATTTGTAAAATGGTGTTATGGGACTATATAGTCTCTGAGGACCTGTCTAAATTAAAGATGCATTAACCTATGAACTGCCCAACATTTGCTTTAATGAGTTTGGTATCATGTTACTTCTCTGCTCAAAAATCATTAGTGGCTCTCTATTGTATATGGAATATAACATAAATTCTGCAAACTGGTCTTGATGATTATCCATAATTAGAATCTAACTTACTTTTCAAGTCTAATATTTCTCACATTATTTCTTTTCATGCACTTTTTATTATTCCTAAAGTGACTACTTGCCAACTTTTCATCCTTTCCTCTTCTGTCTTTATATCTCCCATTCCCTACTCCTGGAATGTTCACTTCCTCTTATAGTACTCTTCTCATCATGGCTTCTTGAAATCACTCCCTTCTTTAAAAATTGAATACAGAACTCACAGCCTCCATAAATATTTCTCTGATTTCCAAGACTGCAAAGGATCTCCTATCCTCATATTTTATATAGCATATCATCTATACCTTTCCTTTGTATTTATGCCTTCTACCTTCCTGGTATCATGAATATTTTGTGCACATGCCAACTAATTAGTATTTTATGAAATCTTCAATTTCAGGGACTCTTATTTTATTATTGTCTCTTCAGGACAACGAGTATAGCAGTAATATAAATATTTATTAAATATCATTGAAGCAAATTAAATGTCAATCTAACATGAGAGGCTTAGGAGATGGAGAGCTGATCTCAGAAAGAGAAAGACCTAGGTTCGCATGTCACCTCTGACACTTATTGACTATGTGACCCAAGACAAATCACTTAACCTCTCAATGTTTTAGGAAACTATTCAACAGAATTTCTTGATATTGTGCGTGTGTGTGTGTGTGTGTGTGTGTGTGTGTGTGTGTGTATGTATCTATGCTATGAATTTCTCTGACCATCTGGGGAATACTATGAATTATTCTCAGAATAACATTTTTAAATGCATAAAATAAAGTACATTGGATTTCAAAGGGAATCAATGACTAATTTTTTGGGGGGCTTTTGATAGACAATGGGGTTAAGTGACTTGCCTGAGGTCATACAGATAGGTAATTATTAAGTGTCTGGGGTCGAATTTGAATACAGTTCCTCCTCACTCCATGTCTGGTGCTCTACCAACTGTGCCTAGTCACCCCCAAAAGAAACTAATGAAATAAAGACGAATTCATTTCCTAGGTTCACAGACTATGAAATTTATCCATGGATCCAAGTATCTGTAGATGTTAAATTAAGAATCTCTGTTCTGTCGCAATGCTTGTTGTTATTTGTCCTTTGTTGTCAAAGAGGACCTATGACATCATGGCTCTAACCCATTATAGAAGTTTAAGAGAAGGTGCTAGGTTTTACTAATTATATATGGAATTTCCTCATCTAGGAATTTGCCATACCATTGAATTCAGAGAACTAGTCCCTGTCTCCCACCCCCTTGAAATTACTACTTAGGGAAATGAAAAATGGTTCAAGGCAATAGGAGTTTTATTCTTGACTATCCTTGACTACCCACGGCAAATTGTTTAATATTTCTGTAATAGTTTTTAATGTCGACATTAAGTGTGATTTAATTATAACCATGCCACTAATTTCTTATGTGTTCCTTTTATGTAGAGCCAAGAGTGCTTCTATAAGAAAACCTGGGAACAATGTCAGTGAGTCCTTGAAACTATTGGGTTTCAGAAGCAGAGAGGGAAGTTGGTTTGTCCTCGATGATATTGTTGTGAGAAATGTGCAGAGTGGAATTGTATCATTTGAATTGCATGAACATTTAGACAGGTAAAGCCTCAGTGAATGAGCACAAGAATTTCAATGTCTTAGCTCCTGATGGGTTATAATTTATGTTTACAGATGCAGAAGTTCTGAGATGAGTATCATAATTCAAGAAGTGGAACTACTGAAGAATCATTTAGGGTGCATTGAAAATGCAAACCAGGGTTAGCAAATTTATGTGTAGGTAATCTAAGGTATTACTTACCTTCATGGTAGTTTCCAAAAAGATATGCCCCCACACTAATCTGGTGTTATCTTGTAAGTTCTGATACTTTGTGTAACTTCAGCATAATTCTGTGATAATATCTTCATTCCTGAAAGTTTCAAAAAGATTATCAGAAAGCTGTTTATTTTATGTTCATCAAATGACTATGGTTTTGTAGACTAAATTTTGTTTTTTCAGGAGCAGTTTCATTTTCTTTTCTCATTTCAACACATTGTGACTGATCTAATTATAAAAATGTGGGTTCTTTTGGATGTCTTAGGAGGCCATGAAGGACATAAAGAGATGAAAACCATAAGAAAAAGAATTTATTTGAAAGCAGATATACATATATATGTAGATGCATATATGCAAGCTTTAGACTCAATCAAAGGGCAGATATTAGAATTTTAAAAATATTTGTTAATCTCAACAGTGTTTCAAATAAGTGTGCAGAAAGTTATCAAAATTTGTGGTTAACATAAGTGAACATTATTGATAATTATTATATAGTAGACAAAAAGTTTTTGTCTAGGATTTCACTGTTACAAGGAGCTCTCTATTGAGGAAATTTTCTCTTATCAATGCAACTCAATTCCTTTTCTGTATCTTTTCAATTGAGAGAGTTCCTAAGAACCTACAAGTTAGGTGACTTATATAGGGTCATACAGTATGTATGCTTCAGAGGTGGCCCATGAATCCCGATCTATCTGCATTATACCATGCTGCTTCTCATTATTACATGGCACTTTGTCAAAATCCCTCCTGTTCTTTCTTTTTTCTTTTTTTTTCTGCAGCAAAAGGTATTTTATAGACTGAGTAGAATTTACTAAGTAATAAAGATTCAGATGATCATAGATTTTTTATATTTATATAAACTTTAGATTCACTGTATGTTACAGGACAGAGAACAATAGATAACAATACCTTTGTATGTAAAATTTGATTTTTCATTAGGTGACTTAAAAATCCTTTTCTTTACATTTATAATCTTTTTTGACTTTATTTTATGGGTTTTATATACATATTATATACAATTTCCCACCAAATACTTGCTAAAACAATGTTTAAAACTTTATTTAAGGCAATGGGATTGAGTGACTTACTCACAATGTCACACAGCTAGGCAATTATTAAGTTTCTGAAGTCATATTTGAACTCAGGTCCTCCTGACTCCAGGACTGGAACTCTATCCACTGCACCACCTAGCTGCCAATTTTCAAACTTTTAAAAAATTGGGTTCCAAATTTTATCCCTCTCTTCCATCCCTCTTTTCTCCCTAAAATGGAAAATAATCAGATATAGACTGATTTTATAAGTTATATAGATGTTAACTATTTCAATTAAGCATGTGATTATCTTTTATTTGTGATGATTTCTTTATACCAGTTTATATACTGCACAAAGTAAAATGAGTGAATTCACCCATTGCTTTAATTCTTTGTTCTCCTTCACTGTAAATTTCTAATTTAAAGGTTATCTGGGTTCCATAAATTTGTTCAAAACTATTTTGATAAGAAATTTTAATAGAATTACTTTTTTGCAATTCTGGATATTTAATTTTTTACTCTTAAAACTATTATTTTATTTAAACTATTCTATTTAAAACTATTATACTCAACTAGAGCATTTTATAAGAGATTCATGTTATACAAAAATGGTTAAGAACATAAAAGCAGAAAAAAATTGACAGAAATTATAGGAGGGCCATTTGCTGATGGGTCACATATAGCAGCCTGAATGAGTCAAAAATAGAAGATATTTTGGTCAGTTAATGCTTTCTGTAAGCCTTCTCAAAGCTGTCTCTAGCAGTCAAATGCTCCTTTTCTTTACATGATAAGATAACTAGAAAGAAGATATCTTGAAATATCTGAAATGGAGAGTGGGGTCCTTTCATTAAAGATAACCATGACTTTATGGAAGCAGGTTCCCCAGTTTCCTGATGATGTATTGGTGGCAGGTAGAGTAAACTGTAACTTTTCTAAGGATAGAGATCCATACATCTATCACATATATTCTCAATATCAAATCAGACTACTAATTTTCTTTTTTTTTCTCTTGTCCCATTTTTCTTATATTTTTCTCCAAAATGAAACTGATTCTCTGCCATACATTCATCTTCATCTACCTATTCTTTAAAACTTTTATTCTGCCCACCCTCAAATCAGGTGAAAGTGACTTTTCCTTTGTCAAGGTTTTTCCTTTTCCTTTTTCTATCTTTTACCTTTGCTTCATTCTCAATTATTTTACAGTTAAAAATATATTTGCTTCCCCTTTCCCATTCAAATAGAAGATATTTGAGAGTAGGATTAAACCAATAATCATAACAACAACAACAATAATCAAACATTTATATAATTTCTGTCTTTGTATCTCCAGTATCCAACATAAGACCTTGTATATGGTATTAATAAATAAATATTTGCTGAATTGATTTGAAGTAACCATTTTTGCATAGATAGGTCTCTATTTTGAAAAGGCCATAAGCGTCAACCTGCTACTAACACTTATCTCCTCCCACCCCCCTTTTTCTTCCATTTTATTATAAAGCTTCTCAGATCAGTGTGCTCTATCAGCTATTTTCATTTCCTATTCTCTATTTTTTAGACATTCTCCTTAATATACAACCAACTTTGTAATCTGGCTTCTTCTATTCTCATTATACAGACACATCTTCCCCAGGACAACAGTGACTTGCAACACATCAAATGTGATGTGTCTTTTCTTAGTCCTAATACTCCTTGGCTCCCATTCAATAATCAATACTATTGGCTATGTACCCCTTCTTTAAAGTCTATCTGACATTCTTTATGATTCTCCTCCTCTTTCTACATTGGACTCTATCTCTTGAAACTTCTACACTCTAAATTCAGACATCCTCCAAGACTGTTCTTAGTTAGCTCCTCTGTCTCCACATTTCATCTTTCAGAGAACTCATCTCCTTTCATAATTTAAGCAACTTCCTCTATATGAGAGGGCCATATTTTTTAGAAAAATCTCTAACCTCTTCCAAGCTCTAGTTTCACTTTTTTTCAGCTGCCTAGTGAACATTTTCACATCAATATCCTGTAATCACTTCATAATCAAAATGTCTAAAAATGAACTCTTCATCCCCACCCCACCCCCCATACTGACACCCTTTGCTGACTTCCCTATTTCTGAAAATGATAGTATCATTCTGTCACCAAGGAGACTGGAAGAGTCTTTGTTATCAGAGTCTATATACAGACTAGCAGAAGGAATATTTCAGTCATTCACATGATTCATTTTGTAGGGATAGTTCTGTTGTTTTGTATCTCATAGAAATGTCACACTCTTATATGTTTCAAAAACCTTAGAACCTTTGTTTTTATTTATTTATTTTTTTTTTATTTTTTAGGTTTTTGCAAGGCAAATGGGGTTAAGTGGCTTGCCCAAAGCCACACAACTAGGTAATTATTAAGTATCTGAGGCCAGATTTGAACTCAGGTACTCCTGACTCTGGGGCTGGTGCTCTATCCACTGTGCCACCTAGCCACCCCCAGAACCTTTGTTTTTAAGAAAACTCCTACTTCATTCAACCCAACCATAGTAAATTATTCATTCTTCTTCATTCATATCTCTTGAGTTTTTCTATTTTCAATAGCTAATTTATATGTGGAGTTAATTTTCTAATTGGTTTTACATTAATGATAACCATCCCTCAAAACCTTCAGTGGTTCCCCACTGCTTATCTATATGAGCTTTACATCTTTGTATTTCATACAAAATCTATCATAGGATTATGCATATATTAAACTTTCAATGAAATAAACTTTGAATGAATTAATAAATATATGTGACTTAATATAGTCTCTAATTCAGCTATTGATCTATTTATGCTTCCCAGATATAACCTCCTGTTTTCTAGTTTTCTACTTTTATTTACTCCCTTGCCCTATTTTTGGAACTGAGCCTCCCCATCTAAATTCTAATCCCTACCTCCTCCATGAAGCCTTTCCTGACCTCCCCAAGACATACTGTCTTATCTCTTTTCTGAACATTTATACTTTACACTGCCTGAAACACTCAATTAATACTATCATTTTGTGAAGGGAAGGGAAAGAAGGAAAGGAGGAGACCAGAACTGTGATTTCATTGATAGAGGAAGTTCTCAGTGAGGAACTACATGTACCAAAATGGATGAAGACACTAAATATAATTTAACTCTTAGAGTATTGCTTGAGTCTCCAAGAGATTAAATGCCTTTTCTAGGATCAGACTATTAGTATATATATTCTGAGATGAGACTTGAATTCACTTCTTCGTAACTGCGAGGTCAGTTTTAATCTCTTAACCCTGTTCCTGACATCCTTTAATTTCAAAATGGGGCATATTTTAGAATTACCCTCTGTACTTGGGGCCTCCTTACCCTGGAACATTCTACCAGTCTCATGGTCTACTCATTATGAACTTTCTTCAGATTCTTACATTTTTCTTATCAATGATTTCTACTTGGAGTCTTCATTTTAGGGAAGGGTTAAGATTGGTCTACCTCCATTCCTTCATTCTCTTCTTCCTGAATTCTTCTGGACTTTAGACCTAGGACCCCAAACCAGATATTTTCATATTCTTCCTATCCTGTCACTTTGGTGTATTGACTTCCCTCATTAGAATATAATTTCTCTGAAGGTAGAACTTTCTTTCTATTTTTTTTTTGCTTGTATTTAGGTTCACAATGGTTAGCAAAGTATCTGACATATTGTATGCACTTAGTTTTTGTTTCCCTCCTTTATTACATTATACTATCTCTTTCGATTGTATCATAAACTTCCTTCTGTTCTGTCTTACCCTTTTACATGCTTTTTTTTGGTCAAGGCAATGGGTTAAGTGACATGCCCAAGGACACACAGCTAGATAATTATTATCTGTCTGAGGTCAAATTTAAAATCAGGTTCTCCGGATTCCAGGGCTGTTGCTCTATCCATGGTGCCCCCTAGCTGCCCCACTCTTTTACATGCAAATGCAATGTCTATACAACTAAATCATAAACTTCTTGAAGTGTTTCAGGAAAAATGTTAAAAGCAGTCAATAGAAAGAAGGGGTGTGGGGGGGGAAGTTAGTACATTATCTAATGAGGGAGACAACATACAGAAAACTATGTACCAAGAAAACATATGTTTTTGTTCCAAGGCTAAATTGGAGCCAATCTATAGAGGGAAATCACTGGCATTAATGGGGACTTTTTTGCTCATCACAATATCTTGCACAGTGCCTTAACTATAGGAAACTTTCTACAAAATGTGCTGACTGACTAACTCCATAGTCACTACACTTTGTGTTATAGGAACAAAGGCTGTGCCTACATTCTTGTTCAAGTCAGGAACGTAAGGATGTCAATCATTTGAATGTTGACCCAAGAGGCTCTTAAACAAGAATGATGAAAGTTTTAACCTGAATTAACTGACTCAATTGGATGTGTTGGTCCTCTCTCTCTCTATGTTAATATCTATGATGGAGAAGCCCTAAAGCCCTGACTTTTTAGTAATGGTTTGAGGTAATTAAGGGGTAGCACTCACTCATGAACAATTTCCCCTTATTCTAAAATAAATAATTTCCTCCTTTGAACATAATTTCTATAGGATTTAGTGGTATTGGTGATTATAGTAGATTGCAGTTGATTAATAGCAGATTTATATAGCACTTTAATGTTTACTCACTGGGATGGTTGATATAGAAATTGTTTGAAGAATATAAAATCAGTATGAAGTATTTGGTTTTTTGTATTATTTTATAGTTTTTGTGTTTTAATTTTTTAATTTTTTTTAGGTTTTTGCAAGGGAAATGGGGTTAAGGGGCTTGCCCAAGGCTACACAGCTAGGCAATTACTAAGTGTCTGAGACCGGATTTGAACCTAGGTACTCCTAACTCCAGGGCCAGTGCTTTATCCACTGCACCACCTAGCCACCCCTAGTTTTTGTGTTTTTATAGTTTTTGTGTTTATTTTATAGTTTTATAAGCTTTTAAGTTCCACATTTTTCTATCTCCCTCACTTCCCTCTCCCCCTCTTCATGCAGTGAGTTATCTAATATAGGTTAACCATGTATAAACAGGTTTAAGTGTTTATTGTTTTCAACAAATGTGGACTATCATTTTTTTCCACTCAGAAGTTAACATTTCAAATATGATAGGCAGCATGATACAGTGGAAAAATATAATATTTGGAAGTCTGAAAACAAAGGTTCAAGTCCTAAATTTACCATTTTATACTTGTGTGAGCACGGATCAAATGATCTCATTTTTTTTTTTTTTGTAAAATGAAGTTAGTACCAATTTTTTCTACTTCTCAGAGTTATTATAAGGATCAAATGAAATAATATGTATGAAAGAACTTTTGAAACAAATAATTCTATATACCTATCAAGAAGTAAAGGGAAACAAGATAGAGCACATTATAAACTACAAAATGAATGAATTTGATTATATTAAATTAAAAAGGTTGTGCACTAATAAAATCAATGCTGCCAAAATTAGAAGGAAAGCAGAAAGCTGGGAAACAATCTTTACAACCAGAAGTTCTGATAAAGGTCTCATTTCTAAAATATATAGAAAATTGCATCAAATTTATAAGGTTATAGGTCATTCCCCAATTGATAAATGGTCAAAGGACATGAACAGACAGTTTTCAAATGAAGGAATTAAAGCTATATTTAATCACATGAAAAAATGCAAGACTCAAGCAATACTCTAGGGAAATGCAAATTAAAACAACAATATGGTATATATCAGATCAGCCAAGATGAAAAAAAAGGGAAAATATCAATGTGGGAGAGGTTGTAGGAGGATTGGGATATTGATGAATTGCTGGGAGAGTTGTGAATGAATTCAACCATTCTGGAGAGCAATATGGAACTATGTCGAAAGAGCAATAAAAATGTTCATACCCTTTGATCCAGTAATTCCAATTCTAGATTTAAATCCAGAAATTATATAAAAAAGGAAAAGTCCTACATGTTCCAAAGTATTCATAGCAGCACTTTTTGTAGTGGTAAAGAATTGGGGAAATTGAGAGGATGCTTGTTAATTGGGAAATGGCTAAACAAGTTATGGTACATGAATATCATGGAATATTATTATTCTGTAAGAAAACATAAATGCTTGGACTTTAGAGAAGCATAGAATGCATTACCAGATTTGATGCTGAGTGAAAGGAATAGAACCAAGGGAACAATGTACACATTAACAACATTGTGAGATGAACAACCTTGATGGAAGCAGCTCCTCTCAGTAGTTCAGAAGACTTGGACAACTCTATTAGACTGACTATGTACAATGTTATTCCCATCCAGAGAAAGAATATCAAAACAAAACAAAACACACATACACATGGAAACTAATCCTTCAGAATCCGATGAGCACTTTATAAAAATTATCTCTTATGTGTCTTTCCTTTAATCCTAATTCCTCATACCAAAAATAACTAATTTGTAAACATGTTTATGCAAAATATATATGTATAATGCTAATCTGACTATTCATTGCTGAGGAGAAGGGGGTGGGAAAGGAGGGTGGAAAGAAATTTTGTAACTTAAAAATATACATATGCATATGGATTAAAACAAATAAATAAATAAATAAATGAAGATTTAAAAAGTAGTAAAGTATCCCTTAGTCCATAGAAATTTCCTTTGAAAGACTTTGTAAGTGCAAATATCATAGATATCTATACTGTATTTAGATAATTACCAAAGATAAATAATTCAAACTTTAATTTTAATATAAAGCTAGTATTTTTCATCTTGAGGAAAGATAAGTGAGAAAAAATCATATTGGATAATCTTTTCTCATATTTGCTTAGTTATAATCTATATCAGCACTTCCTTCAAGAAACAATTACACATTGAAAAATGATGCTTCCTTTTGTCCAGATTTAAATATACTTCACTGAAAATGTGTGTTGAGTTGAAAAGGAAACAATGGAGAATTATATATTTGCCTTATGATTATCTGTTTCTGCTCATCTAGCTCATTATAGAAGGAGAATGCTCAGCATCTCATCATTAGTACATTTCCATTCAGACTCATTTCCTAACTATCCCAAAGTCTATCACCTCTGTTAATAACCTGTCTTGTCCATTTGCTTTACCTTCCACAAAGAGTAGTATATTTTATTTATATGTCTAGAACAATTTCATTCTTTCCTAAGCATTTCTTCTTATTTTTCTCATGCAGATTTCTTGTGCTCCGCCTTTCTTCCACTATGGACAATTCCCATCTAGTCCTTTTCACAAAGTGTCTAGAGGAAGCTACCTTCAGCACTATGGCCTGTATAGTACTTTATCGGAATAAAGAAAATCCACATAAAGCCATTGTTTCACTAGTGCCTTCTAAAGATTTGAGCCAGGAACTTCAGAACTTGCATAAGAGAGGATATAATGGGCCTCCAGAGCCATCCCAGTTTTTCAAAATGAGAGAAGGAGAACAGGTTATTTTAAGGTTTAATGGCAACATTTTTGCTTCAAGTAAGTACAAACTCTTTTTATTTTTTCATCTATTATTCTGCTATATACTCCATCCTATAGTCAAAGTCTGCATTGCCATTATTCAATGGAAAGAAACCTGGAGAAGTGTTGTATGCTAGAAAGTAAGAAACTTATAGTCATGGGTCTTACCTTAAAATTTCATCTTTGTCATTTACTTTGGAGAAGTCACTTTAGCTTTTTGGGTTTCCATTTAATTATCTGTAAAAAATAATGAGGGTTAAAGTCAATTATCTCTAAGGTTGCTTCCAGTTTTAAATTTCATCTTCCCTTTATTTGCTTTATGAAAAGGAGGAATAGATATATATTCTCTCTGCTTAATGTTCATATTTCCTTTTACAAGAAGTCATGAGCAGCTGAAATCATCTTCCTGTGATGTAATGATATCCCTGTTACATAATTTCTGGAA
The DNA here is from genome assembly GCF_037893015.1 of Macrotis lagotis. Taxonomy (NCBI): domain Eukaryota; kingdom Metazoa; phylum Chordata; class Mammalia; order Peramelemorphia; family Peramelidae; genus Macrotis; species Macrotis lagotis. The sequence continues at coordinate 179,663,747 of NC_133660.1, read as the reverse complement.
TATAAAGAGAATGAACAGTGCCAATTGTCCATGGGGAATATATGAGTATACCAAGATAGTAGAATAAATGCAGTAATAATATGTATTTATATACCAATTGCTATAAGGCTTACAAAATACTTTCTTCAGAATAACCCTATGAGGTAGATAGTTCAAATGTTATAACTTCTATGTTGTAATTGAGGAAGTTGAGATTTAGAGAACTTTAGTTATCTTCTCACAGTTCAAAACTAGACTCAAATTCAGGTCATTAGATTATGAGTTTAAGGTTCTTCATTAGTTCAAGTTGTTTCTCTAGTATGTCCCTTCCAGATAGGAGCATTAAAAACAGAAATTTCTTGCCTACAAATTTAAAGAATTTATCTTATGATAAACAAAGAAGAAAGGGACTTTGAATTGGGATTTATTTAGGAAATGCAAAAAGGATGAAAACCCTTTAGATTAGAGGGATAATTGGGGAGATGGAGATCAGTGAAAATAAGACTGAGAAAGGCATACAAGAGATAAAAAAAATTAGAGGATATAACAGATAATAAAGCAAAGACAAGAGTATATGATGAAGATGTTGGCTTTATTTTATTGTTTCTTGATTTCTCACAAAGTCATTAACTTCCCTTGGCTTCATTCTACATTTGAATGAATTATTTTCTTCAGAGAGATTTTGTATTTTCTTTTCCATTTGGCCAGTTCTGCTTTTTAGGCATTCTTCTTCTCATTGGCCTTCAGGACGACTTTTTCCATTTGATATAAACTGGTTCTTAATATTTTATTTCCTTCAATATTTTTTTTGCAATTCCCTTATCAAATTGCTGACTTGGTTTTAATGATTTTTCTACATTGCTGTCAACTCTCTTCCCAATTTTTCCTCTAACTCTCTTACTTGATTTTTTTTAGGGTTTTTTTTTTTTTTGGCAAGGCAAATGGGGTTAAGTGATTTGCTCAAGGTCACACAGCTAGGTAATTATCAAGTGTCTGAGGCCAGATTTGAACTCAGGTACTCCTGACTCCAGAGCTGGTGCTCTATCCACCTAGCACCATCTAGCCACCCCCTTACTTGATTTTCAAAATGTTTTTTGAGCTCTTCCTTAGCCTAAGACAAATTCATATTTTTCTTGGAAGTTTTGGACACGAAAGCTTTGACTTTGTATCTTTTGAGTGTGTATTTTGATCCTTCATAAGATCAAAGTAATTGTCAATGGTTACATTTTTTTCTTCTATTGTTTGCTCATTTCCCCAGCCCATGAGTTGATTTTTAACTCTTTGTTAAGGTGGGGCTCTGCTCCTAGGGTGGACAATGCATTGACCCAAGCTTTTGGAGGTTTTGCAGACAGCCTTAGGGACCTCAATTCCTCCAAGGTCTTATGAGAGGCTCTGACTGCTCTCTTGGCCTGAGTTCTGATCTACAGATGACCTTAAGTACTCCCCTCTGCCCTGGAGCTTTGAGGAGGGTCCCTGCACATTATGGCTATAAAGCTCCTTTTCCTGAAATTAGGGCCGCAGACTGTGACCTGGATCTGAGTATGGGCAAAGCAACAGAGTCCTGCCTCAGGGATAGGGAAGAGTCCTCTTCAGTCTCTCCTGACCCCGTTATCCTTCTGTGGGCTGAGCACTCTGGACGTAGCTGCCAGGTGGCTCCGTGCCAGGTAGCTCCCCAGGGATGCTTCTGGTTCCTAGGGTCTGGGCTGAGTTCTGTGCACTACTCAGCTCCCCTCTCACTCTGTTGTGCAAGAGTTTTCCTGCTGAGCTTCCCAATTGTCCTTGACAATCCATGGGCTGAGAGGTCTGGAAACTGCTACTACTTCCAAGACCCAGGCACCCCCAGTCTCCCAAGCACCATGCTGGTTGTCCCTGGTTGGCTGGAGCTGGGTCACTCTGGTGTGGTAGGGTCTATACTGCAGACCCAGACACTTCCCACAGATCTTCCAAGTTATCTTGGGCTGGAAAATTGTTTCAATCAGTCTTTTTGTGGATTCTGTCACTTATAAAATTTGGTTAGAGAAATTATTTAAAAGTATTTGGAGTGGTCTGGGGGAGAGCTTGTGAGAATGCCTGCCTCCACTCCACCATCTTGGCTCTACCCCCTCACCCCCATTAAGATTTTTGTCCCTCCCTTTATTCACTTAATGAAAAGAATCTATTAGTTTTCACAGCAGTAGGGGAAAGTTTGTTTGGGTCATGTTCCTCTCTAGGATTCCTTTGGCTCCAAATGATTTTCTACTTACAAAATGATAAAGAACCCCACAGGACAAAGCCTGCCATTCCCTCTGTCTGTACTTGGTGCTTCTGGATACACTCCCCTTTAGCCCTTCCCCAACTCCATTTCCATGCATTGCTGCTTCTATGCAACTTTGAAGTAGATTATTTTTAAAACTGGGAGATGCCCTTCCTATGGTACTTAATATGTACATCGGGAATATGTAGATTTCCTTCTTCAGAATATTAGCCATTTATCTTAATCTAGGTTCTTCAATGAAATGAACACAGAAGTCAAACAGGGCTGTTATATGACAAAGGATATCATAGGAAAAAAGAGGGGAGAGGAGGAAAGGGGAAAGGGGAGAGGAAGGGTAGAAGTTCCTTCCTGTTTAGCTTCCAGAGCAGGAGCCAAGGTATTCACCCTGGCACCTTGCCATGGAGAATACAGAGAGACACAAAACGGAACTGACCCACCCAAACAAGTCCTGTAGATGACAGAAATATTTCTTTTGTTAGACTTTTTATATTGACTGTAGTAAATAGCATTTGGTGATACTATCAGTGAATGTTTTAGTCTCAGATAGGTTCAGGCTTGAATGTGGGGAACAACAGGTAAAGAAAGGATGAATCAAGGAGAAATAATCAACAGTTTATAAATATGATCGAGTCATATTAGCTGACACTTGACAATAATCATTTCTCTATCCTACCAGTTCTCCCTAGATACTTCTGAAAGGACTGGCCCTAAGTAAACATTCCTGTACCTCCCATCAGTCACATTGTTAATCAAGTCAAGTCAGCCAATTTTGATTAAGATTTATAATGTACCAAGTTGGGGCTATAAAGAGAGGAAAAACCAGTCTCTTCACTCAAAACACACATTCTAACGGTGGAGACAACAATATAAATAATTATGAAATATGATATACATGCAATAAACAGGGGAAAGCAATTTCATGGGAGAAGATACTAGCAACTTTGAGGACCAGGGAAGGTAGCATTTCCACCAGGAAGGTGGAATTTGAGCAAAAAATGCTCAAGGATGCTCGATAATCCAAGAGGCAGAAATGAGAAGGAAGAGTATTCTAGTTTGGGTAATAACCAGCTGAGACATAGAGATAGAAAATGAAGTGTTTCATGTGAGGACTTACCTTCCCACCAGAAACTGAAGAGAAAAATACCTAACTGTAGAAATGTACTTAGATTCAACATTCCTTTTACATTAAAAAAGTACAAAACTATCACCTTTGCAGTATTATAGATTTACAGATGTAAGGTCTTCAAATTCTCACATTTTATAAACTGAGTAGACTGCGAATCTGAGATTAAGTAACTTCCCCAAGGTCCCAGTGGTAGTTGGTTTAGGTGCTGGGACTCAAACACAGGTCTTCAGCATTTTTTTTATACCAATTTTGGTATAAAAGAGGCATTTGCCTCTACCTTCATATGTAAAAATGGTCTTTAGAATTTATAAAGTACATGAAATTCTAAAATAATTGTGTACTAAGCATTGGGAAGGATTTCGCTTTTATTCTAGAAAACAGAATGTAATCACTATAGCAGTGGAGGCCAAGGAATAGTGTTCCTCATTTGGCACAGACTATGTTTAGAAGAGTCAGTCATTGGAACTGGAGAGTATCATGGGAAAACTGTCAGAGTTTTATTCAACTTAATTTCCTCTTCCAGCTCTTTCAGGTCCTGTGGTTTTCAGCAAAAGTATAATCACCTCAGCACCGAAAAAGAAGAATTCTGCTCCTATTTTTATAAATATGTAAATAAGCTTAGGGAAGCTGTAATTTGCCTAAATTCACTCAGCTAGTTATACAGCTAGGACTAGAAGCCAATCTCTTCATTCTGAGTCCAATTTTCTTTGATCTCTAGTATACTTCTGTTGCTTTTGCTTGATGAGTATCAATTTCTGTACACATTCATATTTTATGTGAAAGTAGATCATTGAGACATTAGAAATTGAATCAAATGTAAAATGAATTCCATTGTAAGCATTAAATGTTTATTTGACTTCCAAAGATTTAACTGAGATCAACTAAGTATTATATTGCTAACCAACAAATTTTACTTAAATTTAGGTAATGGGAAAGATTATGGAAAAGACTACAAGCTTATTTTTCACTTACAAAGAAAGCCCAGCCTGGAACTCCAGCTCAAGGAGGTGGATGAATTTGGCAACTACAGTTCCCCTCATTACAAGGGTACAGTTGCAGTTTACAAAATACCCAAAGAAAAAATAGGCCAAAACTTGAATCAACCACTTTTTCTTAATGACTTTTGGCATCAGCTGCCTACTTGCAAATTACCATTAAATTTACCTAAGGTAAGTGATGAAGGGTGTTACTGGTCACTTTGCTGGTCAGTTTTGTGAATGTAACATACTTAGAATATTCATAATTAATTTTATGAATTAAACATATATACTGGGTCAGTCTACCTTAAGTTGAAATTTCAAATGTTATGAAAATAAATTTAGACAGAGATTTTAGTTTTTGTAAATGGAATATTTACTTTTTATATGTCTTTTTTTGTTTCCATAAGGAGTATGTATTATTGATCTATGAATTACATGCTAAGATGGGTGGGAAAAAACATGTTGGAAGGGTTGTACAGTAAGGTCTCTCATTATATATAATAAATATATCCCTACATATATGTTTATATATAAATATATATTCTCTATCTATCCTATCTTTCTTTCTTTCTTCTCCAGTGAATACCATACTGTGTTAGATATATTTATCTTAAGTTCTTAGTAGAATCTAAGATTGTCTTAAGACTTATAGTTGACTCTTAATAAAGTTGAATGAATTATTTAAACCTGAGTATTAACTTATGTTCTGGCAGCTAACATCTTCTTGGGAAATGAATCATTTATGATGTAGGCAGCTTAATTTTCATAAATAACTTTTCCATATTTCAAAGGTCTTCACTTTGCCAAGGTATTTACAATCATTTGCCAATAACACTTATAAACTTTACACATACCAGTTCTATGAATACTTGCTTCTAAACACCCTAAAGGAATTTTTCCACTGACTAATAATATTGCAATCTACTTTAATGATCAATTCTGTTTTTACCATCACTAGTCTATGTCAGTGTAGAAATGAATTCAAGTTATGTAGTTACAAATAAAGAAACTGAGGTTTAAAAAATTTAAGTTACTTAACCTGTGGTTACATGACAAAAGATCATCATAAGGAGGGTATGAACACAGGTCTTTGTGATTCCATTTCCAGCTTGGTTATCACAAGAAGCATGAGAAATGTTTCCATCATTGTTGCTTATTGTAGTTAGTGACAAAAGAGAAAAGCAGACTTGGGAAGGTAACAACTGCTTATAAAGAAGGTATCTGAGAATAGGAATCTGACTTATGAATCATGAATAAGAATATAGGAATTATATATTCTAGCCCAGGGATGAAACAAGGACTAATCTAAAATGTACTTGCTTAGAGTTTTAGAAATCTAATTAAAAAACAAAACAAAACAAAACAAAAAGCTTTAAACTATGAAGGAAAAACAAAGGAGAAATTAGGTCCTGTGTATCAACACACAATCTAACATAGAACAAGGATTTGTAATCTTTTTTTTTGTTTCATATCTCTTTGGCAGTCTAGTGAAGCCTATTAACTTGAAAAAAGCAACAACAACCCAGGAATTAGAGCAGGAAAACAGTGTCAAGCATTTAGGTGAAGATTAGAAGAATTGTTTCTTTATGAGTTTTTCCACCAACATGGAGGAATTGGTTACTTTGGAAGAAATGAAGCCTTAAATCCTGAGGTCCTTGAAGTGAAATGAATATTCCATATTAGAATTTGCAAAAGAGGAGTAGTTAGTTGGGCTAAATCTCATATGATTTAGTTTTTGGAAGTGTAGATTTCAAGATACAAAAAAGGATGACTAGGGTTATACAATTTAAAATTCTATGTATAAACTTAGACTGGGAGTCATGAGAACTAAAAAATGTATTCCTAAAGACAGTAGGAAAAAAAGATTTCAATGAGTAGGATAAAATGTGGACTATCTAAAGGGCACATTTTTAAGGGAGTTTATCATCATAGCCATTATTATCATCATCGTCATCATCGCTAGTATTTGTATGACATCTGCTATGTGCCAGGTATTGGAGTAAGTACTTTACATTATTTTCTCACTTGATCCTCACAACAGCCCTGGGAAGTAAGTGCTAATGATACAGTTGAGGAAACTGAAGTAAATAGAAGTTAAGTAATTTGCTTATGGTCCCACTGCTAGTGTTGGGAACTGTTATGTATGGGAGTATTGTGAATTATCTTCACTTGGTGTCCTTGAACACCAGAATCTTATCTTACTAAGTGCCACGGGAGTGGGAGTGAATTAGAGACTGGAAAGGCTTTTAGGCACTGGTGTTTTGGTGAATAAACAAGCACTTGGAGATCTTGATGGAGTACTTATCTCCTTTGTCTTCCTTGTTTTCCGCCCCTCCCATGCTAGCCTGGGGAAGACTGAGGGAGTCCAGAAGTGGGACTCAACATGAATCTGGTTATGGGACTCAACATATGGTGTCCAACAGGGACTAAACATATGGCACTCATAAGGGAAATAAAGGTAGTGTTATCTGAGTAAAATTCATAAGAAGGACATAGAAGCAAGAGAACCAGGCGGCATCCCAGAGAGGAGGACTCTGGAGAAAGTAACAGGTTGATTTGTTACTTAGGGAGCTGATTTTAAACAAAGAGGAACCAGTGAAAGTGAGAAAACAATTAAATATTTAACATCGAGGAGTCAGGGGGAAGTAGAGTCTAGGAGGCAGTGCCGCAGGGGATGCGACTTCTTGCTCAGCAGGAGTCCATACCAGCCATGAACAGGATGCGGAGGACCTGCTTGATGCTCCTTTTGGTCTCCGCTGCTGGCTGACTGCTCTATGCGGGTTAAGCACGATCCAAACCCCTAAATCTAAGGTCAACTTCAGAGACATCTCGTTGTTGCTGCAGACCCCGATGCAGACTTTGACACAGACCCTGACAACGAATTGTACTCCAGAAGCCACAACAAGTCTCATCAGCCTATAGCCCGCTGCAACTTAGCTTGGGTACCACAGGGCTGTGAATGGAACACTAGCTGTGCTTCCTCTGTGGAGAGAGAAAGTGCCGCATGCTATTGGACAGTTTCTGATGGTGAAGGCTACTGTTCACAAGTAGCAACTCCAGGTTGGACTGGTGTTAAAAGCTTTGGTGATTTCAAAGGCTCTCTCTCATTCTCTGCCTTTCCCACCCTCTGCAGAGGGAGGGGGGAGGGAGAAGGAAAATCTTTCTTTTTGGAACTTCAAAATTCAAACCCATGTCTCCAAAAACTTATTTTAGAAATCAAGGGACCCCCACGCCTTCTTCCTAGTTTAGGGAAGAGGGGGAATATGTTGGATAATGACTACGTTTTTCATAGGTTATTGATAGGGAAGCTTTTTGGTTTAATTAATTAAGAAAAAGGTGAAGAAGTTTTTTTCTGGCAGGCATTGGGAAATTTAGATTTTGTGGCTATTCATTGGGAAGCTTTGTGGTTCAATTAGTTTAGACAAAGGGGGAAGAAGACTTTTTTCTGGGGTTAGGAAATCTAGATCTTGAAGCCTGTTCCTATGACTTGTATTGCTTAATTGGTGTGTCGTGTATATGTGTATTTAATCATCAATAGGATGTTTTTTACATCTCTCCACTTGGCTGGAGAGGTGGGAAATCATTTCTATATTTTGAGATTTTTGGTGCCAGGCAGGGTATCCAATAATCTCACTTTGATAAATTTGAAATACAAAAGAGTTGTTTTCTGTGTTGAGAGTGTTAGTGTCTAAACTCTAAAATAGTAGGTAAAATTAAAAGCTACTCCTTTTAGTTTAGATTTTGAATTTGATTGCTTTGAAAGGTATTTTTGTTGTCAAAAGAAAAAGCTTTGTAATCTTTGATTGTAAATTGGAGATAAAAGGTATTTCAAGGAATTTGGGAATATTGACTTTTACTATTGTTTAATTGACATTTTTAATACTATTTTTGAACTTTTGTTTATAATCCATGTGGAATTCATTATATAAAAATTTTGTTTCAAAAACAAGAAGGGAGATATGTTGGGAACCATTGTGTATGACAGTATTGTGAATTATCTTCACCTGGTGCCCTTGAACACAAGAATCTTATCTTACTAAGTGCCATAGAAGTGGGAGTGGATTAGAGACTGGAAAGGTATTTAGGTACTAGTGTTTTGGTGAATAAAGGGAGCACTTGGAGATCTTGATGGAGTACTTATCTCCTTTGTCTTCCTTGTCTCCCAGGGAATCCATAACTGGGACTCAACATAAGAGTCCAGGAAGGAGACTCTACATGCTAGTAAGCATCTGTGTCAGAATTTGAACTGAGGTCTTCCTGACTCCAGGCCTAGTGCTCTATCTACTGTGCCACGTTGACCAACTTTGATATTTTAAAATACATATACAGAAGATAAAATCAATATGAATGGAGGATGAGTACAAAAGCACTGGTTAGTTTTTGATTAGTGTTAAGTATGTTTAAATTCAAGATAAAGTGAGGCAGGTGAAAGAATTTTTTTAAAGATGTTTATTTTTGTTTTTATCTTTCATTTATTTTCAAAAGTCCTATTAGGGAAAAGAATATGATCAAAATGAAAGGTGCAGAGTCACCATGGAATAGATGAAACAAAGATAACTAAGATGGAGAGAAGGACTTTTCGTTAAAATCTTACTTTGCTTTTTATTTCTCTGCCAAGGTGAAAAATTTTGGGATTAGAAAGGCTGATTTGGGATTAGAAAACACTGATAGGAATTGGATAATCCAAGTAAGTAGGGAGATAGCACCTATGTATGTTTAATGAATTTAATTTATTAGTCAAATGACTTACCTAAAGATTTTAAGTTGCTGCCAATAATTTTCAACAGACTTTGAAGAACACACCAGGTCCTTCAAGATTGAAGAGGTAGAAATATTATACCACTATTAAAATGAAGATAATAAAGTCTGCAAAATAGGAGTCAGTGAGCTCAGGTGCAGTTGTTGGGGAAAATTTTAGAATATTAACCATTATAGAGATAGTGAATATTTAATAGTAACCAGAATGACTTTCAGAAAATGTCCTATCAGATCATTTCATAATCTGCTATATCAATGGGATGTTGTTGCTTTAGATTGTGTAGCTAGGTAGCACAGAGGGTAGAGCACTGACATTGAGTCCAGAGGACAGGAGTTTGAATCCAGCTTCAGACACTTGACACTTACTAACTGTGTGACCTTGGGCAAGTAACTTAACCCTCTCATGAAGGTCCATCTCCTGTTGTCCTGATCCATATCTGGCCACTGGACCCAGATAACTCTGGAGGAGAAAGTGAGGTTGGTGACTTAGCATAGCACCCCTCTCACACTCAAATTCAAATCATGTGCTTGTCATGGTATCACTTTCCTGATGTCATGGTCTTCTTCAAGAATGAAGGATGTTCAAAGAATAGACATTTTCAAATGAAGAAATTAAAGGTATGTATAATCATATGAAAAAATGCTCCAAATCATTATTGATTAGAGAAATATAAATTAAAACAAGCATGAAATATGACCTAACACCTATCAAAGGAAAAATGATCAATCTTGGAGAGGTTGTGGGAGGATCGGGACATTGCTGCATTGCTGGTGGAGTTGTGAAATGATCCAAACATTCTGGAGAGCAATATGGAACTGTGCCCAAAGAGCAATAAAAATGTTCATTCCCTTTGATCCAGCAATTCTAATTCTAGGTCCATATCCAGAAAAAATCATAAAAATCATAAAAAGGTCATAAAAATCCCACATGTTCCAAAATATTCATAGCAGCCCTTTTTGCAGTGGGAAAGAATTGGAAATTGAGGGGATGCCCATCAATTGGGGAATGACTAAACAAGTTATGGTACAAAAATACTATGGAATATTATATTTCTCAAAGAAACCATAAATGGTTGGACTCTAGAGAAGCATGAAATGAGTTGCAGGATCTGATGTTTTGTGAAGGGAGCAGGACCAAGAGAATAATGTATACATTAACAACAACATTGTATGATGATCAACATTGATGGAAGCAGCTCCTCTCAGCAGTTCAGAGAGCTAGGACAACCCTATTAAACTGGCTATGGACAATCCAGAGGAAGAAAAACAAAACATAACAAAACAATACAAAATTAAAAAAAAACCCTTCAGAGTCTGATGAACACTATAAAAATTAACCTTTAATCCTACTTCTTCATACCAAAATGACTAATCTGTAAACATGTTTATCAAAATATTTATGTACAATATTAAACTGCTACTGAGGGGAAGGATGTAGAAAGGGAGGGTGGAAGGAAATTTTGTAACTTAAAAATATATATATGCATATGGATGAATGTTGACAAAATTTTTAAAAAAGAATGAAGGACATACATCAACAAAATCTCAAATTGTGCAGCAAAACATTTGATAAGACATGAGGTTGTTTTTATGGAAAAGATGAAGAGGTGTATTAGGCTATAATAGAATAATTCAGTAGATTTAGAATGGCCTTAATAGCTAGGACCAAAGAGAAATAATTATTAGTTTTATAGCAATTTGGAAAGGGGTCTTTAGTGTATTTGCTCATAGATCAAGGAGCTTTCAATAGTGGTAACTGGGTGATTCAAACAAGGCTTTGGGGAAAGGTGATTATTACTGTTTCCTCTCATCCATTTCAAGATACTCATATTTCCCTAACTTTTCTCCTATTAGAATCAGGTATGTAGGGATCTAGTAAATTCAGCTCATAATTTTATGTAAATGAATGATGATTGTATGATTTCTTCTATATGATGAGGAAAAAAGAAGTGACTAATTGTAAGTTTTGAGATAAAAATGATGATGTGAGGATAGAATTTAAACAACAATTTTATTCCTCAGGGGAAAATGTCATAAAACATATTTTAAAACAAACATTTTAAGACAATTTCATTTGGTGAGGGTTGTGGGGTGGGGGGAGTTTGACTTGGGAGTGGAAAAATTCAGCAAAACTGGAACATTTTGAGGTCCCTTAGGCTGCCCCATTTTACAATAGGAACATGACAGTATAGAACCTGAGAGGAACTCCTCAATAATGAAGTTATTTGTGAAAGAGGTATATTATCTGGTCATTTTCTAATTTAACTAGTTATTCTTTTTTGTAACTCAGTCACATCTATAGTGCTGAAGGGGTAAAATTTTTGTCATTACTCCATAATTTTTGTATCTTTGGGAAAAGCACCAATTTCCCTGCCCTAGTTCTGCCTCTTGTATGTGATGGGTTATTTAGGGAGAATTTTATGTGTCTCTAGGATTACTTGTGTTGCATATACTACTTGTGGCTACAAACCTCTGCCCTGAAAGCTCCACCTGTTTTATGCCAGAGTGGTCTATCTACTTCCGTTTTAAAATAATTCATAGTTTAAAGATTTATGTAAGCAATCAGTTGACTCTGGTTCTGCTTTCAAGTAATTCTAGTTAAACATTGAACTTCCCTATTTTTCAACTGAACTCCTAGCATGTGATTTCTAAGTAAATGATGAAGCTGCTCAAATGCAATTGTTTTCTCTCAAAGTCAAATAACTTTGCTGGCATAACCTATCTAATGGAGCAGAAAGAAAGATAGGCACAGGAATCTTGTAATTCTTTAGAGTGTCTACTTTTCACTGATCTGGATTTACATTTCTTTTTCTTCCTCAAAGAACCTGAGTGATGGAATTTCCCTACATTGTAAGGCTGGATAATTTTTAAGGGTTTACATAATCATGTGAATTTTTTTCTTTTTTAAATACTGATTAAATAGTTGAGAATATTTAGAACTGCTTAATTTTCCCCTCTTTACATTCTTAAAATAAAGGTAATTTACAGATTATCTATTAAATGCTTTTTTTTTTTTACCATTGTAAGATTTACAGGAAGGCCTCAAATTCCAAGTAGGAAAATAATCACTAAAACACTAATAATCATCAACAAAACAGGGAGAAAATGGTGTGCAGGTCCTCCTTGAGAGACAAAATAAAGGAGTTAGTAAGTTTGGTTTCATTCATTATTGCCCAAAGGCAATAAAACCATTTCATAATAATTTTGCCTTATGGTGCTCACAGTAAACATAAAAAGACTTTGAAGATAATTGTAGCTTATGTGACAATATTTGTTCTATAACATAAATACAGGGATATTCTATGAGAAACTTGATAAAGTCCTCTCCACCAAGTCATTGTTGCTAATTGACTTTGATATGAAGGGGAAAATAAGAGATGGCAAAAAATGTTCTGGAAAATGTGATTCAGTAATTAAGAAGTAAAAGAGGTAAAGTCTAGTGAAAGTACTCATAAGTTTCATGTCAAAGATCTTGAATATTCTTTTTAATGAAGAAAGTCATAGGAATTTGGACTTGAAAAGCTATATTCTTTAGTACAAAACTAAAACTGATCGGAAAACTACTATATACTAATATGAGAATTATTTCTAAATTATCTCTTTGTAGTCAAAAAAAAGCAGAAAGTATTTGTTGGAACAAATGTTAAAACCCATGCCAAAATAGAAAAAAATAATTTGAGAAAAATGTAATAAGCAAATTTATACAAATTCCTTCTTGATGTAGTCGAACAAACTATTGACATTAAAAAAATCAAAATTAATAACAAAGACTTTCAATATTTCCCATAGACATTTAAAAACAGTAAGCAATCATCACAAGGTCAAAAGAATTCAGAAACCAACTTAGTTAGCAAATAGTTGATTTCTTTTCCAAGAAAGAGATATAAAAAACCAAAATTTTTTTTTAAAATATAAGAAGCTTTAAAAATAATGATTTATTTTCCCATGACTATAAGAATCTTGTTGTGAAAATAGACATAAAACCCTCTCCCCCACCCAAAGAAGATTGAGAAACCTCAAGAGAAATGAAGTTGAGAGTATTTCAGTCTGTGTTCAGATAGCTTTGGCTCTGACTCTGGGATGGATTGCATTCTTTATCATAAGTCCATCAGAGAAGTTGCTTCAATGTTAGTTTCCCACAGTTGCTATTGTTAACTGTAATTCCTTCCATTCTATTCCTCCCTACTCCTATTTATTTTGTTCTCTCTCTCACCTTTCTCCCTGTCCCTCCTCAGACATGTGTTGTATCTGACTACAATCTCCCACAAGCATCCCTCTCTTCATCGCCTCTAAATCTTTCCTCTCCCTGAACATCTTCTCCCATCCCTTTCCTCTCTTTTATCCTCTATGGTAAGATTGAATTCTATACCCTATTGAATATGTATATTATTTCCTTTCTGAACCATTTCTGATGAGAATGAAGGCTCGCTCATTCCCCCTTTATATTGTTTTTCTTCCTCTGGTTGGGGATAATATAGCCCATAACCAGTCAAATACAGTTGTTCTAGCTCTCTGGACTGCTGAGAGGAGAGGAGCTGCTTCAATCAAGGTTGTTCATCTCACAATGTTGTTGTTAATGTGTACATGCCTAAATTACTACCAAAGAAAGCAAATGGTTGACAAATGAACATTTTCCAAACTATGACATGAAGTTAATAGGTAGTTCATTAATACAGATGTGCTGGGCAGGCCTTGAAGATGAACAGTAAACTGATCCCAGAAATGACAATGAAGAAGGACGGGATTTCATACAGGAAATTATACAGTCTTTTACTAAGATGTAAATGCTCACAATGAAAATTCAACTAAGGATACCCATGAGCCAGTTTGAGATGGTTGCTTTATATTCCAGGCTATATATGTAAGCATTATCTTCCCCAGTTAGGCTGAAAACTCCTTAAAGGAATAAGCTTCTTGTATAACCAGACTATAGAAAAGTGCTTGCTAATTAAGTGACTTGGCCAAATAAGGTCATATAGTAAATCAATGACATAGCAAGGTCTAGAAAGCAGATCTCCTAAGGTCAATCCTCTTTTTTTTCATAGAACTAGTATTAAATAAAAATACTAAATTTGCTAAAATTTAGTTTGCTAAAATAAACATTTTAAACACTTTTGAAAAGGGATAATGTACAAGATGGATCTTTGACATCTTTTTTGATATTTGTTCCAGAGTTTGTATATTATTGGTTCAATCTAATATGTTTATTGTTATGGGAACAACATTTAAATATTTTTTAAAAATTTCCAATTGCATGTTATTTATTATAAAATTTTTAATTTTGCAAAAATTTTTTTAAAAATTTGAGATCCAAATTCCAAATATTCTTCCTCCCTCCTTGAAAAGACAATTTTATATTGATTATCCATGTGAAGTCCTGAAAAACTTATTAGTCGTATTGCAAAAGAAAACATAGAATAAAAAAATAAAAATAAAGAGTAAAAACATTTGCTGAAATCTGAATTCAGAGTTCATCAGTTCTTTCTTTAGAAGTAGAAAACATTTTTCATCATAGGTTCTTTGGAATTGTCAAGGATCATTTTCTTGATTAGAATAGCTAAGTCAGGGGCAGCTAGGTGGAGCAGTGGATAGAGCACAGGATCCTAGAGGAAGGAGAACTTGAGCTCAAATCCAGTCTCAGACACAAAATAATTGCCTAGCTGTGTGACCTTGGGCAAGGCACTTAATCCTACTGCCTTGTAAAAACTAAAAAAAAAAAAAAAGCCCCAAAAGACAAATAGCTAAGTCTTTCACAGTTGATCATCCTCCTTCTTACAATATAGCTGTTACTGTCTGTTTTCCTGCTTCTTCTCACTTAACTTTACATGAGTTCATATACATTTTGAAAGGTTTTCCTGAAACCATCCTGCTCATCATTTCTTGTAGCACAATTGTATTCCATCACAAAAATATTTCACATCTTCATCAATCATTCCACAATTTTGATGGGCATCCCTTTGATTTCCATTTCTTTGCCACTACAAAAACAAGCTGTAATAATTGTTTTTGGATAAATAGGTCCTTTTTCCCCACCTTTCTTTGATCTCTTTGAAGTATAGACTTATGAGTGGTATTGCTGTGTCAAAGTCCTAGTAGTGCAGTTCCAAATTGTTATCTAGAGTAATTGGTTTTTATTCAGTCATTTGTTAACCTTACTCTTCAGGGTTTCTTGTCAACGATACTAGTGATTTTTCCATTTTTCTTTTCCAGGTCATTTTACAGATAAGGGATTAAGGCAAACAGGATTAAGTGACTTGTCTAGGATCATACAGTAGTAAGTGTGATGCCAGATTTGAACTCAGGAAGAGGAATCTTCCTGACTCTGGGCTCAGCAATGAAGCTACTGTGCCTCCTAGCTGCCCACCAGAATAGTTGAATTAGCTTACAATTCAACTAACAGTTCATTAGTGTTCCATTTTTTTTTTACATTCCCTCTAGTATTTGTCATTTCCTTTAGCCATTTAGATTAGCCAATCTAATAGGTATGAGCAGATATCTCAGAGTTGTTGTTTCAATGGCATTTCTCTAATAAGTAGTAATTTAAAGGATTTTTTTCATGTAACTATTGATAGCTTTGATTTCTTCTTATGAAAACTATCTCTTCATTAGACCATCTATCTAATGAGGAATGACATTTTTATAAATTTGACTCAGTTAATTATATCTTTAGGAAATGAAGCTTTCTCAAAGAAACTTGGAGTAAATTTTTCTTCAATTTCCTATTCTCCTAATTATGACGGCATTAGTGTTATTTATGCAAAAACTTTTATGTCATATCTAAATTGTCCAATTTAAAATCCCGTGATACTCTCAATTTCTTGTTTGAACATAAACTCTTCCTTTATCCAAAGATCTGACAAGTACATTTTTCCATGCTCCTTTTACTTATGATATCACCCTTTATGTCTACATCATTTATTCATTTTAACCTTATCTTGGTACACAATGTGAGATGTTGGTCTATGCCTAGTTTCTGCCAAAATATTTTCCAGTTTTTCCAGTCTTTGTCAAATGTTGAGTTCCTACTCCCCCCCCCAACTTGGATCCTTGGGTTTCTCAAACACTAGATTATTTATGGTCATTAGCTATTGTATATTGTGTATCTAATTTATTATATTGTTCCACTGCTCTATTTCTTAGTCAGTACCAGGCTGTTTTGATGCTTAGCATTGTATGCTATAGCTTGAACTCTGGAACTGCCAAGTCTTCTTTCACATATTTTTTAAAAAATTGATTCCTTCGAGATAATTGACTTTTTGTCTTCCAGTTGCATATTGTTGCTATTTTTCTCTCTGTAAAATAGTTCTTTGGTAGTTTGGTTGGTATGGCACTGAACAAGTGAAGGTGGGTAGAATTGTCATTTTTATTCTATTGACTTGGCTTACCCATGAATAATCAATATTTCTCCAGTTGTTTAGATCTTTCTTTCCTTCTATTGTATTTTTTTTTATTGTGTTCTTACAATCCATGTGTTTGTTTTGGCGGGTATACTCCCAAGTATTTTATATTATCTGCAGTTATTTTAAATGGAATTTCTTTTTCAATGTCTTGCTGCTGGATTTTCTTGGTAGTATACAGAAATGCTGATGATTTACAGGGATTTATTTTATACACTACAACTTTCCTAAAGTTGATGATTGTTTCTTTTAGTTTTTTTAGGTTATATTTTAGGGTTCTTTAGGTATATCATCTACAAAGAAGGAAATTATTTCTTCATTGTCTATTTTTAATTTTTTTCAAATATTTAGCTAAAGCTAACATTTTTAGTACAATATTGAATAATAGTGGTGACATCTGCCAATGGACTTCCTTGTTTCACTTCTGATCTTATTGGGAAGGCTTCAAGTTTATCTCTTTTACAGAAAATGCTTTTTCTTGTTGTTAGATAGACATGTTAGATTTTTAAAAAAATTTTAAACTTTTTTTTAAATTTTAAGGCAATGGGGTTAAGTGACTTGCCCAAGGTCATACAGCTAGGTAATTATTAAGTATCTGAGGTCAGATTTGAACTCAGGTATTCCTGACTTCAGGGCCAGTGCTCTATCTACTGCACCACCTAGCTGCCCCTACATTTTATCTTTTTAAGAAAGATCTCATTGATTCCTATGCTTGTTAATGTTTTTTTTTCTTAAATAGGAATGGGTGTTGTATTTTGCCAAATGCTTTTTCTGTATCTATTGAAATATTCTTATAATTTTTGGGTTTTTTTATTGATATGGTCAATTATGCTACAATGATGTTGCCAATATTCCTGGTGTAAATTCCACCTGATATAATGTATGATTTTTGTGATATGTTATGTTAATGTGGTAGCTACTAAAGATCATGTGATTCTGATTCTGGATCCATAATATTTGAAGGTTTTTTTGCTGTTAGAAGTATTTTCTTTTTGACCTCTGGAATTCTCACCCAGGTCCATCTCCAGTCTTCCTGATTTATATCTGGCCATTGGACCCAGGTGGCTCTGGAGGAGAGAGTGGGGCTGGTGACTTAGCACAGCATCCTTCACTCACATCCAATTTATGCACTTGTCATTACATCACCTCCCTGATGTCATAGTGTTCTTTAAGAACAAAGGACAAGCCTCATCATCAGGCATTTTTTTCCCTGCTGTTTTTGGAGGAAGTTGTGTGGGTTTGGAAGTTCTCAGTGCTTCTGAGGTGGTGTGATCTGGGGAGAGGTGAAGTCACTGTTCTCTTGTTTTCCATTCTGGTCCTTACCTGAAAGGACCCCTGAAGCCATGGGATTGTTATCAATACTGCTTCTTAGGGTACCTCTTGGGGCCACAAACTATTCCTCAAAGTCCCTGATCCTTCTAGGCTAGAAGTGCTCTGTCCCTCTGGGGTCTCTTTCTCTCTCTCTCTGTCGTCTCTCTCTGTCTTTCTCTCTGTCTCTCTCTCTCTGTCGTCTCTCTCTGTCGTCTCTCTCTGTCTCTCTCTCTGTCTCTCTCTCTCTGTCTCTCTCTCTGTCTTTCTGTCTATCTCTCTGTCTCTCTCTCTGTCTCTCTGTCTCTGTCTCTCTCTCTGTCTCTCTCTGTCTCTGTCTCTCTCTGTCTCTGTCTCTCTGTCTCTGTCTCACTCTGTCTCTCTCTGTCTCTGTCTCTGTCTGTCTCTGTCTGTCTCTGTCTCTCTGTCTCTCTGTCTCTGTCTCTCTCTCTCTGTCTCTCTGTCTCTGTCTCACTCTGTCTCTCTCTGTCTCTCTCTGTCTCTGTCTCTCTCTGTCTCTGTCTCTCTCTGTCTCTGTCTCTCTCTCTGTCTCTCTGTCTCTGTCTCTCTCTCTCTGTCTCTCTCTCTCTGTCTCTCTCTGTCTGTCTCTCTCTGTCTCTCTGTCTCTCTGTCTCTGTCTCTCTCTGTCTCTGTCTCTGTCTCTCTCTGTCTCTGTCTCTCTCTGTCTCTGTCTCTCTCTGTCTCTCTGTCTCTTTGTCTCTCTGTCTCTGTCTCTCTGTCTCTCTGTCTCTCTCTTCTGAAACCCTCTGGGGTCACTTTATTAGTTGTCCCTCACAACATCCCTGTGAGGTAGGAGGAGATCAGACCATCAGACCCCCCCCCCCCCAAATGAAGGGTTAGCCCCAGCCATTCTGGAGGCAGGCACTGTTTTCACTTGGGGTCCAGCCTCTGCTGCCATCAGACCTAGAGCCTCCCACCCTTCTTCTTTTCTCAGCCCCTTGGAGAGACACTCCCGGATGGCTCTCTGAGTTGGCATCTAGAAGTTTGCAATTCTGGGTCATGGTCATGTAGTAGAAATCAGTGGGCTCCACCTTCTGCGCCTTCTGCCTTGGGGTGCTCTTGAGCTTCCTCCTGGGTCGACTGGCTAGGACCAGCTCTGAAATCTCAGGCAAAGCCTCCATGAGTGGGTGCAGGTTCCCCCTCCCCACCAAGGCTGTGGCCTTGTGGGTCTCTTCTCATGCCTTGATCTCATCTATGTTCTGTAGCCACCTGGCCTGCTGCAGTTTCATCTCCTTCTTGGACATCACCTGCACTGGCCCAGATGACATTTCTCATGTCCCAGTCCAGTTTTTTTTTAGGTTTTTTTCAATTCAAATGGGTTTAAGTGACTTGCCCAAGGCCACAGAGCTAGGTAATTGTTAAGTGTCTGAGGCCGGATTTGAACTCAGGTACTCCTGACTCCAGGGTTGGTGCTCTACCCACTGCACAACCTAGTATCCCCTCCAGTCCAGTTTTTGAACCAGCAGCTCCGGGTTGATTGTGGTCCTCACAAAGATGCCCGCGATCACTAGCCCTCAGTTTTGTCCCCTGGCCCAGCTCCACACAGCCACCTCCACAGCCTGCGAGGTCACCGCTGCCCTGGACACCTCTGTCGGGTGCAACCAGGACCAGAGTGCCTCACTTTACCCACCATGCTGAGCCTCCGGGACAGCTGGGCCCATCATTTGCTCATGCCCCTGGAAATGTGTCACTGTTTCTTGACCAAGAGTACTCTTCCCTACCTTTGAATTGTGATCCAGAAGTGGGTATAGATAATGGAGTTGCTAAATGCTAGCACAGGGGTCTTCTTTAATTCCTTTCTGATTCACCTGCCAGGTCCCTTTTCCATCTCTGTCTTGGAAATTCCCAAAGCTGCTTCTGCTTTTGTTGCCTTCACCTAGTCCCACTGCTTGTGTTTTATTCACATGGGACCCAGGTCACCTTCCTCCTTTGTGCTACAGATCTTTCTCTCTCTTTCCAATCTCCTATATTGTCTTGGACTTGAAGAATGTTTTGCTTTGACCTTTTGTTGACTCTTTCCCTCCAGAATTTGATTTGAGGCATTATTTTAAAGTTGTTTTGAGAAATGTTAGAAGAGCTCAACTGAGTTCTTTCTCTACTCTGCCATCTTGGCTGCAACCCCAAAGGACCACGAATATTGTTCTTATATTCAAAAAGGCCTGGATTTGTATTCTAGTTTTATCATTTACTAAATAATTGTACGACTCTGGGCTGGACACAATTTCTTTGAGCCTCAGTTTCCTTATCTGCAAAGTAGGGTTAAAAACATTTACAGCACCCATCTTACAGGCTTGACAAGCTCTTGGATGAGATAATGTATGTGAAAGTGCTTTGTAACTATAAAACACTATTACATAAGCTATTATTTTAGGCCTAAAAGATATCAATCTTACTTGAAAAGCATTTTTTTTCAGTTAGTATGAATGTTGTACAATGATTTTTATGGATTATAAAAATGATATTAATGTGTACCCTTTGAGCTGAATTTGCTGTAAAATTTGGATCAGCATCCAGGGACATTAATTTTACTCAAATCTTGGAAGCACAACTGCTGAACACACCCAGACTCCTATGTACAGACTCATTTTGCACACTATGCACTGTAGTTTTTCCATTTCAAATAGGGGTTAGGCTTGTGTGGTTTATTTGTGCAGATGTTGTCCATACATTAGTGACTGATTTCTCCTATTTTTCTGCTTCCTTTCCATCCAATAGCATGAAAAATTAATCAACCATCCACAGAGCACTAAACGAATGTCCACAGATCCTTCAGGTAGGTACCCATTTTTCCAGGTGGCATTTCATCATTGCAATAGTTTATAGGAGTATTTTCCTTCCTTCCTTCCTTCCTTCCTTCCTTCCTTCCTTCCTTCCTTCCTTCCTTCCTTCCTTCCTTCCTTCCTTCCTTCCTTCCTTCCTCTCTGTCTCTCTCTTTTTCATCAATTGAGATAAATTGACTGATCCAGGGTCACATAGCTAGAAAGTGTCAAATGTGAGGTTAGATTTGAACTCAACTCCTCCTGACTATAGGGCTGATATTCTATCCACTGTGCCACCTTGCTACCCTGACTAGGTTTCTTTCTGGGAAAAATAAATAATAGAAAATGTGTTTTGCAATTAAAAATGTAGAGGGGTTGATTATAAAAATTGCTTTCCACTCAAGGGTGCTGTAAGAATAATATTGATTCATCAGCATAATAAATTCATTGTCCTTTAGGAGATACTTGCACAAATGGAAGATGGAATAATATTTTAAAATATTCCCCTAGTGATAGTGCTATGAAGATGAAATTAAAGTGGTATTAAAAGTTACCAGAAATGTTGATGTTTGCATACATTAGCCAACTTGTAGAACAAATGATTGCTGATTATAGTAAACAAACAATTGCAGTTTGTACTTGAGTGCTGACTGGTAGGTTTTAAATATTAGTGTAGAATAATTATTCCATATACTTGAGATCAGTAACTTTAAAATTCTTTATTTCACTGTGAAATAATAATATTCATTTCAGTGTATAGTTCAATCATAGCTAAGCTGGAAGTTATCACATAATAATTGTGGACACAAGAAGAGAACCAGGAATATTTTTCTACTCCATTTCTGAATGAAAACTTTAATTAATAAAATAACTTATTAGTAAAATAAACTTATTGTTTAGTAATTCACACATACCAAGTAATTGATCTTCAAATGACCTCAGATAAAGTAGATATTTTTATTTTCATGGAATTGTTGTGTTATAATAACAACAATCCCTGTGAGGCAGATTGTATGAGTACTACTTCCCCCATTTTACAGATGAGAAAACAGAGACTAAGAGATGTTTGTTTGTTTTTTTGTTTGTTTAGGTTTTAGCAAGGCAAATGGGGTTAAGTGGCTTGCCCAAGGCCACACAGCTAGGTCATTATTAAGTGTCTGAGACCAGATTTGAACCCAGGTACTCCTGACTCCAGGTGCTTTATCCGCTACACCACCTAGCTGCCCCCAAGACTAAGAGATGTTAAATGATTTTCCCAGGGTCACAGAGCTATTAATAATAGCTAACATTCATTCAGTTTGGACATGTAGTTTCACTGATATGGGTATAGATATTTGCCATTTATTCAGCTTAGTGATTCATTCATTCTTAGAGACTTTCCCGGAGTACTGCCTCTTTATTTGCTACCTTTTATATATGTCTAATTTTCTTAGAAGATAAACTTCTCAGTAGCTGGTTTAAAAGAGGGTGGTACCCGGGATAGTGGTACATAGAGCATGGAGTTCATCTAAAGATTAGGGCAGCTAGGTAGTATAGTAGATAGAGCACTAGCCTTGGAGTCAGGAGAATGGGAGTTTGAATCCAGCCTCAAACAACTGACTTTTATTAGCTGTTTGACCTTGGGCAAGTCACTTAATCCTGACTGCCTCTCGTCCAGGACCATCTCCAATCGTCCAGATTGATTTCTGGCCATTGGATCCAGATGGCTCTGGAGGAGAAACTGAGGCTGGTGACTTAACACAATCACCGCTTGCTCAAATCCAATTCATGTGCTTATCATGGCATCACATCTCTGGTGTCATGGTTTTATTTGATAGTGAAAGACAACCATCAATGACTTTGTCAATGTAGAAAATTCCTGGTAAGAAACCCTCCCCATTAAAACAAATTGAGAGAAATAATATTTGTATGACTTGTCACATAGGGTCACACACTGAATAAGTTTAAGAAGTCTGAAACAGTATACACGTCACCAATTTGCCTCTCCATATATCATATATAGTTAGATATATATAATTCTAAGTCACATAATAAACAGGAATTTTTCTATATAAAAACTCAGGTTTTAATGTATTCTCATTGCTTAAGTTTCGTCTCATACACTTACATACCTACAGAATTTCTCTGAGACTAATCCTGAATCAATATAAAAAGGCCAGAATAGATCATTTCAGCTCTAGTCCCTGGCCCTCAGTGCTGCTGTTAAATCTGTAAATCTTTCTCCTTTAACATCAGTTGGAAGAAAATTTGCTGCCAGGGAGTTATTGTATGGCTAGCACATAAATAAAATTCATCATGGGGAAAAGATTTTTTTTTTAAAAACATAAAAGCTCCCTCAATATATGGCACCAGGAACATTTGAAACTTGGCAGTTTCAGTGAATCAGACACCCTTGAACAGTTGTTGAAATATTACAAACTGTCTCTTGGGTTGCATTAAATCTTCCTCAGGCTCTGAAGGCAGAGCTTGCATTTTCACTAAAGAGATGTGGAAAACCAGATAAACATGTCACTTAAGAATAGGTATCAGCTTGATCTTTGATAACCATAATGAGTGTTAAATGTCGGCCTCATAGAAGCCCTTTGGGAAAACTTGCTGTACTGGCTGGCTGAGGAGCTGTCTGAAGAAAATGCAGCATCACTTGCTGCATCCCTCCCTCTGAGGAGAAGCACTATTCAACTTGTCAAACTGAAGAATCCTGATAATCTCACTGAGCAGATCTATGAATTTCTTTCCTTCTGGAAGAAAACCCTTCCAACATCAGTTGATAAACAACGACTTCTATCTCGGCATCTCCGAAAGACTGGCAGGAGTGATCTTTCAGAAGAGTTCAAATATAAGTGGGAGAATAAGGTATTCTCAGAGTTTCAGGTGGAGTCAGATGTGGAGGAGTAAAGCCTTGGTTTTCTATTTCTTTCCCCTTAGGGAAAAATGCTAATGTAAATCTCTTGGAGAGAGTTTCCGTCAAAAGCATATTAGCAGTTTCCATTTAAAATAACTGACAGTTAATTTAGTTGAAAGATGAGCTATTAAAATCAATTAAGAAAAACAGAAGGACTAATCAGACAATAAAAGGAAATTCATAGAGTTGAGTACTTACTTCTTCATGGTTCAGCAATTCATGTTCAGCAAACTTAATTCTCTCTGGTATGCCCAATTTACCAGCTTCAGTCAATGTTCCCCACTTAGATTTCAATGGCTTTTATTGTTTCCCAAATTTATAATTTTAGGACTGAAATGTAAATGGTATTATGTGACAAATGACTCACTGTTTAGTTGTATTGCATGGAATGAAACTAGTTTATCATGAGGTCTAGATACCAAATCACCACTTCAACTTCCATAAGATGTCACATAGACATAGTTATACACACTGTAGCATCTGGATTAGATATTCTTGTCACAGATATTTGAAGAAATAGACGTGCTACAAAAAGCTAATTTTGATATTTATAAACATAGGAAACTTCACATGTTTAAATCTACACATTTAGAATTTATATTCAGTTAGAGTTAGGCTGATCTGAAACTTTCCTTTTCACTATCTATGAAAAGTAGGATTGTTAAAACAATAAATGAGCTAGGAAGGATTCTAAGAACCTTTTGAGCTATTTAAGAAAACTAGCCAATTCAAAAATTAATCTTTTGCACTCAAATAATCAATTATTATTCATGGAATATTCATGAGATAAGCATGGCATAGGGATAGAATGTTGGTCTCCGCACCAGGAAGACTTGTGTTCATGTATCTTTTTTCAAATATATATATATATATATATATATATATATATATATATATATATGTATGTATATATGTATATATACATATATATATATACATATTGTCTGTCACACTTAACCTTTTAGAGATTTAGTCAGCGCTCTAAAACTATAAATTGCAGAGAAAGTGCCTGTTGTATTGGTAGAGAGAGAGAGAGTTTCTTTAAGTGAGAGTAACCTGTATTAGAAAAATCATAGGGTCTTATATTATTCCTAAAGATATATCCTTAAGGGCAATGAATCTCAAGTCTCTTCATTAAATGAGATTCATTGCTTTCTACACAGAAAAACTACTTTGAAATACTTTGTTCTAGGGAGAAGAATAAATGTTTCCATAGAACTTCCTACATGTCAAATAGTATGCTAATTGCTTTTAACAAATATTATCTCATTTGATTCATACAACAACACTGGAAAGAAGGTTATATTTCTATTTTAATTTTATGGTTGAAAAAACTGAGGCAAGAAGAAGTTAAGTGACTTAACAGGACCACCTAAGCTAGACAATTTTGATTTGAACTAATTTTTCTGACTGTACACTCAGTGTTCTACACAATCCACCACCTAGCCTTCAAGTACTGAATATATTTGAAAAACACAAATTTGCAGTTTCTTATAAATAATTTGTCATTCAGACACCACCTGAATTGTGCCAGTCCACATTATTGATGTTTTCTAAAGGCTTAAAGAGACCATGTCTTTTATAAACTTTGTACCTATCTCTATACCCATGAATGTTCTGCACAGCCTTGATCTTTCAGAAGTGTTTGTTGAATAAATAATGAATGATGGTAAATAAATGTTTAGTTTCCAAACACATGTATTCCTTCTTTTGCATATATTGCTGTGTTAAAGAACAATTTTTAAAAACTTTTTTTTAAAATAAAAGAAGCAAAATTCTAATTTGTATGTATTCCTAAAAAAGAGAAAAATGATATATTTTTTATGTGTATTGCTTATCACTTAACCTCTTATTATCTTGCTCATCTCTCTATGATTTTAAGTTGCTCAGAAAGTTAGCAACTATCAATTTTGGATTGGCAGAGAAGTTTTCTAATGTTTTTGAAATCACTACTGAATAAAAAAGATAAATGATTTAAATCTAAACCCAAGAAGGGGATCAATAGTTCTAGGAAACCATAAATAACCAGAGAGTAATATATTCTATGTAAAAAAAATGATATAGATAAAATATTTCTCATTACTTGCCTTCTCAAGGAGGTATAAAGGGAAGGAAGGAATCAGAGAAAGACATATACAGAGAGAATTTGGAATATAAATTTTAAAAAAGTGTTAAAAGTCATTACATGAGGGGCAGCTAGGTGGCGCAGTGGATAGAGCACTGACCCTGGAGTCAGGAGTACCTGAGTTCAAATCCGACCTCAGACACTTAATAATTACCTAGCTGCGTGGCCTTGGGCAAGCCACTTAACCCCATTGCCTTGCAAAAACCCCAAAAAACCCAAAAAACTAAAAAAAATCATTACATGTAATTGAAAAAAATATAAACATTTTCTCTTGAATAAAAGAACTGCTACAGAATATATTGAGATATATTCTTTTTTTTTTTTTTTTTTTAGTTTTTGCAAGGCAATGGGGGTTAAGTGGCTTGCCCAGGGTCACGCAGCTAGGAAATTATTAAGTGTCTGAGGCTGGATTTTAACTCAGGTACTCCTGACTCCAGGGTCAGTGCTCTATCCACTGTGCCACCTAGCCTCCCCTGAGATATATTCTAAGAAAAGGAAAAAAAGTGGATCGATGTGGTTTATTGAAGAAGGAGGAGATTTGGTTCCAAAATATCTAGAAATACCCTGCAGAATGCCAGATCTTTGAGAGTATGAAGTATTATTTTGACTTTATCTTCTATATAGAAAAGCTTTAATGAAGGGTTGTTGAATTGAAATCACATCAAATATCCTAACAAACATGAAATATTTTTAAAATGAATATAACCATTACTATTGATTTTTAAAAAAAACAGTGCAAGATTTTTTTTTCTTTTACTGAAGCTTTGCTCATCTGCTTTGCTAGGGTTGCTAGTCTAGAGGGAGGTCAGGAATTGCATAGGGCAGGTGGATCTAGTTACAGGTCTCAAAATAATTCCAAGAGTGGATAGGATATAGGAGACCTAAGGCAGGATATCAGGAATATGAACCTGTATCAGGAGGTCAGAGGGTGGAAGAATGTGTTCCAACTAAGGAAGAGAAACACCTGCATCACTTAACATTTGTAGCTAAGTAATAAGTATGATGGTTGTCTGGCAGAAAGTGAAGATAGTCAATCTTTTCCAAAGCATCTTCTGGTGATCCAAGGAATGAAGATATTTGTAAGTATTACTTGGTGAGAGAGCATCTAGTAATTCTCAGACAAGGAGATAAGTATTGGTATTTGGATACTGTTTCGATATGACTTGTCTAGTTGACATCGGCAAGAGAAAGCTTTGCTTTCTAGATGAAGTAGATAGCCATGAAGTCATGGAGAGACCCTCAAGACTTATTCAGACTGAAGACAACTGTCCATTCCTGGTGATTCATGTGGAGACAAATGCTAGGACAAGGAGTGATTTTTGCGTCATGAAGTTCTAGCAAACTGAAGACCATAGTCATGTGATATTTTCATTGTCATCAAATAAAGCAATAAGATCCATATGAAAAAGACAGTTTGTGGGTCAACAAACATTTATGACAATGAAGCATTTCTCATGATTTGGGCACTCTTACTAAGTCTTGGGAAGCAGAAAGAAAAATAATCCATGGTCTCAAGGAATTTATATTTTGATGGAGGAAAGCAACATATAAAAGGAAGTAGAAAGGGAGATGGGTGGGGAATAAATACATAAATGCATTATACTTAGATTTTATGAAGAATTTGTTAAAGTATTTTATTTTGTCCCAGAAAAGATAGATACAGGTAAATACATTTCAGTAGCTCTGTAACCACAAAGGAACAAATGTCAACTTGGGAAGCTTCCAGTGAAGCATCTTTGGAATCTATTCATGTCTCTAAGCAGTTCAGTAATTTTAGCAATGACTTGAATGAAGTCTTGAAAGGTTAGAATGTACTCGTTAAATTTAAGATTTAAGATGCTGTTAAGAGAAAGGACTAACACATTGAATGAGAGTAGATATCTAATAAAATTGTCAAGTACAAAACAATATGATGAAATTTCATGGAGATTAATGTCAAGTTTTTTAACTTGAGTTAAAAAAAATAAACAGTCTAAAATGAGAAGGTATGGTCAGACAACAGTCTTGTAAAAAGATCTGGGGTATTTAATGGTTTTCAAGCTCAATATAAAACCAATAAAAAGCATGGGGGTAGGGGATGGCAAAAAAAATTAAATTAATATGCAATAAGAGAGGCAAAGTGTCTAATCACACTATTGTGTTATAATATTTGCAAAGTACTTTAAATATTTTGTTAAACTTTATTATTATAATTATTATTCAACTTTACAACAACCTTATTAGATGAAAACTACAAGCATTATCATATCTGTTTTAAAGATGCAAACATTGAGTCAGAGAGATAAGTGACTTTCCTATAGTCATACAACTTATAAGAGTCAGTAGAAGGAATTGACCTCAGATCCTTCATATTTCCAAGTCCAATATTCTTTCCACTATATGATATTTTCTTCTAACCTGGAAGGTGATAATCCTGTTGCATTATGCTCTGGTCATGCAGCATTTAGAGCCTTGTGTTAAACTCTGGTTGCCACATTTCAGAAAGGATAAAGACAAAGGCATGAATAGGACAGTTTGTTAGGGTATAGACCTTGGAAACCACTATCATTCTAAAAAATATACAAGAACTCTTATGAAATAGTCAATCATAAGGGATGTAATGTTATTCATGCTGCTAAATGAATTAAAACTCAAGCTTCATTTAAAAAATTAACAAATTTAAGATAAGGAAAGAAACTTTAAAAATGAGGCATGAAATACCAAATCTCTGATGTACTGGTAGCCACAGAAAAATGGCATGTGTTTTTATGATATTTAACTTTAACCTGACAATAGGTTAATCCAAGTTGACAAAAAACAGATTAAGATTTATTTATCTTCCTCTCCCAGATGTCTTGATTTTAATTGCCCAGTCACACAATTATAATTAAATGAAAAGACCAGTTCTTGAGCAATGCGCAAAATAATGAGTCAAAGAATTGTTGGGACATTTAACTTTGGGAAAAAAAGCTTTTTCACATGAACAAGTTGTAAAAGGAAAGATTAGGAAATGCTGAACAGATTTATCAAAGCCTTAGAATATGAAAAATAGGTCCAATTCCTTTAGTACATTGAGTAGGTCTCTTGTGGTGCTGATATGCAACAGGTCATCATAATTCCAACATATCCATCAGTTTCTATTTCATCCTAGGACACTTTAAATTTGTTGACAGTGATTCCCATTTCATCTTTGAAATATGTAAGCTCACAATTTTGCAAATTTTTTTCAAATGCATGGTTAATATTTGTCACCATTGAATCTAGGGAAAGGTAAAATGAAGTTATTTTCTCTTCTTCTTTTGTATCATAATAATGAAGAGACTGAAATATATAATGAGCATAAATGATTTTTTCTTTTTTTTTATCTGGGGACATGCTATTTTGTTCTCTATACATATTTTCATGTTGTCATTCCAAATATCCATTTCCTATCAGAGTCAAAAGAATTTTACAAACTATTTCATCCCTCTTATTGAAGCCAAGTTGAGATTTGCTGCTTGAAGAGTCTGAAAAACTTTTAATCCACTAGAAAATGGGATATATCATGTGAAGTAGAAAGAGGAGTTTGAATGAGTTCGGTTTCTGAATAAGGCTCCTGTTATTTTAGTGTCAGCAAGAGAAATTGTGGTAATCTCTTGGATACTTGTAAAATGGTGAAGTTGTTTTCTTTGATAGCAGTCACCACTTCAGCTCTGCACATGCATCTTGTGTATGGCCAGAACTTTAGAATCTTTCAATGGTATCCTCCCTTTTCTGATTTACTTCCTTCAAGTTCTCCAAGGTATAAAGAGTCTGAACAAGGAACACGAAAAAATCAGAGACAATTCTGCTTTGTTTACTTGAAATGTCAACATCTACTAGAATCAGGATTAATCAATGCTCATAACAGTGTGCATGGACTATTTTATTGTTTCTTTTGCATTTTATTTGAACTCATTCTAATTCAGACAAAGCAGATATATAATCAAAACAGACAGTCATAAGTGATCGATTTGGAACTTTAAGAATGCCAATGACCTTATTTAGTTGGTGAACAATGATTGAGCATCAGCTACTAAAAGTCTGAACAATCACAAAATGTCCAACTGGATATTGTCAAAGTATCACATCTCATTAAACATCTGCTTTTGATTTTCACGGTCATCAATGTTTAGACAATTATTCAGTTTTTTCCAATAAAAAAAAACCATGATCTTACTTTGCATAAGAAAGGTCATAATTATATCATTTTTGATGTGGAGAGATAATATTTCAAGGAGATTGTGCACATTCTTTGCCATTATGTTACCATATTGATAGAATTTAGGAATAAATCTTCCTCACAACTTTGATTGTGATTCTTAAATGGGCTCTCACCATTTGCTAAGCACAGAATAATAGCAATCAGGTATACTTTGATTATGACACTATTCTTCATGTTGAGACCAATAAACCTCATTGTTCATATTGAACAGTACATCAATAGATTTTCCTTCATTAAATTTGACCATTAATTACAGATATTCACAGATTTTTGACAGTGGTGGTTTTTAAAACATTTGTTAGTCCTATACAATATTTGGAATCTTTTTATTCAATAAATTCTCCAACATGTTTACCTTTTTGGGGCTGCATCATAGAACCAAAAAAAAAAAACTACAAAAGCAAAATGTTGCATCCCTTGATGAGCTATATAATGATTACCTTTACTTTTCATGCCAATCAGACTGGAAATTCTTTTTGGACCCATTTTCTTCCCTGGAATCATGTTCAATCTTGGCTGATAAGGATCTTGAAGATAATACTGATGATGTAATCTTGGAATATCACAGATCAGGTCACCAGAAAAAATGGTTGATGACTCTGAATAGGAATCAAATTAAATTGAACTACAGTAGGAGACAAAGGTTGTTTTTGCTGGCTCTTCTTCAGTTTGTCTTACTCCGTAAAACTGGTTGCAAAATTATCTCCATAAAATTATAGTTTTTAAAAATTCTTAGCTAAATCTGAGACATTTATACATTTACTACAATTCAGTTTCTCCCTTTTCTTCAAACTGAACCAATCAATATTTAAGAGTAAAAGGATGTATGGGATGATTCAATTACACCATAAAGCTGTGGACTTGTTATTCTGTCGTAGCAAGCCATGATGTGCAATAAAGATTTTAAACAGAATAATTAATTGGGTATACCTGATGTGACTGTTTTTTTTAAACATCATAGTAATCCTAGGGGATGATAGAACCAATGTAAATGTAGCAATGTGGTAGTGCTATAAGTGAATTTTCTTTTTTCTGTATATTTCTATAACAACTATATTACTTGGTTTGGCATTAATTATATAATAGTATATAATAATGTAACACTTTAAAATATAAAGGGCATGCCATGTAATTAAATTAAATGCAAAGCCACTTCCCCCCCCCCCCAGGTATTAGAGTACATCTAGAAGACCCTGTACCTATGCCTTTGGACATGGAAAAGTAGTATTGTGGAAAGCACAATCAGGAGAGTGTGAAAATAGGAGACTGAGCTTTATGAGAATTACTTGAAGGAATTGGGGATGTTTAGTCTAAAAAATAGATGACTTTGAAGAAGGTTGGTGAGAGGTGGGGGTGGGAGCATGACAGAAGTCTCCAAGTATTTGATGAGCCATCATGTGGAAAGAGGATTTGACTTTGCCTTCAAAGAGCAGATGTAGAAACAGTGTTACAGAGAGATTAGATTAAAAAAACCTCAGTAATAATTTAGGTTTGATGCTAGGGGGAACAAATGTTTGAACAACAAAAATTTTCTAAAAATGGAATGGGATGACTTTTGAAGTCTGGGGTTATATCTCACTGGGGATCTTTAAGTAAAGGTTGGATGGATCCATGTCAGTAATGTTAGAGGGAGAAATTCTTGATCAGAATAAGGCTTATACTAGGTAGTTCTGAGGTCTGTTCCTACTCTTTGATTTTATGACTTTGTTTCCTTAAGAATAGTGATTTTTTTGAAGGCTAGACTCTGCCCCAACAGGAAAGCAGACACATGGCAGCCCCAACCTTTTCTTGCTCTTCTACTTATCTGGCCTAAAAAGCCTACTTTTGATCTGACATCCCATCATCAAACAAGGGTAACACTTTTATATATCTTCTTCAGTCACCTGATCACATAAAACTAAGGTTTTTGAACTCTTTAATGACTTGTCTAGAATTTAATTAAGTAGGCTTCTTTAAAAGACAGAGACTCAAATATAGCATATGGTAGGAAAGGGAACAGATTATAGTCTAAATTTCCAAAATTATTATTGAGGCTTTAAAATTTAATCTGTATAGAAATCACTAGGAACATTCACATCCAGTTTACCTTAATTAGAGTATGTTAAACATAGTAGTCACCTAATAGGTATTTGTTAAATTAATGACCAAAGAACTTGGAAAAATCTCTTAGAAGTTCTTGCAAGTACCCATCTACCACCACAAGATGGCCCCTTTGCCTCAGACAAACAAGGATTCGGTTCTCTTAAAGGCTCTAATATGAAATTTCTTTTTGGTGCTAAGTTTGGAAAGTAGATTCAGATCTGTGCCATAAGACTGTATTATTGTTTTATCATATGCAGTTATTAGATTTGAAGAAAGGGAAAAATGATAGGGTTGTGGCAAAGCTGAATAAATGAGAAGCTTAATTAGTGATACTTATATTCATGGGGTTCTAATATGTGACATTTTCTCTGATATCCAAACTCCTATATTTATGTGTAATAAAAAGATGCAAGTTGCATGTGATTATTGTTTCTCTGTGCAGAAACCTTTAACTTTCAATGGTATCTTTTTTTTTTAAGGCTTTTTGCAAGGCAAGACGTGGCTTGCCCAAGGCCACACAGCTAGGTAATTATTAAGTGTCTGAGTCTGAATTTGAACTCAGGTACTCCTGACTCCAGGGCTGATGCTCTATCCACTGTGCAACCTAGCCACCTCTCAATGGTATCTTTTAAAGTCATAGCTGCTTTTAATCAAAGAAGTTGAAATATATTATGATACAGCCAGTAGTGGATTGTAAGAAGTGGATCATGTAGTGTTTTTAGAACAAATTCTTTAGAAACAGAAACATCAAGTATGAATGATAGATGAAGCCTTGTACTTTTGACATGTATTTGTGAAGTATTATCTTGGGAACTCTGAAGAACAGATCAGAAGTGGAGTTGTAACACTAGAAAATGAAAGAAGTGGATTCTTTGAAAGATAATGAGATATTGTGTGTGTGTGTGTGTGTGTGTGTGTGTGTGTGTGTGTGTGTGTGTTTGTGTGTGTGTGTGTGTGTGTGTGTGTGTGTATGAGAGAGAGAGGCCAGAGAGACAGAGATAGAGACAGAGAGATAGAAACAGAGAGACAGAGATAGATACAGAGATAGAAAAACACAAAAATAGAAAGATAGAAACAGAGAGATGGAATTTTAAATTGAATTTGGTGATTGTAATTTAAAAAATCTGAGTCTAGTAATTTAAAACACAAGATGCCCATTTGACTAAATGGTTATAGGCAGAAAAAAAATCATTCATCACTGACCCACTAAACTTATTTGCTCCTCTTACAGAGAACTGTAGTCACCTCACATTTTCTATCAAACTTTTCTCACTATCAGTGCAATTTAATTCAATAAATATTCATCAAATTCATGTCAAATGTCAAAGATATAAAGGTAAAAAGTGAAAACAGTTGCTGCCTATGAGGAACTTCATACTTTTGGAAGAATATTACAAATAGACAGGAAAGAAAAGCTAAATTATGTGCAAAATAATTATCAGAGAGTGGAAGTCCTGATAATAGAGGCAGGGGAAGTATTGAAAGGTCTAATGAAGGGGATGACACCTGAACTCTGTTAAGATGGAATCTAGGGATTCTATGAGACTCAGAGACCAGAAATGTTTCAAAAGAATCTATGTGGCTCTTCTTTTTGTGTTTTCTGCCTGGGAATAGATATGAAGCTATCTTGAAAATCCAATTATTCTGAGATGAAAACAATAGTTTTTATATTTAGCTCCCTTGCCTCTGTTATTATTATCCTTCCTTTGTTATTAGTAATACCCTTGGCTACTCAGCAATCACCATTAGACCTAGATTCAGTGAGGAAGGCATGGGTATGGGGGAGGCATATGGCTTATATGTAAGTATAGAATCAGATAATAGTGAAAAATAACTTAGATTGATGAAATGATTCAGAAAGACAAAAACATTTGGTATCTAGCCTTCTGGAAAGTAGGCTCTTGAAACAATTCCATACCTCAAAACTCCAAAAACATTTGTGACAGCAGAGCAGCAGTCACTGAGCCCCCAGCGACAATGAGCTCAGTAAAGAACTAAAGACAAAGATTACAGCTGACATGATTTTACTGAACGATTTGGCAAATTTTTTATCACAGTAGCAATACAGAGATCAGTTTTCTTTTTTTGCCCTAGTGCCAAAAAAAGGCAAGAGATTATCAACTAGAGGTAGAAGAGACAAGGGCGGGGGGGGGGGGGGATGGAGAATGGGAAAGAGGTCAATGAAGGAAAAACAGGAGGGGAAATGAACAGTGGAAATATAAACAATAACGGGGATGCCTTTATTTTGTTGAGGAATGAAATAATAGGGCACTTGGAAATCACAATGGGAAGAAACAGCAACCTTTGCTGCATTTTAGTAGTCCTTAATGAAGCAGTATATCACAACAAAGGCATACAATTCAGTAGGACATACAAGAAGAGTATATAACCTACTCTAATATAGTATACTATAGCTTGCTGTAACTTAGAAACCATATAAAATATAGATGCTAGACTTAATAAATTGCGGGGTTAGAAGATTAAGAAAAGTTTGCTAACAATAAAAGACAAAAATGGATTTATACATGATTTGATGAGTAAAGGAAAATGGTTATGAATCGGTCCAGTCTATTTTAACTCCTATATGATTTCTGGGCTTATGAATTTCAAGAGCTTATGAGCCATTTATATTCTCTTAGAACAGTTCCACATAATGCATTTGCTCAAGTTAGAGTGCCTGAAGTACTCTGTGTGATATATTTTTTTTGTGGAGCAATGGGATTAAGTGACTTGTTCAAAGTCACACAGCTAGTATGAATCAAGTGACTGAGACTAGATTTGACTGCAGGTTTTCCAGGGCCAGGGCTCTATCCCCTACACCATCTTGCTGCCCCTTTGTATGATGCACTAACAAAAATGTTTTTAGAGATGCTGCTCACTTTGCTTCCATGCTTCCATATAGTGTAGGTGGGGTGAGGGTGAGAAAGCATGAATTGTACTTGTAGATTGATGACTGATATTTTAAACATATTGAACTTCCTTCCAAATCCAGAGAGAACTGTTGAACTCTATCTATAGACTGAAGAAAATTATCTCTTATTTGCTTCTCAATGGGTAGAGGGAGAGAATTTAGAGTTGAAAATGAAAATTAAAAAAAAACACATTGAACTAGAAGATGACACAGGGCAGAAATTAAAGCAAATCATGACAGTGAAAATAATCTTGTACCTTTGTCAGACAAATCACTGCTGAGCAACGAATGTTGGTTAAATTGAATCGGGCAATATCTAGCTCCTGAATAGTTTTGAAATATTGATAAATGTGTACAAATTTGATGATACTTTCTTATTGCTAATCTGATGTGCCTGTGAAGAAAATTTTCCCTAAAAATTTTTGAAAAAATATGGGTGGATTATCTGATTTTATATCACTGGTTCTCAGGAATTACAAGCTTTGGAGAGGGAGAATTCTGTGTTTTCAAAAGTATGTCATGTTAATTGTTTAGAGTTATAAATTAATGCTTAAATAGAATGATAATATCATAAACTTAGAACTGGAACCAGATCCTCTCTTATCAATTTTTTTTTTTTTTTAGTTTTTGCAAGGCAATGGGGTTAAGTGGCTTGCCCAAGGCCACACAGCTAGGTAATTATTATGTGTCTGAGGCCAGATTTGAACTCAGGTACTCCTGACTCCAGGGCCGGTGCTCTATCCACTGCGCCACCTAGCCGCCTGTCTATTATCAATTAATAGTCTTCTCACCATATCATGCCTTTCTTCTCCAAGTAGGTCTCATTCTTTTTTTTTTTTCATATTTTCAATGAAAAATCATTTTAGAATGAGATACTTCCTCAAGGATAGAAAAATCACTTTTTGATTAGACAGATGTCGGGTCTTATGCTTCAAGGAAACTGGTAAATTTCAAGACTAATTTTATTTTCTTCTTGCCATATTGGTTCAACCTAGAAAAAGAAATGTTATTATAGAAGAAATTGAAAGAGAAAGTTTATCCATTGCCCATCAACTGGGGAATGGCTAAATAAGTTAAGGTACATGAATACTATGGGATATTATTGTCCTAGAAGAAACCATAAATGGTCAGACTCTAGAGAAGCATGGAATGAGTTGCAGTGTCTGATGCTGAGCAAAGGGAGCAGAACCAAGAAAACAATATACACATTAACAGTAACATTGTGAGTTGATCAACCTTGATGGAAGCAGCTCCTCTCAGCAGTTCAGAGAACTAGGACAACTGTATTAGACCAACTATAGACAATGCTATCCCCATCCAGAGGAAAAAAATAACAAAACCAAAAAACCCCCAAAACCCAACCCTTCAGAATCTGACGAACAGCTAACAAAAATTATCTCTTATGTGTCTCTTTCCCTTAATCCTAATTCCTCATAATCTATAAACATGTTTATCAAAAGTAGGTATGTATATAATGTTAATCTGACTGTTCCCTGCCGAGGGGAGGGGGATGGGAAGGGAGGGTGGAAGGAAATTTTGTAATTTGAAAATATACATATGCATGTGGATGAATGTTGAAAAAAATTTCATAACATGGATTTGGAAAAATAAAATATCAATTAAAAAAGAAAGTTTATTCACCATTCAGTCACTGTGAAGAACTTTCAATATTATAACACATTAAAATGGTTGATATTTGCAATTCTGCTATGAATCAAACATTTAGAGCTTGGCAAAATCTGTGACTAAATATCATGTCAGCTAAAATTATTCCTTTTCTGCTACTTATGAACTTCTTGAAAAGTCCCTGGATATTCCTCTACCAAACTCTGAATACAAAAAGTTCACATTAGATATGGGTTGAGACTGAGAAGGAGGTGTCTATGAGTTCTGTTAAAGATTTAGAAATCAGAAGTAAGACTTCCTTTGAATCCTGCCAAATCAAAATACACTGGCAATAACAAAGATCATTTTCTGAGAGATGGCCATTAGGGAGAATACCTCTCTAGTTTTTGTTTATTGCACAAATGGACTTTGTAAAATGGTACCCATATTCTACTGCCCTGGAAACCATGCAGTTGCATAGTAAATTATCCCCAAATAGGTTGACACTAGGGCCTTTTTCATAAAGGAGCATTCTGTGGGGTCAGTTCCTAGTCAACTTTATGTCCTATGCCATCTGCTGTAACCAGAACTGCAGAATAGCATGATTGCTGAGATATAATAAATGGTAATGCTTTTACCAAGAAAAAAGATAAATCTCTTTCAATAGACTTTATAAGAAGGAAAAGGAATATCTACTCTATTTGTAGAAAAATTTTAAGAAAAGTTTTAAAATTATGACCTTAAAGGGTTAAACCTCAAGTGATAAAAAATATTTTTCCTTCCATAATCTTTTATTCATTGGTCATACATAAGGTTTTATTATGCCACAAATACAATAAAGTTCACTAATTAAAATTGCAAGATAGGGATGAAAACCAAATTGCATTCAAACATTCCAGAGAATAGCTAACTGGTTGGTTAGTCAAGTTCTGTTTTAGGCAAGAAGTCTAGAGGCAGGTAGGAGACACAATGAATAAAGCACTGGACCAAGTATAAGGAAGACAAGTTCATATTGCATCTTAGACACACTAGTTATGTGACTCTGGACAAGTCATATAACTTCTAGGTACCTCTCGTTATTCAGTGGTAAAATGGTTAATTTTAATCATAGTACCAATGTCTCAGGATTTTTGAGAGGACCAAATGAACACTTAGCACAACCATTATAGCATAGAATTTCTTTTATTGGTTTAAAAAAATTTTTTTTTCAAGGCAATGGGGTTAAGTGACTTGTCCAAAGTCACTAAGCTAGATAATTATTAAGGCTGCTCTATCCAGTACACCACCTAGCTATCCCCAAGCAAAGATGATTCTTTTTTTTTAAGTTTTTGCTAGGCAAATGGGGTTAAGTGGCTTGCCCAAGGCCACACAGCTAGGTAATTATTAAGTGTCTGAGGCCGGATTTGAACCCAGGTACTCCTGACTCCAGGGCCGGTGTGCTATCCACTGCACCACCTAGACGCCCCTCATAGAAGATTCTTAATAAATCCTTGTTTCTTTCCTGCCTACCCAAAATTTGCCTTCAATTTCCTTGCCCCCTTTTTGCCTTTTTTTTTTTATACTTTCATTGTCACTTTGTTGATTACTACCTCCACGATCTTGGCCAAGTCACTTAACCTTTACCTCTAAAATAGAGGTTTTAGAGTAGATGGCCTCCAAAGTCCTTTATAGTTCTAGATGTATAATTCTGTGATGCTCCCTATCTAAGAACTGACATATTACTCTATCTCTCCTATCAGAAAGGAAAGGTTTAGGATAAACACATTTATTGGGTTTAATGTATTACCCTTTCCAGAAATTTCTGCATTTTAAATATAACAGAAAAGGACTTATTTTTTTAATATTTAATATTTAATTATTCTCATTTTGTACAAATAATTTTTTATACATTAATAAAATGTTCTTGTTTAAGGGTAAACCAAATAACCCCCCCCCCCCCGCAAATATAGACTCACTTGAGCGATAAATTAAAAGGGAGAGAAAAAAAATTAAAATTAAAAAAATAATAGTAATAATTGTAGGTATGGCCAGGTGGTGCAATGGATGGAGCACCAGCCCTGGAGCCAGGAGCACCTGAGCCCATATCTGGCCCCGTACAACCAACAATCACCCAGCTGTGTGACATGCAAGCCACCCCAACCCCACTGCCCTGCAGAAACCAAAAAAAAAAAAAAAGAAAAAACCCCAAAATAAAATAAAATAGTAATAATAGTAGGGGTGGCTGGGTGGCAGACAGAGCATTGGCCCTTGAGCCAGGAGCACCCAGGTCCAGCCTCAGACACTCAACAATCACCCTGCTATGTGGCCCCAGGCAGGCCACCCAGCCCCATTTGCCCTGCACCCCCCCAAATAATAATAATAAAAAATGTGCTTCAGACTTTGTTCCAACACCAACAACTCTGTCATTGGTGGATCGCATTCTTTATCATAAGTCCATCACAAAAGTTACTTCCATATTTTTCCACCCTTGCCATTGCTGATCGCAACTCCCTCCTTTCATTTTTCTCCACTACCATGTACTATATTTTCTCTCTCCTTTCACTGACTCTACTGTAGCGTAGCTGAGTGATGCAGCAGACAGATCCCTGGTCCTGGAGCCAAGAGGCCCCGAGCCCCACTAGCACCCCTTAGGCCCAGCATCCACCTGGCCCTATGGTCCTGGGCAGGCCTTCCAATCCCAGCCCCTTGCAATAAGTAAAAAAAAAAGAAAATGTTATATCTGACCACTCTCCACCCATGGTCCATCCTCTCCTCCATCACTCACATCTCCCCCCCTTCTTACTCCAGATGTCTATACCCCATTGAGTATATATGCTGTTTCCTCTCCTAGCCACCTCTGATGAGAGCAAAGATTCCCTCATTCCCCCTTGCCTTCCCCCTTCCATATCATTGCAATAGCTCATTGTAATAAAGAAAAATCTTATTATGTGTAATATCTTGGCCTATTCCCCCTCTCCTTTTTTCTTTCTCCCATTTCCCTTTTTCTATTGACTCCATTTTACACCATATTTTCTCTTCAAATTCATCTTTCTCCTGTGCTTCAACTATAAGCTCCTTCTACCTATTCTATTAACTGAGAAGGTTCATATGAGTATTAGCAGTGTCATTTTTCTATGCAGGAATACATGCAGTTCATGAAGTCCCTCATATCTTCCCCTTCTCCTCCAATCTCTATGCTTCACCTGAGTTCTGTATCTGAAGATCAAACCTTCTGTTCAGCTCTGGCCATTCCAACAGGAACATTTGAAATTCCCCTGGTTCATTGAAAGTCCATCTTTTTCCCTGGAAGAGGACATTCAGTTTTGCTGGGTAGTTGATTCTTGGCTGCATTCTAAGCTCTTTTGCCTTCCAGTATATTATATCCCAAACCCTACAAGCTTTTAATGTAGCTTCTGCTAAGTCCTGTGTGATCCTGACTGCAGCTCCACAGTATTTGAATTGTGTCCTTCTGGCTGCTTGTAATATTTTCTCTTTGACTTGGGAGTTCTGGAACTTGGCTATAATATTCCTAGGGGTTGTTTTTTTGGGATCTCTTTCTTGGGGGGTTCAGTGGATTCTCTCCATTTCTATTTTGCCCTCTGCTTCTAGGATATCAGGACAATTTTCCTGTAGTAATTCTTTGAAAATGATATCAAGGCTCTTTTCCTGATCATGACTTTCAGGTGTTCCAATAATTTTTAAATTATCTTTCCTAAATCTGTTTTCCATATCAGTTGTTTTTTCAATGAGATGTTTCACATTTTCTTCTAATTTTTCTTTTTTTTTTGGTTTTGAAGTATTGATTCCTGATTTCTGGTAAATTCATCAATCTACCTGAATTCTGTTCTTTGTCTGAAGATTTGTTCTCCTCAGAGAGTTTTCTTGTCTCTTTTTCCATCTGGCCAATTTTGCTTTTTAAAGCATTCTTCTCCTTAATAACTTTTTGAACTCTTTTATCCATTTGACCTAAGCTGGTTTTTAGCATGCTATTTTCTTCAGCATATTTTTGGATTTCCTTGACTAAGCTGCTGATTTCATTTTCATGTTTTTCCTGCGTCTCTCTCATTTCTTTTCCCAGTTTTTCTTCTAACTCCCTCATTTGATTTTCAAAGTCTTTTTTGAGCTCTGTCATAGCCTGATCCCAATTTCTGTTTTTCTTGGAGTCTTTAGATGCAGGAGCTTGTGTTTCCTCATCTTCAGACTGAGTATATTGATCCTTCTTTGGATCATAGATAATGTATTTCTCAATGGTGTTCCTCTTTTTTTCTCTGCTTGCTCATTTTGCCAGCCTAAGCCTGTTTTGGGGGTGCTTCCTGAGCTTTTGGGACACTCCCACAAGGGTCTCAGTGTGTGAGGCTCTGTGCTCCCTCCTCATCTGTGAATGACCATAAGCGCCCCCCTCTGCCACGGGGCCAAGGTGGGGGGGGGCCCTGCTGTTCTGTGGGGGGCCTAGACTGTGATCAGGATCTGAATGTGGTCAGAGCCCCAGAGTCCTGTTCCAGGGGCAGAGGACAGAGCTTGGCAATCTCTCTCTCTTCACTCCCCTCCCTAGGCTCAATGGGCTCATGCCCTGGGGCTCCTGCTTACCAGCTCCACCTGCTTATGTTTCCTGGATCTGGACTACTGGGACCATGCTGCTCGCTGTGTGCCCTGAGGGCTGGGCTTCACGTGCTTGCTCTGGCAGAGGTCCCCCTGCTGTTCCCCCACTTTGTGCCCCCCCCCCCCCCGCTAGTTTGAGCTGCTCTCAGTGCTCTGGGGCTGCCTCTGGGAGGCTGATGTTCTTTCACTCTGGCAGGCCACCCCTCTGGCAGGCCGCCCCTCCGATCCCGAGGAGCAAAGCCTTTCTGCTCTTTTCCTTGATATTCAGGGAGATTGATGAATTTACCAGAAATCAGGAATCAATACTTCAAAACCAAAACAAAAAAGAAAAATTAGAAGAAAATGTGAAACATCTCATTGAAAAAACAACTGATATGGAAAACAGATTTAGGAAAGATAATTTAAAAATTATTGGAACACCTGAAAGTCATGATCAGGAAAAGAGCCTTGATATCAGGTTACCTTGAGTAGGAGAACTGCCTCACTGGGTCCCTCTGTGGGTTCTGTCTCTCGAAAATTTAGTTAAAGTCCTTAGTTTTGAATACTCATGAGAGAGCGCCTAAGACATGATCCACTCTTGTTGCCATCTTGGCTCCACCCCTAGAAGAGGACTTACTTTAAAGAATCTCTGTTACTTTAATATTTTACCTAAAACAGAATAATGAACCTCTAATAGTGGAACTTTAGGCAACAGTGATGATTTATTTTGTAGGTTGTGGGTCTGTCACCTTATATAATATAGGTAATCACTTAGCAATTGCAGTGAGATCTCAATTGTCAATGTTATGTCTCTTTCCTGCCATTAGGGGCCAGGTGTTTCCAACTGATTTAAACCTTTGTTTTTTTTTCATATCCTAGCCCAAACTTTACCCTATTCATTAGGAATCTTTAACCTGGAGTCTTCTTGGTGGATTTCAGGGAGTACATGGATTTGGATGTGAAAAAATTGTATTTTTCTTTCTAATGTAGAAATTCCTTCATTTATTTAAAATCATTATGCTATGAAGAGGCCCATAGGCTTCACTTGACTGCCAAAGGGATCTAGAGCAATATAAAGTTTAAGATCTATATTGGAAGTATCTTTAACATGTTCTTTCCTTCTTAATAGAAGAGAGAGAGACC
The DNA here is from genome assembly GCF_037893015.1 of Macrotis lagotis. Classification (NCBI taxonomy): domain Eukaryota; kingdom Metazoa; phylum Chordata; class Mammalia; order Peramelemorphia; family Peramelidae; genus Macrotis; species Macrotis lagotis. The sequence continues at coordinate 179,621,618 of NC_133660.1, read as the reverse complement.
AGTTTTGGAATGTTATCTATAAGGTCAGGCATTTAAAAAAATTAGCTATAAAATTTTCCACTTTTTTTTCTTTATTGGAAGATATGGGTTTCCAGTTTAGGAATGTTACTTCCTTAGAACACTCAAATTGGTCTCTACTTTTTACTTTAGGAAAATTAATGGTCAGTGAATAACTGATTATTATGTCTCCTCTGTTTTAACATCTGGGTATCTGGGCCTTAAGGTATGTCTCTATTTCCCAACTTTTTTTTCTTTTCATTCCTTATTTATTCTTGTCAACTAGGTTGGGTTATATCTATCCATCCATCTATCTGTCTGTCTGTCTGTCTGTCTGTCTATCATAATTAGCATTATCCATTAGATTTTTAAGCTCTTTGAGGGCATGGATCATTTTTTGCCTCTTTTTGTATCTCCAGTGCTTAACACAGTGCTGGCACAGAGTAAATTCAATAAATAATTATTGAATTGAATTCAATTGAATGATCATCATCATCTTATCACCCTCTTTATCTATCCATCTATATTTATCTCTTTTTATAAGCCACCTATACATGTCTCCCCAAAGGGGAAGGAATAGTAGGGAAGTTCTTGTCTCCTAGGAATTATTTCTAGTACAGAAACCCATGACCAAAAAGAATTGAGACAGCATCTTGTATGTAGCATTAGAATCATCAGTTTGAATCCCTATCATTCACATTAAGAACCAGAGAAGGCTGGGGAGAAGGCAAAATCCTTGTCTTTCAAATCTCTTATTGTATACAGCTCAATACTGACAGACTGATATGTTAAAGACTGGAAAGGCTTATCCAGTTACATCATGGAATGGATTCCATCTGTCTGAAATGGTTTTGGCAAAGCTTGTCCTGAGATTAAGAATCACATGGGATGACCTTCTTTATGACACCTTCTGACTCTGCTCTATGAATCATAGCAATCTTATTACATGCACAAAGAGCATTTGATAGATTAGATTGGAAAATGAGGGAATAGGGAACTTTGTGGAAGTTTTATTCTCCAAATAAACATTTCTAAAATCCAAAACTTTTAACTTTAAAATCCTATGATCCAGTCTTGTGATATTGAGCTTTTCAGTGTGTGTGTGTGTGTGTGTGTGTGTGTGTGTGTGTGTGTGTTTCACCCCTCAGAGAAATAAGGACATATCCTGACCTAACCTTTATGACTCCATTTCTGTACTTGGGAATGTCTCTGAAGGGGCCAGAAAATCAACTCAGTTGACAGAATACAAAATAGAGTTCACGGGCTACAACTGTCCCTTGCTTAGCTATGCTGTGCTTGGTATCTGAAGCAGTACAAAAGCTGTAGTGGACCCAAACAGGCACTAAAATAACTAAAAAATAACTAAATAACTAAAAGAAGACAACACATGTCCCTTCCCAAATGACTAACAATCAGATACACGTCACAAAGTAGAAGGAAAACCCAGGAGCCTTAAGGCATGCAGACCACATATATTGTCTTATGACATGTTGCTGTGCTCACAGAACATACTTTAGTCCTGGAAGTTTTTGCTTTCTGTCCTGTGAATACGCAATACACTTCAACTGACAAGACCTCTAAATTCCTGTTTACTTGGGATTTTGAAGACCTTTCAGGAGAATTTTTACTGTAAAGGGAACAGCTAGAGTAGAGGCTTTCATGAGAAGTGTTCTGTTGAAAGTCCCCTTTGGGGCAGCTAGGTGGTGCAGTGGATAGAATGCCAGTTCTGAGTTCAAATTTGACCTCTGATACCTACTAACTGTGTGACTCTGGCCAAGTCACTTAACTGTTTGCTTCAGTTTCCTCATCTGTAAAATGAGAAAGGAAATGGCAAACCATTCCATTATCTTTGCCAACTGGGGTTGGTCTGAACATAATCTCAAAAATCATCTCCTGGTCTAGCAATCTATGATTTAAGTAACTAGAACTAGAATCTAGTTCATCCCCTTATTTGCAAGGGAGTTGATGTGATTCATAGGTTTTTTTTTCCTCCCAACCTAGAAGGAAGGATGGAAGGATCATGGGAGGCCAGAACATTCCCCTCTCTCATTGCTATTTGCCCTGAGGAGTTGTCTGCTGTCTTTAAACTTTGTATAGTTTCTTCCTATACTTTTATAATTAACTTTTGTGAAAATTGCATTAATTGGAAAAAATAAAACTACCTTTTGCATCTAAATAAAGATATACTGAAATTTAAATTCCGAGTCTTTGTTATTAAAGAATGAACATCATAGTGGGGAAGGATAAAAAGGATTATGTTAGACTGTTTGCTCAGCCTAGAATGAAACTTGAATTTATATTGCATTTTCTCTCTCTGGTGTCACAAAGAGAGGCTTTCCAAAATATCCAAGAATCATATAAGAAAGGAATCCTAGAAGCATAGCAACTAGAGAAAAAAAAACCTAGACCGCCATTCAACCACACGTCTACAAAGACAGAATTGTCCTATGAAGGCTTGAGCACTAAGTCTTCTACTAAGTTTTTTGAGTTTTCTTGAGTTTTTATTTAGTATTTACCACCAAAACACTTTCTTACCATCTTCAGGTTCTCCCTCTCCATCCCCCCCCCCACCCAGGATTTGCCCTTAGATTCAGTAACTTTAAATTCAATTAATGTCTCAGGTTTTTGCTTGGAAAATGAATTAGGCAGGACTTTTTTTAAAGTCTGATTAGAATTTGGACAGTTTTGAATTTCATATGGAATAGAGCACATGGACTAATCATCTGTGAAGTATTCCCTGAATTAGATGGTAGGCTCCCTGAAGGAAGCAACTATAATCTTTTCAAATTTATATGCAGAAATTTTGCATAATGTAATACTGAAAAAAATATGTCTGTACAGAGTGAATACTGATCAGAAATTTTCTAAAAACTGCAAATTGTTTCTGAAGAGGAATTTCCTTTTGGGATAGACATTTTTTCCCTTGTCCTATTTCCATTTGCTGATGAAGAAGTCAGTTATCCTCACATTTTTTACTTGTTATACTTATTGACTGACAGATTATGACTGATAATTCTCGTCAGAGATATGGGTCTATCTTTTTCCCTCCTTTCAGCTGATCTACCACAAGATAGAGTCCTGAGCAGGAATCTTAGGTGAAACATGCTTCTATTCTAGAAACACAAATGCCACTTAATGATACTAAAATCACATAAGGCTTTTTAGTATTTCCCTTTAAGGATTCATGGATACCTGGGAAATAATGAAAGGTGTCCGGGATTAGATAAGTATCCCAGACACCGACTAAGAAGGTAGTAGCTCAAAAGAACCTCATCACTATGAGTCTTATGAAAGCATATACATTTTAAATGGAAAGAACAGAACAATAAACACAAACATTATCATGAATTCATTTATTTGACAGATCCATTAACAAAGTCCTTTCCTAACTCTTCTAGATACCATTTTTCTAACTGTATAAAGTTACATTATCTTGAGGAATTAAGATAGATAAGATGGTTGGTATAAGACATTAAAGAAACCTATGAAGCAATGGTTTCTTATTAAACTTCAAGGAATGTCACCATCAAAAGCTTTGGCTGGCGGGGAGGACTCTTGGTAACTGAGACTGGAGAAGAACTGAAAGGAAAGTTAGGGTGCCAAGGGCAGACTTTAGTGGCTTTAAAATTATTTCTAGGATCAATTTTATCTGATTAATTTAGTTAACATAAACTGAGATTGGATCAATGATTAAGAAAGTTTACTCTCTCTTTTTCTATTGATCAGAATTAATATAATAAGCTAAGTCAGATAGATGGACTGTTAAAACGATTCCAAACAAATGAAAGTGCTCTAATTTCTAGTGTTTGGTTTATGTTGGTTCTACAAAATTGAATGTCAACACCTATCCAAGAAATCAGAGAAACAAGACAAAAGTAAATGCTGGGAAGAAAATCAATATCCATTCTGGAACCAACCAGCTAAATTACAAGTTAAGAATAGATACCAAATATATATCTTTCATTATTATAAATTGTATTAACCTATATGGTGGTCAAATTTATTTACAAAGCAATTTCCATTTATATCTAAAATGGGAATTTAAATGGAAATCTTTAGAAGTGAAATATTGAAGTTGATTTGCCTTATACTTAATTAAAAGATGAAACTTTATTTGCACAGACTTTCTTGAGAAAAGAAATAATACAAGCACAGCCAAATGACTATATTTTATGAAAACAGAAAACATACAGACTTTGGATAGTTTGATTTCTCAGAGGAATTATCTAATCACCCTCTTGCAATAAATTTTGATTGAGTTCTAGTATATGGTATTGCATGAGAGACATTTCTACATGCTGGTGCAAGATCTTTACTTTATCCTTAGTTTCATCAGTAGTTGAAATTAAACAATTTTTCAGTATGTAAATCACTTTTTTTTAAATAATATAAATGGGGCGGCTAGGTGGCACAGTGGATAAAGCACCGGCCCTGGAGTCAGGAGTACTTGGGTTCAAATCCGGTCTCAGACATTTAATAATTACCTGGCTGTGTGGCCTTGGGCAAGCCACTTAACCCCATTTGCCTTGCAAAAAAACCCTCAAAAATAATATAAATAATTTACTTTTATAAAGTATAGTATAAGGAGTATTGAATGGTTACTTACATTTTTTCTAAGATTCTGCTGATAAGTTTAATTCATTTCTGAAAGGAACTGCAGACCCTAACTTTTAAGCTAGACCTCAGGAAGGTTCCCGTCTATACTATTTCTTAGTAATGTTCATCCAACCTCTACTCTCTAGGAATGGAGAACTTACTGTCTCCTGAGGCAAAAAAAAATTATCTTTGGAAAACTAAATAGTAGAAAGTTTTTCTTAGTAACTAATAGAATTCAGTCTCTCAAAAGTCCATCCCAGTTCTATCTTTAGGGAATAAGCAAAACATTAGATTTCTAAGGATTTAGAACAAAGAAGAATTGTAGAGATCATTCTAGTCCACTCCCACTGTTTTATAGATGAGAGAATTGAAACTTAGAATTAGATTTCACTAGATCAAACAAGTAGTAAATAGCAGGAAAGGATTTCAAATTGATATTATTCTAATTTCAATGTCTTCTCTAGTAGATGACATGAGCTCTGATTTCTGGTCTTCGGGATCAAAGAAAAGAAATCTAAATACCCTATAGTCTTTCAAATATTTGAAGATATTTGAAGATATATATATATATATATATATATATCTTCAAATATATATTTATATATATTTTAAACTTAGGTAGTCTCCCCTCGAGGCCCCAAATCCTCAGTTACTTTAATTCAAGGGTTCTTAACTACTTTGTGTGTGTGTGTGTGTGTGTGTGTGTGTGTGTGTGTGTGTGTGTGTGTGTATGTCTTGAATCACTTTAGGAGTCTGATGAGACCTATGAATCCCTTCTCAGAATTTATTTTAAATGCTCAAAATAAAATATAGAGAATTGTTACAAAGGGGTCAATATTAAAATAGTTATTAAAACCTAAAAAATGAATTTACTATAAATAATATATGCTTTTTATTAGTGCTTCAGTAATAAGAAAATACATTGAAATATAGGCAAGTTAAAGTTAAATTTCATATTTTTAATATTTTCTTGAATAAGAACACTAACATGTGGGATGGTCTTTGACAAGGCAACATAAATGTTACATTGGATTTGATTATTTTGATTTTATTTGTTTGGATGATTACTAATCTTAAAAAAGTTGTAGCATCTACAAATGTTCAAGAGACATAATTTCTGAGTAATTAGTCAATTTAATAATAATAATGCTAATATTTTAATAGAAGAGGTCAGTGGTACTCTCTAATGCCAAAGATCCCATGAAGAGGTCAGTGGTACTCTCTAATGCCAAAGATCCTCATGAAGGGCAGGCTGAAGGCTTATATATTCTTGGAAAAATGAGTCTTCCAGAGGGAGGCAATAAACTCCAATTGGTTAATAGTTAACAAGAGAATAAAGCTGTAATGAAAATTGAACTTACTCGGGGGGGGGTTGTAGTGTAACATCAATATAATAAAAAATTATCCTCATTTAAACCTGAATGGGACACAACGGGCTTCCCTTTTTTAAAAAAAAATTCTTTTATTTTTATTGAATTTTCCAGTTTTCCCCTAATCTTGCTTCCCTCCCCCCAGCCCCCCACAGAAGGCAGTCTGAGAGTCTTTATATTATTCCCATGCTATAAATTGATCAAAATTGAATATATTGAGAGAACAATCATATCCTAAAGGAAAAAAATAAAATGAGGTAGCAAAATTTCATAATAAGATATTTTTTTAGGTTTTTGCAAGGCAAATGCAAATGGGGTTAAGTGGCTTGCCCAAGGCCACACAGCTAGTAATTGTTAAATGTCTGAGACCAGATTTGAACCCAGGTATTCCTGACACCAAGGCTGGTGCTTTATCCACTACGCCACCTAGCCACCCCCAATAAGATAAGTTTTTAAAAAATTAAAGGTCTTTGGTCTTTGAATATGATTCTTTCTGTGGGTATAGATGGTATTCTCCATCTCAGATATCCTAAAATTATCCCTGATTGTTGCACGGATGAAATAAGCAAGTCCATTAAGATTGATCATCAACCCCATGTTGCTGTTATGGTGTACAATGTTCTTCTGGTTCTATACATCTTGCTCAGCATCAGTTCATATAAATCCTTCCAGACTTCTCTGAATTCCCATCCTTCCTGGTTTCTAATAGAACAATAGTGTTCTATAATGTACTTATACCACAGTTTGTTCAGCCATTCCCCAATTGATGAATATTCACTCAATTTCCAATTCTTTGCCCCACAAACAGAACTGCCATGAATATTTTTGTACAAGTGATGATTTTTACCCTTTTTCATGATCTCTTCAGGGTATAAATCCAGTAGTAGTATTGCTGCATCAAAGGGTATGCACATTTTTATTGCCCTTTAGGCATAATTCCAAATTGCTCTCCAGAAAGGCTAGATTAGTTCACAGCTCCACCAGCAATGTATTAGTGTCCCAGATGTTCCACATCCCTTCCAACATTGATCATTGTCCTTTCTGGTCATATTGGACAGTCTGAGAGGTGTGAGGTGGTACCACAGAGATGCCTTAATTTGCATTTCTCTAATCGGTAATGATTTACAGCAATTTTTCATATGACTATGGATCACCTTGCTTTCCTTATCTGTAAATTGCCTCTGCATATCCTTTGACCATTTGTCAGTTGTGAAATGGCTTCTTTTTTTTTTTATAAATTTAACTCATTCCTCTCTATATTTTAGAAATGAGTCCTTTGTCAGGAATTCTAGTTGTAAAAATTGTTTCCCAATTTAGTATATTTCTTTTGATCTTGGTTACATTGGTTTTGTCTTTGCAAAAATTTTTAATTTAATGTAATCAAAATTATCTAATTTGTTTTAATGATGTTCTCCATCTCTTCCTTGGTCATAAATTGCTTCCCTTTCCATAGATCTGACAGGTAAACTATTCCTTGATCTCCTTGTTTGTTTATAATATTGTCTTTTATGCATAAATCCTACACCCATTTTGATTTTATCTTGGTATAGGGTGTGAGATGTTGGTCTAATCCAAGTTTCTGCCATACTAACTTCCAATTTTCCCAACAGTTTTCATCAAAGAGACAGTTTTTATCCCATTAGCTGGACTCTTAGGTTTTATCAAAAAGCAGATTACTATAATTATTTCCTGCTATCTCTTTTGCACCTAGTCTATTCCACTGAACCACACTATATTTCTTAGCTAATAACATGCAGTTTTGATGACTTATGCTTTTTTAATATAATTTTAGATCTGGTAGGGCTAAGCCACCTTCTTTTGCACTATTTTCCATTAAATCCCTGGAAATTTTTGATTTTTTATTTTCCATATGAATTTACTTACAATTTTTTCTAGCTCATTAAAGTATTTTTTTTTTGAATTTGGATTGTAGGGGCACAAAATAATTAGTTTAATTTAGGTAGAATTGTCATTTTTATTATATTAGCTCAACCTATCATGAGTAGTTTACATTTGCTTACTTATTTAAATCTGATTTCATTTGTGTAAGAAGTGTTTTGTAGTTATTTTCATAGTTTCTGAGACTGCCTTGGCAGATAGACTCCCAAGAATTTTATATTATCTGAAGTTACTTTGAATGGGATTTCTCTTTCTAGCTCTTGCTGTGGTATCTTTCTAGTAATATATAGAAATATTGAGGATTTATGAAGGCTTATTTTATATCCTTTGACTTTGCTAAAGTTGCTATTTGTTTCTAGTAGTTTTTCAGAGGACTTTTTAGGATTCTTTAGGTATGCCATTATGCCATCTGCAAAAATTGAGAGTTTTGTTTCTTCCTTTCCAATTCTAATTCCTTTGATTTCTTTTTCTTATTGCTTATTACACAGCTAGGTAATTATTAAGGTATTCTTATTACATAGCTAGGTAATTATTAAGTGTCTGAGATCGGATTTGAACTCAGGTACTCCTGACTCCAGGGCCAGTGTTTTGTCCACTGAGACACTTAGCCGTGCCCCCCCCCCCCGAAGCTAACATTTTTAACACAATATTGAATAATAGTGGTTATAATGGGCATCCCTAACCTTATTGGGAATGTCTCTAGCTTATTGACTTTGCATATAATGCTTGTTAATAGTTTCAGATGGATACTGCTAATCATTCTAAGGAACAATTCATTTATTCCTATGTTTTCTAGTGTTTTTAGTAGGAATGGGTGCTGTATTTTGTCAAAGGCTTTTTCAGCATCTATTGAGATAATCATATGATTTTTGATAGATTTGTTATTGATATAGTTAATTATATTAACAGTTTTCGTAATATTGAACCAACCCTGCATTCCTGGCATAAATCCTGCTTGGTCATAGTGTATTATCCTAGTGATAACTTGCTGTATTTGCTTTGCTAAGAATTTATTTAAGATTTTTTTCTATCTATATTTATTATGGAGATAGGTCTATAGTTTTCTTTCTCTGTTTTGACTCTTCCTGGTTTAGGAATCAGCACCATATTAGTGTCATAGAAAAAAATTAGGCAGATTTCCATCTTCCCCTATTTTTCCAAAGATTTTATGTAGAATTGGAACCAATTGTTCCTTAAATGTTTGATAGAATTCATTTGTGAATCCATCTGGCCCTGGAAATTTTTTCTTAGGGAGTTCAATAATGGTTTGTTGAATTTATTTTTCTGAGATAGGGTTATTTAGGTATTTAATTTCCTCTTCATTTAACCTGGGCAACTTATGTTTTTGTAAATATTCATCTATTTCACTTAGATTATCAAATTTATTGGCATATGGTTGGGTAAAGTAACTGCAAACTATTATTTAATTTTCTCCTTATTGTGGTGAGTTGATCTTTTTCATTTATGATTCTAGCAATTTGGTTTTCTTCATTCTTTTTTTAATCAAATTAACAAAATATTTATCAATTTTATTTTTTTCATGAAAACCAACTCTTGCTTTTATTTATTAATTCAATGATTGTCTTGCTTTTGATTTTATTAATCTCTCATTTGATTTTTAGAATTTCTAATTTGGCATTTAATTGAGGGTTTTTGATTTGTTCTTTCTCTAAAATTTTAGTTTGCATGTTTAGTTCACTGATTTCCTCTTTCTCTAATTTATTAATGTAAACATTTAAAGATATAATATATCCCATGGGGGCAGTTGGGTGGCACACTGGTCCTGGAGTCAGGAGGACCTCAGGTCAAATCTGGCCCCAAACACTTAATAATTATCTACCTGTGTGACCTTGGGCAAGTCACTTAACCCCATTCCCTTAAATAAATAAAAGTTAAAAAAATCCCCTGACAACTGCCTTGGCTGTATCCCATAAGTTTTGATATGTTGTCTCATTATTGTCATTATACAGGATGAAATCATTAATTCTTCCTACAATTTGTTGTTTGATCCACTCATTCTTTAAAATGTGGTTATTTAGCTTCCAATTAGTTTTATGTCTATCTCTCCATGGCCCATTACTGGATGTCATTTTTATTGCATTATAATCTGAGAAGGATGTATTCACTTTTCCTGCCTTTCTGCATTTGATTATAAGGCTTTTATGCCCTGGTACATGGCCAATTTTTGTGTAAGTGCCAAGTACTGCAGAAAAGAAAGTATATTCCTTTCTATCCCCATTCAATTTCCTCCAAAGGTCTATCATGTCTAGGTTTTCTAACATTCTATTTACCTTCTTAACTTCCTTCTTGTTTATTTTATGGTTAGATTTATCTAAATCTGAGAGTGGGAGATTGAGGTTTCCCACCAGTAAAGTTTTGCTGTCTATGTTTTACTGTAACTCATTCAACTTCTCCTTTAAGAATTAGTATTGAAATTGCTTCATTGTCTATGGTTCCTTTTAGGAGGTTATAGTTTCCTTTCTTATCTCTTTTAATGAGATCTATTTTTGCATCTGTTTGTCTGAGATAAGGATTGCTACCCCTTCTACATTTTCTTTTCTTATATTTTTTTTCAGTTTTTTGGTTTTGTTGGACAGATTCTTGTTGTCTCTTGAAGTCATTAACTTCCACAGATTCCATTCTTTTTGTTTTAGACAAGAATTTTCTTCATTTACCTTTTGCAACTCCTTTTCCAATTGGTCAATTCTATTTTTGAGGAAGTTTTCCATTTTCCCAATTGAAGTTTTGAGAAATTATTTTCTTTTTGCATTTGTCCAATTGTATTTTCTAATGATTTGTTTTCTTGTTGCTAGGGGTTAATTTTGTTAATTTTGTCCAATTTTTCCAATTGATTTTTAAACTCCTTCCTGATTTCTTTTAAGAAGTTTTTCTGGCCTGGAGACTAATTCAGATTGTCCTTAGAAGTTCTAGCTCTCTCTGATTTGGGTTCTTTGTCTTTGAGGTAGCTTTCAATGAACCCCCTTTTCAATGGTCTTTCTTCATTTTCCTAGGATCTTTTGTTTGGGGAGTGGCTGGTTCACAGACCCTTGATTTTGAAAACCCTAGAGGCTTTGTTCACTGGGTTTAGTAACTCCAAGTGGCCTGGCCAGTAGGGGGTGCTAGATGCTTTTTCTGGAGTGTCTGTGAGCTTGATTTGTGGTCCATTCCCTAGGCCTGGGAGAGGTGGCTGTAGGGGGGAGTAGAAGGTTCTGAATTATCCTTTGACAATGTGGGTTGGGAGCTTGTGCTATTTAGTTAATCTTATTATTCACTCAGCACTGAGATAATTCTGCTGCCCACACCTGAGCCTGGGGTGGGGAGGGGGGGGAGGTTGCTAATGTATTTTCTCTGGGAAGAAATTCTTTCTCTCACAGGGATAGGGAGGGGGTCAACTGGAAACACAGGGACTCCACTGAAAATATGGCCTGGTTAGCAGAACTGACCAGATCAATGTCTAGCCACTGCACTGGAGCTACCCCACCCTCTGCACTGCTCTCCTGCCTGCTCACAAAGCCAAAGCTTCCAAAGCTGTTCTCAATTTTCAACCAGATCTTATCCCGCTGCCCCTGTGCTGACTCTCTACTTTCTGTCCCCAGCTCACCTATATTTCTCTGAGATAGACCTTGTTTGTGGATGTTCTTCTCCTTTCTGGATTTTGTGGCTTTGAATTCTGTTAAGAGGCTTGTTTCATATTAATTCTGAGGGAAAGCCAGGAGACCTTAGCACAGTACCTGGCTTCACCATCTTGGTTCGAAGTTCACTTCCCTTTCTCAGATTAAATTCCTTATAAGACTTGGTGGGGTCTGACTAAGGTTGAGAAGAGTTAATTCAGTCTCACTATTAGGAAAGTCCTTTCAGATTCTTGTATTTTGAAATGAGGACTATAGAAAAAGGGGGAGCTCTGGACCTTTCCAAATCATTGATAATTAAAAATCATATCACAAAAATATATTGAGCTTCCATAACTCAGATTCAAAAAGGTTTCTCTCCAAGATCACCAGAATTCTACAAGGCTTGTTGATGTAAATTCCAAATGGGACAAGTTGTTTTTACCTTAAGATCAATAAGCTCATATTTGTCTAGGTCAACATCTTTAATGCAGTTTCTGTCAGAAAGAAAAGGACTGTGAAGACATTGTTTAACTGATCCTTATAGTGTCATGATTTAGAGTCTCCTCCCAATTTTGATCACATTTCTTCTTTGTTCTCCATCTTATTTCCTTCATAAAAGGTAGCTTCCAGAAGTAAACATAAGATCTCACACATGGCCTGACTAATGTACAGTAAAAAGGAACCATCAGCTACCTTCATTGGTCTTATCAATGCAAGCCAATAATCATTGAGGATGGGGGGGAGGCAGAGGGGAGACAGACATCATAGATCATTTTGAGCTTGAATTCTATTAAAACTTGCAGGACATTTTTTTTTTTACAAAATGGTATTCAGCTATCATTCTGTAATTATATGATTGATTTTATTTTATTTAAAAATTTCTAAAAATTAGTTTATTTTCATCCTTATGCATGTGTACATTTTCAAGTTACAAAATTTCTTTCTACCCTCCCTTCCCAACTCCCTCCCTTCAGCAGTGAACAGTTAGGTTAGCATTGTACATACATATCTTTGATAAACATGTTTACAGATTAGTTATTTTTAGTATGAGGAATTAGGATTAAGAGAAAGCGATATATAAGAGATCATTTTTATTGTGTTCATCAGATTCTAAAGGGTTTTTTGCATTTTGTTTTTGTGTTCTGTTTTTCTTCCTCTGGATGGAGATAAAATTGTTCATTCCTGGTCTAATACAGTTGTCCTAGTTCTCTGAACTGCTGAGAGATGCTGCTTCTGTCAAGGTTGTTCATCTCACAATGTTGTTGTTATATATGGTTGATTTTAAAATTCAAGTGTAGCTCTTTACATTTATCTCTCTCTTAAATTTTATCTTATTAATTTTAGTTTCACTCTTTCATTCTAGCCTGTCTAGAACTTTTAAGAATTCTTATTCTCAATAACTTCATTTTGGTAAAAAACTTATTGACCATGTCATCTATGCCTTTATATAAGTCATAGAAAAACAACAATAACAATAGCAGCATTTTTAGCTCATGAATCACCCACAGGTTATAGTTAGTTTATCTGCCCCTAAACTAAAGATTTTCCTCAGATTGACATTATTAATTACTACTCACTGAATGGAAATCATTCATCTGGCTTCTCTTGATTAAGATTCTGAGAATATATCACATCATTGATAACAGGATACAATTAGAATACTTTGCTGTTTTGTCTGGTAATAAGATTGTTGCTCAGAATTGACTAAATTTTAGAACTTCATTAAGAACTTCAATAAAAAGTTCATGAGAACTTCTTTTACAAATGCAAGTTACAAGCCCTGTACTTCCTTAGCTTCTATAGTCAAAAAAATAATAATTTTTCTTGCCCCTAGTGATGTACCTCTGTAAGGCTAGTAGTCAAAGTCTTTAAACATTTTACTGGCATGCTCTTCACATATCCTGTCTTTACATAGATAATAATTATTAGTAGTAGTATCACATGCTGCATTGGTGCTTCAAATATCTGTCTGTCTGTCTGTCTCTCTCTCTCTCTCCCCCCCCTCCTCTTTTTTTTATACAGCTGTCATTATCGAGTACCACTCCACAGTGGAACCCTGCTTTATAAGCAGAAGCTACAGGTAGGCAAAACAAACTGATGTGTTGTCCATATCTGACATTTTTTTTCACCTGAATTTCACCACTTCTCTACTGCTAGGAAAGAAAGAATGTTACACATCAGTTCAGGGTTGAGATTGGTCATTGAATTTTTCCAGGTTTTGCTGCCATTTCATGTTATTTTTTTTTTTAGATTTTTCAAGGCAATGGGGTTAAGTGGCTTGCCCAAGGCCACACAGCTAGGTAATTATTGTCTGAAGTCAGATTTGAACCCAGGTACTCCTGACTCCAAGGCCGGTACTCTATCTACTGCACCACCTAGCCGCCCCTCATGTTATTTTCTTTATAATATTATATTAAGGTGGTGGAGTAGAGGGAGCATTTCCAAAGAACTATCCCAATATCTCCCTCTGAGCAACTTTGAAAATAATACCTCTGGGGAAGCTAGGTGACACAATGGATAAAGAACTGACCCTGCAGTCAGCAAGACCTGAGTTTAAATCAACCTCAGTCATTTGATACTTACCAACTGTTGATCCTGAGTATCAAATCAAATGCTGGCATGGCATAGCCAACAAAACATCAGAGTAAGAAATTTTTCCAGCCCAAGAAAAGCAAAGTCAGTGAGAACATGGACTTTACTTTTCTTGGGATGGAAAAATTTCTCTGTTTATAACACTGAGATAGAAACTGACCTGTACTGACATGATAGCAAAATCAGCAGTGCACCTTATAGAGGCTATAGCAATTGTGACAATAAAAACAACTGTAGTTTACGGAACTTTCAGTCTAGAGATAGTAAGGGAATTGGACAGTTGATCAAAAACAGATTACAAGGGATAGCATTGGACATAGGACTGTCACATCATTTTAGGTTAGCAGAATCCAATTTTAACATAAGGTTCAAATTCAAAAAATTGGTTGAAAAATGAGAAAATAACATAAAAAAAACCCTGTTGATAAAAAGCTGCTCTTATGACAGTGAAGCTGAAGAAAGAAACTCAGAAGAAAATGATGTTAAACAACTATGATTAAAACCTCAAAAATTAGCAGAATAGGCACAAGCCTAAAAAGAATTCCTAGAAGAGCAAACAAGAGAAATGAAAAAAAAGAACAAAAAATGATTTGAAAAATCAAATAGGAATAGTAGTGGGGGGAAAAGGGAAAAGAAAACCTCATTAAAGAAATTAATTCCTTAAAAATTAGAATTGATTAAGTGGGAGTAATAACTTCATGAGACAACAAGAAACAAAGAAATGTCAAAAATGAAAAAGTAATAGAAGAAAGTGTAAAATAGTTAATTAACAAAACCAAACTAGAAAACAGACCATGGAGAGTTGATTTGAGAATTATTGGACTATCTTAAATTCAAACTTTTTTTTTAAAGGGACCTAGACATGATATTTCAAGAAATTATAAGTGAAAACAGCTCTGATATCTTAGAGAACTAGAGGGGAAAATGGAAGCTGAAAAAATTCACAGTCACCTTTAGAAAGAGATCCCAGGAATGTAATTGTTAAATCTCAGCTTTCTCAGGACATGGAGAAAATTTTACAAGCAGCCAGAAAGAAACCATTTAAAAGTCATGGCAGCACAGTTGGGATCACAAGTATGACCAAAAACAACCTTCCCAGAAAAACTGAGTACAATCTTTAAGGGAGAAAAAATGTATATGTAATAAAAGAAATTACTCTATTGAGCATCAACACATTCAAAATTCCAGCCAAGTTTTAAAAGCAAGATATTTGTGGTCTAGTTCTCTATAGAATCACAATAAAGCAACAGGATATAAATGTGGAAAAGTATAGAAAATATCCACTTTGCAAAGCATAATATATTTGAATATTATTCTTATCTTTCTACTAGTCTATAGTGTCATGAAAGCAGGAATCTAGTTTTGCCCAAAATTTTACCACCTCCTTCAGTACCTAACATACTTATCTGTACATAATAGAAATTAAATATGCTTCTTAAAAGATTAATGATACTTTTAGATGTTGCTGTTTCTATATAAATTTGATTTTTTTTACAAATAATCTTAGAAAATATATCTTCAAGGATAAATGAATGAATTTCCATGGATAGAAATATGACCAAGTTTGGTTTAGTAAGGAAGAATTCTGGGACAAGAGACATTTCTAGGATACTCAAATTGTATTAGGTTGATAATCTTCTAAGATTGATTCTGTTGGCAATATTTTATATTTACCTACTCAGATCTTTTATAAAATAACTATTAAAATCAACCTTTGAGTACTTAAGATAAAATGGTTTATATGAATAAAAACATTTCTTCTATTATTGTCAATTTTTAAAATGTTAATTAACCACACCTTAAAAAAACCAAAATGAAAATTATCTTTATTTTATAAAGAAGTTTTTTTTACATAGTAGAAAATGAGGACAAATGATGTTCACTTAAAAAAAATTACTTCCCATTTAGCTATAGCCATGATCTCAGTCTCAATTTCTGGGAAAGCTTTTGATCACCTTGGATGCACCATTTATCATATACTGCATTTATTTGTCATATAAAATAAAACCATCATTTATCTTTTATTTTTTGACTTTGGTCCAAGCAGGCAATTACTTTGTGTTGTAGGATAGACACTGGGAAGAAATAATCTATTATCTCCAATAGATCCACCATTCCCCTCCCATCCCTTATCATCTCTCAACTTATCATTAATTTGGAGGAGACTAGGATCCTGAACATAAGTCATGTCTTATGAGTTTGTTCAGTTGTGAAGAGACTAGTTAAAGTCACTGTAAGGAGACTATCAACTATTGTTCCCTGTAACATGCTAACATGTTATCCTTGGACAAATTTCCAAAGCTTTTCCCTCCCACTGTTTCATAATTATGCCAGCTTTGAGGGCATTTACATTGTAAATGTAAATAAAGTGTTCAGGCCTACAGTTCCTTATCATATTAATTTATGTATTTTTATATAATAATAACAATCCTGTATTCCCTCTGTTCTTCCCGCTTCTCGTAACAAAGAAAATCAGAGAAAATCAATCATCAACCAGAGACTTTAATTTTCGGCATCCACAGTAATCTGTTTCTTCATTCAATATTGATCTTTAGTTTTTCTGAATTGTTGCCTTCTAGGGTTGTTTTTAATCTATGTTATTAGGTCATTGAGAGACAACAGGCTGAAGTGCAGAGCACGTGGGACTTTAGGTAGGAAGAACTAGGTTCAAGGTCCACCTCTGACACAAAGTGGTCTTGTGACCTTGGGCAAATTCTTTAACATGCTTTTGCGATATGTTCTTCATTTTTATGCAAGAATTGGCAACATTGATTTTCCTACCAACTCAAGTAATTACCTTTGGAAGCTATGAACACTTCTTGACTGAATCAAACAGAGTATGAAAAGGGCTCTATATATCTTTGAACTGATGTGTCTGATTTTGTTATGCCCTAAGGAATTCGTATTAAAAAGTAGGAGCTATTTCAGTACCAAAAGAGAGATTCCACAGGTTTGATGGGAAGAGACTGGAGGAAATGTGATATTCAATCTTACCTCCAATGAGTCAACATTTGTTGAACTATGCATGAGAAGGTGGGCAATAGGTAGGTAGGTAGGTAGGTAGGTAGGTAGGTAGGTAGGTAGGTAGGTAGGTAAGCTGGTTGTTTTTTTGGTATCAAAGACCATGGTATTAGGAAAATGAAGTCATAACTTGCAAATGAGATTGATAATAGTGAGGGGGCATTGTGAAAAGATGCAATTCTTATGATCTTGTGTGAGTTCAGTGGTATGTCATAGTAAGATCAGGGTCATTGGTGCTTAGTGAGAGACCTTTAGAATAAGATCTTTTCCATATCACTGAGGTTCTTCAATGAAAAATGCTAAGAAGCATTACTTTCTAGTTCTACAGGAATCTCAGAATAGAAGACTTGGGCTGAGGGAGTCCTAAATATAGGTTATCTATTTTCTCAATTTTCCTTCTGGGTGGCTATCTAGACACAGACCATACAATATAATTTACTTTTTGGTTTCCCCAAAGTTTCTAATAAATTGAATTTTGCCTCATCCAAAATGATGCTGGGGACTAACAAGAGATACATATAAATTTGAAATTAAGCAGTGTTTAATCTCTGCTTAAATGCTGATTTTCCTTAGGGGTTTATGTAATTGAGACTAAAGAGGAGCTACAGAAGAAGGAACCATATGGACCATAAGGATTATATAAGAAAATAATTATATAGCACCTATAACAGTATCTGGAATATGGTGAGCATTATATAAATGTTAGCTATTATTATCATTGTTACTATTATTATTGGATTTTCTTTTTTAGTTTTCAAAAGGCAATGGAGTTAAGTGGCTTGTCCAAGGCCACACAGCTAGGCAATCATTAAGTGTCTGAGGCCGGATTTGAACTCAGGTACTCCTGACTCCAGGGCTGGTGCTCTATCCACTGCGCCACCAAGCCGCCCCCTTATTATTGGATCTTACATGACATTTTTATGTCTATAAAGAACTAATTGTCATAACAGTATATTGTAAATAACATGGTAACAATTGGATTCCATTGTGTCTTAGATTACTTCCCAATCCAACTCTAGGATTCTATTGTCCAATGAAGTTATAGAGAAGAAATTCACCTTCATTGCCAGAGTTTTCTTACCTGGGAGTTTCTTATATCAGTGAATTAGATCTGATCCTTATTCTTACTTATATGGCCATTGCAGATGTTATCATCCTGTTTCGACTTTGTTCTATACTAGCTCACATACATTTTCCCTTATTCACCATATTATTTATATTCTTTATTTCATAGCATCTAGAATTATCTAGAATTATAAGGGACCTCGAAGTCTTCTTAATCATTCTACCCACTTTACAGAGAAAATGAAGGCATAAAGAGATTAAATAAATGACTTGTCTGTGGTCACAGAGGTAGTAAGCATTAGACATTAGCTTTGCATTTTTGAAGTTCTCTGATTTTAGAACCAGTGTTCTTATCACTGAACTTCATCGACTCCCTTAAGACACAATAGTACTCCGTATTATTTCTATACCATAATTTGTTCAGCCATTCTTTAATAGGATATTTACTTTGTTGTCATAATTTTTTCCTATCACAAAATGTTATTAATTTAAGGCTATATATATATATATATACATATATGTGTCTCTATATATGTGTATATGTATATACACACTCATACACACACACATATATAAAGAGAAAAAGAGAGACAGAGAGAGACAGAGACAGAGACAGAGACAGTGACAGAGACAGAGACAGAGAAAGAGGACCTTTTTTTCTCTCTGTGACTTTCCTGGACTATGTGTCCAGAAATAGGATTGCTAATTCAACAGTTCTGAACACTACAATTTTTTTCCCCTTAATATCAAAGCACCTTCAACAGCTCTACCATTTATTATCCACTCCTTTCATCCCCTAACATGCCCAAGACTTGGTTCAATGGTTCCTTTATTCTGTTTTTGATGCTGCTAGATTTACCATCACTCTAACTTATCTGTAAGGAACATAAGATCAAAGTTACATAGTTTCTCTGACCTTTCCTGCTAGAAATGCACAAGGCAAAAAAAAAGGATAAGGGAACACAGGACCAGAAGTTAAAACAATTAATCCTAATGATATTTTGTAAGTTTGTAGGGAAAATCCTTCCATATCTTTTTGGATCTAACTTTTCCAATACGATCAGACTTGACTGCTGGGACAGTTGAATCTTGGAAGTTCTTCTCCACCTTTTTTGTTTGTCACCTGCTACTCATACTGGCATATAGTTTAGTGTGCTTTCCTCAGGACCTACCTATTTGGATCTGGATCCAGGGACTTGAATCTTTTCTGTGTTTTTCAGGCAATGGGGCCGAGTGGGGAAGAACCTTGATTGTTCTATCTTTATCTATGTAATAAAAAAGACATCAAAGATCTGTCAAAAACCAATATGATAACTGGAAGATTTTTATTTATTTATGTTTTTAAAATTAGAGTCATAATTTCATCAATATAGAGAGTTTCTAAGGGAGGCAAACCTTCTAGCAGGGTGGGGAACTTTTCCTGCCAAAGACCATTCAAATATATATAACATCATTTGCCTACTATATCTGGTCAAACATTTAATTAATTCTCCCCTAAAAGAGCTCCTAGATTTATTGAATTTTGAGTCCTACCTGCTTTTGCTTAAGCAGCATCAGAATAAATAATCTGCAGATCAAACATTCCTGCTCTTGCTCTATAGCAAGGTAGGAGGAGATACTTGCCTGGAACACTATAAAGTTATGTGGCTTATTCAGGGTCATATAGTCAGTATGTAGTATAGACAGGACACTGCCATTTTTTTACTTCTATGAAGGGCAACTACTCTAAGTATCTAATTCAAAGATAGTTCAATCATTTCCTAACTAAAATAGTTTTGATTTGATTTGTTTTACCCTACTTGCATTTGTACATATACCTTGTTTTCTCTCAAAGAATGTGCACTCTTTAAGAGTAGGTGTGTTTGTCTTTAATTTTTATGTTCCTTGTGCCTAATCTTGTGCTCCACATGTAGTATGGGATTAATAAATGTGTGTAGAATTGGATTGCTGAATTGAATAAACTCTCATAATAGTTTAAATAGTTACTCTCATGATTTCATTCCTAATGATTTGAGCTAGGCAAAGTATGATGAGTTACCTCAGGAGGTAATATGTTCCTCCTCTCTAGAAGTTCCAGGCTGAAAGATCACTTAAGTGTGTTGTAGAGAAAATTCTTTTTTTGAGTCTGAGTTGAACTCAATGGTCTCTTGTGACTCAGAGACTTAGAAATATTCCTTTCTTTTAGATTTTCCAAGGCAATGGGGTTAAGTGGATTGCCCAAGGCCACACAGCTAGGTAATTATTAAGTGTCTGAGCCTGGATTTGAACCTGGGTACTCCTGACTCCAAGGCCAGTGCTTTATCCACTGAGCCACCTAGCTGCCCCTGACTTAGTAATATTCTTAGCTAAGCTCTAAGACCTATTTCATCATCAATCCTTCTCCACCAAAATGAATTTCTTCATCTTGTATAAGTCTATAAATACTATAGCATTCTGTGGTCTGCTTCTGGTCAAAATACTGCTTCTGGGGAGTTTCTGTCTTTGATTCAATTTTGACTATAAAATCCTAGGATTGGTAAAGAATCATCATTTCCCCCTGTCTTAACTATTTGTCCCTCCAAATTCTATGTATTTTTGCTAACACCTGGATGCCATCATCTCCTTGGGAGTATCATTCCAAGTTTCAGATTAGGAAAATGCTTTAAATATATGAGAGATAATATAAATCCCTCCTATTCTCTGGAAGTAATAAGAACAGGGTACTCTACAACTTCTCCAGCTTGATTACATAAGGAGGCATCCCTTTCACAATCACATGACCCTTATCTCATGCTGCCTTTTCTGTTATGATATAGGTATGATTGGACTTAACTAGATGGCCTCTGAAGTTTCTTTTCCAACTCAGAGGTTCTGAGATCCATTCAAATGATGGTATAGTTTTTTTTTACCATCTGTCTCTATCCACAGCTTTCAGAGTAAAGGGCAGGAAGAATGCTGTTTCCCTATTGGGAATTATTCATTCATTCATGCTTCCTCACATGCATTTATATATATTCAGCAATCTATATATTCTTACTATATTTGAAATGTGGGTACTAAAGGGGATACAAAGATAATCAATGCCAATTCTAATTCTCATGAAATTTATAGTCTAGGGAAAGGGTGTCATTGAAAAGACATAACCCATGTACAAATATGAAAAATTGTACAATAAAATAACTATATAATATATAGTTATATAGATATACTAGATAAATTATATAAACTGTAAATTATGCAGTAAATTTATACAGCTAATAAATTGTGCAATGCAATATATATATGAATAACCAGAGCATAAGAATTTAGGACAACTATTAAAAACCATGTGAGATATAGGGGAGAAACACCCTTTTCTTACTGGGGAATCACTTAAGATTTCGTAGAGGTGGTAGCATTTTAATGAGGTCTGAGACACAAAAGTAGGATATACACCAATAAGGGTAAGCAGGTCAGTGTGACAGGAGGGTTGAGTACATGAAATTGTGTTTTGTGTGTGTGATGGAAAGAAAGGAGTTTGTGGAGGAGCTTAAATGTCAGAATAAGGACTAGTGTTCAGAGCTAAAATTGCTAGAAAATCCGTATGGCATTTTTTTTTTTTTGCATCATTGTCAAGCTTTGGGATGTGTTAGTTCATTTAGTTGGGTATTTTCCCTTTAGCTATGTGGGTGGTGTCTCAAAAGATCTCTAAAGGGCACCTCCATTTAAAAATGATCTGAATAGATGAAGAAGCCCCTGAACCAGGGTAGAAAATGCCTAATGACTCAAGTTAGCTGAGAGGCTGTCACTGAGCTCTGTCGGAAGATTCGAATTGACGGATTGTGTTTACACATTTGTAGCTCAAGAACTGCTCTGTAATTTCTCTCTTGGCTTAAATGATAAAGCTGTGCTGTTCACTAGCCTGACAATTGAATGCAAGAAAAATGTTTGAAAAGGTATCTTTTCCCATGCAAACTCTTTAGAAATATTTTTATATAGCTAAAAATACAGCAATATAGTGCCATGACTGAGTAGAGAAAAACAATTTGATCCAAACCTGTTATGCAGACTTGAAGATGCTCATTGAAAATCGTTACATATTAGTTGGCTCACAGATGGGCCTGTCTCCTTTGCCAGCTTGTTTGGCACACACTTTCAGGTTGCAAGGGGATTTCTCCCTTGAAGGGTCTAGAAGAATGCAGAAATAGGGAAGAGAAACAGCTTGACAATGTCTCTTCTGTTAGCCAATTCAATTCAATTTAACAAACATTTATTAAGTGTCTATGATATGCAAGACACCATGGTGGGCTCTGAGGTTACAAATATGAAAAGGTTATATAACATCTGCTCTCAACAAACTTTCATTCTATTGAAGGAGTAAACAAAGTGTCCACATGCAAATATATATATACACATATATATATATACCAAGTATGAGAAAGAAAGGAATTTCAAGCACTGGGAGGCAGGACAGGACTGGGAAAGCTGTATGGAGGATATGCCACCTTGGTTATGATTTGAAGGAAGAAAAATCTCTTCTCTGAGGGGTAAAGAGGGAAATCTTTACAGGTCAGAAGAAAAAAATTTCAAAAAAATTGAATTAGTAAAGGTATGTTTGGGGACAGACTAGACCCGTTTAGCTGGAACATAGAAGAAAAATGTGAAATAAGGCTGAGAAAATAGATTACAACCAGAGAGAAGGATTAGTGTTTTATCTCAGTGGGAGTCAGTCACTCATAGTGTATGATCAGCGTAATGGTCAGATTACTGTTTTAAAGATATTTTTGGTAGGTGTGGAAGAGGAATTAAAGAGCAGAAATCCTGGGTAAAACTATCTACCTTATAAGGTATCTACCTTATAAGGTTTTTGTAGAAATTAAATGGCTTAATGTCTATTCTTCATTGTAGAAAATCATTCTAGTGGTGTTTTCTTGTGGTATTTGATATCATTTGGTATTTAGTAAAGAGGACAGTCTCTGTATTTTATATATACTAACAGAGAAGAATGCAGAAAAGAATAGTTCTCTTATACTTTTTTTTTTTGCAAGGCAATGGGATTAAGTGACTTGTCCAAGGCCACACAGCAAGGTAATTACTAAGTGTCTGAGGCCAGATTTGAACTCAGCTACTCCTGACTCCAGGGCCTGTGCTCTATCCACAGCACCACCTAGCTACCTCAGAATAGTTTTCTTATTAACGAGCATGTCAAATTCTTGCAATAATCAGAATTTGGCATCACCCATGGTATATTCTTTGTTTTAAAATTATAGGCTGCTTTGGATGAGGTACCATGCTGGCACCTCAAAACCTTAAACCTAATTTTGAGATATTTGTCTTTAGGAGAACAAAAAGAACATAGAATGGGAGATGAAAAGAAAAAGCAAGAGAGAATTACAAGTGAAAATCTTTTGTTTTAGCTCTAAACTAAAGAAATTTTCATATCCATAGTTACACATTTGCTCATTTATCTCTCTCTCTCTCTCTAATTAGTTGATTATTGATGAAAGCATTAAAACTGGAGAAAGTGTTGACATTTTCCCTAAGGAATTCTTTAGTTACAACCACAAATTTTTACTCTCTCAGCTTATTATTTTCTTTGATAAAACTATTTATTTTTTTATTGGATCATACTTTTGTGAGTAGAAAGGACCTAGAAGTGATCAAGTCTAAGCCATGCATTTTACAGATGAGAAAACTCTATGTAGAACTGAAATACCTTATCTATTCTCAAATAATTTGTGTTAGAACTAATGTCTGAAACCAGGTCCTTCAGTACCAAGTCTAGTGATTTTTGATACACTCATTCCTATTATTTTGTCTCTTTCTGAACTCTTTCTCCATGTAATGGTCTGCATTTCCTATTTTTATTCTTCATTTGTTGATGAATTTTTGATACCCTAAAACAAGATCAACATGTATATACTTAATAATTAGAATTAAGAATTTATCAGATATCTATAATATCAATTTTTAAATTGAATTTTTCAGGTTCTTAAATTTTTTTTTGCTTCTCTTTTAGATTTGTCTAGGTACAAAAGGGGTAAATTGAAGTCTTCAAGAATTGTTTTATTGTCATTTTCTCTATATTTTTTGCTGCAGGCATATTTAATGTCGCTAGTTTCTTAATGGTGATGTATAATGTAATTCCCATATTTTTTCAAGTTTGTGCAGTAGGTTAAAATGCTGAATTTAAAGTTAAGAACTTAATTCCATTCTCATTTCATACCCTTACTAGCTATGTGACCTTAGACAATTTGCTTAACCTAACAATTAATTTTCTACATTGTAAAATGGGAATAATATTAGAACCTATCTTACAGGATTACTGTGGAGATCTATCAATGATAATTATTATCTTTTTAAAAGTTTTATTTTATTATATATCTTTTTTTAAAAAATTCTTTAATTTATTTACACATTACTAAAATATTCTTGTTTACGAGTAAACATAATACCTTCTCCCCAACAAAAATATAAAACCTCATGAGAAATAAAATGAAAGAAAGAAAAAAATATTTGTCTACGTTCTGATACTATCAGCTCTGCCTCAGGTAGATCACATTCTTTATCATAATACTATCATAGAAGTTACTTCCATATTTTTCCACAGTTGCTATTGCTGATTGTAATTCCCTTCATCCATTCTTCCCCACTACCATATATTATATTTTCTCTCTCCTTTCACTCTGTCCCTCTTCAAAAATGTTCTGTGGGGCAACTGAGTGGTGCAGTGGACAGAGCACTGACCCTGGGGCAAAGAGGCCCCAAGCCTACATCCCACCCCAGAGACCCAGCAACCACCCAGCCCCATGGTCCTGGACAGGCCACCCAATCCCATCACCTTGCAAAAAGTAAAAAAGAAAATGTGTTATATCTGACTATCCTCTCCCATGATCTACCCTCTCCTCTCTCACTCACATCCCTCCTCACTTCCCCCTGTCCCTCTTCTCTCCTCTGTCTACTAGATTGAGTGTGTATACTATTTCCTCTCTGAGCCATTTCTAATGAGAATGAAGGCTCCCTCATTCCCTCTCACCTTCCTCCTTTCCATACCATTGCAAAAGCTAAATGAAATATCTTTTACATGAAATATCTTAGTCTATTCTACCTCTCCTCTCTCTTACTCCCAGTACATTTCCCTTTTACCCACTGACTCCATTTTTGCAATATATTATATCTTCAAATTCAGTTCTCTCCTGTGCCTCATCTATAAAAAACTCCTTCTACCTGCTCTATTAAATGAGAAGGTTCATATGAGTATTATCAGTATCATCTTTCCATGCAGGAATACACACAGTTCATCATCATTAAATCCCTCATAATTTTCCCTTCTTGTTCTCTCTCTCTCTCTCTCTCGCTCTCTCTCTCGCTCTCGCTCTCGCTCTCGCTCTCGCTCTCGCTCTCGCTCTCACTCTCGCTCTGCTTCACCTGAGTCCTGTACTTGAAGATCAAACTTTCAGTCTAGCTCTGGTCATTTCAACAGAAACATTTGAAATTCCCCTGTTTCATTGAAAGTTCATCTTTTCTCCTGGAAGAAGATAATCAGTTTTGCTGGTAGTTTATTCTCAGTTGCATTCCAAGCTCTTTTGCCTTCCATATTATTATATTCCAAGTCCTACAAGCCCTTTATGTAGATGCTGCTAAAGTCCTGGGTAAGCCTAACTGTAGCTCCATGATATTT
Organism: Macrotis lagotis; assembly: GCF_037893015.1. NCBI lineage: Eukaryota > Metazoa > Chordata > Mammalia > Peramelemorphia > Peramelidae > Macrotis > Macrotis lagotis. The sequence goes on along the minus strand of NC_133660.1, from coordinate 179,595,828 downwards.
GAATTATTTCCTTCTGGCTGCTTGTAATATTTTCTTCTTGATTTGGGAGTTCTGGAACTTGGCTATAATATTCCTGAAAGTTTTTTTAATGTCTTTCTGGGGGAGATTGGTGGATATCTCAAATTCTATTTTACCCTCTGCTTATAGGGTACCAGGGAAATTTTCCTGTAGAAATTTTTTTAAAATGAGGTCAAGACTCTTTTCATGATCATGACATTCAGGTAACTCAATAATTTTTAAATTATCTTTTCTGGATCTGTTTTCCAGATCATTTGTTTTTTTCAATAAGATATTTCACATTTTTTTCTAGTTTTTTCATTTTTTTTGTTGTTCAATTATTGTGTCTTGATTTCTTGCAAAGTTATCAGTTTCCTTTAGTTCCATTCTACATCTGAAGGATTTGTTTTCCTCAGAGAGGTTTCTTATCTCCATTTCCATCTGAACAATTCTGCTTTTTAAAGCATTCTTCTTCTCAATAACTTTTTGAATTGTTTTATCCATTTGACCTTAACTGGTTTTTAATATGAATTTTCTTCAGCATTTTTTGGATCTCCTTGACTAAGCTGATGACTTCTTTTTCATGCTTTTTCCTGCATCTCTCTCATTTCTTTTCCCAATTTTTTTTCTGCCTCCCTTACTTGATTTTCAAAATATTTTTTTGAGCTCTGTCATAGCTTGAACCCAACTTCTATATTTCTTTGAGTCTTTAGATGTAGAAGTTTGGACTTTCTCATCTTCAGATTGTATATTTTGATCCTTCATGGACCAACGTAATTGTCTATAGTCAGTTTCTTTTTTACTCTTTTCCTCAGCCTGGTTTGGGGGTGTTTTCCTGAGCTTTTGAGTATTACTGGGATACCCCTGCAAGGACCTAAAGATATGAGGCTCTTACTGCTCTCCCGGTCTGTTGAATGGCAACAAACTCATCCCTCTGGGGCTCCAGACTGCAACCAGTGTCTGAATATAGTGAAAGTGACAAAGTCCAGTCCTAGGGACAGAGGCCAGACCTTGGTAGTCTCCCTCCACTTCTTTACCTTCCCTGGGCCGAGCACTCAGGGAGCAGCTGCCCGGTGGCTCCCTGCTGTGAGGCTCCACAGGCCTGCTTCCATTTCCTGGGATCTGGGCTGTGCTGAGGGCCCTGGCAGTGCTGAAAAGGGCCACAGTGGCCTGGGCTTTGAGCTGGCTTTGGCAGAGTTCTCCCTGCTGATCCTCCAAGTTGTGCTTGGTGTTCCCTGGGATGGCAGGTCAGGAAATTTCTTCTGCTGCCAGGGATGGGGTTTCCAGGGACCCAGGTGTCCTGGGGCCATTCCTGGAAGGCTGAAGCTCCTTTGCTCTTGCATGTTGCCACTCCTCCAACCCCATGAAACAGAGTTTTCCCACTATTTTTCCTGTTACCTTGGGCTGGAGAATTGCCTCATTGGATCTTTCTGTGGGTTCTGTCTCTTGAAAATTTAGACCCAGTAATGGTATTGCTGGATCAAAGGATAATGCACATTTTTGTTGCCCTTTGGGAATAGTTCCAAATTGCTCTCTAGAAAGTTGGATGAGTTCACAGCTTCACCAACAATGTATTAGTGTCCCAGATTTCCCACAACCCTTCCAACAATGATCATTGTCCTTTCTAGTCATATTGGACAGTCTGAGAGGTGTGTGGTGGTACCTTAGAGAAGCTTTAATTTGTTTTTCTCTAATAAGTAATGATTTAGAGCAATTTTTCATATGACTATGAATTGCTTTGATCTCATCTGTAAATGCTTTTGCATATCCTTTGACCATCTGTCAATTGAGGAATAGCTTTTTTTTTTAAATTTGACTCAGTTCTCTGTATATTTTAGAAATGAGTCCTTTGTCAGAAACACTACTTGTAAAGAGTGTTTCCAAGTTTACTACATTTCTTTTGATCTTGGTTACAGTAGTTTTAATTTAATGTAATCAAAATCGTCTAGTTTGTTTTTAGTGCTGTTCTCCATCTCTTCCTTAGTCATAAACTGCTTCCCTTTTCATAGATCTGACAGGTAAACTACTCCTTGATTTTCTAGTTTGCTTATAATATTGTTTTTTCTATCTAAATCCTGTATGTATTTTGACATTATCTTGGTATAGGGTGTGAGGTGTTGGTCTAATCTAAGTTTCTTCCATACTAACTTCCAATTTTCCCAACAGTTTTATCGAAGAGGGAGTTTTTATCCCAATAGCTAGACTCTTTGGGCTTATCAAACAGCAGATTACTAAAATAGTACCTAGTCTATTCCACTGGTCCACCACTTTATTTCTTAGCCAATACTAGACAGTTTTGATGATTGATGCTTTATAATATAATTTTAGATCAAATAGGGCTACCTTATTTTACACTTTTTAAATTGAATCCCTGGAAATACTTTTTATTTCTCCATTTATTTTTTTCTCTAGAGTTCAAATTTTTTGGAATTTTGATTAGTTTTTGGTAGATTGTCATTTTTATTATATTAGCTCAACCTATCCATGAGCAGTTGATGTTTGCCCAGTTATTTAAATCTGATTTTATTTGTGTGAGAAGTGTTTTGTAATTGTTTTCAAAAAGTTTCTGAGTCTGCCTTGGCAAATAGACTCCCAGGCATTTTATATTGTCTCAGGTTACTTTGAATGGGATTTCTTTTTATAGCTCTTCCTGCTATCTCTTGCTAGACATATATAGAAAAGTTGAGGATTTATGTTGGTTTATTTTATATCCAGCAACTTTGCTAAAATTGCTAATTGTTTCCAGTAGATTTTTGGATGATGTCTTGGGATTCTCTAGGTATACCATCATGTCATCTGCAAAGAGTGAGAGTTTTGTCTCTTCCTTCCCAATTCTAATTCCTTTAATTTTTTTCTTCTCTTATTGCTGAAGTTAACATTTCTAATAAGATATTTAATAGTAGTGGTGATAATGGGCATCCTTGTTTTACCCCTGATTTTATTGAGAATGCCTCTAGCCTCTCCCCATTGTATATAATGCTTGTTGATGGTTTCAGATAGATACTGCTTATTATTCTAAGAACAGTCCATATATTCCTACACTCTCTAGTGTTTTTAGTAGGAATGGGTGCTGTGTTTTGTCAAAAGCATCTATTTTTTTAAGGTTTTTTTTTTTGCAAGGCAATGGGGTTAAGTGGCTTGCCCAAGGCCACACAGCTAGGTAATTATTAAGTGTCTGAGGCCGGATTTGAACTCAGGTACTCCTGACTCCAGGGCCGGTGCTCTATCTACTGTGCCACCTAGCCACCCCTTTTAGCCTCTATTGATGTAATCATATAATTTCTGATAGGTTTGTTTTTGTTATAATTAATTATACTAACAGTTTTCCTAATATTGCACCAATCCTGCATTCCTGGGATAAATCCTACTTGATAATAATGTATTATCCTAGTGATCATTTTTTGTAATTGTTTTGCTAAGAAGATTCTTTTTATTCATCCAGGAGATAGGTCTATAATTTTCTTTGTCTGTTTTAACTCTTCCTGGTTTAGGTATCAGCACCATATTGGTGTCATAGAAAGAGTCAGACAGAGTTCCATCTTCCCCTATTTTTCCAAAGAGTTTATATAGAATTGGAACCAATTGTTCCTTAAATGTTTGGTAGAATTCCCTTGTGAATCCATCAGACCCTGGAGAACTTTTCTTAGGGAGTTCAATAATGGCTTGTTTAATTTCTTTTTTCTGAGATAGGATTGTTTAGGTATTTAATCTCCTCTTCGTTTAACCTGGGAATCTTATATTTTTGCAAATATTCCTCTATGGTGCTTGAATTGTCAAATTTATTGGCATAGAGTTGGGCAAAATAATTCTGAATTGTTCCTTTAATTTCCACCTCATTGGTGGTGAGTTCACCTTTTTCATTTATGATATTAGCAATTTGTTTTTCTCCTTTCTTTTTTACATCAAATTGATGAGAGGTTTATCAATTTTATTCATTGTATTTGTATTTCAAAGACTGTTATCAACTATAGTTCCATTCTTCTTTTATTTCTTTTAGTAGACCTTCTATTTAATTTCCTGAACTGCTAATTGTAATTATCAGGAATTTCTTTTCATCTCCTAGAATTTTTTTTCTTTGGTTTCTCTTAATTCATAATATTTCCTCACATATATATTAGGAATTTTCTCCTGTCCATTTATCTTTTGTCTTTCTACTAGGAATGATTGGCAAAGTTCCTTGCACTGCACTTTTTTTTCCCCCAAATTTCTCTTGACTCTTAATTTCTGAAACTACTTTTCCTTTGATTCCTAAGCAAAGGGCTTGATATTTCCTTATAAGAAGATGAAAAGAATATCAAAGGTATCTACAACTTATAACTTTTGCCACAAAGTTGAACATGAATATATGGGGAAAGATGAACATTTAGTAGAATTAGTGACTTCCAAGCATGCTTATCAATAACAACAACAAATAAAAACTATAGTTGATAGTCCTTGAAATACAAATACAACCAATAACTTGTTGTTGTGTTACAATAACTCACAGTGAATTCCTAGCCCCTAGCCTAAAAAAGGGTAATCTAGGAAGCCCGATTGATGATATAACTTCTTGGTCCTGTTCCTGCTGGCAGTCATTGTCTGGAATACTGAGGCACTGATAATGTTCCTGGATCAGGATGCTGGTCTGAAATCCTTATGTCCTATCTTTCCCACAGTACTTTGTAGGGTAAGCAAACTGGGATTTTTGTGGTTTTGATGCTCTACTTCTGCTCCTGTTAGTCTTGGATTAGTATGCTACACCAGGGCCTGTTCCTGTTCTCTCTAGAAGAATGAGGCTGTCCAAAAACTCCCAACACAATCCGGAGGAAGTATTTTTCAGAATATCCCCTGAAGAGGGATATTCAAGGCTTTACCACATAAAGATTTCAGTTTAATATTTATGTAATGAAGAAATTAACTGGGAATTCCAAATTGATTATGCAGGTATTTTAATCATCAAAGTAGAATACTTACACTGGGGCAATCTAGGGCAGTTGCAGGAGGATAATCATGGATCACTGAAAAGACCACCCCAAAAATTTCCATGGTAATTATAGAAATCATTTAAAAGGAGGAGTGTGGATTGGCTGATATATTGGGTTTATTCTACTCATCTCTGGGCTTAGGTCCCAGACACTTGGAAGCTCTATCAATTCTGTTTTGGCTTGGATCCTGGGCATGTGAGGCCTTATACATGTCACTGTTGTCGTGACCCAGCAAATGTGTTTTCTTTTGGCTTTCATTTATCTTGATTTACTTAATCCTAGTTTCCATTAATAAGGATGCATTGTTATTATTATTATTTTCATTACTTTCACTTGTAGAAATTTTTTCTTGCAATCCCACATCATTCATGACTTTTACTACTAGAGACTTTTGTTAGATAACACATATTGTAACTTTCACTGCTTAAGAGGTCCACACTATTTGGCTTTCATCAATTACGATTCTACAGGGAGGGGATACAGCAACAGAAATTGCATCCTCTGGATTGCCAATCCATTCCAAGGCCAGACTCTGCCACACTCCTCTGTCACACTTTTGAAATATTGCTGCCTTTAACATAACCACAGAATGCCAGAACTAGAGACTTCCTCAGAAATCATCTAGTTCAATTCCAAGTATGCAGAGGAGGAAACCAAGGATCACAAAGAAGTCACTTGCTCAAGGTCACTCAAGAAACTAGAATCAGGACTAAAAACTTTGGTTACTGATACTGTCAGTTCAGTGTGGTTTCCTCCCTGACCCATAATACAAGGATGTTCCTTCTCTAATAGTCCCTCACCAAGGTGCACATTTATTGTTCAAGGTTGTCTTGACATTTTACATAAGAAAATATCTTTGGGAGCCGAGTTGTCTTCATTGATCCTGAATTTCTTCTTCTTTTTTTCTTTTTTTTGAGGTGGGGGATAATTAAGTATTGGACTATGAAACTGTTCAGGGAAATGGTAATGGAAGAATTGCAGCTAATTTGTGATGCTTAGTCAATCTTGTTTAAGTTGGTAGGTTTTAGGTTATTAATGAGAACTGAGTTATTCAGAGAAAGAAGAAAGAAAAAAGTTTAAATATGTCTAATGCTCATCAGCAGATGTCATGCAAAAATCTTCTATATATGTTTCTTCATTTTTGTTTTCAAACAGGAAAGCAGTATTTGGGATTTAAAAGAAAATGACATTTCTTCATTTCCTTCCACTGGGAAGACACTGTAAGATAAATATTATTTATTCATATCACTTGGGTACATTTGGGGAAAATGGGAGGCAATTATAATTCTCAGAGATTTTTGCCAGGTTTTTATAACTTAAATTTAAACAAACATGTTTAATTATTAACCACTGAGGTTTCAACAGTCATATCTTGCTTATACCACAGCCATGGTAAGCACTTTTTTGTTTTGGTAGATGAAAATATCTCAAAAGGTTATATGGCCTATGCCATCCGTTGTGTAGATACACTTTCTTCAATTAAAATCTTTTTTTTTTAAATTAGTTTCTGTTGTTGTGTAGGCAAAGTGAACTGAACTGAATGCATAGGATTTCTGGATGCATGGGATGTCTCACATACTTTGAAATTCTATCAGTCTCTGGGTATTAAAGAAACCATCAAATGTATAGAGTTGTAGTATCTTAGAAGGGTAAGTTTTCTAAAGGAATCTGATATTTTGTAACTCCCATTTAGGGTTTTCTTGGCAAAGATACTTTATATTTCTTTCTCCTACAATTATTACAGATAAGAAGACTAAGGCAGAGTTAAGTGCCAAGGGTCATATAAGTAGTATCTGAAATTTTAATTTAAGAAGATAAGTCTTCTTGACTCCAAGCCTGAGACACCACCCATTGTGCCACTTGGCTATCCAATACTGAGAAATAAAGGAAAGGAAATGATGATGGTAATATTTTCTTCTACTGTTCTACATGGAGCTTGAGACTTCAAAGACTCTTCACAATGCAACATTTTGATAAAAAAAAAAGGTAGCAGACACCATATAAACACATCTCTGAATTGGGAATCAATGAATTCTTCTAGTTTCTGTGGATCTTATCTCTCCCAGAACAGAAACAATGCCTACTTGACATTGCAGAGATTTAAGAAAAATAACAATGTGGAGATGGGGACATGAATATTCAACTCCTTTTATGGGCTCTAGTAATCAGTTCTTCTCTCTTGATTTTCCTTATTCTAAAGAGAGATGCAATAAGATAGTACCAGATGAGCTGGAGAAAAGGTCTTATGAGTCAGGAACTGGATACAAAGAAGGACATGACTTGGAGTAGAGATTCTATTTTATGTATTTTAATGTTATTTGTCACTTTATTGATACCACAACTGTGGACATTCTAACCAACTGCTTTTATGTTATGCTTTATATTGAGTCAATAAATTTTTTTCAGAAATCAATAAATTTGTGCCCTAGTTCCTGACAGTGACATCTTTTAAATTGTTGCCCAAAACTATATGGCCATTCTTCCTAACACAGACTATTGAAATTATGTTTTTGGTTACCATTCTCCTTAGTTTTCCTGGGAACAACCTTTGTTGTATTTCAGTTGTTCATTTGTATCTGTCTCTTCATGATCCTGTTGACTATATTGTCCGTGGATTTTTTTTTTTAGTTTTTTTTCAAGGCAATGGGGTTAAGTGGCTTGCCCAAGGCCACACAGCTAGGTAATTATTAAATTTCTGAGGCTGGATTTGAACTTAGATATTCCTGACTCCAGGGCCAATGCTCTATCCATTGCATCACCTAGCTGCCCCCATCCATGAAGTTTTCATGGAAGTATACTAGAGTTATTTGCCATTTCATTTTCCCATTTATTAAGGCAAACAGAGATTAAGTAATTCACCCAGGGTCACTTGATAGGACAGTACCTGGGGTGGGATTTGAATTTAGAACTTCCTGATTCCAGGACCAGCACTCTGTTCACTGAACCACTTAGTAGGTCTACTAGTAAATAATTCTTGGAATAGCTTTATGATGAATTTCATATAGTATGAAGTCCAACTCTAATGACTTTGCTAGTGATCTGAAACAGAGACTCCATTTCATATGGATAAAATAATAATAAGGCATTTTCTTTGCATACAAATCAGAAAATCCAGTATGCATATTACTTCTCTTTCTATATTGCCACATATTTATCTACTAACTGCGTAATGCACAACAACATAAAGTCTCTGTTATATATCTCTAGTAAAGTTGGTAGACTTAATTTAACTTACTATTAAGCTTTTTGCTGCCAAATTGGGCAATTCATCGTAATGATGATGATACTGATAAATTTATATAGTGCTTACTATTGTGCCAGGAACTTTAGAAATATTATCTCTTTTGATCAACTGTAGGAGGTAGGTATTATTAATATCTCTATTGATCAAATTGAGGAAAATATAAAAACATAAGTGACTTGCTCAGAATCATTTGGATAGTAAATATATTAGGCCCGATTTGAAGTCATTTCTTCCTGAATCCTGGATCAGTGCTCTATCCATTGCACCATCCAATTACCTCCAACTACTTCTTATCTAGATAAATTGTTTATCATTGTGATTTGTCAATATATGCAACTGTCTTCCTTTTTCAAGATCATCTGACATGTCTAATCAAGTTTTATAAGCAAAGTAATTATTCAAAAACAAATGAATCATACTGATGCTAAGCATAGGTTGGGAAAGATGGAAAGGAGGGACGAAAGAAGAGTTAAAGAATACAAAATATTTAAGCAGGAAAATGTTAGCTCTTTATAATTTTTCAGAGACCAAATATACAAAGTAATATATAGAAAATAAGACAGTATTTGTACTTAAAATTCATTTACATGATTTATGAAAGTAGAATTTGCTTGATCAATTTTTAATATAGAATTAAGAGCCTAGTCCTTCCTTCTTTGCTCTTAGATGTTTTAGTAGTTTCATTGTTGTCACTGCTGATCATAGAATCTCTAACCCACTTTCTATATAATTCCTATCTATGCATGTATCTACCACTGTATATTCAATCTACCAATGTATATTCAATCTACCAGTATATTTAATACATCTACATTGTATGCTCAATCAATATTCTAGAAACTTCCATTTGATACTTTTAATATACTGATATAACACTTGAGTTGCCAATTTTTATTGCTCTTTACTACAACCCCAAATTATGATATCTCTCTTCTGTTTTCTATATTTCTCTTTGTCTCTGTCTCTCCATTCCCCTTCCCCTGCCCCTCTCCCCAAAATTCCCCAAAGCAGAGTGGATTAAAAGCCTTAAATGCCATTTTCATTATTCACCAGATGGAGGAAGAAACTTGATTCAGTTCTGGCTAACAAGAATTAGTTGCTGAAGTAAACATGATGGGATCCATGAGAGGAAATGATTACTTTAACTGACCTTAATTTAAATATGTGAAAACACTGGGGAGTTGGTTTCTAATAAGAGGACTGGGGTTAGTACATAAATCTTCTAATTGTCTGTAGAATCCTAAGACCTGCATGTGACCTGCAAATTTTCAGCCTCTTTTCTTGGCCCCTTCAAGTAGATATAGCTACTCTGAACTAATTAGTAGAACAGAAGCAATTGGCTGAATTTTTTCATCATGTCACTGTGTGTGCTAGATTATATGAAACTTCCTTGTAATGTTTTTATTTTTTCCCTGAGCTTATTCAAGCGAGTATCCCTAGATGGGTCCAAGTAATTTTGTATACTCTGGAGAGCTAGACTTCTATTAAAGGTCCTCCTGTAGTTGATAGCAGAAGAACTTGGAGCTGGTTAGCCATTCAAGTCAGGGGTTGACCAAGAAAGAACTTCGAATTTTCCATGCCACAAGGGCACTGCAAGATATGGAGAGAATTTAGAAGAATAAGGGAAGTAGCCTAGTCCAACAGAAGAGTAGCCCAGCCTGAAAAGAAGTGGTCTAGTTCAATAATTAATTGAAATTTTAAGAAGAAATGTCATGACTTATAAGGAGCAAGACTATCTGAGAAGCATAATATATTGTCTATTATTGTCTATATTGCCACATATTTATCTACTAACTGTGTAATGCACAACAACATAATGTAAAGTCTCTGTTATATATCTCTAGTAAAGTTGTTAGACTTAATTTAACTTACTATTAAGCTTTTTGCTGCCAAATTGGGCAATTCATCGTAATGATGATGATACTGATAAATTTATATAGTGCTTACTATTGTGCCAGGAACTTTAGAAATATTATTTCTTTTGATCAACTGTAGGAGGTAGGTATTATTAATATCTCTATTGATCAAATTGAGGAAAATATAAAAACATACCATGTCTCACAGCAAATTTCATGAGGACTTCATAAAGAGAGAAAAAAAGACTTTCAGATTCTAGGAGTTGTTAAAGAACTCCTTTGCCACATGTATGGCTCACTAGGAGTATACATTAGGTTGGAACCCACATAAACCAAAATTATCTGGGAGTGCCTGGGAGTGGTAGGGGTGGGAGAATATTTTGTACCATCTGATTTTGTTATACTGTTTTTGTAAATTATTTTGCTAAAAGATAATTTATGATTCATTAATAACAGGGACAATGATAATTGCAGTTCATGAATAATAGTTCTAGAAACTCCAGACTTCTCAGCACTTTTGGTACCCCTAAAGAAGGGATACTATTGAGCCACCCTCTGAGAGTCCTAAATTAAGCATTTTAACACCTAGTGCCTAATGGTCTCAGAGGTGGTGCTAAATTGGCTCTTACTGGTTAACCTCCCAAGCAGAGTTATTATAATACAATTCTGAATAATATTCAATTTGAAATACCCTAAAGCGTTAAGATTTTTCTTTATAGGAATTATTCTTTAGTCATTTGTCCTGTTTTCTATTTGTGAAGTCTTTCTTTTTGATAAAAATTTGCACTTTTAAGACAATTTCATTAAATTAATTCCAACTTGGCCCCCCAAATTCTCTGTGAATACAATTGTATAACCTTAGATAATCTCAGTTTCTTGAAGTTTCCACTTAAAGTTTACTTCAATGAAGTCTTATGTCAACACAAAAATATTGACTCCTTTTTAGCTTATGGAAATCTTTTTGGATAAAGGTATGTATGATACAGTCATCAGATCTACAGCTGAAATAAAACTTGAAGGAATAGCTAAGATACTATGTAAAGTAAGGCTTCAGACTAGATCCATCAGGAATATTTAATAAGACAGAATTCAATGGGGATAAATGTAAAGTCTTGCATTAGGTACACTTTCACAACAGAGAAAAAGGGTTAGATTGCATTTGATCTGATATAATCTGGGAATATTGGATTGCAAGCAAAATGAATCAATAGTGTGATATAATATGGGATATTGTACTGCATTAACAGGGATATAGCTTCAGGCACAGAAAGAAATTAGCCTCATTCTACACCAATTATATCTTTCATCTCTTCCAAATGAGGCTGGGATGTTAAACAATTTAATCTCAAGATTTTCTAACTATAAATCTGTTGTACTGTTCACTATACCATTACTCCAAAAAAAAAAAAACCCAACCCTGAATAACAATTGAAGAAGTCCCATACTAATTCTAACTAGATGAATTATAAATTCATATTATTCAATTTCAAGTAATCCATGCCTCTAATCATAGTTACTCTCATCTGCTTTTATTCTTCCCCTCCCCATGCTTGATATTCATTAAGGGCAATTCTTACAGTAAAGAGTCAATATGTTCATTATGTTCCATAATTTTTCATATTTCCATGTTTTCCCACATATATGAAACATCATGAACATTTATGAAAGCTAAGATTACATCTATGAAATCTGTGTTGTAAGATCTCAAGAACAATGAGTCATCTTATCTTATTTGGTTTCTTCAGGTACATTGTATGTATTTGAAGCTATTAATAAAATCAAAACTTATAAAATTTTATTATAGGTAGAAAATTAATAATTACCTGTTTATCCAGACTTAGATTTGTTTTGATGAGAGGAAAGAAGTCATAAATAGAAATATTTATACTTGTAGCCAAAGAAAAATGAAACATTTAAAGTTCTTATTGGGTCATTGATACAAATGTAAAATGTAAATAACTGTTTTTATTCTCTGCCATGTTTCTTGTCATCATCAAAAAACACTAGCTTGAAACTGACAGAAAAAGAAAATGGCAATAAGACTCCAGATTCCAAATTACCAAGTTAGTTTGGCTCAAAGTATTTATATAAAATATGATTCTTTACAAATTTTAGACTTTTTCTTTTTTAGTTTTTGAAACATTAAAATAGAAAATTATTTAAATGAAATTAAAGGCAGTAGAAGTTGTTTATTTAGTTGTCTTAAAGTTGTATGTCAAAGAATATTACTATACTTATCATAGTAAGGAGAAAAGTACAAAATTTTTAGGGGGGGAAAATCATTGGAAATATTTTAAATAGCATTTGTATGTTTTTCTAAATTATGTAATTTATATAAATAATTTATGACCTTAGCAGATCTGATTTAATGTGTACATTAACTTTCATGAGAATGCCAGTATATTGCAAATATTTCAAACAAAATATACCTATAATTCATAGTACTTTTGCTTTAAATCTTTCAAGTGATTTATGTGCTGATTTAAATTCCTTTCAGTTTCTTTTAAAACACAGAATATGAAATTATAAATATTTATAAACCAAATCATAAATATTTAAATATGTAAAAATATCACACAGTAAAAGTTTGCATTACCTAAGATAGCACATAGATGTGGACTAGGTTGATGAAATACTGTTTTTACTCTGGATCATTGTTGAGAATAGTTTTATTTGTAAAGTATGATTGACTTTCTCTTTAATGTATGACATTTAGAAATGCATTACATCTATTAAATGAAACAATGAGCATCAGCTTGATTTTTTTTAATCTGAACTGTGTATAATGAAGTTGATTATATGTCGTTTTTCATCTGAGTTTTATCACATCTATAAATGTTGAATCAGAATTAGAATCAAGGCAAAAATAGTAAAGAGGATTAATGAAATTATGAACATATTTTTAAAAAGATTAAATTTCTTTAATTTGAGAAATGGAGTAGGAAAGTTAAAAAATCTTAGGGACTAGAAAGTTGTAATTTGGTAATTACTGGTCTCTTAAGATGCCTAACATGTAATTAGCTTGATTTCTTCACTCTATCCTGTTTCATACAGTTAATAACTGACATTTTAATAACATCTTTAAATTTCTGAAGTGCTTTATAAACATTATCTCATCCTAACCCCACTATAAATCTGTTTGGTAGGTGGTATAAATATTATCCCCATTTTACAGATGAGGCAATTAAGGATGGAATGTTTAATGATTTGAACTAAAGACTTCTTGATTCCTTGTTTGGCATATAGTTGATCACACTAAGTTACCTCTCTGCTTCATGTGAAATTACATATCATATCTGTCACTGCACATTGATATTGTATCTCATATATTTAAGTTTCACTGACACATTTTTGGTATATCTTTGAAAGACACTTTCCTGTAGGGCAGTGTATTAATTGGAAACATTTGCAAGAATAGCTAGAATCAGAAGAAACTGTAATTGGGAAATATTTAACAAGATAAAGATAATATTACACTTAAAAACTGTTAATATATTATTACAGGGACATTTATGCATAGATTAGTGACTCATGTTTCTATTTTAGATTGTTAGTACTGTACTGTAGAAGAAATAACAGTGGACTTGAATTTAAAAGACTTGGGTTTTAGTCCCAGGTCTGCCAACTGCTAACTGTGATCTTGAGCAAACCACTTAACAGCTAAGAAATTCAACTTTCTCATCTATTCAATGAAGTTCAAACTGTTTTATTATCTCACAGAAAGAACATTGTAACCATCAAATAAATATGCGTTTATTAAGGGCCAACCTTGGGTTGGGCACTTGGCTAAATACCGGAGATACAAAGACAAAATTGAAACAATTCTTGCCTTCAAATTGGCAGAGATAACATTTGCATTAATAAGCTTATAGAAAAATATAAAATTAATATAAGATGTATATTTTTATGGAGAAGAGTTAGCACTATGACTAAGAACAAAACATCATGTAAAATTAATTAAGGCCACCTGTCCAAATCAATAGTTTGCATTTAAAGTTAAGCCTTCTAGAAGAAATTAATTGAAAAATACATTTTATACATCATAAAACTGATGAAAACATTTGACTTTTCAGTTAAATTCATATATATTTAATTTTCATATGAAATACTATATTTTAGTTTCTTGTATAAATGACTCATTTCTAACAACATTTATGAATACATCACCCAAAACCATCATTATCCATCTGTTTACTCATGAGAAATTATTAATCAATCTAGTATTTATTAACTACCTACTATATGATAGGTAATTTCTTAGTTGATGGGGAGACAAAGGTAATAATGAAACAATGCCAAGGAGCTTACATTTTATCAGAAGAAATAAAAAATGCAAAATATTTTTTTTTGTTTAAAAGGCAGGGGGAGAGACACTAACACCTGGGGGGGGGGGAATCTAATTCAATACAAGAAAGGAAGTGCAGGGGATATAATTAAGGAAAAGGAAAGGCCTTCCCCAAAAGAAGCTCATAGCATAATGTGGGGAGACAACATGAAAAAAGAGGCAGGAAAACAAGGTGCTTTTTAAAAGTTGCTTTTAATTTAAAAATCCAGACAATCAGCACATAATTCACAATAATTTTCTTTCTGAAAAAAATTCCAAAGTATGAAACAATATTTAAAATAAACTCCAAACTCCAAACAAAACAAAGCTAAGATGCCACATTCCCATATAATGATGTGGACAACTGGCCCAAGGAATAATCAGGCCCAAATCTAACTCTAAGTGTTGAGTAGAGACATCTGATTAATGGGGAAGCATGGGATGGGGTGGGGGAGGTTAAAGAAGAGAATGGATCCTGGCCTGAGACAGTAGAACTATCAACCCTTCTCCTTGGTCAAGGCAGTACAGGATCTGGGTCAGACTTTTCATTATTTCAGAGGTTCTGGAACAAGAAAAGGGGTCTCATATTGTTGTTTCCAGAGTCCTCTTTCAGTGTGCCTTGAATATCCATCCCCAAAGCTGGGGTCAGAGTACACTTAGGGCTCTCCTTTGTGGTGGTGGGGAGAGGGATGGGAAAACCAGAGGAGACCCTCATGGACATCTTGTTGGTGAAGTTGAAATCAGTAGCGTGGTAGATGCAGAGCAGAGTGAGCCAAAAATGCAATTTCTGTCTTCTATAAAGGAAGACTTTGAAAGGAGTTTGGTACTACATCCTCCAGTCCTCCAATCAGAGGAGAGTGTAGTCTAAAGGAGATGATATTAGTCAAGACTTGAATGAACACCATAGTGGTGAGAGTAGAGGTGATGTGCTTAACTTGGGAGGGACATTTTGTTTCAAGGAAGTAAAACTAGGCAGAAAAGCAAATGTACAGTGAAAAGGAAAATATAGCATGAAATCAGGAAAGGTTTCATGAAGAAGATGATTCTTTCTGTGAGTTTTGAAGGAAACTAGAACTTCAGAGATGGAGTTGCAGAAAAAGTGTTTTCCATGCATGAGGGATTAGCCAATTCAAAGATACAGTGATGAATGGGCATGAGGTAAAAGATAATGAGTTCAGTTTTGAGCACATTGATTTTTTAAGAAATATTTTATTTATTTTGAGTTTTACAATTTTCCCCCATTCTTGTTTCCCTCCCCCCCACCCCAACAGAAGGCATTCTGTTAGTCTTTACATTGTTTTCTTGTTATACATTGATCTCAGTCGAATGTGATGACAGAGAAATCATATCCTTAAGGAAGAAAAATAAAGTATGAGATAGCAAGATTACATAATAAGGCATTGGGTTTTTGTTTTTCAGATTTGAAGGCAATAGTTTCTGGTCTTTGTTCAAAGTCCATAATTCTTCGTCTGGATACAGATGATATTCTCCATTGCATATATCCCAATATTGTCTCTGGTTGTTGCACTAGTGGAATGAGCAAGTCCATTAAGATTGATCATCACCCCCATGTTGCTGTTAGGGTGTACAATGTTTTTCTGGTTCTGCTCATCTAGCTTAGCATCAGTTCATGCAGATCCTTCCAGGCTTTCCTGAATTCCCATCCCTCCTGGTTTCCTAATAGAACAATAATGTTCCATGACATACATATACCACAGTTTATTAAGCCATTCCCCAATTGAAGCACATTCACTTAATTTCCAATTTTTTGCCACCACAAACAGGGCTGCTATAAATATTTTTGTATAAGTGGTGTTTTTACCCTTTTTCATAATCTCTTCAGGGTTTAGACTCAGTAGTGGTACTGCTGGTTCAAAGGGTATGCACATTTTGTTGCCTTTTGGGCACAATTCCAAATTGCTCTCCAGAAACATTGGATGAGTTCACAACTCCACCAACAATGTAATTAGTGTCCCAGATTTCCCACATCCCTTCCAACATAGATCATTGACCTTTCTGGTCATATTGGCCAGTCTGATAGGTGTGAGGTGACATCTCAGAGATACTTTTCTCTAATAAGCAATTTTTCATTTGACTGTGGATTGCTTTAATGTCCTCAGCTGTAAATTGCCTTTGCATATCCTTTGACCATTTGCCAATTGGGGAATGGCTTTTTTTTGAAAATTTGACTCAGTTCTCTGTATATTTTAGAATTGAGTCCTTTGTCAGAATTAGTAGTTGTAAAGATTGTTTCCCAATTTACTTCATTTCTTTTGATCTTAGTTACAGTGTTTTTTTCTGTGCAAAAGCTTTTTTATTTAATGTAATCAAAATTATCTAGTTTGCTTTTAATGATGTTCTCCATCTCTTCCTTGGTCATAAACTGCTTCCCTTTCCATAGATCTGACAGGTAAACTAGTCCTTGATCTTCTAGTTTGCTTATAATATTGTTTTTTTTCTGTCTAAATCCTGTATGCATTTTTGATCTTATCTTGGGATAGGGTGTGAGGTGTTGGTCTAATCTAAGCTTCTTCCATACTAACTTCAAATTTTCCCAGCAGTTTTTTTTTTTATCAAAGAGAGAGTTTTTAACCCAATAGCTGGACTCTTTGGGTTTATTGAACAGCAGATTACTATAATCATCTCCTGCTTTTGCACCTAGTCTATTCCACTGATCCACCACTCTGTTTCTTAGCCAATACCAGACAGCTTTTATGATTTATAATATAATTTTAGATCAGGTAGGGCTAAGCCACCTTCTTTTGCACTTTTTTATTGAATCCCTGGAAATTGTTGACTTTATTTCTCCATATAAATTTACTTACAATTTTTTCTAACTCATTAATGTAATTTTTTTGGAATTTTGATTGGTAGGGCACTAAACAGGTAGTTTAGCTTTGGTGGAATTGTCATTTTTATTATATTAGTTTGACCTATCCATGAGCAGTTGATGTTTACCCAGGTATTTAAATCTGATTTTATTTGTGTGAGAAGTGTTTTGTAATTGTTTTCAAAAAGTTTCTGAGTCTGCCTTGGCAAATAGACTCCCAGATATTTTATTTTGTCTGAGTTTACTTTGAATGGGTTTTTCCTCTTTCTAATTCTTTCTGCTGTATCTTGCTAGTCATATATAGAAAAGTTGAGGATTTATGAGTGTTTATTTTATGTCCTGCTACTTTGATAAAGTTACTAATTATTTCTAGTAGTTTTTTTAGATGAGTTTTTGGGATTTTCTAGTTATACTCTCATGTCATCTGCAAAGAGTGAGTGTTTTGTCTCCTCCTTCCCTATTCTAATTCCTTCGATTTCTTTTTCTTCTCTTATTGTTGAGGCTAACATTTCTAAAATGATATTGAAAAATAGTGGTGATAATGGGCATCCTTGTTTCACCTCTGATCTTACTGGGAATGACTCAAGCCTATCCCTATTGCATATAATGCTTGTTGTTGGTTTCAGATAGATACTGCTTATTATTCTAAGGAAAAAACCATTTATTCTTACACTCTCTAGTGTTTTTAGTAGGAATGGGTGCTGTGTTTTGTCAAAATAGGAAATCATATGATCATATAAAGCTTTGTCAAAAACTTTTTCAGTATTTATTGATATGATCATATGATTTCTTATAGGTATGTTATTGTTATAAGTAATTATACTAACATTTTCCTAATATTGAAGCAACCTTGCATTCCTGGAATAAATCCTACTTGATCATAATGTATTATCCTAGTGATAACTTGTTGTAATTGTTTTGCTAAGATTTTATTTAAGAATTTTGCATCTATATTCATCAGGGAGATAGGTCTGTAATTTTCTTTCTCTGTTTTAACTCTTCTTGATTTAGCTATCAGCACCATATTGGTGTCATAGAAAGAATCAGGCAGAGCTCCATCTTCCCCTATTTTCCCAAAGAGTTTATATAGAATTGGAACTATTTGTTCTTTAAATGTTTCATAGAATTCACTTTTGCATCCATCTGGCCCTGGAGAGTTTTTTCTTAGGGAGTTCAATAATGGCTAGTTGAATTTCTTTTTCTGAGATATTATTATTTTGGTTTTTAGTTTCCTCTTCATTTAATGTGGGCAACTTATATTTTTGTAAATATTCATTGATTTCACTTTGATTGTCAAATTTATTGGCATAGAGATGGGCAAAATAATTCTCAATTATTAGTTTAATTTCCCCCTCATTTGTGGTGAGTTCACCTTTTTTCATTTATGATGCTAGCAATTTGGTTTTCTCCTCTCTTTTTTTTTAAAATCAAATTTAGTAGAGGTTTAATCAATTTTATTGGTTTTTTCATAAAACCAGCTCTTGGTTTTATTTATTTGTTCAATAATTTTCTTGCTTTCGATTTTATAATTTCTTTTTTTAATTTTTACAATTTCTAATTTTGTATTTAATTGGGGGTTTTTAATTTATTCTTTCCCTAAATTTTTTGGTTGCATATTTAGTTTATTGCTGTCTTGTTTCTCCAATTTATTCATGTAAGTATTTAAAGATTATAATATATCCCCTGATAGCTGCCTTGAGTATGTCCCACAGGTTTTGGTATTTTGCATCATTATTGTCATAATCTAGGATGAAATAATTTATTCTTTCTATAATTTGTTGTTTGATACGCTCATTCTTTGAAATGGAGTTATTTAGTTTGCAATTAGTTCTGGGTCTATATTTCCCTGGCCCAGTATTGCATATGATTTTTATTGCATTATGATCTTAGAAAGATGTACTCACTATTTCTGCCTTTCTGAAAATGATCATTAGGTTTTTATGTCCTAGTACATGGTCAATTTTTTTTGTAAGTGACATGTGCTGCAGGGGAAAAAATATATTCCTTTCTATCCCCATTCATTTTCCTCCATAGTTCTATTATATCTAGGTTTTCTAACAATCTATTTACCTCCTTAACTTCCTGCTTGTTTATTTTATGATTAGATTTATCTAAATCTGAGAGTGGGAGGTTGAGGTCTCCCACTAGTAGAGTCTTGCTGTCTATACCTTCCTTTAGTTCTTTCAACTTCTCCTCTAAGAATTTGGATGCTGTACCAATGGTGCATACATATTTAGTATTGAAATTACTTTATTGTCTATGGTACCTTTTAGGAGGATATAGTTTCCTTCCTTATCTCTTTTAACAATATCTATTTTTGAAGCTTCTTGGTCTGAGATAAGGATTGTTACCCATGTTTTTTCACTTTGACTGAAGCAAAATATATTTTGCTACAACCTTTTACCTTTATTATATACGTATCTCTCTGCTTCAAATGGGTTTCTTGTAAGCAGCATATTGTAGGATTCTGGTTTTTAATCCACTCTGCTATTTGCTTACATTTTAAGGGAGAGCTCATCCCATTCACATTCAAAGTTATAATTACTAACTCATTATTGACCACCATGTTATCTTCCCTCTGTATTTTCCCTCTTTTTCCACTTTATCCATATTCCCTAATATTTTGTTTCTGCATACATCCACCTTCAGTGTGTTTGTCCTCCTATATCAATCCCCCTCTCTTTCCCCTTTCCCTTTTTCCCCTTTTCCTCCCCTTTCCTTCTGTTAGTTCCCCTTTTTCTCACCCTCCCCACCCCCTTCCCTCTTCCCCTTTTAATGCTTGAAAGGTAAGATACATTTCTTAAGTTACTAAATGTGTAAAAGTTAACTTTAAGCCAAGTCTGATGAGATGAAGATTCCAGCAGTTCTCACCTCCTCCCTTCTTCCCCTCAATTATAATAGGCCTTTTTTACCTCTTGATGTAAAGAGATTTACCCCATTCAGTCTCCCTCTATCCTCCCTTCTCTTTACTGTTCCCCTTTTTAAGGGGGTATTTGTTTTTAAATCATTCTATCTGAGTCACAGCAAAGTTATGAGTGTCCAGCACTTCTGGCTATGTATGTATGTTATATGTAATAGAATTATAATTCTCAAGAGTTATGACATTCTTTCTACCAAGTGGGTATATATCCAGTTTCATCTTATTGGAAAGCAGTTCTTTCTTTTTTTTTTATTTTAACCTTTTCCTGTGTCTCTTGAGCCTCCTGTTTGATGTCCAAATTTTCTATTTAGCTCTGGTCTCTTCATCATGAAATCTTGGAAGTCTCCCATTTTATTAAATGTCCATCTTTTACCCTGGAAGAGAAGGCTCAGCTTTGCCTAGTGGATTCTTGGCTGCATTCCAAGCTCCCTTCTCTTTGGAATATCTCGTTCCAGGCCCTTCGATCCCTTAATGTTGCTGCAGCCAGGTCCTATTTTATCCTTATTGTGGCTCTTAGATATTTAATTTTTTCTTTCTGGCTGCTTTTAGGATTTTTTCTTTTATCTGATAGTTGTGGAATTTGACCACAACATTCCTTGGTGTTTTCATTTTAGGATCTCTTTTTGGAGGGGATCAATGTATTCTTTCAATAACTATTTTGCCCTCTGGTTCCATTATATTAGGTCAATTTTCCATCACTAAATCCTGTAATTTTAAGTCCAGGCTTTTTTTTTTCTCTTCAGTGTTTTCAGGAAGGCTGATAATTCTCAAGTTCTCCCATCTTTTTTTTTAGGTTTTTTTTTTTTTTTTTTTGCAAGCCAAATGGGGTTAAGTGGCTTGCCCAAGGCCACACAGCCAGGTAATTATTAAGTGTCTGAGGCCAGATTTGAACTCAGGTATTCCTGACTCCAGGGCCGGTGCTCTATCCACTATGCAACCCAGCCACCCCAAGTTCTCCCATCTTGATCTGTTCTCGAGGTCAGTAGTTTTACTGATGAGGTATTTTACATTTTTTTCCATCTTTTGGTTTTGTTTAACACAATCTTGTTGTCTCATGAAGTCATTAGTTTCCACTGATTCCATCCTTTTTGTAAAGAAGATTTTTCTTCATTTATCTTTTGCAAATCCTTTTCCAGTTGGTCAATTCTATTTTTGAAGGAGTTTTCCCTTTGCCCAAGTGTAGTTTTGAGAGAATCATTTTCTTTTTGCATTTGCCCAATTGAAGATCTGTGAGAGTTATACTCATTTTGTATTTGTCTAATTGTATTTTCCAAGGATTTGTTTTCTTGTTGTGAGATGTTAATTTCTCTTGCAACATGTTAATTTTCCCTTGAATTTCTTTTCCCAAATTTTCCAATTGATTTTTAAACTCCTTCCTGATTTCTTCAAGGAAGTCTTCTGGGCTCAAGAGCAATTCATATTCTCCTCAGCAGTACTAGATCTCTTTGGGCTAGAGTCTGTCTCTTCTAAGTATTTCTCCATGGGCCCCCCTTTTCTCTGACTTTTTTCATCTTTGGGTGGGGTGTTGGCTCTCAGAGTTTGCTTCTGGAGATGCTAGAGGCTTTGTTCACTTGTTTTAGTAATTCCAAGACTCAGCCACTAGGGGGCACTGGTTGCTTTCTCTAGAATGTTTGAGGGTCCCAGCAGCAGGGTCTGAGTTGACCTTGAACACTGGGCTGGACCCTGGGGGAGGGGGTTAATTTCTTTCAGTTGAGTGAACTCTGTTGCCCTGAGGGGGAAGGAGGGATGGGTTGTTTATTGTTTGTTCTGGGCTCTGCTGAAAGTATGGAGTTCAGGTCCCTGGTCCAGCTGGCTGCTCCCCAGGCGTCCTCTGAGCCTCTGTGCTAGAACTCACCCTCCAATAGCTCCCCACCAAAACACCCTGCAACCAAAGCTGGATCTTACACGGCCACTCACCAAAGTCTCTATGACTGCTACTGTCCCCCCAGCTGCTGTCCCCTCACTGATCCTCTGCTCTCATCTCCCAGTCCACCCAAGGTCCCCTGAGACAGACCTTGTTGGTAGGTGTTCTTCTCCTAGCTTCTCTTTCTGGGTTTTGTTGATCGAATTTCTGTTAAGTGGTTTCTCTCTTGTTGTTTATGAGGGGAAAGAGGAGCACTTAATCACAGTGTCTGTCTTCTTTCCACCATCTTGGCCAGAAGTCCCTTAGTTGAGCACAATGATTTTTTAGAGCTAAGAAGATAACTAGTTGAAAATTTGTAATGACAAGTGGTTAGAGTTAGAACCGTATAGTTTGTTGGCTTTTTGCTTAAGTATAGTCATCTGTGGACTGAAAAAGTTTAAAAATCATTATATGATGCCAGAAAGTGGTATTTTTAATTTTCATTTCCCCCAACAACTCAGTGTCCTCACAGCTTATTTAGACATGGCTCAGACAAAGTCAGAATTAAAAATTTTCATTTGCAGATTAATCAATTGGTAACAATTAATGGTTAAGATATCTGGGGAATCAACTGGGTTCTAGAGTCTTTGGTTTCAAATGAAAACCCTTGGAGTTAAAGATGTGACTGGTATATGCCCATGGGACATGGCTTCACATCTGTGAAAGGTTATTGTTTTTAAGGGATTTTATGTTCTATGATTGAATTGAAGAACACACATCTACTCAGTTTTTATTATTGTCCTATTGGAGGGATATTTTTCTCTTTCATTTTTCTTTTAGTAATAGTCTAGAGAGAATGAGTAATATTCCCCTTGGGAGATATGTAAGATGGAGGGTATGATTTGGAGGAAGCTAAAAGAAAAAAGAGAATGTACAATAAATGGAGAGAGAGAGAGGGAGAGGGAGAGGGAGAGGGAGAGGGAGAGGGAGAGGGAGAGGGAGAGGGAGAGGGAGAGAGAGAGAGAGAGAGAGAATTGGGAATTTCTTTGGTACTAATGATGGTTGTTCATTTAAAAATTAATTTTTTTCCCTTTTAATAAAATTTCCATAGAATTGTCATCTGTTGTTTATGCTTGCAAGTGGGAGAATCAGTTTTAGTGTAACATGGGAATATATTTGCATGTGTCTATTTTTCCAGATTTTCTGGATGGATTTATGATTCAAGAAAGAGAGAAAATGTTCCAAGGTGTATACTTGGACCCTTCACATTATGAATCTCTGACCTGAGTTACAAAAATATTTGTTCTCAAAAACAAGTTTATATTTTTGGATTTTTATGAGCCATTGGTTTCTTTTAATCCTTTTCATGAGTTCAGAGTACATTTCTCCTGAGCTCCATTTGCAACTGCATATAGGATGGAAAGGGAGGAAGAAAGAAATGAAGACTCTGTAGCTACAGCTTTTTTGCAACAACTACACATCAATATGCTTTTCCCATCTGAAAACAAGTCAGCTACATATGGTAGTTGCCATAGAGCCATTAAGTCTTCATCAGTCCTTGTCTGTAAGCTGACTATGATTGATGCTGTCTCATCAACTAGAAATTGAACACTTTCCCCTTCCTGATTAGTCTCTAGATCTGGCCTGATCAGAATCTGCTGTAGGCCTTTTATTCTGCTAAAAGCAGGACATTGGAGAATGATAATTTCATTCTTCAGAGGGAGGAGAAAGTTGACATCCAAGGATGTGACTTAATGGGAGAACAGGAGAAATGGAAAAAAAAAATAGAAATAACTTTAACCTATGGGGAAAAGTGATCATACAATCTTAGAATTAATGATCAGAATTATATACACATGACACACGTATATTCTAATGTTTGGGAGAGTTTTCACATAGTTCCAAGAATAGATATGCTTCTAAAGTTGAAAATTCTGGGGAGGTTGATTCAAAAGGGAATAAAAGACCTCAAAGGTAAACACTAGTGAAACAGATTAAAATTCTTTCAGTGAGACAGAAAAGGCAGGGCAATATGTAAATACTAATAGGTTTGCACAGTAAAGTTTCAATTTATAGTCTAAAAACTGCAATTGTTATCACTCATTGCCTTCATTTTCTACCACTAATACAACAAAAGTAGTATTTCTTCCCAACATAAAACCCTAACTTTTTAACAGCAATATACTTTTTTTTTTTTTTTTAGGTTTTTGCAAGGCAAATGGAGTTAAGTGGCTTGCCAAAGGCCACATAGCTAGGTAATTATTAAGTGTCTGAGACCGGATTTGAACTCAGGTACTCCTGACTCCAGGGCCGGTGCTCTATCCACTGTGCCACCTAGCTGCCCCTGCAATATACTTTTTATGATATTTACATAGCTACAAATCATGGAATATTAAATTCCTTGAAGAATCTAAATCACAGATCATCTAAAGGAAAATGGAGCTATGGATGATGGATATATGTGACCTTTAATAAATGAATGAAAAGTTATATAAAATATTTTACCAATTGTATAGTTGAGAATGTGGGCTAATCAGTCATGATCTTAGACAAAGCAAAAGCAAAAATAAAACTAATCAAATAATCAGCTAAAAGATACCATAGATAATGAAGTAATATTAAAAAAAAAGCCAAAAGAAATCTTCTACAGTTTTCCTTATAGAGAACTTCTTTTTCAAATGAAAAGAGACCTGATTCAAATTTATAAAAATAAGAGCCATTCTCCAAGTGATAAGTGGTCAAAGGAGATGAATAGGCAGTTTTTGGAATAAGAAAACAAAGCTGTCTATAGGTGCGTGGAAAAAATGTCCCAAATCATTATTGACTAGAGAACTGCAAATGAAACCTACTTTGAGTTACCACTTCATATCAATAAGAAATGATAAATACTAGAGAGTATAAGAGAAAATAGGGACATTAATAAATTGAATTGTGAATGAAATGAACCATTCTGGAGAAGAATTTGGAACAATGTCCAAATTTGCTATAAAATTGTGACTTAGCAATGGTTCCACTAAGTCCATATTCCAAAGTGATCATAAAAAAATGGAAAGAAATCCCAGAAGGTCAAAATTATTCACAGCATTTCTTTTTCTAATGCAAAGAATTAGAAATTGAGGGGATGCCTGAACAATTAGGGAATGACTGAACAATTGTTCTGTAGGAAATCATAAGTGACTTTAGAGAAGCGTGGAAAGATTTTCATGAACAGATACTGTGAAGTTAATGGAATCGTAACATTATGCATACTAACAGAAATTTTGTAATGATGATTGACCCTGAAAGACTTAGCTACTCTAATCAATATGATGGCCTGAGATAATTCAGAAGAACTCATAATGGAAAATACTGTACACTTCCAGAGAGAGAACTAGTGAACTGAGTACAAATTCAACTATAATTTCCTCACATTATTTTTATTTTTTTGTTTTCATTCAAGTATGGCTAATATGGAAATATGTTTTGTATGATTTCACTTGCATAACTGAAGGAAAGACTTGGATAATAGAAGATATGATAGTTTTTTTAATGTTACCGAAGGATTATCATATGAAAAAGAATAGTTTGCTTTCCTTAGGGCCCAAACTATTAGTAATAGGGTTATGTTATGAAAATGCTTGCTTTAGTTCCTGACAGGGAAGAATGAACAATTTGAGCTTTAGAGAAATGAAATGGATTTACTTACTATATTTGTGTATTCAAGTTGGGACATGAGAAACCCTTAGAGATTATAGTACTTAATTCTGTTCAATGATGACATAATTTCATAGAATCTTGCGTTCCCATAATATTGTATTACTTAACACCCCCAAGTAACACTTATGTTTGAGTTTGTTCTGCTACTGACTGGTGGCCACAAATTCAGATGAATAGTTTTTGAATACTTCTTTGTAACATAATTCTAGGCACTAAGTGAGATATAAAAATAATACAGGACATGGGAGCTATCTTCATGAAACTTATACTTAGAAAATAAGTGTTTTAAATAAATGAAGTTGTTTGAGGATGATGTATTGTGTGTGTGTGTGTGTTTGTGTGTGTGTACCCATGTAAAAAAATGGAAAAAAATACCTTTAGAACTTAAAACTATCTTCTGAATAATTCCTTCTCTCTTTTTAAGACCCAACACTGATGCTACATTATGTATAAATAGGTCTGTGAACAGCTCTTCACTATCTTAAGGAGAACAGGCCTTCAAATTCCTTATAGCATTTTACATGGATCACATTCTTATTTATATTACAATCATTTATGAGTATACCTTTCTTCCTATTAAATTGTGAGGTCTTTGAGATCAGAATCTATGTCTTATCTTTGTACTTCCAGTGCTTAGCACAATACCTTGACCAAGTAGGTGCTTAATCATTATTTGTGGGATTCAGTTGGTTATCTGGTAAAATCTCTTCATTTTATAGGTAAGAAAATTGAGGGTTAGAGAGGCCTAACCCAATGTAAATCAGCTAGCTAGCAAAGGAAACCTAGATTCTAGATTTTTAGACTTCCAGGTTTGTATTGTGTCCATTGTATCCCATCACAGTCCTCAAGAGATGGCTAAATTGACTGTAATCAAGTATGGCATAGAAAATAGGAACAATGAATGCATTGTTCTGTGCGCAAAGGGAAAACAATCTGCTCTCTGTATAAATGAAACACTTTTTAAAAAAGAATTATTTCTTAAGTGGATATCTTGAGATTCCATGAAAGATTTACTGCAGGGAAATTTGTAAATAATTTTTCTTTAAAAAGTAAGCTGAATTCTCTAAGAAACATAACAGCATGAGTATAAATATATATATATATATATATATATATATATATATATATATATTCTGAAAAGAATGCTTAAACACAAACTCCCAATATTATTCTTCTTTTATCCATGCCTGAATGCTAGTCTTTACACTTGGCAAATATTAGATGACATGGTCCCTGCCCTCGTGGAGCTTACAGTGTGGTAGGGAGAAGAGATATGATTCAAAACCAGATAATTTTAAATTCTAATTATGACACATAAATAATATTGGCATCCCAGACCCCAATTTCTTTTAAAACTAAAGAAGAGCAAAATTATCCAAAGAGGAAATCAGAAGAGGCTTTGTAGAAGAGATGACTCTTAGAATGAATTGTAGTTCTGTGAGCAAAGGTGGAGAGAAGATAATGCACATAGAACAGTCTCAGTAGAAACAGAGATACAAAAATTCAGGTTCATGGTTAGAGAGTAATTGATACACCTGCAGTATAGAGCGAATTTGTCAAACATGTGGCTCAAAAATCATCTACTACACCAGAATGCCCCAAGAACCATATTAAAATACAAGGGAGAAATATTTTAAAAATGAGTTAAATTATAATGAAACAGATAATATTAATGTGTAGTTTTTTTCAGTATGCATTTTCAAGGATCTTTATGTACTTTTTAGTGGTCCTTTCCCTACTTGAGCTGATACTACTGGTGTAGAAGGTAATATTATTAGTTAAGAATAGAAATGTACCTGCTTATAGAGTGAATTGCATACCAGGAAAAAATGAGTTTTATTTGGGAGATGACAGAGAACCCTTGAGACTTTGAGCAGAGGAAATATTTAGCTAATCTTGTGCTCAGATAGCTGACAGAATCTGTTGCCAGTGGTCCAGATGTTGCCATTGCTAATATGTTCTAAAAGACAGATTAAAAAATAGGTCGAAGGGTGGTTAGGTAGCGCAGTGGATAGAGAACTGGCCCTGGAGTCAGGAGGACCTGAGTTCAAATATGACCTCAGACACTTAATAATTACCTAGCTGTGTGGCCTTGGGCAAGCCACTTAACTCCATTGCCTTGCAGGAAAAAAAAAAGTAGGTTGAAGTTGGTTCTCTTACAAAACTTTCATTTTTCTTTCTTTTTTTTAAACCTTCCACTATTCTCTGTTTTATGAATCAAATTGCTTCCTATTCTTCTGTCTCATATCAGATTTTATAAAAGAGTTTAGGTACTAAATCAGTATTGTGCAGGTCTATCAACTCTTTCCACCTAGCAAATCACTTAGGTATCTAATGTCTAAGGTGTTTTAGAGCTCTTTTTGTCTTACATTTTGAATTTTATGTAGGTTAAAATGCTGTATGAAATTATTATAATTGGGGGCATATGGCCCTTTTGTATAGATCCATTTTGTAATACTAGCTTTTTAAAATTGGTCATTTGAAGTTGTTTTAATTTCTTTTTTTCTAACTTTGATAATTCCATTAATGAACTGGTTGTCTGGCTGCTTATACAGACTATTGATTCTTGAATCAGTCCTATAAAAGTAATTAGCCTTTTCTTATTCATTAAAATATAATTTAAATTTGTTTCTTTTATTCTTTTTTTTTTCAGGAAGAACATTCATATCACTTAGGTAAGAGGCTTCCATGAAGTTAACTAAATTTTGGACTGTCTCATTCCTGACTCTATCTGTAAATTTTATATGATCCTTTGGCATTGAAGTTAGTGAATATCACAGAATGTGTTGATTTAATTTGAAGTTTCTTATTGAATTTTCCATGGAAATTTTCTGTCATCTTTTTTTAGTTTCATTTTTAATTCATGTAATAAGATAAGCATTTTCATAATAAAGTACAATAAAAATGGCTGTACATGAAACTGCAAATGTGTCATATACAACTCGCTATTTTTTAAAATATACAACAAAATTATGCAAATTTCTAGTTTTTCTTCTCCCCTCACCTAGAGATGGCTACCATCAGATCTGATAATATCCATAATTAGGTTGGAAAAGGGGGCTAAGTAAGGTACCAAAGGGTATGGAATGGGGGATGAAGGAACAATGCTTATGGAGTTGAAACCAAAGCAGAATAGGTTATTGGAAATAAAGTTAGTTCGAAAATTCCAAGACATAGATCTGACATGCCTCACAGATCTGTCATTGGTTTTGGTTTCCTAAGCAGATGCAGCTGTAGATGTTTCTTGACCATTTAATTCATGACTATTTAAATGATTATTTTTTTTTTTACTCCTCCCTGCCTGAAATAGCCCCACTTTAGCTCATTACCCTACAATTACTAGAATATCTTGAGGAAATTTATATTTTTCCAGAATTGTGTTTAAAAATATTCTATCAATGTTAGGGAATTGGTAAAAAATGTATCACACATAACAGAAATATCTAAACATGCAACAGAAACAAAAGTACTTACTTTTTTTACTTTGCTAACTTAAAGATCACACTGAACCAAGGTTCCAGAGATTTAAGTCTATACATCTATAGAGGAGCTTTCTTTAGAAGACTGTCTTAGGAGAAAAATGAGAAACAGAATAGCTTACCAATACTACTTTCTAATGAACATTTGTTTGAAAATAAATCAGAAAATGATGTCAATAAAATGGAGTCTTTATATTGGGCCTTTTTTCTCCTATTCTAGTAAGCACTTTAGAAGTTTTCAAAAGTTGTCAAGGACACAGTTCAGTAAAATGGATTAAGGTAATCTATGTGGATGAACTCCTTTGTTAATGGACCCTCTTGCTTTAGAATTTCCCAAATTAGTTCTTCCCCATCAAGGTCCAGAGCCTTGAAAGGATATAGTCCTAAAAATGGCACCAGGACCAGATATGGTCCTCAGTGGTATGATTATATTTATGTCTCAGCATTCCACAGTCTAATGGCTAGCATGTCTTTACTGAGCACCTAAGTGCAAGGTGTGGGTCTAACTCTTAGAGAAGATCAAAAGACTAATGATAAAAAGATCCTGAACCCAAGATTCCAGTCTATAAGGAGATTTAATAGGTACATACATACTTACAGTGTAAAATGGAATGTGATGAACACAAAGAAAAGAATGAACAAGGTATCATGAAAGATCATTAGAAGTATCATTTCAAGCAAGAGGCAGGGTGAAAAGGGAAAGCAGGGAAAATTTTGGGTCACAAAAGATGAATTTGACTCTGAAGAATTTCAGTTGAGCTAGGGGGAGGGCATTTCAGGATTAGGGGAGGACATGAGCAGAAATTCAGAGGTAGGAAGTCTCAAAGCATATTTGGGCACAGATGAGGACTATGATTTGACTTAGTAGACATGTGAGGTAAAGTAATATCAGTGAAAGAAAATTTCCTTTAAGACAGGCAAAAGACATTTATAACCTGACTGAAAAGTAAGTTTATTTAGCAAGGAAAGCCATAATTTCTGTGTTTCTGTTCTTTTGTATGTCATTGATTTTAGAATTTGACCAAACTATTAACTATAATCTGCCAAATACCTTTTCTTTTGCTGCCCATATTAATTGAAATAATATCATTTAGTCCTTGAAGAGCATGCCATCTGGTGGATTTATTGAAATATAGCATCCCATTGTGAGTTTGGCATTAATTATACAAAGAATGTTTTATACATGCATTTATATATATATATATATATATATATATATCTCAATCTATCTATACTCTATCTATCTATCTATCTATCTATCTATCTATCTATCTATCTATCTATCTATCTATCTATCTATCTATCATCTATCTGTGTGTTTGCCAGATAAAATAAATCTCTAGGTGTTATGAATTTGGACCTAACTCCACTGGGAATATCCTAGGTGCCTGCCCATCCTCTCTGTGACTTTACCTTTGGCCCATGAGAGTAAGTGGGCTAAAGGTGTTCAACTAATCCATTCCAAAATAAAGGAAAAGAAAGAAAGAAATGGAGGGAGAGATGGCTAAATGGTTTTACTAAATCATTCTTAGCAAAAAAGCAGGTTCATTTGTGGATAAAAAAGAAAGGGGGAGGAGAGTAGGGAGGAAGATCAGAGATAGAAACTAAGAAGGTGCAAGAAAAAGACTGTGTTTGTATTTTCATTTCCAAAAGTCTATAGGGTCAATTTATTTTTATAACTAAAAGAGTAACCTCTGCCTTTCAAGCTGTCAAATTTGATCCAAGTGTTTGTATATATATATATATATCATACACAGATTAGAGGAAGTTCAGGAAAATGTCTGCCTCCTCTTTGAATATATAGCTGTGTCTTCGACCTCGCCTATAAAATTCCAGTTAGGTGTTCAATAAATATTTCTTGATAAATTATAGAACAATATCACTATTCTTTGAAAATAAAAGACTCACATATAAAATAGCAAGTGTAATGGATGGCACTTTCTTCTTTAATCAGATTCTAATTCACAGTTCAATTCCTTTAAAGCTATTGTATTAAAAGTTTATTCTATTGCTAAAATTGCTTTCTTCTAGGACACTTATTCTTTTAACTCTTTTCAACTTACCCTTAGTGAATAATGTTAATATTTATATAGTGGCCTTGAAATCTTGAAAATACTTTGTATACATTAGCTCATTAGAGTTTCACAACAACCTCTTGAGAGAGATAGTTGAAATTCTATTACATTGGTCAGAAATATTATTTTTCTGCATTTTAGAGATGAAAAAAATTAAGACCAAAAAAAAGGTGACTTGTCCAAGGTCCTACCAATAAATAGTGAAATTGAGATCTGAAACTAGGTTTCTTTTTTATCATACAAATTCAGCTTATTTTTTCATTATATCATCTATGAATATTAAACAAACCTTCAATATTTTCAAAATGTGCCCGAAAAATGTTTTGGCTACATTTTTGTGTTATACATTTTCAAAAATCCAATTTTCTTCTAAGATTTGTTGATACTTTTTGTTTCCATTATGACAGACATTTCAGATAACCTTTCTTTACACAGAATAAATCCCTTGTCATGAAGAAAAAACAGATAAACAAAATTAACATAGAGGACAATTCTATAACTGCATCTGATGTATGAAACTTTCAGCACCCATAATTTACTATATAT
Source organism: Macrotis lagotis (assembly GCF_037893015.1). Classification (NCBI taxonomy): domain Eukaryota; kingdom Metazoa; phylum Chordata; class Mammalia; order Peramelemorphia; family Peramelidae; genus Macrotis; species Macrotis lagotis. The sequence continues at coordinate 179,564,054 of NC_133660.1, read as the reverse complement.
ATATTTTTTAATATTACCAAACTCAAGGACGTGTTTTTTGTCATCTATCCTCTGAAACCAATGCTTTTATTCTGAGTTCCACTCCATGTTAGTGTTTCTATTGTATTCACTATGCATATTGATCTCTTTGGGATTTCCCCTGCAACATCACTTTTCTTAACATTTTTGTAGCTAATTGACCCATTGCAAGTAAGGACAACTTTGATTTTCAAGTTTGAAAAAAAATAGATGGACACATTTATATTGGAGCTTAGCATGAATTTCACTTGTGCTAAACAATTTTCTGCTTTTAATGTTACAGAATTCATTGTTGAAACATGAATGCCAAGAATTAAAGAACTAACCTCCTGCAGAGTATTGAATGGAGGATGGTGATCTGTGACAAGTAGAGGTGACCCTTCCCTCATACTCCAGAGCTCTATACCAGGAAAGACTGATTTATCAGTCTTCTGAACAAGGCACCCTTGATTTCAAGGTGGGCAGTAAGGATGGCACGTATTACTCCATAATGCAGTTCTATATTCTGATAATTTAATGCTATTGAATACAAATGAGAATGTTGATACATTATAACAAGAAACTTAAATTACAACCCAAAATGTGATTATCACACAGATATGTTAGAGATCAGCAACCCATGGCATTCAGTGGACAGATTCCCCATTGTGAGGCTTTTACTTTCTTTAGTTTCCTCCTAGTAAAAACCACTATAATCTCTCTGGGTGCTCATATGAGCTCTTGTTACTTTCACCCGTGACCTAGGAGAGTTAAATTGCATCTTTTTTGAAAGGTATGAAGGAGCAGCTAGGTGGTAAAGTGGATAGAGCACTGGTCCTTGAGTCAGGAGGATCTGAGTTCAAATGTGACCCCAGATATTTAATAATTACTTAGCTGTATGACCTTGGGCAAGTCACTTAATCCCATTGTCTTACCCCCCAAAAAAACAAACAATAAAAAAAGAAATATATGAGTGATACAAATGGAAAAACTCAAGTTTCAGAAATAAAATCTCCCACTTTAGTTTCTCCAGTTTTATGTTTTGTGTTTATATTATGTATATTTGTGAAGGAATCATCTAATTGGATGATCAGTTCACTTGCTCATCTAATTTATTATTTTTTTTGCAGAACTTTTTGTAGAACTAGATGTGTGTTAGAGAGAATAGAGCAACTCTAACAAAAGAAAAAAATAATTACATTAATACTTTGAAATTCCCTCTAAAGTGAATGAAATTTCCAAATTGGATTCCCACCAAAAGAAAATGTGTATCCCATATTTCAAAAGGGAAAAAAAAACCCTCAATATTATTCAGTTATTCTCAATGCTCAATGAATTCTATTTTTTAAAAATGTACAATGAGGAAAATATTTTATCAGCATTTGGTTATGTGGAGAGACAAGTGAGATTTTAAAAGTATCAGATTTTAGCAAGGATGGCCACTTTTACTAGTGCAATCAGCAGAGACCTGCATGAAAAGGCTTCAAAACCATAATCCTCAAATATGTTTGTTTCTTTACTGAAAGCTATCTTCAAGATGTTCTGCTATAAGACCAATTTAAGACTTTCAAAAGACGTATCACTTTGGCAGACTGGAAATTTTAATTCTGCAGTCCTCCAGTACAAACAACTTTTATACGTGACCCTGTATAATTTGCTCCAATGACTCACACCTGCATATAATTTTAGTTCGGTTGTAGTCTATAGTAACAGCAAAACCCTGAGAGCTAAATTACTAAAAATGCCTGATACTGCAGCAGAGTGAAAAGAAGACACATGATATTGAACCTGAGAATTCTCTGAAGCAAATAACATCAGTCTGGGTGGTTGGGTGGGTGGTTAATGAACACATCCCTTTAGTTATGGCATCAGTAAAAATCATAATAGCCTTATCTTCCTTCATAGTTGTTTTAAGGTTTATCTAGGAAATATTAATGAGTCTCTCACAACCCTGGGTCATTGAATTGGTTACTTCTATTAGGTGATTTAAGAGCAAAGAACTGGAATGTTTGTTCTTCCTTAGGGTCTTTGCCTGGAAAAGTGTTTGGAGGACCAGAACTGGCATATAATTAGCCAAATGGATGACAAACTCAGTTGTAGACTCAACTACCACCTGCCTATGTTTCATGTTGTTCTTGAGGTCATTGCATAGTGCTATATCCTGGGCTGCAGAATATATTTTCTTTCTTATAACTAAGTAAGTTTGCTTTTATAATAAACTTTTGTGCCCATGTATGTCTTTCTTCCAGCATCCAAAGGTAGCAGAGGAGATTCTTATTGTAAAATAAAAAAAAATAAAACAAGAGAAAAAGGAATAACATTAAACTTCCACCTATAACCATTTGAAGGGAAATTCAGACAGTGAAGGAATGTTACTTCCTTGCCTACAGACCCTTTATAATCTTTTCATCTCAGGAAATCAGTCAAAGAATATGCTTCTCCCTTATGTCTTTTAAACTTTAATTTGTATCTTAATATGCTACTACTGTGTCCCCAAATTTCAAATCAAATATTAAAAATTAGCTTGGCAGCTCCAGCAGAGTTACTCTAGAGGCCAATCACTGCTGGTTCTTCCTTTGACTTTTATAGTTTTAAAAACACAGAGCAGAGATCCTCTGACATTCAGAATACTTAGCCAACTTATTGAGTCACAATTACTTTGCTCATTTAATAAATAGATCTAAAAATCTTTTTTGCCACTTTTAATTGAACTTCCAAAGAACCATGGGAGCAATCTACTGAATTTTAAATATAAGGTAAAAAAATCCAGCATGTATCAACATGATTATGTTGTTTATCTTTACTATCAAGAGAATATAAGCTCCTTGAGGACAGAGGACAATTATCATTTTTATTTTTGTACCACTGGAACCTATCACAATGCCTTCCCCTTTTAAATTAATTTTATATACTCTGTGTATCTCTTACATGTATCAAGAAACTTGTGTTCTCTCCAAGATTAGAATGTAAACTCATTGAGGACAGGGATGGCTTTTTACTTTTGTTTCCCTATTGTCTAGCATAGTTCTGACACATGCAGATGTTTCATATATATATATATGTATATATATATATAATGTATATATATAAGCTAACAGATATTGTAGGTGTTTAATAGATTGTATTGAATTATTTTTGAGGGCAAGTGAATAAAATTCTTTTCTTTTCACCCATCTTTTTGAAACATATGGGGAAGCAGCTAAGTGGCAAAGTGAACAGTGCACCTGCCCTGGAGTCAGGATTTGTGATCTCAGACACTTAAAAATTACATAGCTATATGACCTTGGGCAAGTCACTTAATCCCATTGCCTTACCAAAAAAAACAAGGCAACACAAAAAGAAATGTATGAGCAATACAACTGGAAAAACCCAAGTTTCAAAAATAAAAAGAATATAAAAAGGTAGCAGATGCTTTCTTTTTGTGTCTTGATCCCACAGTGCTTTGGGTTAGGAGATAGTGCTTCAGATTTTCTAAATGAATGGCATTCTTAAAAGGAAATTAATGTAGTGGTTAGGGGTTGACCTTAGTGTCAGAAAAATTTGGGTTCATGAAATCCCTCTTGCAAAATCTGAGTGACCCTGGATGACTGAATCACTAACTGTAAGCTTCAAGCAATCATTGAATCTCTTTGACCTTTATTTTGGTTACCTATAAATGCCCATGATAACTTCAACCATATGATGTTGCTTTGAGAATCAAAGAAGATAAGCATATTAGAACATTTTTAAAATGTGTGTGCAAACTTTAAAGTGCTATATAAATGTTAGGATATACATACACATGATAATGGACCATGCTGACCAACCAAGTGTTTGGTGGCATGACTTGTCCAATTACGTTTATTATGGGATATGCTATGTAAAGTAATCCTTCTCACTTGTCATTACCAGAATCATTCCACCCCATGACCTGATTGATAGGAAACAGGACTGGATGCTATGGAATCTCTTGGACTTGAATTTGTTTCTCTTCCTCCCTTTTGAACTAGGGTGATCCCCCTCCTTAGGAGGGGATTCTATATTATGTTGGTACCTCAGTTCAGGTCAAGGAAACCTAGGCTATCACTGAAAGAGCTTGACTCTAAATGAAGCCCAGAAATGAAGAATGGATTAGCCAAAGTGTATTATGAGAAATCAAAGAATTCCTATGTACAAGCAAACCAATATGAGATGTGAAACAAATCAAACAGGTATTTACTTTGGAAATAACTGTCTGGGATGTAACTGAATAAGTCGTGCTCTTTGGAGAATGACGAGCAGCACTGAAGTCAGTTATAGTAGGCATTACTTCATCTAATCAAATCTTATGGGGCAGTTCCAATCTTTCAACTAAATGTTCCCTGAAAGCCTCCTACATGCCCAGTCTTTATAAAGAGATACAAAGATATAAAAGCATCTATTCAGCATCTACTGAATTATTGGAATTATGTAATTTAAGAAACATGAAATCATTAGCCAGATCATAATACCTAGCAGACAATATAATTTAGTTTTCATAGGTTACTAAAATATCTAAACATTCATAATTCTATTTCATTACCAATGCAACCAAATAACTGTGCATCTAACTTCCAGGAACTTAACCCTGTGACTCAAGTTCCTTTTTGTGACTCTCCACTCATCAATACAGATTCATAAAAAGGCAATGCTTATCATTATTATTCTAAATAATTTCTATTAATAATAAAACTAATAGCTTGCACTTATTTAATTTCAAATTTCATTTAAATTTTGCAAATTTTTTTTACATGAATTTTCTCATTTCATCCTTACAGCTCTGTGAGATAAGTACCATTTTCATTTCCATTTTACAGATGAGAAGACTGAGACTAAGAGGTTAAGTGAGTTGCCCATTGTCACACAGTTAGTAAATTTCTGGGACAAGTTCTTCCTCACTCAAAATTCATCTCATAATACACATACCATCCAGCTTTCTAAATAGGTCAGGTACAGTAAGAAAAAACTTTGAAAACATAATTTTGAACTGGAATTGACCAAGGCAGTCCAGATCCAGGAAACAGAAGCAGGAAGAGCCATTAAGCAGGAGCCCCCAGGGCATGAGCCCATTGAGCCTAGGGAGGGGAGTGAAGAGAGAGAGATTGCCAAGCTCTGTCCTCTGCCCCTGGAACAGGACTCTGGGGTTCTGACCACATTCAGATCCTGATCTCAGTCTAGACCCCCCATAGAACAGCAAGGCCCCCCCCACCTCAGCCCCTTGGCGGGGGGAGGGGGTGCTTGTGGTCAATCACAGACCAGGAGGGAGGACAGAGCCTCACACACTGAGACCCTTGTGGGAGTGTCCCAAAAGCTCAGGAAGCACCCCCAAAACAGGCTAAGGCTGGGAAAATGAGCATGTAGAGAAAAAAAGAGGAACACCATTGAGAAAAATTTTGCCTGTGAGCCCAAGAAGGATCAAAACACTCAGTCTGAAGATGAGGAAGCATAAGTTCCTGCATCTAAAGATTCCAAGAAAAATAGAAATTGGGCTCAGGCTATGACAGAGCTCAAAAAAGACTTTGAAAATCAAATGAGGGAGTTAGAAGAAAAACTGGGAAAAGAAATGAGAGAGAGATGCAGGAAAAACATGAAAATGAAGTCAGCAGCTTAGTCAAGGAAATCCAAAAAAATGATGAAGAAAATAGCATGCTAAAAACTAGCTTAGGTCAAACGGATAAAACAGTTCAAAAAGTTACTGGGGAGAAGAATGCTTTAAAAAGCAGAATTGGCCAGATGGAAAAAAGAGATAAGAAAACTCTCTGAGAACAAATCCTTCAGACAAAGAATAGAACTCAGGGAGATTGATGAATTTACGAGAAATCAGGACTCAATTCTTCAAAACCAAAAGAATGAAAAATTAGAAGAAAATGTGAAACATCTCATTGAAAAACAACTTATATGGAAAACAGATTTAGGAAAGATAATTTAAAAATTATTGGAATACCTGAAAGTCATGATCAGGAAAAGAGCCTTGACATCATTTTCAAAGAATTACTACAGGAAAATTTCCCTGATATCCTAGAAGCAGAGGGCAAAATAGAAATGGAGAAAATCCACAGATTCCCCCCCACCCCCCGCCGAGAAAGAGATCCCAAAGAACCAACCTCCAGGAATATTATAGCCAAGTTCCAGAACTCCCAGGTCAAAGAGAAAATATTACAAGCATCCAGAAGGACACAATTCAGATATTGTGGAGCTGCAATCAGGATCTCACAGGACTTAGCAGCAACTACATTGGAAGCTCATGGAATATAATATACTGGAAGGCAAAAGAGCTTAGAATGCAACCGAGAATCAACTACCCAGCAAAAACGAATGTCCTCTTCCATGGAAAAAGATGGACTTTCAATGAACCGGGGGAATTTCTCTTTTTTTTTAATTTTAGAAAGGTTTTATTTATTTTATTTTGTAATACCCCCCCAATCTTGCTACCCTCCCCCCCACTCCTCACAGAAGGCAGTTTGATAATCTTTACATCATTCCCATAGTATACATTGATCTTAGTTGATTGTGATGAGAAAGAAATCATATTCCTAAGGAAGAAACATAGAGTATGAGATTTAGTAGAATTACATAATAAGATAAAATTTTTTAAAAAATTAAAGGTAATAGTCTTTGGTCTTTGTTCAAACTCTACAATTCTTTCTCAGGATACAGATGACATTCTCCATCATAGATATTCCAAAATTGTGCCTGATTGTTGTCCTGTTGGTATGAGCAAGTCCATTAAGGTTGATCATCACTCCCATGTTGCTGTTAGTATGTACAATGTTCTGATAGTTCTACTCATCTTATTCAGCATCAGTTCATGCAAATCCTTCCAGACTTCCCTGAATTTCCCATCCCTCCTGAACCAGGGGAATTTCAAATGTTCCTGTTGGAATGGCCAGAGTTGAACAGAAGGTTTGATCTTCAAATACAGGACTCAGGTGAAGCATAGAGATTGGAGGAGAGGGGGAAAATATGAGTGACATAATGATGATGAACTTCATATATTCCTGTATAGAAAAAATGACACTGATAATAATCATATGAACCTTCTCAATTAACAGAGCAGGTAGAAGGAGCTTTTATAGATGAAGCACAGGAGAAAGCTGAATTTGAAGATAAAATATGTGGTAAAAATGGAGTCAATAGAAATAAAGGGAAATGTAATGAGAGAAAGAAAAAGGAGAGGGGGAATAGGCCAAGATATTTCATATTATAAGATTTTTCTTTATTCCAATGAGCTATTGCAATGATATGGAAGGGGGGAAGCCAAGGGGGAATGAGGTAATCTTCGCTCTCATCAGAGGTGGCTAGGAGAGGAAACAGCATATATACTCAATGGGGTATAGGCATCTGGAGTAAGAAGGAGAGAAGGGGGACAGGGGGAAGGGGGGGATGTGAATGAAGGAGGAGTGGATGGACCATGGGGGGAGAGTGGTCAGATATAATGCATTTTCTTTTTTACTTCTTGCAAGGGGCTGGGATTGGAAGGCCTGTCCAGGACCATAGGGCCAGGTTGATGCTGGGCCTAAGAGGTGGTATGGGGGGCTCAGGGCCTCTTGGCCCCAGGGCCAGGGATCTGTCTGCTGTGCCACTCAGCTACCCTACAGCAGTCAGTGAAAGGAGAGAGAAAATATAGTACATGGTAGTAGAGAAATATGAAAGGAGGTAGTTGCGATCAGCAATGGCAGTGGTGGAAAAATATGGAAGTAACTTTTGTGATGGACTTATCATAAAGAATGTGATCCACCCGCGACAGAGTTGGTGGTGTTGGAACACAGACTGAAGCACATTTATTATTATTATTATTATTATTTTTGGGGGGTACAGGGCAAATGGGGCTGGGTGGCCTGCCTGGGGCCTCATAGCAGGGTGATTGTTGGGTGTCTGAGGCTGGATTTGGACCCGGGTGCTCCTGTCTCAAGGGCCAGTGCTCTGTCTGCCACCCAGCTGCCCCTACTATTATTACTATTTTATTTTATTTTAGGTCATTTTTTTCTCTTTTTTTTGGTTTTTGCAGGGCAGTGGGGTTGGGGTGACTTGCATGTCACACAGCTGGGTGATTGTTGGGTGTATGGGGCCGGAGATGGACTTGGGTACTACTGGCTCCAGGGTTGGTGCTCCGTCCACTGCGCCACCTGGCCATACCTACAATTATTACTATTATTTTCTTAATTTTAATTTTAATTTTTTCTCTCTCCTTTATCACTCAAGTGAATCTATATTTTTGGGGGCGAGGAGGTACTTTGTTTACTCTTAAACAAGAATATTTTATTAATGTATAAAAAATTGTACAAAATGAGAATAAATATTAAATAAAAAATGATAAGTACAAACTGCTATTGTATATAATTGGAAAACCAATAAAATATTTACATAATAAAAAAAGATTTGTGTGACCTAAGTCAAACACCAAAGATCTTCATTTTAATATATAGCCTATACTTGTTTTTGTGTTAACCAATTAAAATTGATTGCCATCACCCAGGAACACTTCCACTTCAAAAGACATATAAATTATGACCCCATCACCATGAGGGGTCTTTGGTGGTGACCAAATGACCATCTTTTTGTTATAAACCTACTGGCCTTATTAGTAAAATTATTAAATTACCCCCTCAAAAAGACTTTTAAAATGATTTTTATTGGTTCTTCCTCTAAGAGTAGCCATAATTCATTCATTTTTTGTAAAGTTCAATATTGTTATCTGCAGGCTAGAGAATAGAAAATGTAGATTTTGAAACAGAATACATTTTGGAGAGATCCTGTCAAAATTGTAATCTTGGAGCTGGGAGGGATTTTTAGAGACAATTTTAGAGACAATTCAGTTTGACCTCATCATGAAGCAAAAAAGGCCCAGAGAAGTTAAGTGATTTACCATTGTCACACAGCTTATAATTATAATTGGTAGAGACATCAAGGATGACATTATCACAAATGAATGTAAATCAAATTGCAATACTTGTAGAAAATGTGCTATCTGAGTTAGACAAAAAGCCACATGAGCCCAAAAGTATAGCGTCAAACAGCTTATCAGATAAACTTTGTATCGTCTCAGTTTCTATGTTTTGCAAACAAAAAATGTTCATAGGTTTGCTGAACTGAATGGCATTACAATTAACATTATATTTTGATGAGTAGAAGAATCATTATGTTAAAATAAATTGTTGCAATTAGAGCCTCTGTCTTTGGTTCTACCATAGTCTTTCCATTTTCAGTATCGTTATCTTGTTTATATGCAAGGTCTTATTGAGTTCTTCATAAAATTTCTCTGCTTTTTCATACTCAGCAATAATTGTTAGCACATAGCTTGCAATTATTTCCTGCAACCATTTTTAAAAGTTTATAATGATCATTGAATTATGAGATGACCAAATATCCTGTGAAAAAATATTTCTTGTTACTGTTGTGCATATGATAAAAACCACTTCATCAGTTTCTTAATTTGCCTCTTCTAAGAATGTTTTGGAGGGATTTCAAGGTGGACAGTAAGGATGGCATATATTACTCCATAATCCAGTTGTATATTCTGATAATTTGATGCTATTAATAACAAATGAAAATGTTGATATGGGCTAACAAGAAACTTAAATCACAACCCAAGCTGTGATATCACAGAAATACTGTACAAATCATGGCAGTCGATGGACATATTTTCCATTTGTGAGGCTTTTACTTTCTCCAGTTCCCTCTTTGTGAGAACCACTATATTCACCAGAATGTTCATAAGAGCTCCTGTTATTTTTCACCCTTGACCTTGGAGAATCATATTTTCATCATTAAGAATCATGATAAACTACTCCAAAACTGGACCAACTCCTGCTTTAGATTCTTCATCATTGTGTTTTGTGGTTGGATGATGTGTATTTGTGAAGGTATCATTGAAATGGATGATTAATTCACTTGATCACTTTTTTTTGGTAGAATTTAATGCATTGCTCATTCAAACAAATTGGTTTCTCTAGATGTGTGCTAGAGTAGAGCAATTCTAACAACATGAAAAAGTAACTCCATTAATGCTTTTACTTTCTGTTTTCTGATTTCATTTATATTGAGATCCTGATCAACACAATTTGTTTTTTTTTTTGTATTAAATGTCATTGATATAAGCCTGGTATATAAAATATCTAGAGACCTGGAAAAATCTATAAGATGAAGGGCTCCTCCCTAGTGGGTAAATCATTAAGAATATGAACAATTTTCTTTCTTTTTTTAAAAAGATGAACAATTTTCTAAAATAGGATTTCACATTGTAAATGGCTTCATGAAAACTTGTTCAAAATGATCAAATATAAGAAAAGTTCAAAGGAAAACACTCAAATTTTCACTTTATTCCAAGAAAATTGACAAAGACATTTTAAAAAATGAAAAGTTAATTTTTGGGAGAGTTGCTGTGAGAATACAATCACACTACTGGTGGAACTGTGAATTTGTCATACATTAATTTGGAATTATGCATGAAAAGAGACTAAACCATTTATGTATTTTGAATAGCTATCTCATTGCCAGGCATATAACTCAAAGAAGATCAAAGACACAAAGAAAGTCTGTTATATACCAAAATTTTCATAGCAGTACTTTTTGTCACACAAATTGAGTATCCTCAATCAAAGATTGGTTGAATAGTCTGTAGCATATAAACTTAATAGAATATTTTTAGTAAGATGTTGAATCCCGAATAATTGAAAAAATGGCTAATGATCTCAGAGAACAGAGAATGAAAATAACACCTTCTTCTTTGGAAAGAATATTGAATACATTTTCAGTTGTTTTTCCCAAACTATTTTTCTTTGTTAAAGGGCTTGTTCATTTTTTCCCAATTATCAAAGATATGATATATAGCTACAAATATTTATGATATAAAACCAAATATAATGAATGAAAACTTAAAATTATATATATATATATTACCATCTGTGGAGGGAGTACCTGGTGAGAAACTTTCATTACTAATACATATTGGCACCAATTTTTAAGTCTGCAACTTATGAATGGTTTTAGAGTTGCTTAGTGCCCTGAAGGACTAAAGGTGAAGGAGAATAAGCATTCATGAATCCTTCTAGGCTCCAGGCACTATGCTAAGTATTGTACAAATATTATTTCATTATCTCATTGATCTGTTGACTTGTCCAAGGTCATATAGTAATATGGATAAAGTTAGGACTTGAAATCAAGACTCCATGAGTCCGAGGCCTACCCTTTCTCCACTACAGCAGAGGTGTTGGGGTATACCAAGAGAAACACCGAGGAAAGAACAAAGGTCTGTATATAACATTTGTCAATCTGACCAAGGTCTTTGATATTATCAGTTATGAAAGCTTATGGCAAAATTTAGTTCCTGAGAAGTTCATCAATATTGCATATCAGTTTCATGATGGCATGCTTGTATGGTTCTGGATAATAGAAGATAGTCTCTTGCTTTCCCAGCGATCAATAAACTGAAGCCAGACTAAGTGTGTTCCCATGCTTTTTAGTATGTTGCATTCAGTGATACTGTTGGATGACTTCAATGAGAATGCAAATGGCATCAAGGTCAATTGCTACACTGATGGCAATTTAACTTGATAAGGTTAGTTTAGCTAACTAAATTGGAATGTATGACTTTTTGTAGGCAAACAACTGTGCACTCAATGCAGTTATTGAGATTGAGATGCAACAAAATGTGGACAGATTCTCTGTTGCTTTTGCTAATTTTAACTTATCAGTCAATACCAAGAAAGCAAAAATTCTCTACCAGCAACATCACACCATCCCTATGTGAAATCATTCATTATATAGCAAATGAAGAAATTTTGAATGCTGTGGAGATGTTCATTTGCCTTAGCAGTACATTTTCCAAGGTTGTACACATAGATTATAAAGTTGATGCATGGATTGTCAGAGCTCTGAGGAAAAAGTATAGTGTTAAACACTTTACCAAACTGAAGATTACAGAACTGGTGTGTTGACCTATGTATTACATGCCTGTATAAATTCAATAGTATATAACCTGTATGCCAGGAAACTGAATTGCTTCCATTTGAATTGTTTTAGCAAGATATTTAAGATTACTTGGCAATATAAGCTATTGGACACTGAGGTCCCTTCCTTAGCTGAAGTGTCAAACATTCAAACCCTACTGTATAAGGTGAAATTCTGATGGATTGACTACTTTGGTCGAATGCCAAATGTATGTTTGCCTTATGAAAACATATGGGTCCTTCTATGTTCCAGGAACTATGAAAAAGTGTTTTACGAATATTATTTATTATATCATTCAATCTTGTGACTTCTCCAATGTCATACAGTGATATGGATTAGAGATGAGAATTGAATCCGATACTTCCTGGGTCTGAGGACTACCTTCTCTCCACTACAGCAGAAGTGTTGGGGTATACCTAGAGAAACACCAAGATAAGTGCTCACACAAGGCAAGCACTCACATGCAGATCAGAAGAAGCAATATGAGGACACTCTCAAGGTCTTTCTGAAGAACTTTGGAATCAACTGTGAGACACAGGATACAGTGGCATAGTGTCAACCAGCATGCTGTGCCTGTATCAAAGAAGGTTCTGTGCTCTATTTGCAAAGCAGAATTGCAGTACCCCAAAAGAAATGTGAGATGCACTTTCAAAGTTCTTCTGGACTATTTGTATCCAACCTGTGGTATTTATCAGACTGATTAGCCATAGTTGTGTATACTATACCTTGACCTTAAGATAGTGATATAATTTTGGGTCTCAAAAAGAATGAAGGACAACAACCAACCAGCCAAAAAACCAAAAACAGAGCTGTCAAACATGCTGTCTCAGTGCCAGATTAAAATACAAATTAAACTGTAATTGGGAAATAGTTAACAAATTGAACAAAACAACAAAATTTTATAGGTGATATGATAATTTAAAACTAATTGAATATATATCCTGCAGGATTAGGGACTCACCCTTCAATTTATTTGACATTACTATATAAGTCAATCCAGCCTTTCCCCACAATTTATCAGGGAGGATAGCAGATAGGTATGAGCTTTATTTTCATATAAGATAGAGAGATGATAGGAGAGGAAAAATAAGTTTACAGAAAGTTTGCTGAACAGCATGAATTAAAATGGAACATTCTAAAAAGCATTGAAGGAGAAAATTTAAAGGATTACAAATAAAAAATGGAAATGCCATAAGATCTGTAACAAATTTTTATATCTTTCAGTGTCAATGGAGTTAATATATGTGACCTTTATCATCAGAGTCCTTGATATATTGTATAGGAAAATATAAGTGGTCTGTCCTAGTCTAACTAAACTGTCTTGGTTTATTTTAGTGCATCATATGTATATGTATGTATATATATATATATGTATATATATATATATATATATATATATATATATATATATATATATATATATATAATCCAAAATGAATCAGGGATGCAGGCCAAAGGGATGTTGAAATGGAGATCTAGGTATGCAAGTGAGAGAGACACAGAGAGATAGAGAGACTGAGAGACAGTGAAACAGAAAGAGAGAAAGACAGAGAGACAGAGACAGAGACAAAGAGAGACAGAGAGACAAGAGAGACAGGTAGTCAGAGGCAGAGACAAAGAAAAAGAGAGAGGGATTTTTCTCTCCTTTCCTTTCCACCTTCACATAGATTTTGTTCAGAACTACCCCCAATACATAGCTCCATTTTTTCAATTGCACAAATCAGAAAAAAAACCTTGAATTTAAAGGAGTTAAATTACTCATGCAATGTTTCACAGCTTAAGAGACAACATAACACAATTAATAGAGTACTGGACTTGAAATTAGGAATACATTGGTATAAATCACTGTAGTCACTTGCTAACTATGTGACCCTGGGAAAGAATTTAATAACTCTGTGCATCAGTTTCTTTACTTGCAAAAAATGAGGATTGAATTAGGTGACCCTTAGTGTCCCTTCCAGTTCTAAGTTTAATCCTCACATTTTGCTAAAATTGTAGCTGTCTCAAATCTAGATCTTCTAGTATCATTGTATTATGCCAAAGTAGTGAAAAGAAAATGCAAAATACTAGTGTTATAATATTGATGATTATTTTGTCTATCATCCTCAAAGAAGACTATGACTTCAGGAATGTGATACCATGAAAAGTATGTGAATTGGATTTGAGTGAGGGAGTGTTATGCAATTAGAAATCTAACTTTCTCCTCCAAAGCCATCTAGGTCCAGTGACAAGAAATGAATCAAGATGACTGGAGATGATCCTGGATGCAAGGCAATTAGTGTTACATGACTTGCCCAAGGTCACCCAGCTAGTAAGTGCCAAGTGTCTGAGGCCAAATTTGAGCTCAGGTCCTTCTGACTCCAGGGCTGGTGCTCTAACCAACATACCACCTAGTTGCCTAGCTTGATGTTTTAATATTAAATAAATAATGAAGAATTCAGTCTATTTAATATCACTTTCTATGGGATATCTTTTACTTGTTTTCTGACTTAGTTTTGAAACAGTAATCCAATTTATTTTTTTTTCTTTAAGCATGCTTTTATAGCATACAAGATCCAAGGAGAAGATTTACAATTTTGTTAAAAAATTATTTTATGTTCAATTCCCTATTGAAACCCAGGTATCTCTCTCAGTGTTATCTTGTGAAGAAAATAGTGAATCTATTTTTATTTCCACTATCACTAGGCATTATTGGTTTGAGTAGAAATTCATTACTTTCTTAATAAAAAGAGACAGAATGGAGGCTTCCTGGAAAAATAAATCAACTTGTGTTAGAATAATGGTTTAAATCTCTATGCAGAACCATCTGGAACACAATGGAGGCAAAACAAGATTTAGTCTTTAAGATCTCCATGTTACTTAATCTTAACAGACAACTTGGCTGCTATCACATTAACATTTCAGTATATTATCCAGAACAAAACTCTATGAAATGTAATGTGTGAAGTGACCTAACATTAGGATTTGATCATAATTGGGTTTCTTAGGCAATTCTTAGCCTATGCAAAAAAAAGGTTGTGGTATCAAACTCTGAAATTGTGTTATCTCCTTCTCGTGGGGAAAGCAGTGGTAAAGTGCCTAGTCTGATTTTATTAATTCTAACTTCCATTGAGCAGCAATCACTGTGGTTTGAATCAGAGTTCAGAATTAGGTATATTATTGAAGACAACCAGAGCTCTGATACAATTTTTTAATAAGTAGGAAGGGAAGAAGGGAATGTTGTCAGGTCTCAGTATCAATTAAATAAATGGTCTTTGATTTAAGAGAAGGTGAAGTGATTGTGCAGAGCTGAATAAAATCATTCTAAGGATAGGTCTTCAGGTCACAGAACTGAAGGAAATTCATAGGTCTTTTAGTCCAATCTGTACCTGAATGAGAATCTTCTCAACATCCTTGAGAAGTATTTAGTCAGCCTACATGTGAAGACTTCAATGAAAGAAAAATCACTCCTCAGGTTAGTTCATTCCACACTCAATAGTGTAGTGTTAAGTTTTTATTATCCTCTCACATCCCCTGAACTTTCTAGAAATTCCACACACAGTGCCTAATTTCTCCCTTTGGAGGAAAATAATAAGATCCATCATACCTCCACAGGATAATCCTTAATTTATTCTCAGGTTAATTTTCCCTATTCTTTCAAATAATCCTCATATAACATTGTCTCTAGTCTTCCTATAATCTTCATTTCCTAATTCTGGAGATGCTCCAGTTTGTTTTCTTCTTTCCTAAATTATGAATCCTAGAAATTAGCATGATATTTTTAATATATTATTACCATAATAGAGTACAATGACACTCATTACTTTTATTATAGAAAATATGAATGTCACTTAAACTTTGTCACACTCTTGAAGCATAGAAAGTTTTCAATTATTAAATTCTACAATAAATTTTCAGATTTATTGATGCTTTGTAATGCCTTTGAACTGTATTAAAATACTGACCAGTTGTCTTTTGGAATATAAGTGACAGACTAAATTTATTCCTACTAAAACATCAGCCTATTAGATTGTTTTAACCTGTTATCATTTTTAAAATTTAAGTCCAGAACTAAGATTTTTCCAGTATGTTAACTATCCATTGCACATCTTCTGATTAGATCAACATGTCATCTATGTCTTCAATACAAATCAAAGAAAAACTTTTCTAAAAGAATGCTTTCCCCAAATTGACAAGTCCATGGATGAATACTCATTAAGTTCTATCATTAAACGTATTCTGAATTTAGTTACTTGTTCTATGATCCCCTCAAATCTAATTATTTTTCTTCCATATTATTTCCCTAATCCATTACTTTATTAACCTTGACAAAAAAGGAAATGAAGTTACTTTGCAATGGCTTTCTTGATTAGTCATGCTATGTTTTAGGTATAATAACAATAATTAGCAATTATATAGCTCTTTAAGTTTTGGAAAACACTTTATGTACTTTATCCCATTTGATCCTTGCAACATTTCTCTTTTTTCTGAAATGTCTAAACCAAGTGTTACAGGGAATAACTTGCCCAGAGGGAAGCCTGTCCATGTGAAAGAATGTTCTGTAGAAAGAGAAAGGCATCAGACTTCACTTAGAGACAACCCATATTTATGGTGGGCCTTACAAAGTTCACAAAGTTCTATCTTCTAAATATACCTTTGAGGAAAGTGGGTAGTTAGTTATAATCTTCCTTTTACAGATGAAACTAAGACTTGGAGAGGTTAAGTGGCATACTCATTCAACTCCCAATTAATAAGCATCAGAGTTGAAACTGAGACCAAGAACTTCAAACTCCAGGTACATTGTTGCTTCTAATTTAACATACAGCCTCCATGGAAGTGCACAGGGGTTATAAAGGTTTCTAATCTATATTCAGGGGCAGCTAGTTGGTGCAATGGATAGAGCACCAGCTCCGGAGTCAGGAGGACCTGAATTCAAATCCTGTCTCAAATACTTAATAATTACCTAGCTATGTAACCTTGGGCAAATCACTTACACCGCCCCCACTGCCTTGCAAAAACCAAAAAATAAAATAAAATCCTATATTCATCCATCCACCATCCTTTGACTAGAAATTTCTTAAAGTTCAAATAATATAGTAGTTTGCCAATAAAAAACTTAACTAAAATTGTCAGTCAATTGAATATTGATACCTTTCTACTTTTCCAATTAAAAAGAGGTGGGGATTTTTTTCAACATATTTCATTTCATTCAACAGAATTCATTTCGACAGATATTGGAGTACCCACTACCTGGAAGGTGTGTGAGTGGGAGTGTGTTTGCTTTCTGGGACATCACATGAAAAATGTAGAGATAGATTCCAGTTATACTCCCCAGATAAAGGGAAAATGTACTGCTCTCTGGCCAGTTTTTGTTGGTGGTTTTAATCTAACACTATCTGTCTTTTTGTTTTTTGTTCTTAGTTTTTGCTAAGCAATGGGGTTAAGTGGCTTGCTCAAGGCTACACAGATAGGTAATTATTAAGTGTCTGAGGTTTGAATTCAGATCCTCCTGGCTCCACTGCCCGTGCTCTATCCACTGCGCCACCTAGCCGCCCCTAATGCTATCTGTTTAACCTTACAAACCCTTAGACAAATAAACCCAAGAATACTCCAAAATATATGAATGAACAAGATTTTGGGGAGCCATGCAATCATACAAATATAGGGGAGCATACAGAAATTCTTGGTGTTATATTCCTCTCAAAGAGTCTGCCATATTTCATGATAATAATTTGCTCCTCACATTATTATTATTATTATAAGCCTGACTCATTCCCTGGGTAGACTTCTCTACCTCTAGCAGTCTCATCTTTTTGTTATTACCCTACTCTGGCTCCTCTCTCTATATTTTCTTCCACCTTCGGAATGTAAGCTTTTTGAGAGAAGGGGAGCTTTTGTTTGTTTGTAATTGTATCCATAGCATTCACTACTATGCTCAGTTCATCATGAGTAAGTGATCTTTCTTGCTTTCCAAAAAGTGGTGAGCATTTGAATTAGTCAATTTTATCTAATTAGTTAGATGGAGGTCAAACTACTCCTGGGTAATTTGAGCCACAGCAGGTGGACCAAGAGTAGGAATTGTAATGTGTCTCTGAATAGAAGCAAATTGAATGATTTCTGTTTCCCCATACTAACTGCTCTCCTCTGCACGACCTCTAGCAGACAGGCAGATAAACCCCACCTTTAAACCCAGATAGACCACGTCAGTCCTCAGAGATCTGCTTCCTGCTATACTTAGTAAATTCATTGTATGCAAAACTCACCTCAACACATTCACTGGATTAAATAGGGGTGATTGGGATAAGTGCACTTACTTTTCCCAATTACTTGTCTTTCTCTGGCCATGTTGCATATTTGCATACCACTGCCTCATTATAGGAATACAGTTTTTAAGAATCTTCACTTAAATAATACTGTTGAATTCCATTTACCCTCTTCATCATACTGAGAATTTTTTACCCCCTACAGAGGAATTCCTTTACCCAGTTGGCATGAGACCCATACACACATAGATGAATATATATATATATATATATATATGTGTATGTATATAGGTGTACATCTAAATCTATATATCTCTGTCTGAAAATACATAAGATGAGAGATGACAGAGTGAAGGAGTTGGAAGTCACAGGCAGATATGTCTGGTTTGAAGTGTTTACGAGTACCATATTTCTTCAAAGCTAAAGGGACACAGGTGCTATGAGGTTTAAGTTGACTCAACATTCCATTGACAGGATTTTTAAGTTCAGATCTCCAGAACCAAAATGCTTTAGAATCACAAGGACATTTAAAGGAATCTTCAGGTAGAATGAATAGAGAGACCTAACATCAGAGTTAGGAATACTTGGGTTCAAATTGTACTTCAGACATATAGCTAGCAGTGTGAGTTTAGGTGAATCACTTAATCGTTCATGCAGTACACTGACCATAAATTGGCAAAGAAGATGCTGTTCTTAAAAAAGATTAAAACTCAAGAATTTCCCTTACCAACTATAACATAGATTCACTCCATAAACCAGAGAAAATTCACAAGTGGACATTAATCCTTTTATTACCTTGACCCTTTTGTTCTTCCTCACCCAGAAACTCTCTCAATACTTAGGTATCATCTTTTTTCCTCTTTCTTTTCTGTGATTGCAATTGACTAAGAAATTATTTCAGTGTTTCATAATTTAGAGAATTTGATAAAAAAGATAGGATAACTTTAGGGAATGGGTCAGGAACTTTCCTTTTCCTTGTAAAAACAAGTTAAAATAAAACTTTTCTTTAAATTGGTTTTAATTATATGGACAGATAACAAAGATGAATTTTGCCATATAGCAAGGCAGTAGGTATGTATTTCTTTTGTATTCTACCTGAGTTCTTAGAGACCATGAGGGTACAACTACTTTAAATGTCATATTGCCACAGGAGAACAATATATCTATTGAGATCGAAAAGACAAGCATTAGTTACAGAAGCAGTATTAATTTTAGGAGCTATGAGGTAAATGAATGTTTTCAGGTGTGCATGTGCTTGATAAGGCAAGTTTTATTGTGGGAGAGTTATACTTTATGTAATGACAAATCTGGTAAATATTTAATAGAAGGTATTTTTAAATGCCCTAAACCTTTGACTAAAGTGACCTTTAAGAGGCAGAAATTGATGAATACTAAAATTTGGTTCAAGAGAAAACAAAGAACATCAACTCACTGGAAGACAGTAATTCCTTAATAACAACAGAAAGGTTATATTAAAACAAGATGGTTCCTGAATAGCTTTTGAAATGAAAAAATCAACTAGTTACTTTTCTGTCACTATTTTGTAACAAAGTCTATAAAATAGTGATAGAATATTAATGTAGAAGTCCACTACTTCTACAAATGGGACACTAATTATAACACTGCTAAGTGGCCCTATTTTTTAAATATCATTGTGCTGGCATCTTTAGCAAATAAATGAGGAGCAGGGCTACTTTAAAGAACAACTAAAGAGGAGGGATGCATTTTTTTGAGATTAACTACAATAATTGCAATATACCAAGCTCTTACTATTTCTTTGCTTTCTAGCAGATAAATCCTGCTACATCTCTATCCAAAATAGTGATATTTTTGTTTTTTCAATAAGAAATTTTGGACAATGCTTCACAGGACATCTACAGTAAAACAAACAAAAAATACCTCTTCTATACTAGCTCCTCTCTCCTTACTTACCTTTACTTTCCTTTATTACTTCCACATAAATAAAATTTGAATAAATTTTATAGTGATGTCATACACTCTCCTTCAGTCAGTGCCTGCTTTCATAACCCCCAGTGATAATGTACTTATCAAAGTCATTGAAGGAGAGATTTAGAAAGCAAATTTTTCATAATCATGACTGTCATAGATACTTAGATTCTATTTATATAATTCCTTTGACCTTTTTTTCTGCATGCATTGAAGTCTAATTGAATTTTTTGGTTGTTTTTCATGGCAATGGGGTTAGGTGACTTGTTCAAAGTCACATAGCCAGGTAATTATCAAGTGTCTGAGGCTAGATTCAGACTCAGGTTCTTCTAACTCCAGGGCCACTGAACCACCTAGCTGACCCCAGTCTATTTGAATTTTTAATAGAATCTATTTATTTTCTAGTACCTGTTTTGTATCTATCAATAATAGTTTGATGAAAAGTGGGTGAAAACAGTATAAAGGCATGCAAACTTTGCCAAGGTGTACCAAGAGCCCAAGTGTTAATTGCTTTGTGGATTCTTTTTATTCTTTAGAGGACATTCATAGAAGTGAACTTCTAGTGTCCATTTTCTCTTTGAGCTCTTCAAAAAGTAATGAATAGAGCTGTATGATATCCTCATATCATGGAATGTCAATTTTTTTTCTTTATCTCTGAGTTCATTAATACTGTGGAGGGAGTAGAGTTGGTAAAAGAAAAATTAGAAATCATTTAATCCATCTTGTTCCTTTTACAGAAGGTTATATCTGGGTCACAGAAGTAGCAAGTACAATAATAGTATGTGTTAGGGACTCCATCACAGATCTCCTTACTCCAATGTAGGTTTATATTTATATATACACATGAACATTAGCACACAATATACATGACTGAACTTGGCACCTAAAAAGGAGGTTTAGGGGGCAGCTAGGTGGCACAGTGGATAGAGCACCGGCCCTGAAGTCAGGAGTACCTGAGTTCAAATCCAACCTCAGACACTTAATAATTGCCTAGCTGTGTGACCTTGGGCAAGTCACTTAACCCCATTGCCTTAAATAAATGAAGAAAGGTTTTAAAGAGAAAACAACATCAATAAAAATGGAGGTCAGCTGGATAAAGGGGATAAAATAAGTGTTCTGGGAATCCAGAGTTGGAGGAGGAAGAGATAAAACAGGTGAATAGGAAACTGATGAGGGAGAGGGTTAATTAAGGGTCTGAGATGAAGGCAGTCACTCACAATAAAGATGAATTCAATCTAGGTCTGTAAAAGAAGGAAAATAGGGTGCTAGTGTTAGCTTCTATTCATCTTGGGTAGGACCTGAAGGGTGACAATGGAAGCCTAAATGAGCAATAGATTGGACAGTTAAGAATCAACTCCAAACTGCCTGGATTCTGACTTCATTATTCAAATGAATTTGCTCTTTTCAAAGTTATTATTAATTTTGTATCTGCTAAGTCTAATGAATTTTTCTCAGTCCTCATTCTTCTTGACTTCTCTAAAGCCTTTGACACTGTTCAAAAGTCTTTTCTCAATAATTTCCTTTCTATCAACTTTCATGACATTGTTCTCTTTTGTTTCTCTTATCTATTTATTAATTCCCCAGTTTCCTTTGCTGGATTCCTAAAACTCTGCTGTGGGTCCTTTTCTCTTCCTTCTCTGTAACTGTTGCCCTTGATGATGCCATCAGGTACCATTAATTCAATTGTTAACAAACGCAATGCAGGTGATTTTTCATATTTAGCCAGCCCCAAATTCTTTTCTTACCTCCAATATCCAAAATCCTTTGATATTGCCACAGGAGAACAATGTATCTCTTGAGATCAAAAAGACAAGCATTAGTTACAGAAGCAGTACTCATTTTATGAGGTAAATGAATGTTTTCAGGTGTGTATGTGCTTGATAGGATTATTTTTATTGTGGGAGAGTTATAATTTATGTAATGACAATTTGAGTGTCACTAATTAAATGCTCCATTTCAAATTCAGCACATCCAAGATTGAAACCATTCTTTCCTCCAAACCCTCTCTTCTATCTAATTTCTCTGTACTGTTAAAGCTACTACAGTCACTGAAGTTCACAAATCATATATCATTCTCAAGTCCTCACATTTTCTTACTGAACCCAAATCCATCTAATTGGCAAGTCTTGCTAACTCTATTTTTATTGATGTCTTTCCTTTATGGTACCCTCTCTCTCCTTTGACACTGCCACTACCCTAGAACAGACTGTTTTCACCTCATGGCTTGACTATTACAATAGCTAGTACTATATTCCTGCTGCAAGTCTCTAGTCCATACTCCACTTTGTCACCAAATTGATCTTCCTTAAACAGGTCTGACCACATCACCTTCCCTACTTCCACCCTTACTCAATAAATCCCACTGCCTCCTTTTTACTATCAGGATAAAATACTGTTTGACCTTTAAAGTAATTTATAACCTGGTCATTTTAGCTTTCCAGTCTTTTTATATCTTCTCTCTACATATTCCTTCCTATTATTTGCCCAAGACATCCTGATCATAGACCTCCCTTTTAATGACTTGCCCCTCATAACCGGATTTCTCTCCTTTCTCATATCTGCCTTTCTACTTCTGTTAAATTCCAACTAAAATCTTCTTATGTGTGAAGACTTTCCCTTTCCCCCGTAGAACTACAGCTTTCCCTCTGAGATTTTCTCCAATTTATCCAGGACAAATCTCATTTATACATAGTTGATTACATGCTGTCACCCCTATTAGAGTGTTAGTTTCTTGAGAGCAATGTTTATTTTTGTTTATTTGTTGGTTTTTTTGGTATTCCCAGTATTTAGCACAGTGTACATGCAACAGTCATATTTGCTGTGAGATGCTGAGTTTTCTTACTGCTCTCTTCTTGATGTTCTTATCCTTATTTCTCCATTAGTTTGCCTCCTGGTCTTTACCCATCTCACTTTTATCTCTGAACTTCCCAGATGATTTCTGGATCACTCTTTTCCCCAATTCTACATCTCCATTGCTCCAATTGATTTCTTAAAACTATTCAGTTTTCAGTTTCCCTAATCCGATTCCTTTTCCTCTCCGAGTCCTGTTTTAAATGTATTTCTTTCAGATATTCCTTTTTCCATTCTAGCACTAGATTGTGCTTGGGATTGAGTTACAAAAGCATTTTCTTTTTTTTTTTTTTGAATCAAATTTCAAGCTGAGGAAGGAGGTAAAGAAAGGGAGATTTTGAGAGAGATTGTCTGAGTCTATACAATGGATAAGTGTGAATTGCAGGTCTACTTAAAGTAGTAGAATGACATCATTTCTCAACAGATTATAAGGAAGAATGATTTTGGCACATAGTACAGGGGTATAAAAAGAGTTAAAGAAAATGGCTAGATCAAGGGAGATCATTTAAAAGGTAATTATAATGGTTTAGACAGATAATAGCAACCTAAAATATGGTGCTAGCAGAGAGAGAGAGAGAGAGGAAAGATAGAAGGTGAGAGATTTTTTTGTTTGTTTGTTTTGCAAGGCAGTGGGGTTAAGTGGCTTGCCCAAGGCCACACAGCTAGGTAATTAATTAAGTTTTGAGGTCACATTTGAACTCAGGTACTCCTGACTTCAGGGTTGGTGTGTTCTATTCACTGCACCATCTAGCCTCCCAAAAGGTGAGAGATTTTGAAGGTAGAATTGACAGGATTTAGAGACTGATTGGATTTGGAGTGAGTTGAAGGCTTATGCTTAAAACCATGGATTTTTTATATTGTGTTCAATCTAACAATGATGAGTCTTTGACAACAGTGACAAATCTACTACCCAGGGCTGCATGGGCCTTCAATAGTCCTGAGGAACCAGGGGAAATGTAATTGGGAAATATTTGGCAAAATAAATGAAAAATCCAATGAATTAGATAATATTATATGTTAAGGCTAAGTCAATATGAGCCCACAGGCCCCAATATGAATGAATGACTTCTATTTCTATTTCAGTTTGAAACCTCTTCTTTTAAAACCAGATGTTCCCCCTGTAATTTTTTACATATTTAAGGCCAAGGGGTAGCAATTTACAAAGGATAATAAAGCCCTCATTTGCTAAAAATCATTTGGTATTACAGAAGTATTTCAAGGCAACAAATTTCAGAGGAAAAAAGCAATTGATTTGGTGTCAGAGGGCTTCCCTATCTTTCACTTACTACTTCTGTGTCTTTGGGCAGTCATTTAACTTCTATGGGTCCCAGTTTCTCTATCTGAAAAAAGGGGGTTAAATTATACATCTTTTAAGGTATTTTCCAGCTCTTAATCAGTGATCTTTCAAAGGAGGTTTCAAGATATGATGAAATGTATTTTAATCAGGGCAGTGGCTTTTCATCATTCATGGACAATTTTTAAAGATCTATTTTCAATAAAAAAATCTGCATATTTCAAATTGCCCTGTGACAAATATAAAATGAGACAGGTAAAACATTTTACTATCTGAATTATGTGGAAATCTTTAGATTACCAAGGATATATGTATTAATTTTTGCAAGGCAATGGGGTTAAGCGGCTTGCTCAAGGCCACACTGCTAGGTAATTATTAAGTGTCTGAGGCTGAATTTGAACCCAGGTACTCCTGACTCCAGGGCCGGTGCTTTATCCACTGCGCCACCTAGTCACCCTACCAAGGATTTTTTAAAACGAGAATTGACTATGCCTGTAGCAATAGCCATTTTGTCTTGTATTTCTTCCTTCTTTCTTTTTCAAAAGCTGTTTTGCCTAGTCAAATTGTACTACTGGAAATTGAATTAATTCCATGTTTAAATGCCATATTTTATCTCTCTTAATTGAATTTTAACATTAATTTGAGCCATCTTTTGGAAAGTCTTACTTTAACCAGTAAAATCAATAAGAGAACTAAAGGAGTATAAGGCTTCCTTGGTCCAAGCAGAAAATAAATTTTCTTTCTTCTTTTCCTCCTCTTCCTCTTCCTTTTTCTCCTCCTGTTACTCTTCTTCTTCCTCCTGCTCCACTTCCTCCTCCTCCTCTCTTTCCTCCTGTTCCTTCTCTTCTTTATCTTCCTCTTCTTCCTTTTTCTCCTCCTCCTCCTCCTCCTCCTTTTTATCTTCCTCCTCCTCTTCCATCTTACCCCCTCATTCTTCTTGTTCTTGTTTTTCTGCCTTCCTCCTCTTCTTTGCCTTTTCCTCATTCTCCTCTTCTCCCTCCTCTCTCTCTTTTATCATCATTATCATCAACAACTACTAGAAATTATAGAATGCTTTAAGATTTGCAAAGTGCTTTCAAATATTATTTTATCTTCAAAACAATCTCAAAAAAGAGATATAGTATTATTGCTATTATTATTATTATTATTATCATTATTATTATTATTACCACCTTATAGTTGAGTAAATTGAGACACTTTCCCTGAATCACATAGATATTTTAAGTGTCTAAGGTGGAACTTTTGCTGATCAGAACAAGTTCCTATCCATTTGGCAAAAAAATATGAAAGGATAAAGGATATTGTTTTTAGGGTTGTGAGGAAATACGTACTCTAAAGAATTGTTGATAGTACTACAAATTTATGCATGCATTTAGGAGAGCAATATCTATTCTATTTGTAATAGCAGAAAACATAAACTACCTACATAACCAAGAACTGACAAATTACTGAATAAATTATGGAGTATTAATATAATGAATACTATGCTGTCATATAATAATAAAATGAAATATAGAAGAAATGGAAAGATCCATATGAGATTAGGTTGAGTGAAATCATATATGTCAAAAAAACTGGAAAGATAGAACTAAGGAAAGGAAGGATGAGAAGAGGAAAGAATAAAGAAAAGAAAGAACAAAAGGAAGGAATGGAGGTGAAAGAGAAGAAAAAGAGGCGGGAGGGAGGGAGAAAGGAAGAATGGGAGGAAAGAAGGAACAAAGAATAGAGGAAGGAAGAAAGGAAAAAAGGGAGAAGAGAGATGGAAAAGAAGGAAGAAGAGGGAAAGAGGGAGAATGGGACGAAAGGGAGGAAAGAAGGAAAACAGGAAGGATGGGAGAGAGGGTGGAAGAAAGGGAAAAAAAGGAAAGAAAGAATACAAACAGGTCAAAGGAGGCCAAATTTTAGACCTGGAAAGGGACATGGAACAAAAGCAACTTATTTTCATCTTTGTTGCACATGAAATCTTTTGATTCAAAAATTTATTTAAGTCTAAATGATTTGGGTAAGATATTTTTCCATTATTTTTTGTTGATAGGGATTAAATTCATAATTAAAATAAAAAACTATGGTTGACCTCTCTGTAACAAATGCTTTTGGTTTAAATTGGGACTAGTCTGTTGGCATGTCTTTTATTTCCTTTTGGTGTGTGCAAGAAACTAAAGAGAGCTTATACAAAATGTGTGCTCTTTTATAGATTTTGATTTATTACGTGGTACTCATGTGTATTTTTAAATTTTGAGAGTTTGCTACTAGACAAAATGTTTTGACTGATGACAAACACATATTCAGGTGAATAATTGATCCACAGAAAGCAAGAATATAATAATAATAATAATAATGTAGATGAAATCTAGTAAAATACACTATGTCTACACGCAAAAATATTTATAGCAGTTCTTTTTGTGGTGGCAAAGAATTGGAAATTGAAGGCATGACTATCAATTGGGGAATGACTACACAAGTGGTATATGGTTGTAATGGGATATTATTGCACTATAAGAAATGATAGGGGGGGGGTCCTTTCAGAAAAGTCTGGAAAGACTTACATGATGCAAAGTGAAGTGGACAGAACCAGGCGAACATTGTACATAGTAACAATAATGTTGTTTGATGAACAACAATGAATGACTTAGGTATTCTCATCAATACAATGGTATCAAGACAATTTTGAAGAATTTATGAAGAAAAATGTTATTCATCTCCAGACAAAGAACTGATATAGTCTGAAAGCAGAGCAAAGCATACTTTTTAAACTTTGTTTTTTCTGGGGGATTTTTGTCTGTGTTTTCTTTTACACCATTCCCAATATGAAAATATTTTTTTTCATGGCTGCACATATTTAATCTTTATAAAATTGCTTGCCTTTGATCTAAAGGGAGAGGAATATAGGGAGTGGAACTGGGGAGGGAGGGAAAGAAAGAATTTGGAATTCAAAATTTTAAGATATGAATATTAAAATGGTTTTACATGTACTTGGAATAATGATATACTATTTTAAAACATCAATGTTTTGCATGTTTTGCAGTCATGCAATCTTTTTTTTAATTTTTTTTTGTTTTTTGCAAGGAGATGGGGTTAAGTGACTTGCCCAGGGTAGCAGGGCTAGGTAACTATTAAATGTCTGAGACCAGATTTGATCTCAAATCCTCCTGACTCCTGGGTCAGTGCTCTATCCACTGTACTACCTAGCTTCCCCCAAAAGTCATGCAATCTTAACCCCTTGATAACTATTTTTCCTTAAACTTTCTTTAATTCAACCTTTCTTATTTTAATATTGAAAAATATAGTTCCAGGAGGCCTCAGAAGTCATCTAGTCTAACCCCCTAATTTCATAAATAACTCTCAAAAAAGTTAAATTATTTTCCCAAGGCTGACTATTATTTAGCAGCTGAGATAATATTTGAATTTAGCAGTTTTCATTCCAAATCCAGACTACTTTATACCACATTATACTTTATCCTTGTGTCTAAGGAATGACCTGAATCTAGATCTTTGTGATTCCAAGATTGTTCATCTAATATCATTAGTTTTTTCTCTTGGTGAGCAAAATTTGGTTATAACTTAAGTCTATATATTTAGCCTCGTTTTCCCCTTTGAACTGTAGCCTATCACTATGGGTGTCTATTAGACAAACCATCTGGATATCAATTTGACAGCTTATCTTTCCCCTTAATTCTATCATATTTCCCCATTTCTGTTGAAAAAGTACCATTCTCTTACATTCATTTCTGATTCTTAACCCTTAGGTCAGTAGTGACATTTGTCTTTTCTCATCTATTCACATGATCACAATTTTAATCTTGTCTTGATTCCTTCCTCCAACCTCTCCTCCTTTAGTCCATCAATCCATTCCTCATGTCTATTTATCAAAATTTTAAATCTGATTCTTTATTGCTATTGAAAAGGTGACATCATAGATAAATTAATAGACCAAGAAATACTGTATCAGATCTATGGAAAGGGGATAAATTTGTGACAAAACAAGAATTAGAATACATTATAAGATGCAAAGTGAATGATTTTGACCATACTAAATTAAAAAAAGGTTTTGCACTAATAAAATCAATGCTGCTAAAATTATAAGGAAAGCAAAAAGCTGGGAAACAATCTTCACAACTACGAATTCTGATAAAGGTCTCATTTCTAATTGCATCAAATTTATAAGGTTACAAGTAATTCTCCAATTGATAAATTGTCAAAGGATATGAACAGACAGTTTTCAAATGAAGAAATTTAATCTATATATAAAAAATGCTCCAAATCATTATTGATTAGAGAAATGCAAATTGAAACAATGAGGCATCTTCTCACACCTATCCTATTGGCCAAGATGAGAAAAAGGGAAAATGATCAATATTGGAGAGGTTGTGGGAGGAATGGGATATTGATGCATTGCTGCTGTAGTCATGAATGGATACAACATTCTGGAGAACAATATGGAACTGTGTCTGAAGAACAATAAAATGTTCATTCTCTTTGACCCAGCAATTCCAATTCTTGACTTTTAGCCAGAAGAAATGATAAAAAAAAATAGGAAAAGTCCCACTTGTTCTAAACTACATAGCAGCTCTTTTTGTAGTGTTAAAGAATTAAAATTGAGGAGATGCCCATCAATTGGGGAATGGCTAAACAAGTTATGGTACATGAATTATGGAATATTCTTGTTCAATAAAAATCATTAATAGTCAAACTCTAGAGAAGGAAGAAATGACTTACAGGATCTGATGCTGAGCTAAGGGAGCAGAACCAAGAGAACACTGTTACACATCTCTAACAGCATTGTGAGATGATCAGCCTCGATGGATGCAGCAACTCTTAGTAGTTAAGAGAGCTAGGATAACCATTTTAGCCCAACTATGGACAATGTTATTCCAATCCAGAGGAAGAAAAAAAGCAAAACAAATAAAAAACAACCCTTCAGTATCTGCCAAACACTTTATAAAAATTATCTCTTATGGGTCTTTTTCCCTTAATCCTAATCCTTCATACCAAAAATGATTAATCTATAAACATGTTTATAAAAAATACGCATTTACAATGCTAGCCTGACTGTTTGCTGCTGAGGGGAGGGGAGTGGGAAGGGAGGTGGAAGGAAATTTATAGGTATACAAGACAATGGCAATATTGGATATGGTTGAAAGAATTCATCACTCCCATTTTTAAAGCTTTTAAAATACCTATGCAATTGAGTTACTAAGAATAAATATTAGTATTTAACCACATTGGTTTCAACTAATTAATTTAAGAAAAACATTGTTTATTGTATGGAATTACATCACTTGTTTACTCATAGTTTATTGCTAACATTTATATATGTTTTTAGGAATTGCAAAACACTTTAAAATATTATCTCATTTTATCCTCACAACAACTCTTTGAGGTAGGTACTATTATTATACACATTTTACAAGTGAACAAACTGAGACAGACAGCAGTTAAATGATTTGTCTATGTGGTAAATATTTAATGTTGGATTTGAGCTTTAAATTTGCTGTGCCATCAGCTGCCTCTTTAGTTCTAAATCATTTTTCCTTATTCTGAATTGGAATATCTTTCTGTTCCTGGAAAAGTTGGGCAAAGTGGAGATTGCCTCAGACAATTTTATGCTGCAACAAATACTCATTGGCTTTCTGAAATGCCAGTTTAGAAAGATGAGAATACTATTCATAGATAAAGACAAATATCACCTTTTTTCTCACTATCAGTTTTTAAAAACTTCTTGTAATGATAAAATAAATCTACCTAACATTCAGAGAGCAGCAATAAAATCAACTCCCTATGCAAAAATATTAGAATAGTTATGTTTACTAACTTCCACATGGTGGCACTTTTAAACTCAGAAAGTCCAAGTCCCATGAGTTTTCCAAGTATTGTTAGTACTCAGTGCAGTATTTGGGAACAGAGATGATTTGATTTTTGTAGCAAGAGGTATGTATGTGTTGGGGTGGGTGCTGGGGGAGTATGCATGTATGCATCTACCTCTCCACTGTTTTAAAAATAAAAAAAACTTACTTTGTAAAGAGGAAAAGATAATCAGTCCTTGATTTTTATACTCATTTTTAGATTTGCATCCTTTTGAAAAAGGATCTTTTTTCTTGTTTCTTATCATAGATACTGTATAAAACACCCAGACACAGGAATTCAGCAATCTATCCATTCTTTTCTCTGGTCTCTTAGCTCTTCCATTATTAAAATAGGTAAATCTATCAGAGGAATGGGGTGCCAGGGACATTCAAGGGCAGCTGAAAGGCTGTTTTATTGGCAGTGATATATGTGCTTGACTTCCTGCCATGAGCTAAAAGTTTTCTGTTATCAAAGAACATTTGAAGAGAATAGAGGAAATGTGAGCATGTTCTTGGCAAATGCAAGAAGCTTTGACTGAATCCCAACCTAAAAAAAATATAACTCTTATACTTGTTCTGATTGCCCAGTTTTTGAGCAGGGTTTATGAAAGACAAATGTGCTTTTGAAAGGTGACTTCCTTCTATGGATGGGTTCTTGTTCAATTTCCTTGACAACACTCTGGAAAGTATATGTTCCTTGAAAATTGAGAAAAGCACATGTACATCATCATTTCATTGGTTTTAGTGGGATAGTGTGATTTTATAATTATCTTAGAGTTACTGATTTGATAAATGTCAGTGCTACAAAGCTGTTTTTTTTACTTGATAAATGATGTGTAATTACTTGCAGAAACACCTACTGTGATTTCCACATTTGTAAAACCTGTGAACCCATGTAACTGGTCTTTTAAAATTAAAATGAATCTTTTAATTTTTTGTGAAATTAAGTTAGCTTTCAAAAATAAATTTGTAATCCATTTTATTGCCCTTGGAAAGCAATGAGAATGTTTCCCCCTCCTCCCCCCGCAGGGGAACAGTTAATCAGAGATTTCTTCAGACAGTGTCACAGATGTGGCTACTTAGGGAGCAAGTGAATGAATGATTATCTAAAGTTGCAGTGAAGGGTCTGCCTTTGTCTCCTGTACAACCACTGAAATGATTTAAATATAGATTGTGTTATATCATAGAAAGAATCAAGAGATCCATCTCTTGCCTGCATGTATTTTGAACAAATCTTTTTACATCTCTAGACCTTAGATCCCTCATCTGTAAATGAGTGGATTGGTCTAACTGATCTCTGATGTCCCACTCAGGACTAAGGGTTCATGAGTCTATAATGCAGCACATTATCCTCACTAAATAATGCCCTGCTAGGTGACTGGAGGTAATTTGATGAGCTATTTTTTACTCTTCTGTTAAATGACTGAGTGGTAATAGGCTAATGTGTTTCCTGTTCCAGAGAGCATATTTGCATTTTAATAGCTGTCTTTAGTACCTTTACTAAAAGTAATGGTCAATGATAGGAATTTTGGGCACACTGACAAGCCTGTTGGAAAAGATAATTTTGGGTAGAAAGGCCCATCAGTCATGCCACATGAACAACTCTTTCTTATCCTTAAAATCATCCATTTTTTTCTGAATTGAGATATGAAGTAAATGAATCAATTCAGAAGCAATTTCAATAAAATAAGGGAACAAGTATAAAATATTTCATATATACAACATGCTACTGGTACAATTTTGACCCCTCCTTTTAGATGTTAAATACACAATTGAAAAAATAAATTTTATTGATATTTTCTGTTTTTTACATGGTCATTGTATCACATAGAGCCTTTTCCCTTTCCTTTCCAGAGTCCCATACTTTATGACAAATAGGATATTTTGGAGATGATAAAAATACAGTAAAACTGTATTGACATGTGGAAAAAAGTCCAAAAATAAGTAACTTATGTAGCAACTATGGACTTCATATCTTGTCATTCTGAGTTCTATTTGATCTTTATAAATTATGTACTTTTAATTTTTCAGTGTGTTGTTCTTTCTATTAGTCATAGTGTACATTGTTTTCTTGGCTCTACTTTACTCTGCATCATTTCATACAGTTTTCCCCCCATGATTCTCTGTATTCATTACATGCATCATTTCTTTTAGTATAATAATGCTTAATTACATTTATTTATCACAATTAGTTAAGCCATTCCCTAATAGAAGAGTAGAAGAGTTTCTACTTTGTTTTTAATTTTTAGCTACCTCAAAAAAATCTGTTATAATTATTTTAGAGTATATGGGGACTTATTGATTAATTCCTTGGGATAAAAGCTCAGTAATGGAATCTCATTCAAAAGATGTGGACATTTTAATCACTTCATTGGCATAATATTTTTATACTGTGTTCCATCTATGTTCATATTTAGAAATTTTTTGGTCTTTAAAATAAAAATAAAATTGCTTCTATATACTGGTTGATAATTAACAGGCAGGTCTTGATTTCCAACTATATAATTTGAAGTTCTTTGCATAAATTTGGAAGTGTTAAATATGACTTTTAGAAATGTAATATTCAAAATAATTTGTATGAATTTAGTTATTTTATCTTTTTGAAATCTAAGTATGAACTTGAATTTAACTTTTTAGAGTATTTTATAAGAAATCCACCAAGTACAAGTTGTTATAAAATGTATATTGTTCATTTGTTATTACTAAGAATGACATTTTTCTTTTAGCCCAGCCACCCTTCAGAGTATTCTGACAAAAGAAAAACAATATATTTCATAATAATTAAGAAATGATATGATATTAAGATATTAAATGATATTAAGAAATGATATGTACTTTGTTTATTGCCACATAATTGTGCCAAGTTTTTAATGAAGAGATTTTTAATAAGGTTACTTTCTTTTTTTAGCAGCTTAAAAATTGTATGTAGTTCCTCATTTGTATTTATAGCAAGTGATTGCATATATATATCCATCTATCTATCTATCTATCTATCTATCTATCTATCTATCTTGAATTTTCTTTTCTTTTCTTTTTGCTTTAAAATAAATTTTTATTGATTTCTTTTGGTTGTGTCTCTTTCTGTTTGTTTGTTTGTTTGTGTGGAAAACCATAGTTTTCCTCATTATTCTTTCCTCCTACCCTGCTGGGGAACTATGTCATATAAGGAATAATATTTTTTAAAGATGATAAAGGAAATGAATAAGAAAATTTGCATAGCTAATAGATACTTTGAAAAAATCTAAAAATAAGCACAGTGTGTAACACTTGAGGATCTTTCATACCTGTAAAGTGGTGGAATCAGAGTATGTTCTCATATCTCTTCTTTCAAATCATGTTTTTTCTTTATAGTTTTTCAATATTCAATTTGTTTTGTTTGCTTTTGTATGTAGTAGCTTTTCCATTTATATTATAGTTATTTTATATATTGTTTCCTTGATTCCTTATTTCATTCTCTATCACTTCATGTAGATCTTTCATACTTTTATTAATTCATTGTTTTTACAGCACAATAATATTCCTTTAAATTCAGGTACCATAATTTACTTTGTCTTTCATCAATTGATGGGTGGTTTTTTTTTGGTATCCATTTCTTTTCACAAAAAGTATTCCTCTTTAATGTTTCTCTTTTTAAGTTTCTCTTGAGTTTTTGTTTGAAAATTCTTTTCATCAGTGTATTTTCATACCGCTTTTTAACATTTGACAAATTCTGTCTTTTTTAAAGTACTATTTTCTTCAGTACTTTTATGCCTCTTTTCAAAACCAAGTTGTTAATTATCTTTTGATAATTTTTTTTGCATCATCCTCATTTCTTTTCACAATTTTTCTTTATCACTCATCCATTCATTAACTCTTTAAGGAATTCTTCTTGAACTTTTGTCCAATTTGAATTTTTTAAAAAATATTTAAGGCTTTACTGTTAATTGTTTTCACATTATCATCTGAATTTGTACCTTGATTTTCCATGACACTTAGCAGTTTTTTATGATCATGTTCTTTTTTTTTTGCTATTTACTCATTTTTCCATACTATTTCTTAACTTTATTATGTCAAGTTGGTCTCTGCTTATTTGGAGATAGACATTGTTCCAAGCTTCAGGCTTTTCCTTACTGCTGTAAGAGCTGGTTCTGGTGGTAGGCAAGTTGTTAGTGCTTTTAGTGCCCATTGTTCCTTGTCTGCTCTCTAGTCTTAACTCAGGAAGAGAACTTGCTAACCCTGCAAGTTCAGGTACTGGCATGCCTTGTTCTGGAAGTGTGACCTGGAACTGAAAATGGGCAATGCAACAAGGTCCTGTGCCCCTTGTCACCTCAGGTTCACTTGTTATCTCTTTCTGACCTGTTGTCCAACTTCTTTGATTCCTTTACTGCTCCTAAAGCTGCTTCTTCCAAAGACCTACCACTGTTTTTGCTGCTGTAGGGCCTCTGGTTTCTCCTGCCAATTTCCTAAATTGTGCTGGGCTAGAAAAATGTCTCCCCTTGAAATTTTTTTGGTTATGCTGCTTCTGAATTTTATTTCATGCATTATTTGTTTGGAGGGAAATGTTGAGTGACTCCTCTGCCATCTTGACTCAGGAAAGTCTTCTTATAGAATGTGAATTGTCAGCTGAGAGTGGAAGAAACCTGGGAATTACGGAATAAATAGGAGGAGGGAGAAAATTTCAGGTATGGGAGATAACCTGCAAAAATGTAGAGTCAAAAGATGAAGAGCATTGTGTCCCTACATCACAAATTATATAGAGTCTGGGGTAGAAGGGGAGAAGGTGAGTAAGGTATAAGAGGAATGGAAAAGTAGAAAAGGTCCAAGTTATTAATGACTGTGAAAGTCAGAGAATTTTATATTTGATCCTACAAATGATAGGGAGTCCTTGGAGTTTACTGAATAAGTGAATATTAGGGGAGTAGGGAAGAGGGTATAACATAAACAGATCTGGGCTTGAGGAAGATCACTCTAATAGCTAAGGGAAGCATGGATTATAATGGGGAGAGATACTGAGGCAGGGGCACTTATCTTAAACCTACTGCAATAGCCCAAATGTGATGTATTGAGACCCTGATCCTGTGTGGAGGGAGTGTATTTGAGATGTAGACAAAGGGAGAGTTGAAATGACTTGACAACTAATTGGATATGGGATGCAAGCAAACAAAGATAGAATTGCATCTAGTTTTGCAGTCTGGGTAATAGCAGGAGGGGGGTAGTGATATCCTTAGTAAAATCAAGGCCTTTGAAAGAAGAAAGTACATTCTAAGTAGAAGTAGACATAGGAATATTTAGGTCAATAAACTTTTGCTATATGATCATACTGAATTCTATGCCCTTTCAAATAGTTCTATTGATTTCTGAAACCCACTTTTCCCTTTGATGAGTCCTTTGGGTCCATGACTTCTGACTTCATTTGGCTGCTGTATGGAGAGTAATTTGGAAATGAAGGATGGTGAATATGGAGACCAATTAGAAAGCTATTGCAATTGTCCAGGTGAAAAGAGATTAAGATTGAAATTTTTTATTCTTACCAAATATAAAAATTTACTTTCTTGAAACTTCTATCTATTAAATCTAGCTCTAGCCTCTGGAAACAGGAAGAATATATTTAATTCCTCTTCTATGTGTAGCTCTGTCATGCAAAAAGCCGTTTTCCCAGAATTCTGTTTTAAAGCATCCATTGTTGGGCATTCTGGCATTGCTGGTACACACACGTGCAGACATGATAGTCCTCACCTCTCCCCAAGGCTCCTCTTCAATTCTTTCAATTCTTTAATTAAGAGTTAATTTAATTCATGACAGTTTGATAATGTGCACATCCTTAATAAATGGTTTAAAAATCATTCTGAATCACGCACAGTTTAATAAATTCTTTCTGTATATAATACTTTAACATAAAGAAATAATTTTCAGAACCATGGACATGGAACTTGGAGAAAGGTAGACACATTTCGTGCTCCTAAAATTATCTGATTCTTTTTGGCAAGCTTTTAGTTGTCATTTTATTTATTCTATACTTGGACAGGCATTCAAACTTCACTACATATGCATGCCCTAACATTCTACTGATTGAAGCAAATGAAATTTCAGACACTTAAATGAAGGCAGTGTTTAACATTCAGTAATCATGCAGGTATTCACTCAAATTGTTGATGAAGACAACTTCCTGCTGATCAGTCAATTAATCCATAAGTGAAAATTTTATTTCATTAATTTAATTTTTTTTGGATTTGAGGAGAAAAAAGAATAGCAAATCTTTGGGAACATTCATAAATTGTTATAATATACTGAATTTCAAGAAAGCTTAGCTTTAGGATTTTGTATTGAAAACATCTTAAAACATATTTTCAAGGTGATATGCACTTAAATTCCTTAACATGATTTATGGTATGAGAGTTCCTTAACTCTGAGATAACTGTAGGTACCATAATAACTGAAGCAATTGTTTGATTAGTAGTTTCCTACATTAGAATATATTCTTTCATGGGGCAGGTAGGTGGCACAGTGGGTAGAGCACTGGCCCTGGAGTCAGGAGTACCTGAGTTCAAATCAGACCTCAGGCACTTAATAATTATCTAGTTGTGTGACCTTGGGAAAGTTACTTCACCCCATTTCCTAGCAAAAGAAAAAAAAAGAATGTGTTCTTTCAATATAAATATAAACCAATAGCATCTTTGCCTGAGATTATTACTTAATGGTGCAATCCACATGCTTTCAAAATGACATTTTCATTTTAGAATTTAATATGACCAGTTAGATGTTTCTCCTTAAAAGCAAGTTGCCTTCTTTTAGAAGTTTTATTAATATTTTCTGGTCAGTAGCTTGAGGATAAAATGAGGATAAAATAACCTGCTCAAAGTTTTTCTTATGTCTATTAATCTACTTCCTCTAGTCAAAGAGTACAAAGAAAAATAAAACAGTCTTTATCAATTGGAAGTTTAATTTTAGTGTACAACATATAAAGCAAGAATCTGATATGTGAAGAGCTTTATGCTTGGTACAGTGGAATTGCAGAGAAGGGTGTGACCTGGATTCTTTTAAGAGGCTGTACATGAACTGATACAAAATAAAGAGCCAGGAGATCATTGTGCACAGTGACAGAAATGCTATAATGATGGTCAACTATGAAAGACTTGGTTAATCTGATCTATACAATGATGTAAGATGATTCCTAAATTCTCATAATGAAAAAATGTCATCTACCTCCGGAGAGAGAGAGAGAACTGATGAATTTTGAGTGTCAATTCAAATATAATTTTCTCAGGTTATATTTTATTTTTATATGACTAATATGGAACTATGCTTTGCATGATTTCACATGTATAATTTGCATCTTTTGCTTGCCTTCAACAGTGGGCAGAAGAGTGATAAGAGGAAAAGAGAAAATTTGGAACTCAAAATTTAAAAATAAAAAGGAAATAATAAATTCACTTAAAAAGGAAGAAATATAATAGATGGTGAGTGGCTGGATTGAAAGTCAGGTGTCACAAGTATAAATCTCACCTTTGATACTTTGAGGTTAATTCCAAAGGCTAGAGAGGTAATAAAGCCCTCTTGTCCATTTCCTAACTGTTAACATTTAATGTTCTCTAAATGAATAGTTATATTGCAAATATTATATGTATTCTCCTCAAAGGTGAAAGCAAAATCAAATGCATATCTCACATATATTTTAGTTAAGTTGATAGAAGAATATTATTGTACATATATCTCCAGGGCCAGCAAAGTGCCTGACCCTTAGAAGGCAGCTGATAAATGCTTGTTGCTTGACTGCTGGATATAAATGTTGTAGAGGATCAATTGCAGCCAGTAAAATCTCATGGATGATGAGTATGGGAGAAAGAATGCTGCCCAAGGCAGGGATTCTTACTTGACCTTGGGTCTATGAATTTGCTTTTTATTTAATTTCTGGATAACTGAATGATTGTTTTCCTTTTGAATTTGATTCATTTAAAAGCATTATTTTGTGAGAATGGTCCATAGGCATCACCACATTGCCCAAGGTTTCCATGACACACAAAAAGATTAAGAATCTTTGAATCCAAATCACAGAGTTTATTCTGATCCAGTTCCAACCTTCTCAAGCATGTACAAGTACCAGTTTCTGTATTAGGGTCACAGACTTTTTGGCAACTATATGGTTTATGGCTATGTTGTACTTAGTTATGCTTTGTCAGAGCCCTGTAACAGGGAAATCCCCACTCTTCAAGGATATTTGCAGATTCAAGAGCCCTAATGTACCAGCTGTTGAGCTCCTAAGCTCTTAGAGCATCTTTTCTGAATATCAATTAGCTGTGTCACATAGACTCATAGTATCAAAGACCATTCAGTCAAATCTTCCCATTTTACATATGAAGAAACTGATACTTAGAGAGGTTAAATAACATGGACAAGTTCATACAGTAAGCCTAAGAAAAGGATTTGAACCCAATCCTTCTTATTCCAGAGCCATGATGCATTGTTTACATGATTTGTGTACTAATAAATGTCTAGTGAAAAACCTTGATGGAAATTGTAACCTTAGTAAGTGTGTGTATGTTTGAGAGGGATATATTTTGAAGAAGATAAAATAAGGAAGTTCTGCTAAATTTTTGCAAGCAAATTTTGGAGACTACATGATTTCTTTTAGCCAAAGAAAACTCCACTCAATGTTCAATCAAAAAGTATTACATTAAAATATACTTAATGAGAAAGAACTAAGTATTTATTAAGTGCCTACAAAGAACTATGTAGTGCTTTACAACTATAACCTCATCTAATCCTCACAACAACCGAGAAAGGTAAGTACTATTATTAATCTCATTTTACAATTGAAGAAAATAAAGCATACAGAGGCTAAATGACTTACATACAGTTGTTTATTTTTCAGTATCCAAAGTCAAATTTGAATTCAACCTTTTCTGACTCCAGAAACAGATTTCTAACCATCATAACATCTTTCTTTTACTTAGGAAAATAGTTTTCTAAATTATAGAGTGTACCTATAATTTCAGCATACAGTAAATATTAATAATAATAGTAACAGCAAGAACAACAACAGTAATGATAGAAATTTGGTATATCACTTGACCTCAGTTATACAAGTTGAAATGCATGTATCAGTAGCACTTCAATTTATGGATTGGATTGCAACACATCAAATAAGTCATTAGGTGATGAAAAACAAAACAAAACACTTAAAGCGCCTGCCTCATGATAGAACCTCAGTTTTCTCACCTAGAAAATGGGGATGATAATATCTATAGCATTCCACAGGTTTATTTTAAGATCTAATTAAATATATGAAAAATGCTTTATTTACTGTAACTTATTATGTTATAGTATAAAGGGAGCTCAGTTTGGAGGCAGAAGTTATAAATTGAAATCCTGCCTATCATTTACTACATGTGTGGTCTTTTCATCTATCAAGCGGCGGGATTGATCTCCAAGGTCTCTTCTGCTCTGACATTATGATCTATTGTTAAGACCATAGAACTACATACAGGAAGCTTAGCACTCAATTCTAAACCTTTCAGTTTTAAAGATGAGGACATGGAGGGCAAGAGAAATTGTCCAAGGCTGCATAGACAATACAAAGACAGGATTGAAATCCAATTCCACTAACTCCCAATAAACTTTTTTGCTTTCATCATTTTCAAGCATCAAACAGGGCCTTGATATGACCCTATGAAGCCTATCATTCACTCATCTGTAGCTTATAAATCTTCGAGAGAGATCATGGAAGATTCATAGATCTAAATTTGGACAGGTCCTTATTCTAGCTTCTTTATTTTATAGATAAAGAAATTGTCAGAGATTAAATGATTTTGTCAGGTAGCAAAAGGTGGAATGCAAACTCACATCATATAACTGGAAAGTAAAAGCTCTTTTCACTATATTGAATTGGTCTTTGAAAAGTTAACCAACATTTTAGCTAGCAGAGATCAAAGACATAACTGAATAAAGACTTTGCTGTTTACAAGATCAGGCATCTATTATCTATCCCATGCTGCCACTGATCTTGGAATAATTGATAGCGTTGAAATGGAACACCTAACTTGCATTAAACTCATTTTGTTCTCAAAACATCTCTTGGAGTTTGGTACTATTTTCCCTATTTTACAGATTGAGAAACTGAGGCACAGGGCCTCATAACTAGCAAATATTTAATATTTGAACTGAGGTATTCCTGACTCCAGACCTAGAACTCCAGCCACTGAACCAATAGCTCTTTTAGTAATAATTCACAATGACTTTTAGATTATAAGGTTTCAAGGTACCTGCCTAACAATAACCTGGCAACATAGATGGTGTAAGGAGCAACACACTTATTTTACAGGTGAGGAAACCTAAGTTCTCCAAGGTAAGATTACTTTTTCATGATTTGAAACAAATTTCCTTTCATCTTTCACCTTCACTGCTTTACAAATTTCTAGGAAAGGTACAACTTTGGGAATAGAATTATGAAATCAAGACTCCAGAATAAGGCTTAGAAAATATTAATAAGGGTCACTGGGAGAAAATGTATCAGAAGAGAAGAGAACAAGGTAAACCCTGATCTTGATTTTTGTAATATGGTTCTTTATTATTTCTCTTTTATATCATGTTATCCCTTTTATCTCCTTTGCTGTATTATCATATAATGGCCTAACTTCCTAGGAAGGGCATATCTCAGGGATGTACCTTTTATTTCTGTAGCCTGAATGATAACTTCTAAGCAGATGACTCTCAAATTTATAATCTCTGCCAGCATTTCCCTTATGACCTGCTTCAAAAGAGGCATTCACAGTTCAGTGATAGAATCTTAATTACAGGGTCAAAATGCTCAGGGGTGCTTGGAATGGTCATGGGCAATGAGGAATATTGCTTCAAACAAACAGGACATGTGGTCCATTC
Organism: Macrotis lagotis; assembly: GCF_037893015.1. NCBI lineage: Eukaryota > Metazoa > Chordata > Mammalia > Peramelemorphia > Peramelidae > Macrotis > Macrotis lagotis. The sequence goes on along the minus strand of NC_133660.1, from coordinate 179,523,081 downwards.
TCCTTTTTTGCTCCTGACAAGGATTTGAACTGGGATATCTAGAAATATGCAGAGCAGAAAATCCAATAAGCAGAAAATGTTCAGATAAGTAGAGTTCTTGAGTAATGGGCACCCTGCTTTCTCGCATTATGGCTTTTATTGTAAATGAAATTAGAATGCCTTTCTCTTTTGCCAGTATAAATCTGATCTTTCTTAGGTTTTGGAGCGGAATGATCATTTATAAGAGCTTTTAGACTATATAGGTTCCATTTAGTAGATTACTGCTTCAGAGTACTTGAGTGTCCACCTTACTGGCATGCAATAAGTAAATCATTTAAAGGAATCCATAAAAATATTGGGAAATTCCAAAATTTCTTTGAAACGTGAATTTTTTTTCAATTTTTCTATTATAAATATCCTGTTGGTCTGGACTTTTTGGGATATATATAATGCCCATTAGACAGGTGAAAAACAAATTGTGCTCTCATTCATTTCACAAATAAATCATTAGATTTGCTGATGTGTTGGTGGTGCCTTAATATAGCATTTTGAGAAATACAAGTACAAGTAAATGCAAAAATGATTCTTAGTTAAAAGTTATAGATATTAATATTTTATAATTTAATGTTTTTAATAATGAGGCCAAAATAAATACATTCAAGAACTGGAAGGAGACAGACATACCAAGAGGAAGAGAAGGTAACCCTCATCCCCATTGCCCATCACCCCTATGAAGCTTGTATTAATGATGACACAGAGCAAGTCACAAACCTTCAAAGAGTTGTATAGAAGTCATAGTCCTTCTATATAGATTAATTCATTGATTATAATAGCAATCAATAAATATTTATTAAGTTCCTACCATAGTAGGAATACTTCATAAAGGACTGGGGATATGAAACAAAGCAAAGGACAGAAGCAGCTTCAGTTCAATGAAGGGAACAATGAATAATCTATATACAACACAAAATAGGAAATAATTAGCAGAAGGAAGGTCTGAGAATTAAGAGAGGTTGATTGGGATATGAATTTTAACAAGCAGAAATAAAAATCTCAGTTTGGTGAGAGATAACTTGGATTTTCTTTATCTTATAAATTTTTCATATTCTTCTTGGGATTCATGATATTCTGAATATGAAGACATAATTTTTTTCTTTTTTTTCTTATTTTTTTTTGCAAGGCAATGGGGTTAAGTGGCTTGCCCAAGGTCTTGGAGATAAGTAATTATTAAGTGTCTGAGGCCAGACTTGAACTCAGATCCTCCTGACTCCAGGGCCAATTCCCCTGTGCCATCTGGTTGCCCCTCAATTTTATTTTATTTTATTTTTTTTAGGTTTTTGCAAGGCAAGCGGGGTTAAGTGGCTTGCCCAAGGCCACACAGCTAGGTAATTATTGAGTGTCTGAGACCGTATTTGAACCCAGGTACTCCTGACTCCAGGGCCGGTGCTTTATCCACTACGCCACCTAGCCGCCCCTCAATTTTATTTTCTTTTTTCTTTTTTTTTTCCACAGGCAATACCTAGTTTATTTATGCAGTATTTAGTTTATTTTATGCCTTATAAGGCTGAATTCACAGGCCACTCCATTTACTGGTGGAGTGCCCACCACTTGTCCAAGGGGCCACGGCTGGGGATATACTTAACCCCACAGCCATCAGGAATGAGGCGCTTCTGAGCTGTCATATCCTCAAACTCATCAGCATTGAACTTGGTGAAACCCCACTTCTTGGAGATGTGAATCTTCTGGCGGCCAGGGAACTTGAACTTGGCTCTACGCAAAGCTTCAATCACATGCTCTTTGTTCTGGACCTTGGTTCGAATCGACATGATGACTTGGCCGATGTGAACCCGGGCTACAGTGCCCTGGGGCTTCCCGAAAGCCCCTCGCATGCCAGTCTGGAGCCTATCAGCTCCAGCACAGGACAGCATCTTATTGATGCGGATGACATGGAAAGGATGCAGGTGCACACGTGTGTGAAAACCATCCTTGCCACAACTCTTCACCATGTATTTGTTGGCACACATGCGTGCTGCTTCCAAGGCTTCTGAAGACAGTTGTTCATACTCATCTGATACCATGTGGCCACACAATGGGAACTCATCCACTTTTGCTTTCTTCCTACCAAGATCAAAGATTCTTATCTTGGCATCGGGAACTCCTCTGCAGAACTGGGACTTGGGGTACGGCTTGTTTTTACAATACCTATAACAGCGGGCAGGACAGCGGCCCATGGCGCTAGCGCCGGCAGGGACTGGATCTCGCCACAGCGAAAGGCCAATTTTATTTTCTTAATAAATTATCTCTTAATTTCTTTCCAGAGGCAGTATAATAATAGAGAGAGAATTGGACCATCAGTAAACCTGAGTTCTAGTTCTCAATTCATTGCTTAAAAGTAATGTGATTGTGCCATGCTATCTCTTGCCCCTTTGTAAACTTCTTTGGGAGCACAAACTAAGAAGTAATCTCACTTATTTATGATTCAGGTATGCTACACCTGGACTCTAATCTTACTACTCTTATCATTTTAAATTCCCCTTAACCATACATAAACTGTGGCCAATCCAAATGATTTATACCCCCGAGAATATTCAATGGCTCAGCATTGTTACATGTCAAGTAGTAGAAGTTTCATGTACTGTGTGATGAGAGGTGCCATTAGATGATATGGATGAACTCAGGAAAAAAGTTCAGAAAATTGAAATCCTGAGAAATCATTTATGTAAATATTTTTCAGAAAATGCTAAACATGAGCATCACTTAACCTGATTAATGTTTCTTCTTTCATTTAGTGAAGGAATAATGTCTCTAAAGTGTTATCAATTTAAATATTTATGGATTTTGAAAAGAATTCTATTTCAGGAAGATTTTTTATTTATAAATAGATTTGAAAAAAGATTCTAAAGTATTTTTCACTACATGGAGCCCCTATTTCTTATATATGTTGAAGGTTTGAGATTGAAAGGAGTGTATTGAAGTTCATAGAAATCTGTGTTTGAGCTATCCCAGCCAGAGAGCACAGGAAAATTTCACTATAATGAATGGTCATCTCAGTAAAAGGCTACCTCATTTTTTATATGAAGAATATATATGATTGTAATAGAAAAAAAGGAGCATGTAGTAAGAGCAAGAGTCAATAGATGCCATATGCCCTTCCCTGGCTCCCATGTGCTGACAAAAACAATTAAAGGAAAGTCCTTCAGTCCCTTAGACAGTTATCTTTTTTTTTTTTTTTTTTTTTTTTTTTTAGGTTTTTGCAAGGCAATGGAGTTGAGTGGTTTGCCAAAGGCCATACAGCTAGGTAATTATTAAGTGTCTGAGGCTGGATTTGAACTCAAGTACTCCTGACTCCAGGGCCAGTGCTCTATCCACTGTGCCACCTAGCTGCCCCCGGACAGTGATCTTAATGAAAATTTGTGGGAAGACATGGAGGAGTGGAGCCCAAGAAGGAGAAGTATATGGGTTAGAGAGTACCCATGTTAAAGATCATGGATCATTAAAGGATGGAAGTTTAATTAATTAATTAATTAAATTCTTTCCTCCCCAGCAGTATCACTGAAATCCAATTCTAGAAATTCTATTAGATTATGAGAATCTTGCGTTATCTGCAAAGGAAGAAATAAAATAATCTGATTTTAAAAAAGTAGCCTTCATTCCCTCCTAAAAATCACATGTACATATGGTCACTTTATATTCCCACTTAAATTCCCCCAGTCCAGTTCATACATTTTGAAATGATTGGTTTTGGTTTATATTGTAAAAGAGCCAAAATTACCAAGGTTGTACATATATGAATAAATACGACCCATTAGCAGACATTTATTAAGCACCTACTCCATGTGAAGTATAAATCTAAGCCCCGAATGCTGCTGTTAAGTTGTTATTTTTATCTAATTGGGGAATTGATATAAAATATATTCCCTTTTGAAAAACATTTAATGTATAATGTTCTGTTTGCCAATCAAGTGGAACTGAGAAATAGAATAATAGATTTAGAGGTAGAAATAAGGATTTTAAAAATACTTTCTTATCTGTTATGCACAGTTAAGGAAGCAGACAGAGAGAAGTTAAGTGATTTGCCCAAGATTACAAAGACAGTAAGGTCTTCCTAACTTGAGTCCAGGCCCAGCTATCTATATACTATTACACCTAGGTGCAAAGGATGCAGAAGCCATTTAAGTGAAATTTTCTCAAAAAAAGGTTGGAAAGTTTATGAAGCACTGGAAAGTTGAGTTGCCCAAAGTTATGCATGTAGTTTGTGATTCTCTGAGTCCACAGACAGTTCTGTTTCCACTGAATGACACATTCTTAAACTTAAAAAAATGTTAACAGATTTCTGAGGAGGGTGTGAGGTGATGGGAACACTTAGACCAAAAGTGAAAAATGCAATTGAAGTTGGAGATGCAATGATATCTTCAATTCAGGATTTCAACGACACAGGAAGTGGTTTCAAGTTTACAGCTGTTTTTTTTAATAGGAATGGATGCTGTATTTTATCAAAGGCTTTTTTCAGAATTTATTAAGATAATCATTTGATTTCTGTTGGTTTTACTACTGACATGTTTAATTATGTTGAGTGTTTTCCTAAAGCTGAACCATCCCTGCCTATCTGGTAAAAATCCAACCATATCATGGTATATTATTTTGGTAATAACTTGCTGTAGTCTCATTTTAAAATTTAATTAAGGATTTTTCATCAATATTCATTAGGGAGATTGGCCTATAATTTTCTTTGTCTTGGTTCTTTCTGATTTGTTCCTTGCCTATTTTTAAAAATAGTTTATGTAGAATAGGAATTAATTGTTCCTTAAATATTTGGTAGAATTCACTTGTAAATCCATCTGGACTTGGATACTTTTTATTAGGGAGTTTATTGATGGTTTCTTCAATTACTTTTTCTGAGATGGGTTTATTTAAGTAATTTTTTTCCTCTTCTGTTAATCTAGACAGTTTGTATTTTTGTAATTTCACTCAAGTTGTCCAATTTATTGGCATATAGCCCAGTAGCTCTGAATTATCTCTTATCTATTTCCCCCTCTTTTAATATTGGTAATTTGTTTATCTTTTCTTTTTTAGTTTTTGCAAGGCAATGGGGTTAAGTGGCTTGCCCAAGGTCACACAGCTAGGTAATTATTAAGTGTTTGAGACCAGATTTGAACCCAGGTACTCCTGACTCCAGGGCCGGTGCTTTATCCACTGTGCCACCTAGCCACCCCCTTCTTCTTTCTTTTTTTAAAAATCAGATTAACCAGAGTTTTGTCTATTTTATTGGCTTTTTCATAAAACCAACTCTTAATTTTATTTAAGAGATCAATGGCTTTCTTGCTTTCCATTTTATTAATTTCTCCCTTGAGTTTCAGAATTTCTAATTTGATATTTAATTGGGGTTGTTTAATTTGTTCTTTTTCTAGCTTTTTAGTTGCATACCTAATTCATTGACCTCCTCTTTCTCTATTTTATTCATATAGGCATTTAGAGATATAAAGTTTCTCCCCAAAACTGCCTTTGCTGCATCCCATAAATTGTAGTACGATGTCTCATTAACATAATTTTCTGGAATATAATTATCAATTATTTCTGTTTGATCCACCCATTATTTAAGATAAAGTTATTTAATTTCCAATTAGTTCTTGGTTTATCTTTCTCTAATCCTTTATTACATGTAATTTTTATTGCATCATGGTCTGAGAAGTATGTTATTATTATTTCTGCCTTTCTGCATTTGATTTTAAAGTTTTTGTGCCCTAGTACATGGTCAATTTTAGGAGGTGCCCTGTATTGCCAAGAAAAAAGTGTATTTTTTTCCTATCCCCATTAAGCTTTTTCCAGAGGTCTACCATACTTAAGTTTTCTAAGATTTCATTCACTTTCTTAACTTCTTGCTTATTTTGTTCTTAGATTTATCTAGTTCTGAGAGAGGGAGATTGAGGTTTCCCATTATTAAAGTTTTACTGTCTATTTCTCCTTGTAATTCACTCAGCTTTTTCTCTAGGAATCTGGATGCTACACCACTAGGTGCATACATGTTTAGTAATGATTTAGCTTCATTACCAATGGTGCCTTTTTTTATTTTTTATTTTTGCAAGGCAATGGGATTAAGAGGCTTGCCCAAGGCCACAAAGCTAGGTAATTATTAAATGTCTGAGGCTGGATTTGAACCTGACTCCAGGGCCAGTGCTCTATCCACTGTGCCACCTAGCTGCCCCCCAATGGTGCCTTTTAAAAAGATGTAGATTTCTTCCTTATTCCTTTTAATGAGATTGATATTTGCTTTTCCATTAAGATTATATATTTTACTCCAATCTTTTAGCTATACCTTGTGTATATCTCTCTGCTTCAGATGTTTTTCTTGTAATCAGCATATTGTAGGATTCTGGTTTTTAATCCATTCTGCTATCTGCTTCTATTTTATCCCATTCACACTTACAGTTAAGGTTACTAATTCTGTATTTCCCTCCATGCTATCTTTCTACATTTATATTTATCTTTTTTTCCTTTTCTCTTATTCCTCCTCACCAAAATTTTACTATCTTTTCCCTTTGACTTTTCTTTTAGAAATTTAACTTTCAGTTTATATTCACTTATACTTTCCCTTCCCTTTTATCAGGCCCTTCTTTTATCTTTCCTGTTCCTTGCCCCCTGCTTCTTGGTAGATTAAGCTATATTTTAAAACCCAAGTAGGAATGTATCTAATTCCTCACTGTGCTAAATCTATTAAGTAGAATTTACTCAGCTTTCACATTCTCCCTTCTTTCCCTCTAAAACTATGCCTCATTCCCTGGTGTTATTTAATGGCAATAAACTCAGAGCACTCCTAATAAATTTTTTTTAGGTTTTTTGCAAGGCAAATGAGGTTAAGTGGCTTGCCCAAGGCCACACAGCTAGGTAATTACTAAGTATCTGAGACTGGATTTGAACCCAGGTACTCCTGACTCCAGGGCCGGTGCTTATCCACTCCGCCACTTAGCCGCCTCAACACTCCTAATAAATTTGGGGATGAAACAAGGATGCCCATTATCACCATTATTGTTCAATATGGTATCAGAAATGCTAGCAGTAGCAATAAGAGAAGAAAAAGAAATTGAATGAATCAGAATTGATAATGAGGAAGCAAAACTTTCACTCTTTGCAGATGATATTATTGCATACTTAGAGAAAACCATCTGAAAAACATGTTGAAACAATTAAGAAATTCAGTTAAATAGCAGGATATTAAATAAACCCACACAAATTATCAGCATTTATATATATATATATATATATATATATATATATATATATATATATAAACAAAGTCCAAGAGCAAGAGTTAGAAAGAGAAATTCCATTTAAAATAACTATAGACAAAATTAAATACTTGGCAATCCACCTGCTAAGACAAACCCAGAAACTGCATGAACACAATTATAAAGCAATTCTTACCCAAATAAAGTTAGCTGTAAATAATTTGAAAAATGTCAAATGCTAATGGTTAGGTTGAGCTTATTTAATTAAAATGACAATTCTACCTAAATTAAATTATTTATTCAGTGCTATACCAAATAACTACTTTACTGAGCTAGAAAAAATTGTAACAAAATTAATCTGGAGCAACAAATGGTCAAAAATAGCAATGAAAAAAAGGTAAAAGAAGGTGGCCTAGCTCTACCAGATCTATACTATAAAGAAACAGTCATCAAAACTGCCTGGTACTGCTTAAGAAATAGAGTAAAGAATCAATGGATTAGGATAGGTTTCAAAAGGAACCACAATAAATGACTACATGAATCTACTGTTTGACATACCCAAAGGCATCAGTTTCTGGGATAGGAACTCACTATTTGAGAAAAATTGTTGGGAAAACTGGAAGATAGTATGACCAAACCTAGGCAGAGATTCACATCTCACACCCTATACCAAAATAAGGTCAAAAATGGGTACAGGATTTAGACATAAAGAGCAATACCATAGATAAATTAATAGACCAAGAAATACTCTATCTATCAGATCTTTGGAAAGGAGATAAATTTATGACTAAGCAAGAATTAGAGCACATTATAAGTTGCAAAATGAATATGACTATATTAAATTAAAAAGTTTTTGCACTAATAAAATCAATGCTGCCAAAATTAGAAGGAAACTAGAAAACTGAGAAACAATCTTCAACAAATATCAGAGTTCTGATAAAGGTTTCATTTCTAAACTATATAGAGAATTACATCAAATTTATAAGGTCACAAGTCATTCCCCAATTGATAAATGGTCAAAGGATATGAACAGACAGTTTTCAAATGTAGAAATTAAAGGTATATATATATATACACACACACACACACACACACACACACACACACACACACATATATATATATGTTTACATGTAAAAATTCTCCAAATCATCATTGATTACAGAAATGCAAATTAATACAACAATGAGGTATCATCTCACACTTAGTAGTGTGGCCAAGATGAGAAAAAGGCAAAATGATCAATGTTGGAGAGGTTGTGGAAGGATTGGGACATTGATGCATTGCTGCAGGAGTTCTGAAAGGATCCAACCTTTCTGGAAAGCAATATAGAACTATGCCCAGAGAGCAATAAAACTGTTCATACCCTTCGACATAGCAATTCCAATTCTAGGTCTATATCCAGAAGAAATTATGGAAAAAAAGGGGAAAAGTTCTACATGTTCCAAAATATTCATAGCAGCTCTTTTTATAGTGGTAAAGAATTTGAAATGGAGTGGATGCCCAACAATTGGGAAATGAATAAAGAAGTTATGTTACATGAATACTATGGAATACTATTGCTTTTTTTAAGAAACCATAAATTGTCAGACTCTAGAGATGAATGGAATGTCTTACAGGATCCAATGTCAAGCAAAGGGAGTAGATGAACTAATAGATCAAGAAATATTCTCTCTTATCAAATCTATGACCAAACAGGAATTAAGAGCAAATTATAAAATGCAAAATAAATCATTTAGATTATATTAAAAAGTTTATGTACTAATAAAATCAATGCTGTCAAAATTAGAAGGAAAGTAGAAAGCTGGGAAACAATCTTCACAGTTAGGAGTTCTGATAAATGTCTCATTTCATATATAGAGAATTGCATCAAATTTATGAGGTTACAAGTCATTCCCCAAATGATGAATGGTCAAAGGATATGAATAGATAGTTTTCAAATGAAGAAATTAAAGCTATAGATAGTAATATGAAAAAATGCTCCAAATCATTGTTGATTAGAGAAATGCAAATTAAAACAACAATGAGGCATCACCTCACACCTATCAGATTGGCCAAGGTAAGAAAAAGGAAAAATGATCAATGTTGGAGAGATTGTGGGAGGACTGGGTCATTGATGCATTGCTGGGGGAGTTATGAATGGATCTAACGTTTCCGGAGAGCAATATGGAACTTTGCCCAAAGGACAATAAAAATTTCATTCATTTTAGTTCTATTTCCAGAAGAAATCATAAAAATAGGAAAAGGTCCACATGTTCTAAAATAGTTATAGCAGCTCTTTTTTGTAATGGCAAAGAATTGGAAATTGAGGAGATGTTCATCAATTGGGGAATGGCTAAGCAAGTTATGGTATGTGAATACTATCGAATGTTCTTGTTTGATAAGAAATCATAAATAGTCAGACTCAAGAGAAGGAAGGAATGACTTACAGGATCTGATGCTGAGTGAAGGGAGCAGAACCAAGAGAATAACATACACATTAACAACAACATTGTGAGATGATCAACCTTGATGGAAGCAGCTCCTCTCAGCAGTTCAGAGAGCTAGGACAACCATATTAGACCAGATATGGACAATGTTTTCCTCATACAGAGGAAGAAAAACAAAACCAAACAAAAAAACCCCTTCAGAATCTGATGGACACTTTATAAAAATTACCTCTTATGTATTTCTTTCCCTTATTCCTAATTATTCATACCAAATATGACTTATCTGTAAACATGTTTATCAAAAATATGTATGTACAAAGCTAATCTGAGAGGGGGGAGGTGGGAAGGGAGGGTGGAAGGAAATTTTGTAACTTAAATATGTGCCTATGGATGAAAAAAATAAAAAGTTTGGAGAGAGAAGTTGGTATCAGATTGATGAGGGCCTGGAGCAACAGAGTCTGGACTTTGTTCTTCAGTTAGTATGCCAACAGTTAGTTATTAACTTTTTTACTAAAGTTAAGTACTGTACTTTTTGAAAAGATACTAGTTATTGACAAAACTCTCTCCTAAACTGTTTTGTGTGTAACTACAGCCTTGTACTATTTAAATTATTTGTATAAGGCTGATGACAGCCAGTAAAATGTTAATTTTTATTATAAAATCCTTAAAAAAGTAAATAATAGAACTTAAAACATTTATTTTACTTTCTTAAAAAGAGTGGAGTAGGGGTAGCTAGGTGGCACAGTGGATAGAGCACCGGCCCTGGAGTCAGTAGTACCTGAGTTCAAATTTGGCCTCAGACACTTAATAATTACCTAGCTGTATGGCCTTGGGCAAGCCACTTAACCCCATTGTCTTGCAAAAACCTAAAAAAAAAGAGTGGAGTATAGTTATATGATTTATTTTAAATATTATAATGTAGGTCAGCCAAAGTTGAGTTTCTCTGTGTGATAGTGATTTAGAGGTTTATATGAAATAGTTTGGTAGTCATTATCTCATCGTCCTTGGAGAACACTTTGTGGTAAATCTTGGAATGCATTAATTCAATATGACTTCATTTGACCCCAAAGTAAACCAGCAGAGATGAATGGACCCAAATGACAAATTATGATTTTGTGCTTAGAGAAGTTTATTTAAATCAGAGTAAATTTAGAAAAGCAGTGTCTTGGAGCAACACTTTTTTCTCCCTTTTATGTCCTGGGATATCCAATCTAATTGTCTCTGTATATGTTTGAAGAGATGACAATGCTAAAGAGAAATATTATGAAATCCCAAATGAAATGGAGTATGGTGATAATAAAAAAAGAAGTAATAGATGACTTCTTGTTAGCTACTGAACATGTACAGAGAGTTAGAAAGCATTTGGGGTCAGGGGAGAGAAATCTACTAAAACTAAAGTGATGATTTTATGACTATATATTCAGTCCCTTCTCCTAGAAGTATTTTAAAAGTATAGAGTAGGAAATCATTTGATTTTACCTGAACATAGAATTCTATACTGCTATTAATTGTTTTCCCAAGATGTCTAGCTCCTTACTATATGACATAATACTTTAAAAATACAATAGAAAATTTGAGGGATTTTAAACACTTATGATTTTGAATACTTTTGAGAAGAGGGTCTTGCCCAAGAAATTAAAATCTGACTAACAACCCAAATGAGTTTAAGTTTTAATGAAAAAATATTTTGAAATTAAACTTCATCAGCTTGATTTTCTTTTTTTTTAGGTTTTTTTATCAGCTTGATTTTCAATGAATTACTTTTATTAATTTCAACATTATTAATATAGTAATTACATATGTAGTTACTTTCTAATGGTAGTATCAATTGGATTCAACATATATTTAGTTCCTAAGTAATTCCCCCAATAACATATCTTTTAATTAAAAATATTTTCCTATTGTGGAGTCCTGGGTATGAAGTTGATTTGATTAAGCTCAGTTTACCTCTTGAGGTAGCCAATTTCATTTTTGGATAGCACGAATGGTTAGAAAGGTTTTTTTTCCCCTAACAGCAAACCTAAATTTGTCTTTTTTCAAAAGTTCCTTTTGTTGCTCTTTGATCTTTCTGCCTTCTGGGACCAAAAGAAAAAAAGTTTTAATTCATCTTCCATATGACAGCCCATCAAATACTAGAAGGTGATTTTATGTCCCCTTAAAGTCCCTTCCTCTCCAGATTGAACATCACCTCATAACTGATCCTTATATAACATGGATTCAAATATTTTCAGTATCCTGGTGGCCACTCTTTGCATGATCTTTAGTATACTGGTATCCTTGTTAAAACTGTGGCACCCAGAGCTTAGCAAAATAACCTAGATGAGAGCTGAACAGGAATAAAGCACAAAACAACTTACATCTCCTTATATCTGAATGCTATGACTCATAAAATAGTTCAAGATCTCATTGGTTTCTTTTGCTCCCTCATCACAATACTGATTCATATTGAGTTTGAAATTCACTAAAACCCCAGTTCTTTCACAGCATAATTACTGAACAATAATTCCTTTTTCAACTTGGGCTTGTGAAATTGATTTTTTGGATTTCTTGGAGGGGGCAGAGCCAAGATGGCAGTGTGAAGGCAGCATTTCCCAGGAACTCCTTTCCCCCCAAAACTCCAAAAGCCATCAAATTATGACTCTAGCCAAAATTTAGAGGGGCAGAACCCACAGAAAGACTGAGTGATACATTTTCCCAGTCCAAGATAACTTAGAAGTTCCACAGGAAAGGTGTGTTTCACCAGGGCCAGGAGATGAAAAATGTCCCAGTTGCAGCACAGTCTGGGAACAGCTTGAAGGGGCAATAAGAGAATTCTGCTACTTGAGAATGTGCATGGAGTGAGGAGCACCAGCTGCAGAACCTGCAGTGGGAATCAGCAGAAACCAAACTGCACCTCTAGAGCACAGCCCACAGATTCTAAGGGGGTCAGGAAAGACTGCAGAAATTACTCAGGTGTCCCTGGGGGCAGGACTCTGCTGTTTGCCCACACTCAGATCCAGGTTGCAGTTTGGGCTTCCATACTAAGATTGGTGAGTAGGGCTTACTCTTTACAGTTCCAGGGAAGAGGAGAGTGCTATGGTCAACTACACATCAAAGCACAGGCAAGAGAGCATAAGACCTTGGAGGAATAAAGGTCCCAGTGGGGTGACCCCCTTCCCCAAAACACCCAAAACCTTGGAAGTATTGTAAATTAGTCTTGGGCTGAGGAAATGAGTAAACAACAGAAAAAGAAGAATCTGACCATAATTACTTTAGTTCCATGGAAGATCAAAACACATACTCAGATGATGACAAAATAGAAGCTTCCATATCCAAAACCTCCAAGAGAAATAGCAAATGGGCTCAGACTGTGGATGAGCTCAAAAAAGACTTTGAAAAGCAATGAAGGGAGATGGAGGAAAAATTGGGAGTAGAAATGAGAGTGATGCAGAAAAATCATGAAAACCAACAACTTGGATAAAGAAATACAAAAATAACTGAAGAAAATAATATGGTAAAAACCAGTTTAGGTCAAATAGAAAAAAAGCAAAATAAAAGGCAAATGAGTAGAATAATGCTTTAAAAAACAGAATTGGCCAGCTGGAAATGGAGATAAAAAAGCTCTCTGATGAAAATAACTCTTTCAGATGCAGAATGGAACTAGAGGAAGCTGATGACTTTGCAAGAAATCAGGAAGAAATAAAACTCTTCCAAAAAAGCCAAAAATTAGAAGAAAATGTGAAATATCTTGTTGGAAAAACAACTGACCTCAAAAACAGATCCAGAAAAAAACAATTTAAAAAGTATTGGGCTACCTGAAAGTCATGACTAGGAAAAGAGCCTAGACTTCATTTTTCAAGAAATAATACAGCAAAACTGCCTTGAGATCCTAGAAGCAGAGGGTAAAATAGAAATTGAGGTAATTCACTGGTCACCTCCTGAAAGAGATCCCAAAAGAAAAACTTCCAGGAATATTATAGCCAAATTCCCAAACTCCCAAAACAAAGAGAAAATTCTAAAAGCTGCCAGAAATAACCAATTAAACCACATAGGCTCCATAGTCAGGATTACACAGGATCTGGCAGTATCTACATTAAGGGCTCGTAGGGATTAGCACATGATATTCAGGAAGGCAAAAAGATCTTAATTTATAAGCAAGAATCAACTACCCAGCAAAACTGAATGCCCCTTTTCAGGGGAAAAGATGGATTTTCAATGAAATAGGGGACATTTAAACTTTCTTATTGAAATAACCATAGCTGAACAGAAAGTTTGATCTCTAAGTACAGGACTCTGGTGAAGCATAGAGGGGGTGGAGGAGAAGGACTGAGGAACTAAATGATATTGAACTGTTTGTATTCCTGCATGGGAAGCAGCTATTGATAACTCATATGAACTTTCTCATTTATAAGAGCTCTTAGAAGGAGCATATATACACAGGATATAGGAAGGAGCAGAATATGATGGTATAATATAGTAAAAAGATGGAGTCAGTGGGTGATAAAGGAAAGTACTGGGAGAAAGGGAAAGGAGATGAAGAAGCTAAGAAATTTCACATAAGAATCAAGAAAAAGCTTTTATAGTGGAGTGGAACAGGGGAAGGCAAAGGAGAATGAGTGAGCCTTCATTCTCATCAGAAATGACTCAGAGAGGAAATAACACACACACACACACACACACACACACACACACACTTAATAAGGTATAGAAATCTATCTTTCCTTAGAGAAAAATGAAAAGAAAGGTATGGGATAGGGGGAATGGGGGGAGGGAAGGTGGGGAATAGGTGATAGAAGAGAGGGAAAATGGAGGGAGAGGGTACTCAGATACAACCCACTTTTAGACAGGGCCAGGATGAACAGAGAGAGAGAGAGAGAGAGAATAGAACAAATGAGAGTGGGAAGGAATAGAGTAGAGGGAAATACAACCAGTAATAGCAACTGTGGGAAAAATATTGAAGCAACTTCTTTGGTGGACTTATGATAAAGAAAGCAACTCACCTCAGAGACAGAGCCATTGGAATGTGAACACAGACTGAAGTATATATTTTTTCTCTCTCTCACTATTCTTGAGGTTTCTCATCTTCTTGGGGGGAGGGGGTTTATGTTTACTCTTATAACAAAATTATTGTAATAATATAAAATAAATAAATCAAGAAAAACAAAATTTATCTTTTGAACCCAGGTATAAGATTATTTAACTTTGTCTTTATAAATTCAGTCCAAGGCGCTAGCCTATCAAGATCTCATAAGAATGCTGTCATCTAGTGAGGAGCTCCCCTTCCCATGTTTTTGTCATCTGAAATTCAGATAAGCATGCCACCTACACCATGTCCAAGACATATAAATGTTTAATAGCACAACACTGCCCTTAGGAACTCTACCAGACATTTTTTTCCAAGTCAGCTTTAAACAAACCAAGCAAGCAAGCAAGAAACATTTATTAACTATTAATTTTTTTGGATTCTGCTTTTCAAATATCTCCATGTCCTTCAACATCTTTATCATATGTCCCATATCTCCATTTTTATCAGAACAATATAAGTTCCTTTATCAAATTATTCATTTAAGTAAAGATCAACTTAATCAACAACAGTACCCCTGATTTACCATCTTAGTAATCTATTTTAAAAATGGTTACTCAAACCAATCATTGAAGAAGCATACTGGCAGTTTGGTATGCATTACTTTATTTTCGAGATATATTGATGAAACATTTCTTTAAGGATTCATGTTATCATTGGTTGTCATTTCTTATAGAAAAATATCTTCAATGAATGTTTTTTTATATTTAAAAACGGCAACTTTTAAATTGCAAACATTTTCATCACAATAAAGTTTGCTATTTTTCATTTTGAAGAATGAAGGTAAATCCTTGTAACAATATACTAAAAAAATTAAATGACTTCACAAAAGTCATTTAGTCAAATAATAAATACATGTTTAAGTATGTAAATATTTAGAAATATTTTGTTTTTGAATAAATTTTTCAGTTTTAATTTCAAGATATTTGGTTTCATATATATATCTCTATAAATAAATCATAATGGTCCTTCCATTGACACTTAAGATTATTTTAATGTAATAACTGACTGCAGAGCAACCACAACTATCATGAAATATCAATTCAGTTTTCAAAATTAATTTGGGTCAATGTACAGTTTGATGTAGGAGTTTCTTTTTTCAGATGGAGAAAACTAAAAACAGATGGTGAGATAACTTAGTTTCCTTGGATTCAAAAAACTGGAGGAAAAAAAATGAGAGCACTCTATCACTGTTAAAGGTTTGTTTGTTTGATTTTCAGGGGGTTATAACCATATTTAACCAGGTATACAATATTTTTTTACCATTTGTGGTTAATGGCAGTCATCTCTAATATGTGAGGGGGAGGAAGAAAAAAAAGAAATTTACATGATAATTTTGTTGTATATTTGAAAGGAATAGTAAGTTGTGCATAATAAATATTCAATTTCACATATAATCATCTTTTTATTTCACTATGTTGTTGATTTACTTGTTTTTTCCCATAAATTAAAAAATTAAATTAAAAAAATGAGCATACAAAACTCTCTCCATTAATGCAAATCAGTAACACATTTGCTATTCAGAGCAGAGGTTCATAACCCTGAGTTATGGATGAGAAAATATATTGATGACTATATTTTAAAATAATCCTTTGTTTTTCAAAATTGTGCAATTTATGTATTGAAAAACATTATTTTGAAGAATTCATAGGCTTGGTTAGGCTGTCAATGAAGTTATCTGTGTTTGTGTATATTGTGTATATATGTGTGTTTGTAAGAGAGAGAGCAAAGAGAAAGAGGAGAAAAAGATTTAGAAGAGAAAAGTTAAGAAATAATAAATGACCTATGATTTCCACTTAATATGTATCAGAAACTGCACTAAAATAAGATTTCTTTTTTCTATGTAATATTGCTTTTATAAAGTTTAACTACACATAAATGTCTATAAAAATATCAACCAGTTAGGTGTTTGCTAACTCAATTTAAGTATAGAAAAGAAGATACTGTCCATTTACATTTACAATTCTAAATCACACTCTTTCAAAATATTGTGGACAATGTTAGTCACAATTATTTCTCATTCAATAAACTATCTTTGAGTCCTGAAACTCATATAGCCTCATTGAATGTTCTTCCTTGTTATTTGTGCTTACTTTTTTAATAAAAAATTTATAAACTATTTCATTTTACCCATTAATTATTTTAATAACTAAGAAGGGGTTTACCTGGCTGTATGTCAGGTCAAATCCAGTCACCATTTTCCAGAAAGTATGAAAGAATATTACTACATGCTATATAGAGACATGTAATCAACAGATCTTCCATTAAGCCATATTATTCTTATTTATCCTGTCTCAATGGACATTAGGTGCTGTAGCAGCAAACAGCAATAGGAGCCCATGCCCATTTGATAGCCAACTTTCCATTAGCACTCAGAAAACAGTCTTTAATAAATAAGTTAATCAGTAGAGGTATGCAATATCCAATTTTTCCCACCAGGTGGCAAAATACTCAAGCCACAAGCCATGATGAAAGTGGTTTCGTCAGTCTGTAATCTAATACTTAAACGAGCCTTCTCTTTGGGGAATAATTGAGAGTCTTCTTTTTTTTTTAATTGATTTATTTAAGGTAATGGAGTTAAGTGACTTGCCCAAGGTCACACAGCTAAGCAATTAAGTGCCTGAGTTTGGATTTGAATTCAGGTCCTCCAGACTCCAGGACAGGTGCTCTATACCACCCAGCTGCCCCGAACTGGGAGTCTTCTTAAACATTATCATATCCTCCTTGACAACTAAATGCTGCTTAACCTGGAAAATTCAGATTATTTTCCCTCTTACTAACAAATTCCCATTCAATATTGATTCAGGGGCATGAGAATAAAATATTGTTCCAAGTTAGAAGAAAATTCTAGGGAAATCTCTATGTGGTACCCGTATCATCTTTTTACTGATGCACAATTTCCTTCAATGTCTTCAATTACTAATCTATTTTAATATTGCAATAGTGCTTGCAGCACTATTGATTTGTTGAACAAGGAAAATGAAAAAGAAAGTTGTTAGGAATCACTCCAGAGTCCAATTACCTTACATTAGTCATCTTACCCAGTCAAAGTTTATGTTATTTGTCAACAGTCCTATCCACAGCTGATAAAGTGTCAGTTCTGGATACTCAGATATTCTATCCCAGAGACTATTCCACCATATATATACAAGTATAGCTGTACCAAATTCCTCCTAAGAACAAAGTCAAACACAAGGGAAAAAAGAGAAGGAACAGGTGATAATATCATATGGAAATCCTTTTCCTTTTCACTCTCCACTTTATCTCTCACTTTCTTGCTTGGCTTCATCTGTGTTACAAATATAAGCTTAATCAATCTTACTTCAAGAGATTTGTTGATTCAACTACCTTCACAGGAACCTTCAAAGTTTCCTTTCAATTCCCAAACAAATGCAACTTATTGTATACAACAAAATAAATGTTGAGTTTTAGTGATTTCTGAATTTTAGACATCCAGGAAATTCTAATTTGATTTTTTAGCTTTTTATAAAATAAAGAAAAGCAGAGTAGAGATTTTAATCATGAAGCTTAAATGTAAAAAATTTAAATGTAAACATCAACTCACCATCCATGATGAAAGTGTTTTCATCAAAGTCTATTTAAATTTAACACTTCATAAGTCTTCTCTTTGGAAAATAACTGAGTTTTCTTAAAGGATGCTATATCCTCATTGTCTTCCAAATAGTGCTTAGCCTGGCAAATTCAGATTATTTCCCCCTTACCAACAAATTGGAATGTAAGTTCCTTAAGGGCAGGAGCAGTATATACCTTTTTTTTCGTGGAGTCAATTAGGATTAAGAGACAGTAAGATTTGAGGCCAGATTTGAACTGATGTGTTCCTGACTCTAGGGTTTGAGCATGGTCCACTGTATCACCTAGCTGCCCTGGCAATAGATCCTTAATAAATGTTCACTTTTAGTTTTGAATCTAACTGAATTGAAAAAGCACTGGGATGGTTATTAGAACACTTAAATTCCTGTCTCACCTCTGTTGCTTAGTAGCTATGTGACTTGCCCTCTAAATCAGGAGTTAACTTGGAGTCCACAGCCCTTCCCCCTAAAGGGATCCATGAATAGATTCAGGAAGTCTGTAAACTTGAATAGGAAAAAAATAATATCTTTTATCTCCACTAACCTTTGGTTTTCTTTTGTGATTCTATGTATTTTATCTTAATGTATTTAAAATCAATATTCTGAGGAATCCCCTGGCTATATTAGACCTGCCAAAGTTGTCCATGATACACACAAAAAGATTAAGCTCTACATTTTCCCAACGTTTAATTGGAGATTATTAAAAGCATCATTTTAAAACTGAGAATTGTATTTATATCCTCATTGTTTAGCAGAGTGAGTGACACATAGTAGATAATATGTACTCATGATTTATTGATAATTATTTGAACTTCAAAGTTCACAAATTACCTAATGTCTGTTATCTTGTTTGAAGTTCCAAGCAAGTTAATGAGATAGGTAGTAGTAGTACTTGAGCAACAATAAAATATACTGTCTTTTGGGACACCCTGATTTCTTTCCCATTTATACATGACAAAACTGTGACTTAGAGAATAGAAATGATTTTACCCACGGTCATATCCAGTGAGTGTTGGGGTGAAATTTTTGTGTGGGTGTTTCTCATTTCAAATCCAACACTACTCATTATGCTCTTCTATCTCACCTTATATATATGGAGGCACTTTAAAAATGATCAATTGTTATATCAATGTAAGGCATGGGAATGATGACAATGGCCTTGAGAGTCATTATCAATTTTTTCTAAGTTAGAATCCCTTATATTGACATGATACGTTCCTTTCTGCAGCTGTGAGTGGCTATGCTGTTTAGGATCTGTGACAATCATCAATATTTCTTCTTACTATTTCCACAATTATTTGTTTTATTTCAAATCATTTCTGAACAATTCATACAACTAGGAAGATAGAATGCTCTTGTTTGTTTTTTAAGATGCAGACCATTTTGTATTTGGAAGCATAACATGGATACATATTTTAGTTCTTTGATTCTCTCATGAGATTGTTCATGTGTCTGATTATGTGTGATGATAATAAAAGATCTTTTGAAGAGGTGCAAATGATAGAAGAAAGAAGCAAATAAGCATAATAGTTTTCATTTCCAAAGCAATTCTCAAGAATTAAGAAAACAAACCACAAACTTCTTAAAATATCTTTCTTTGGGGGTATCTAAGTGGAGTAGTGGATAGAGCACCAGCCTTGGAGTCTTGGAGTACCTGGGTTCAAATCCGGTCTCAGACACTTAATAATTACCTAGCTGTGTGGCCTTGGAAAAAGCCACTTGACACCTTTTGCCTTGCAAAAACCTAAAAAAAATCTTTCTTTGTTTTTTTTTTGGGGGGGGGCAATCAGTGTTAAGTGACTTGCCTGGAGTCACATAGTAAGTATCTGATGCTGGATTTGAACTTAGGTCCTCCTGACTCTAAAATTGATCCATTATGTCAACTAGTTTCCTCTCAAAATATATATTTTTAACTTCAGATATAACAATTTTGCAAGAGTTATATGAAAATTGCATTGTATGTCATGAGTCTGGCTTGAGCAATGCAATAGTATATTTAGATGACAAAACTATATAGATCTTTCCCTTTTAACTTTTTCAATTGTGTTTGTGTCTGTGTGGGTTTCTGAAGTAAAACCAATATCTACCTGGGTAGTTTTCCCATAAAAGATATTGAAATCATAATGGATATTTAATTGGCTCAGGGGACTACTGTATAGACCAGTTCTTGTTTCCTTGGTACAAAATAATAAAAATGCTTGTCCTTCATTCTCAAAGAACAACACGTCATCAGGGAAGTGATATGACATGACAAGCACATGAATTGGATTTGAGTAAGGGGGGCTCTTCTAACTCACCAGCCTCACTTTGTTCTCCAGAACCACTTGGGTCCAGTGACCACATGTGAATCAGGACTCAGAACAAATGGAGATGACCCTGGATCCAGGCAATCAGGGTGAAGTGACTTGCCCAAAGTCACACAGCTAGTATGAGTCAAGTGTCTGAGGACAAGTTTGAACTCAGGTCCTTCCAACACCAAAGCCAGTGTTCTATTCACTGCACCACGTAACTGCCCCTAAGTACAAAATGCTAGCACAGGGAGGAGTCAACATTTCCTCTCTTAGGCTTAGGACGGGAACTACATCATGGCCATCAGAAAAGTAGTCAAATGAATGAATAAATGTATATTTTCTGAATATTCTTTTATTTCAAGTAATCCTTTTGCTAACTCTTAAATAATCTTAGAGTCCCATTCTGTTATGTTCTCAAAACTGAGCTACTGAACCGCTTTGAATCTAGCCTAGCCTACAATGGTTTCTTACCTTTTGATGAGGCAATCAAATTTCAGAACTTGTTCCTGTGGCATTAGCCTACTTTACATCATCACTTCTTTGATTCCCTCTCCTGTTGGTCTTATGTACTCTGAGGGAAGATTGGAAAGCTCTTATCTTCTCTCTACTCTTCATCTCTACTACTTTCTATTTCCTTTTAAATCCTTCCTTCTACAGGAAGCCAGCTCCTCTAAATTCTATTGTTTGTTTTCTTTTATTTATTTTCTATTTGTGCTGTATATAACTTGTTTGTCCATAGTGGCTTGTTGTCTTGCCCATTAAATGAGCAAGGACTGTTTTGTGCTTCTTTTGATATTTGGTATAGTTTCTGGGACATTCCAGATGGTTAGTAAATACCTATTGAAAAACAAAAGAAAAATAACAAATTGTATTTTAACAGCATCTTCACAAAATATGAATAAATCTTATTGAAGGTGATAGATGGAGGTTTTTATCCTTTATTCTTGAAGAACATGACTTCAAGGGATGCCATGACAAGCATATGAATTTCATTTGAATGAGGAGGGGACTGTGCTAACTCACCAGCCTCACTTTCTCTTCCAGAACCAGTTGGATCTAGTGCTCAAATATGAATCAGGAAAATTGGAGACAGCCCTGGATGTGAGGCAATCAGGACTAAGTGACTTGCTCAAGGTCACACAGCTATTAAATATCAAGGCTGAATTCGAACTCCTGTCCTAATGACTCCAAGGCCACCTAACTGCCCTGGGAAGGTAGTAAATGTCTACTCTAAAGGGGACACCTATCCATTGGAGATCATGAATGAATCCATTAGAGAATCTGAGCCTCCAAATTACAAAGCTATGAAAGAATCTACACTTTTGGGAGCATAGAAATTGGGAGTTGTAGTCTTCTTTAAAATATGGAGTGTCTTCTAATTGTGCCTCATTTCCTTTCCATTTAAGATGATGGTGAGGTGTAATAGAGCTGACACCACATGTAAATTAGTCTATTCTGGTAGACTTGATGACCAAATATTTCTTGACCTCAAAAGTCAAGGAAAATTCCATCTGTCTCCTCCTCCTCCTCCGCCTCCACCACAAAGTCTCACAACCCTACTCTCCAACACAAAAGGAGGAAGCCTTAATCAGCTAATTATTTCTTAGTCCTACAAGGGCAAACACCAAGTTCCTACTCTCCTGTTTCTTAAGAGCCAATCTTTGCTGAAATGAGAAAGAATTTCCGTCAGCTAATCACTTTCATATTGTCATCCCTTTCCATCTCAGCCCTACCTCATTCATAATCCACATTCTCCCTTGTCCTCCTATTCTATGAATTCTCTGGAATTTCTATTCTATTGTTTATAATCTCTCTTCCATGGGACGGCTAGGTGGCGTAATGGATAAAGCACTGGCCTTGGAGTCAGGAGTACCTGGGTTCAAATCCGGTCTCAGACACTTAATAATTACCTAGCTGTGTGGCCTTGGGTAAGCCACTTAACCCCATTTGCCTTGCAAAAACCTAAAAAAAAAAGAATCTCTCTTCCATCCTGTATCTTCTCATTTCTCACTCTTCCCATCTTCTGACACTCAGTAGTTCAGGTATCCAGCAGGTATTTCATCCCTATATGTGTGTGGATATATATGTATATATATGTATATGAATATATATTAGTATATACATAATATAAACATGTAATTTAAAGTGTTGGCATATACATAAATATATATATAGATAGATAGATATATAGATAGATATTATTAAAATAACTGTCCCTATGAACATCTAGCTTCTCAATTCATCAGCATTTTTAGTTCCCTTAATGTATATCTTATATCTTTATTTGTACATGTATAGAAACCACTCCCTTATCCATGCCTGAAATGCATTTATTCCTCATTTTTAATAAAATATTTATTTTCTTTCAAGGCTTACCTTGTATATAACACCCTCTTTGAAATCTTCCCTAATGTTCTTTTTTATTACTATTTCTCTTTCTTTGAATTAGTTTTTCTTTATCTGTGTACATATTATATCTCTCAGGTAGAATATAAATTCCTTGAAGGCAGAAGCTGTGTTTTTTTTGTCTTTACATTTTTCAATGCTTAGCATATATAGGGCTTAGATTGATGGTACGAATTAAATTAGTATGAGTATGAAAACTCTGGTAAAGTAAATATTGTGTTCCAACTTGGAACGGGGGTAGAAAGGAATTCTTATTTCTAAAATGGAGGAAGAGTTAGTAAAACTCATCAAAATAGGAGTAGATATTCATTAAATGGAGAATAAACCACAGGGACCCTCTGGGTTAAATAGAAGGAGAGGTACTCTGGAAGTTTACATAAAAAGAATAGAGAGAATTCCTTCAGGGCATCCAGAGAAAGCTGCCATTTTTACTTGCTGTGCATAGTGAAAAACTGTTATGGCCTCCTAACAGAACTGACCAGCATCCTACAGTGATAAAAGCTCATCAAAATGAAAAAGAATGTAAAGGCACAAAGAGGATCTTCAGTCAATCAATCACAAGGGGAACCTGCTTGCAGTCACTCTATAATATTACCCACTAGAAGAAAGCAAATTTAAAGTAGAGGATGATGTAGGTGATTATCATAGTGATTAATCTAACTCACTGCTGTATCAGAACATACTTGTTCTGACTTTCCAAAACTTATAGTCTAGTGTATTGGTTCATTTTCACATATTTTTGGTAGCTTTTGCTTCTGAGGTGTTCTACACGTTCTGTCTTTATATTGAGATGGGAATCATTTCTGACTAATCTGTCAATGGGCTTGAGGAGTACAAAACTTCAACTTCTCAGGGTCCAGGAACTTTAGTGTTAAGAGGATCCCAAGTACTGTTCATTAATCCAGACTCCATATGTATTAAACTTTTTCTTTTTCTTTTTCTTGCTATCCAAGGGATAGTAATGAATTGAGACAATAGTCTGTGATAATATTTACCAGGTATTTCACTAGCATATATTTTGGGATATAAAATTTCTGCTTTAGTTACTGTGATCAACACAAAAACACAAGGAATGCATATATATATATATTATATATATAGTAAAACTATATATATATTATATATATATAAATTATAGTTTAGTTAGTGTCATGAAATGTTAGCTTTAACATGATAACAATTCTGAGCAAGATAATTGTGAAGAATTCTTTCAGTTTTCCTGCTTCATATTCACACCCTGCCAACAGTAGCTAGAAGGGGAAAAATTGCTCAATCTTATTGTCAGAAATGTTTGGAAACCTGAAGAAAATGGAAAAAATTTGCCTACCCCATTTAAAATTCTTTTTTAAAAAATTATGTTTTATTTTTGTACAAATGATTTATTTTATACATTACTAAAATATTCTTGTTTAAGAGTAAACATAATATCCCTTGCCCCTCCAAATATAGATCCTCATGAGCAAAAAAGTAAAGAGGAAAAAATTAAAATTAAAAATAACAACAACAACAACAACAATAATAATAGGGACAGCCAGGTGGCACAGTGGACAGAGCACTGGCCCTGGGGTCAGGAGCACCCAGGTTCAAATCCAGCCTCAGACCCCCAACAATCACCCAGCTGTGTGGTCCTGGGCATGCCACCCAACCCCATTTGCCCCTCAACGCCCCCCAAAAGTAATAATAAAAAAATGTGCTTCAATCTGTGTTCCTACACCACCAGCTCTGTCCTGGGTGGATCACATTCTTTAGGATCAGTCCATCAAAAAAGCTATTTTCATATTTTTCCACTGTTGCCATTTCTGATCACAACTCCCTTAATTTGTACTTCCCCATTACCATCCACTATATTTTCTCTCTCCTTTCACTCTGTCCTCTTCTTAAATGTGCTGTAGGGTAGCTGAGTGGCACAGCAGACTGATCACTGGCCCCAGGTCCAAGAGGCCCTGAGCCCACCTACCACCCCTAAGGTCCAGCAACCACCTGGCCCTGTGGTCCTGGACAGGCCATCCAATCCCAACCCCTTGCAAGAAGTAAAAAAGAAAATGTGTTATATCTGACCACTCTCCCCCATAGTCCACGCTCTCCTCCATCACTCACATCCCCTGTCTCTGCCCCCTTCTCTCCTTTTTAATTTCAATGTCTATACCCCATTGAGTACATATTCTGTTTCCTCTCTGAGCCACCTCTGATGAGAGAGAGAAGGTTCCCTCATTGCCCCTCAAATTCCCCTCCTTCCATATCATTGCAATAGCTCATTATAATAAAAAAAACTATTTGAGCCTATTCCACCTCTCCTTTCTCTTACTCCCATTACATTTCCCTTTTAGCCATTGACTCCATTTTTACAGTACATTATATCTTCAAATTCAGCTCTCTCCTGTGCTTCATCTATAAAAGCTCCTTCTATCTGTTCTATTAAATGAGAATTTTCTTATGAGTATTATTAGTATCATTTTTTCTATGCAGGCATACATGTAGTTCATCATCATTAAGTCCCTCATATTTTTCCCTTCTCTGCCACTCTCTATGCTTCACCTGAGCACTGTATTTGAAGATCAAACTTTCTGTTCAGCTCTGGCCATTTTAACAGGAGCATTAGAAATCCCCCTGGTTCATTGAAAGTTCTGGAAGAGGACATTCAGTTTTGCTGGGTAGTTGATTCTCGATTGCATTTTGAGCTCTTTTGTTTTGCAGAACATTATATTCCAACAAGTCTTTAATGTAGTTGCTGCTAAGTCCTGTGTGATCCTGACTGCCAACTCCACAATATATGAATTGTGACCTTCTGGCTGCTTGTAATATTTTCTCTTTGACTTGGGAATTATGGAACTTGGCTATAATATTCCTTGGGGTTGTTTTTTTTTTTGGATCTCTTTCTGTGGGATATAAGTGGATTCTCTCAATTTCTATTTTGCCCTCTTCTTCTAGGACATCAGGGCAATTTTCCTGAAGGAATTCTTTAAAAATGATGTCAACGCTCTTTTCCTGATCATGACTTTCAGGTATCCCAATCATTTTTAAATTATCTTTCCTGAATTTGTTTTCCAGATCAGTTGTGTTTTCAATGAGATGTTTCATGGTTTCTACTTTTTCATTCTTTTGGTTTTAAAGTATTGTGACTTGACTTCTTGTAAAGTCAGCAGCATCCTTTAGTTCCATTTTATATCTAAAGGATTTGTTTTCCTCAAAGAGCTTTCTTATCTCTTTTTTTCATCTGGCCAATTCTGCTTTTTTAAGGCATGCTTCTCCTCAATAACTTTTTGAACTGTTTTATCCATTTGACTTATGCTGGTTTTTAACATGTTATTTTCTTCAGCATTTTTGGATTTCCTTGACTAAGCTGCTGACTTCTTTTTCATGTTTTTCCTGCATCTCTCTCATTTCTTTTCCCAGTTTTTCTTCTAACTCCATCATTTGATTTTCAAAGTCTTTTTTGAGCTCTATCATAGCCTGAGCCCAATTTCTGTTTTTCTTGGAGTCTTTAGATGCAGGAGCTTGTGCTTCCTGATCTTCAGACTGAGTATTTTGATCCTTCTTGGGCTCATTTGCAGAATATTTCTCAATGGTCTATCTCCCTCACTTGATTTTCAGAATCTTTTTTTGAGCTCTGTCATAGTCTGAGCCCAATTTCCATTTTTTCTTGCAGTCTTTCGATGCAGGAGCTTGTGCTTCCTCATCTTCAGATTGATTATTTTGGTCCTTGGGATCATAGATAATGTATTTCTCAATGGTACTCCTCTTTTTTTCTCTGTTTACTCATTTCCCCAGCCTGTGCCTGGTTTGGGGGTGCTTCCTGAGCTTTTGAGTATTATTGGGACACCCTCCCCACAAGGATCTCAGTGTGTGAAGCTCTGTCTTCTCTCCTGGTCTTTGAATGACCACAAGTGCACCCCTCTGCCACGGGGCTGAGGTGGTGGGGTCCTGCTGTTCTATGGGGGCCTAGACTGTGATCAGGATCTGAATGTGGTCAGAGCCCCAGAATCCTGTTCCAGGTACAGAGTACAGACCTTGGAAGTCTCTCTCCACTCCCTTAATTTAAGTACGCTGAGTTCTCAAGGCTCAGTTGCCTGGGGGCTGCTGCTTACCTGCTCAGCTCCTACTTACTGGCTCCCGGCCTGCTTCCATTTCTTGGATCTGGGCTGCCCTGGCCACGCTGTCCAATGAGTGCCCTGAAGGCTGGGCTTCATGGACTCACTCTGGCAGAGGTTCCCACCCCCACTGATCTTCCAAGTTGTGCTCAGTGCTCCCCGAGGTTTAGGTCCCTGCTGCTGTGAGCCAGGGCTCCCTGAGGTTGCCTCCAGGAGGCTGAAGTTCTTTGACTCTGGCAGGTTGTCCCTCGAACACTGAACACCGTGGAGCCTATTTTCCAGGTTACCTTGGGCTGGAGAACTACCTCACTAGATGCGTCTGTGGGTTCTGTCTCTTGAAAATTTAGTTAGGGTCCTTATTTTAAAAGTTTTGAGACAGAGCACCTAAGAGAGGCTCTTTTCCTGGTTTTGGGGTCTCCTGTCGCCATCTTGGCTCTGCCCCCTTGTCATCTTGGGTCTGTACCCCTTAAAATTCATAGAGTTATAATTGTTATCTGGAAAAGAGCTTAATTTTTTTCCCTTCCAAATCTAACCAAATATGAAAATCACATGCAGGGAAAAGAGACATTCTATGAGGAATCAGAAAATATTAAAAAATGAGATGGCCAGGAACTTGGAGTAAAAGATCAAGTTGTTATAGATGGATCATTAAGAAAATGAATCTGTCAAAAAATAAAATTTTTTTCATATAAAATGAGAATGATGCATACACATTTAAATGTACATACACATGTGTATGTAAAAGAAATAGTAATTAGAGCTGGAAAACAAAGATTATCTAGTCCACTTCCTTCATTTTTCATATGAGGTAGTTGAAGCTATACATATAGTTCCTTACTGTTCTCTCTCTTTAGTTTTTCTTCTCTTTAGTCCATTCTTTATACAGCTGCCAACATGACTTTTCTAATGCACAAGTCTGACCATTTAATTATCCTTCTTGGGACCTTCTATTAACCTTAGAATCAAGTGCAAGCTCCTCTGTTTCACATTTAAAGTTCTTTACAATTTGATTCCAACCTACTTTTCCAACCTTTTTATACACTCATACATGTATACATATATCTCTATATGCATATATTAGTTTTTATAAATTTAGAGGGAGACACACACACAGAGGGACAGAGAAAAACAGAGACAGAGGTTTCCTTTCACCAACTCTGTGGTGCAGTCAAACTGGTCTAGTACTTGTTCCTCACATATAAAACCCCATCTCTGTTCTTTGTTAACTTATACTGACAGTTCTCCATTCACTCCTTTTTCAACTTACCTTTTAGAATCCCCTCTGATCAGGCAAGTGTGAAGATGAGGGTACAACCAACTGAATTAAGTTGTATATTTCCTGAAAATCCTTTCTATGGTCATGTTAAGTAAGAGTTTGTTGAGTGTTGTATAGTTAATGAGTATCTCCTTTCATTGTCATTCTAAGTTGAAATCCCCAGGTTGACCTGATGTGGACCTGACATCAAACACTTACTCTTCACTTCTGCTGCTATAGGAGAATTTTAGCAACCTAAGAACATTGCATTCAGGGTCATGACTAATATGAAAGAATATGGTAGATTAATTTCTTCTCTATGATACCATGCCAGCACAGAGTGGGGAAAGGTAATTTTTGCCATTATCAAGAAAACCTAACTTTGAGGAATCAGAGAAACTGATATAAGTTTATATATATTTGTTATCTCACCAATATTTCTAATATCCTGATACATGTTTTGGTATATGAGCTTCAAGTTGGCACCACCACCATTTTGTCATCTCACTTCTCTCTTCTGTCTGGATTGGATTTTGGCATTCAAAAGACTGGTAGTCCAACAATGATGCATTTACATAAAAGGGCTCTTGATGATAGAGAGAGTGATTTTCTCTATGCTCGCATGAAGGGTAGAGTTGACATGAGTATGGGAGAAGAAATATTTTTCTTTTTTCTTTCAACCTCAAGAACAGACTTGTGGTTCCAGGCTCTCTTTAGGGAGATACATAAAGACACATTAATTCCAAACCTTAACTTGCCTACCAATCAGAACTCTACTTTTTCTGGGAGAATACTATCATAGGAATTTCCCTAAGCAATGGCACATAGTTTATGGGGGCTATGAAAATGTGTGCTGTGGCCATGAGGTTATAGAGGAGTGACTAACCCAGACTGGAGAAAACAGTGTCAATAAATAGGGAAGAAACCAGTAGAGAAGTCAATTTATCCTGATTGCAAACTTGGGATACACTGCAGGAAAGAGAATGGCATCTTTAAGAAAAGAATTCCTCAGACTTCTACCCTATTTTGGGGTTTAATACTAGCATCATGTAAGCATAACAGTAAAATTTTGCCACAAAGAGTCATGGCCCTACCAGTTCAGTTATTTGATTCTGACTATGGTTCAGTGAGGCAGGATATACTAGGGAAGGGTTGTTTAGTTATGACCCTACTGTTACCCTCAATATATTTAATCAAGCCAGAAAAACTATGACTTTCAAACTGGTATAAAACTCAAAAGCAGTTATGAGATTCTAAAACAAATTTAAAATTTTCTAAAAAACCTTGTATATTCTTAACTCTGTATCAATCTTTGGAATATGAAGAACTATATATAAGCTGAGCTATGTCTAGGTCCCCATTTGTGTTTATGCAGCAGTTTATCAGGGAGAGGAGGAAAGAGAGGAACAGTATGACTGGCATGATGTCTCAGACTCTTTCTTTATATTAGAAAAGTTTCTGACAATTGCTAATGTTTTCTCTTTTCCCCTTACAGAGTACTTGCCTGACTTTGTTACCTGCAGATTTCCCCCTGAGTTTGCACCTCTTGCTTTTAGAACCAGTTTTGTCATTTCCTTCTTAATCTTTTATCTGAATTCATTTCCTCTGAACTCTTGGTTTCAACTTCGGTCTGGATTTCTGTTAATCCAATTGAATTCAGTTTAGATCTCCCCTCTCTTTCCAGTTCTAAAGTATGACTTTTTCATTCTCTTACATGATGCTAATTTTTAATATATCTTGGTCCCCAGTTCATTATTAACCCCCTCCTCCATTGACCCTCTACAGGGCAGGAATAAGGGTAAAGATTATAATTTTCTTGTATATGGAACACATTTAGAAAGTCTTCCTTTTCTATATATACAAGAAGTAACACAAAATACTTTATTGACCACTTTAGACTTTGTATTAATTGAAATGTACATTTACAAAATAAAATCCTGAAATGTGTTCCTCATAGTGCTTTTATAATGTTTTCCTGCCCCTTTTAGACTGTTCTCATTTGGTACCCTAGAAATTCCTGGAATGTAAGCTCCTTAAAGACATATAAGGATTGTTTCCATCTTTGCATATCCAACACCAAGCTGCATGTTTGGGACATAGTAGGCACTTAATAAAAATTTGCTGAATTGAACTGAATTGACCTTGATTCTATTAGATTTTTCAAACTATAACTTAAACTAAATGAAAATAAATGGAATCATGCTCTTTTTGTATGAGAGTGCACTAAAATGGACAGTTAAATAAATGAAACATGAGTTAAAGATTGCTGTTGACCCAAACTTCAGGTGAGGAATAGTAGGTGAAAATACCAAAGCAGGTGGTTTCTCTTCTCAAAACTTTGAGGAGCTCATGGAAAGAGCATTTAGCATAAAGACATTAATTATTAATTGCCATTCTCACCACTTGCTATTATAGAATGTGAAGTCCTACTTTTGCTTGTGCCAAGAAAATATTCTTCCTTCTGTTCAGGAAAAGATTGGATTGAATTTGTCACAGGCTTGATTTATGCCTTCAGATGGTTTCTATGACTCTGCCATTATTTATATGGACTTTTGATTCACAGTCTAATTTTCTGTGGCATTTACCTCCAGGTCCAAAATATTCAAAATAATTTAAAACTGTATATTCCTAAATATTGCCACCTAACTTCCACTTAGTAATGAGAGTTTGAGACAGGGAGAGAATTTTTCATAATAGTTTCTATTCTTACAAAGCTCATATAATTACATGACATTGTCAGGAACTGCTTATTCCCTTGCCTCATTACTCGCTATCTATTAGCCTCTTCTAGGTCAGGTGGACTTATTTTCTTTTCTACTTATGGGCCCAGGGTCACCCGTACCCTGATCCTATTAGGAGCTCTGGGAAAGAATCAGATGAAAAGCCTGTGAAACCTCAATTAGCAAAGATCTTTTCCTTCCTTGGATCTCAAATATTATTTTGTATTTCTATGTTATTATCTATTTAGATTATGTGTTTAGTTCTCTACTAAAAGTATAATCTCTAGCAGACTTTACAGTACTTATTTAAAAATATTTTTCCTCGTGTAATGTAATATATATATATGTATATACATATATACATATACATATATATATATATATATATATATATATATATATATATATATATATGATAGACTTGTTTAGAGGAATTTGGCCTCTATCTGTTCTATCTAGAACACAGTTTGCAGGATATGCATAGAAATGAGTTGGGCTCCCCTGTCCCCTTCCAGGGACACATTTGCTGAGGAATGAGAGATGACCATAGAAACTAATGACCTCTGGAGAAAAAGACTGAAAATCAAACAATTAGCTATTAAACTAACCTCTGTGGGATGGTCTATACCTAGAATTTTGTAGAGAAAACAGAGGTAGGCAAAGAGCAAGGTAGCATTTGTGGGAATAGTATAACGATGGGCAACTGGGTGACACAGTGGATAGAGTGCTGGACTCATCTTTGTGAGGTTTAAATTCAGCTTCAGACAGTTACCATGTATGTGATCCTAGACAAGTCCCTCAATCTTGTTTGCTTTAGTTTCCTCAAAATAAAATGAACTTGACAAGGAAATGAAAAAATACTCCAATATTTTTGCCTAAAACAAAACAGAACAAACAAACCAAAAAACTCCTAACCAAATAGGGGTCATGAGCAGTCAGACAAGACTAAAACAATGAATGAACAACATATAATACAACTGTGATTTCCTGAGACCCTGGAGTATTTTCTTCTTTACTTCTGCATGTGTTTATAAAGTCATTTACTGATTTTTCTGGGAGAGTTAACCTGAAGCACAAACACATTTCATCTCTGTAATTTATGGTTGTACCATTGGGTTACTAAAGAGTAGAAGACCTAATGAGCATGTATGTATCTGTGTGCGTATGTGTGTATGTGTGTTAAGATCTCTTTGGCAGTCTATTAAAGCCTTTAGACCCCTTCTCAGAATAAAGATTTCAAATACATAAAATATAATATATAGATAGCAAAATAAACTATTGTTATTAACAATTATTAACATATTAAACATTTTTATGGACCCCAGGTAAAGAAATCCTGTTTTAGTGTTTGAACACATGTTACATTTAAAAGGAAGCAAGTCATAAACTGCATTTCAGAACATCATTAAAATGAGACTATTATAGACTTACTAACTCATTCTTTGTCTATGGCAGTTCACTGCCCTGATTCACTTATCTGGCTTTATAATCCCAACTAACTCCTCTACACATACTCCTCCATCTCTCCAAACCAACAACCAAATATGAATTTGGCCAAGCAATGGCAGAATTGGGTCTGAGTTTCTTGATCTGTTCAGCCAATGATGGAGTTGACTTTGATGAGCCCTGTAGTCCCTGCCAACAACTCTTAACATAATGATGGTATAAATTCTAACTCAGGAATTTGAAATAATCAATCTGAGTTCACAATCTGTGGGAATGTTGATTTTTCCTAACACATTTGCTTCTGATACATAGCAAAGAAAAATAAACCGGAAATAAGTGAAACTTGTTTGAGAAGTTACTTCATTTTACATTCTCTTGGACATCACTATCCTTTTCACTATGCCATCAACTTTGGTAAAAGTCATAGGCAAAATTGCATAGATAAATTAAATGCCTTATTTGATTTTAAGTATTTTTGGATTCTTCAAATAAACTTCCATAATAAGGGAAACATCAATTATTTGCTTCAACTGATAATATTCTAGATACCTCTCTTAAAGTATAATAAGGTTAATTTCAAATGTTAAAGAATTAAAGGGGGACAGCTAGGTGGCGCAGTGGACAGAGCACCAGCCCTGGAGTCAGGAGCATCTGAGTTCAAATCTAACCTCAGACACTCAATAATTACCTAGCTGTTCGACCTTGGGCAAGCCACTTAACCCCATTTGCCTTGCCAAAAAAAATCTAAAAAAAAGAATAATAGGGCACTCATAAATAGATGATAAAACATATTTATACATAAATAAAATAAAGCTTAGTCACACTTACTCTGATGCTAAAAAGAAAAAAAAGTTATTGAAAAAACACTGTCCTTTAAGTCCAAGTTTATTGATATGTCATTCTATGCATTTTTTTATTCTTCAGGGATACCATAGGAACTCACATCCACAGTCTTAGATGTAGAATTGGAGAACAAATCTAAGCAGGAGTAACTGGTCTTAACCCACTTTTTGTAATTGCTTTGTGTGAATTGCCACCGGAATTCAGAATTTCTCTGTTATTGATACCAGAGGCAAAGGGATGCTTTCTTAGAATCCACTTAGAATCATTTCAAAGAAGACCATGACACCAGGTAGATGAATTAGATTTGAGTTGGGGGTGCTGAGCTAACTCACCAGCCTCATTTTCTCCTCCAGAATCATCTGGGTTCAGTAGCCAGATATAAATCAGGACAGGGCTATGACTTGATGAAGATCACACCTCTAACAAGGATCAAGTGTATGAATCCAAAATTGAAGCTATGGAGGTCTGAGAATGTGAAAGACACAGTAATTTGAAGAATAAGTTTCACTTTTCCAGAATTGTTTTTCTCTGCTATGTACAAAATCAAACACATGGGACAGGATTCACTATGTTGCTTTGGTGACATTCAGTAATGGACTAGAGATTCATAATCAATACAGTTTGAAATAAGAAGAAAATACGAAAGTAAGTGGGAATATGCAAAAAAATTTTTGTTTTTAAAATAAGGAGGTGACAGATTTTTTAGGATTTAAATTAAGAATACATCAGTGAGATGTTAGTTTCTTTGTTGTTATGTATAAATAATTCAGAACCATGGGTAATGCAAGAGAGCATGGCCATCTTACAACTTTCATAGATCAGTTTCCAACTAGAGTCTATGATTTCTATTGAATTTATAATTTTTGTACTTTTCATTATGACACTGGTAACAAAGAAAACAAATATGTTCCCTTGGATATTCTGTCTGGCATTGTGCCTGTTCATATTTGTTTATAAATTAGAAGTGCTGCTTTTGTACTCATCTTAATAATTTGTGGAATTTTTCTTGTACTCTTGTAACACACTAGAAAAAGGCAGCAAATAGTCAATGACTTTTCCCAATGCGAATATAAAATCAGTTTTAAATTTAAACTATTCTAAAGATAGGTAGAAGTTCCATAAATAGAAAAGGTAGAATTAATTCACTCAAGAAAGAATTTATAAAAAAGTCTATTATTTGAGGGACATTAGACAGAGATGTGAGTACCAAAAACAAAACAAAACAAAACAAAACAAAAATGTCTATAAATGAGCTTACATTTTGTAGGAGTAAAGAAACTTAGTTTGTTACTTAAAGAGATTTTTCACATCGGATTCCCCACAACCAGTTCTAAAGAGTCTATGAAGGACTATCTTTTATCTGATGCCTCAGTACTTCCCATAATACTTAAGTGATATGTACTATCACCTGCTTCCAAGGATTGAAGCATATTTACATATGAAGAGGACTCAATTTTAATGGAGAATTCTGCAAACCATCACTATTAATGAGGGTGAAGAAAAAATTCTGAATCGCACTGATATTTGACATATGAAAAGGGATGTTTTAGTAACAGCAATAAAGTGGGATGAATTAGTCTTCTTCATACATTGGGCTCTCTCACTAGCTTTGGGAAGTGTCTAGTGTTCAAAGTTGAATGATCATTTTACTTTGAACTAATAAGAAAGTAATAAAGTAACTGAGTTTGGGCAAAAAGGGGTTTTCTTTCTTTTATAGCAGTGAGGCGATACAGATTTTCTTGGAAGTAAATTAGAAATACATTAGTGAGGCTATGTTCAAACTTTAGTCTCTATTAATCATTTAGCATTCTTCCAGAAGAAGAGATATGAGTCATCTGATTCCTTTCTTTTTAAATTATATTTCACTATTGTCTTATTGTTTCAATCTTCACAAGACCTATCAAACTATTAATTTTCTTCCTATTTTCTTCATCAAATTGTTATTTAACAAAAACAAAGCCTTAGTTATTTTCTGGATGGACAAGTTGTTGACAAAGTGTTGCCATAGATCACGCATGGCCTGGAAAATGAATTTAGAATTTAAGGTTCAAAAACATGTGGATTTTTTTAAATATGCAGAAATGAAGTTATTAAAATATAGTCATTAAAATTTTTAATCCAATGAAAAATTGATTAGAAACTTTTGCTTGCATTTTGAAAAAATGTTTGTAAGAGAGATAAGTGGCTTTTGCAGTTCTTTAACACATTCAAGTACTCTGTAGAGTAAAAATGACCTTCATTATTAGTTTTCCACGATTTGAAGAAATGACATGACAATTTTAATTCACAATTAATAAACAAACTGATTATTCATGAATGAGGATTATTTGCTTTATGAATGAATTTGCCAAAGATTCTTTTAAAAAAATTATTTGGAAATCTCCAAATGTAATTCTCTTTTCTCCTAAAATACATTTATACATGATCTTTCAGGAATTTATCTATCATAAATAATAATATAATTATTGGAGCATGGGGCATATTTGTTTCTTGGATTCTTATATAAAGGCACCTGAGACTTATCCTATCAAAGATGTGTCTGTAACAGAATCCTGTAATAACTGAGTAGCACAGATTGGGTCAAAAATCAGTTAAAACAGGGAACCATGGTACATGAATACTATGGATTACTATTCTGTAAGAAACTATAAAGGGTTGGACTCTAGAGAAGAATGGAATGGCTTACAGGATCTGATGCTGAGTGAAGGGAATAGAACCAAGAGAACAATGAATACATCAACAACAACATTATTAGATGAACAACCTTGGTAGAAGTAACTCCTCTTGGCAGTCCAGATAGCTAGGACAACTGCATTTGATTGGTTATGGATATTATCCCTAACCAGAGGAAGAAAAACAAAACAAAACAAAACACACCGAAAAAGAAAACAATCCTTCTGAATCTGATGAAAACTTAATAAAAATTATCTCTAATTTGTATCTTTTCCTTAATCCTAATTTTTCATGACAAAGATTACTAATTTGTAAATATGTTTAACAAAATATGTATGTAAAATGCTAATCTGATTGGTTCTCTGTTGAGGGGAGGGGGATGGGAAGGGAGGTTGGAGGGAAATTCTGTAACTTAGAAATATGCATGCTCATATCAATGAAAAGAAATAAATTTTAAAAAAAGAAAAAAAGAGGTGACTAGGTGGCATAGTGGATAGAACACCAGCCCTGGAGTCAGGAGTACTTGGGTTCAAATCCAGCCTCAGACACTTAATAATTACCTAGCTGTGTGGCCTTGGGCAAGCCACTTGACCCCATTGCCTTGCCAAAAAAAACCCTAAAAAAAGAGAAAACAGGGAACCAAACCTTAAGCACATTTATCTTGAAAACAACACTTTCCACATCTGATCCAAGGAAAAAAATAGGAATTATCTTCAAAGATATAGATCCCTATGTGGAGGCTGAGGGGAGATATGTGATTGTTAACTTGGTCATGAAATTTTATCATGTATGTTTCAGATGCAGAAGTGCCAACAGGAAATGAATTTGAAAAAAATAGTAATAAGAGTATCAGATTAAAAATGTATTGACCATCGATATTATAGTATAACTTGGAAGAAATGAAGGAGTAGTTTCTAAAAATAAAATAAAGACTTACAAGAAAAAAATGGGAAGAAGAATAGTTCTGGAGAGAAGATAGAATTGTTTCTAAAAGTTATAATGGATTAAAGAGAATTCAAGACCAATAAGACAAGAAAATATATTAAAACAAAATTTAAATATTGAAAAAGTAAAGAAAATTTAGATTTTTTACTATGGAAAGCATTGCCTGAGAAAACAAGTCAAGAAAACATTATTTAAAGAATACTTGATTCTCTAAATTAATTACCCCTCCCAATGACCTCAAATCATGATTAAAGAGATAATTAGTGAAATCTTTTTGACTTCACTGGCATATGAGAGTAATCTGAAAAGAGAAAGAATTTGCCACACCTGACCTAAAAGAAGCTCCTATAAACTCAATTTCCAGGAATGTTGTAATTGAAATGAAACTTTTTTAGGTTTATTTACATCTTTCTCTCTCTCTCTCTCTCTCTCTCTCTCTCTCTCTCTCTCTCTCTCTCTCTCTCTCTCTCTCTCCATGTATATGTTGCAAGTAGTACCTCCCAAAAAGTTCAGTTTCAAGGGATCACAATCACCATCCCACAACACTTAGGAAAAACTATAAATGAGAGAAATTCTTTGAATTTAAAAAGACAAGAAACGAAGTCCTACAATCAAGAATACCTTACTTGGCAGACTGAGTTTAATCCTATAGAGAAAAAACAGATCTTTAATGAAATAGACTTTAAAGTATTCCTGATAAATGAATCGAAAGTTCCTAGAAACATAAAAGAAATTGAGTAACTGGAAGAGGCTAAATGATGATCAAGTACTTAAATTCATTATAAAGTGCTTATATCATAATAGAAGAAAGAGATATGTCCTCTCAGAATACAAATGTCTTCAGTGGACACAGAGAAAATTGAATGAGACAAAGGACATTGATCTGTATTCCCTTGAAGTGGATATTACCATGAGGATCTGGAATGTGATTCATGCACACCTGGCCATTCTATTCTATTCCATGTTATCCCCTGAATTCTCTAACAAAAATCTATTCTAATTAGCTTTCTCTTTTCATTCAACAGATATCAATTGTACATGACATCTATTGATCATCATTTTTTTCTTTTTTGCTACATTATTTGTCATCTTTCTGATTATTCTGGTCATCTTTCTGATGATATCACTTATGCCATGCCTGAATAATTTCTTATTTGGAATATATGATAGCTCACTCATTCCCAGTAAGCATCTTGTCATTGCCCTTGAGGTAATTCTCAACTTTGATTATCAGAAACTAAGCATTAGATGACATAACAACACATTATAATATTCCACCAGAACCACAGTTGTAAATAGAAAATGAATACATGTATTTTCTTAAAATCCGTACATGTAAGAATTCTAATTCCATTTTTGGAATGAATTAATAGGCTCAGTGTTTTAAAAAGCTAAATATAGCTACTTTAAAATTTGAGCCTGGACCCGTTACAATGTGAGTTCCCTGTCATTTCAGATTTTTATAACAAAAGTTTTGAATTTTTCTAGTTGAAACACGTTGAAAGAAAAATGTGTTGTCAATCCTCTGAGCTTTAAATTAGCTGTGGGTATTTTAATCACAGATGTCAATGATAGTACAGAAGGTCAACTGAAAAAGAACTCACATTTTTCTCCAATGAAATTGTCATTAGCACCAAACAAGAACAAAGCAGTTTGAAGGAAAAGAAGGAAGAGTATGAAAATTAAGGCTTGTTCTTTTTGTTCTCTAATTATTTAAAGTGACATGAAAGGGATGTTTAAAATTTTTAATTTGTTTAGGTTCTGCTCTCTTTATGGCATATTCTATTGCTAAAATTATATATTTTTGAGACAGCATTAATATTTAAAGAAAGCAAAAAGTGTTGGACATTAAAATTCTTCATTAATCAACCCTGTTACTTTTTTGAGGAGAGAGATGTTATTCAATTTCTAAACATCATTTATTTGAAATAATAAAAAAAGAAATTTGTGATTGTCTTTAGAGTCAACATTACTGTGCAATTTTTACTTGTGGTTCAGAAGAACAATATCTATGTTGAAATTAGTTGTCTAGCATGGCTAAGTAAATCAGTTAGAAGACCAAAACCATGAACTGTGACCAAAGTCTTAAATTTAATCCATAAAAAGGGCTGCTAGCTTTACTATGTTTAAAAAAGAAACATTATGGCAGAGTAAAAGTTGTATAACACAGATATGAGTTTGAGTCTCAGTATGACAGTGTAATATTGGATAACATTTAATCTTTCTGAGCTTTAGCTTTCTCATTTTTAAAATGGGCTTGAAAATATTCTCACTGCCTATCTCATAGGATAATCATCTAAATCAAAGAAAATATTTGTGAAAACCTTGCCCTAATAGAATTACAAGAACATAAGCTATCAATAATAGAGAAGCTCAGGGAGTCTGGAACCAGAATAAAATGAAATTAGGAAATGTATAACAAAACAATCAGAAATATATTAAAACATAGACAATTTTTTCTTTGTTTTCTAAGACAGCATGCTACCTGTATGGATCCATTTCTATTTGACTGAAGACATAAGTAGTTAGGGAATTAAAATAATATGTATTTATCAACAAACTCACTTTAATGCATGCACACTATCATCATATAGTACATGAAAGAAGTGAAGGAAGATACACTACAGGGTGTCCCAACAACTTAGCTACAAGAACTACTAAAGATACTTAAACTCCTAAGGCTTAAAAACTGCACTAAGATTTTGTGATACCTTGTATTTCTTTGCACTTGGGTAAAGCAGGTGTGGGGAAATATTCATTTTCTGATTGGAGAAATCATTTACATTCAAAGTAGTTTATTCAAGATACATATAAAGTTAGTGGTAGAGTTGAACTCAGACTTTATATATTCTGAATTTTCAGATATTCTTCCTCACCATTGTAGTTGGTTGATTGTTGAGTGAGGATAGTGGTTGTCTTTCTTCTATGGAACATATATGTAATAAAGGATGTAAGGATTTAATCAAGAGAAACTATCTCAGAAAGTGGTAGGTGTTTTTTTTAACAGTACTATATAGAATTTAGATTTTACCAAATCTTTAAAGTGAAGTCTGTAGCTCATAACAACTGGCAATAAACATTCCCTCAGTTGGCATAGCAACAACACAGAGCACAAATTATGGCTCATATTTAGGAGCATAAGACTAAACAGCTTTTAAAGAGATAGTTTTTCCTTTGTACTAACTACTTGAAAAGTATTTTAGGAATATTCACTAATGTTGCTTTAGTGTTTGTTTTTTTGATGTTATTTTGTTTTGCTTTGTTACTATAGTACATGGCTCAGGTTCTATGGAATATTTTTGCTTTTTAATACTTCAATTCTAACCCCCTTGGAGGTGAAGATCACCATGATAAACAATGGGGAAGAAGCAAAATAAATGAGGAGAATAAATGAATGAAAAACTATTCATAAAGTATTTACTACATGAGAATTATTTAATAAGTACAGAAAAGAAAGACAGTTCCAATTCAAAGAGTTACCATTAAATGTTATTTCTACTAATAAAATCAAGTACATTTTTTGATGTTGCTATTTGACTGTGAGAAAAGACTTTCTGGGCAAGAGCTTTGTATTCTGCTTTGTTGATAGTTGTGGCTGCTGCACCCATAGGAGCACATATCTCCACAGAAGTTGCTGCCCAGTATGACACTTTGAGTATCTACTATTTTGAGTTATTTCCACCAGAGACTGGCAGTGGTCAGACTAGTCTGGCATATGGTGCTTCCTGGTTCTCTCTCAAGGGGTCTTGATACTTCAGCTAGGAAGACTTAATTGTCCAGCAGGTGCAAGAAGTTTTTTCAGATAGGGATAGCTAGCCCCTTCTTCACAGAAGTTGATTTCTCAGAGAAAACAACAGAATCTCTGCCTTTTTTTGGAGATTATAATCCAGACAAAAGAGAGAAAGCTCTAAAATTTGCAGAATATTCATCTCATTTGATACTTGAAATACTACTATGCGGTAGGAACTATTATTAATTGTATAGATAAGGGAGGTGAGCTTCACAGAAGGTAAATGATTTTTCCATGGTCCCACAGCTACCAAGTGTGAGAGATTGAATTCAATTCAAAGAACTCCTTATACCGAGACTAATTCTATTTTCACGAAATCACTCTGGTTCGGCAACACATTGCCTCCAAGTATGGAGGTTATGCCACAAACAAAAAAAAAAAAATAGCTAGAATAAGATAAGAACATAAGAGATATTTGAAAGGTGATATATGAAGTCTGAGGAGGGAAAGGAAATTCATCACAGTAAAAGATCAGGAAAGGCTTCATGAAACTTCATGAAATGAAAGAATGATGTTTTGACTGAGTAATCAAAGATGTATAGAATTTCACAGATGAAGATGAGGGATAGGAGATTATAGGTCCAGAAAACAATATAATGGGGACAGTAGGTAATACAGTTTGACTTACAGATAGAGCACATGGTTGAGAGAGAAAAGGAGAGTGAAATCAGATTTGGGAGGGTCTTGAAATCTATACTGAGGAAAATATACTTTACTGAAGAGTTTTTAGCACAAATTTGTTAAGTGACCTTATCCGATCTGTGCAAAAAGCAAGAGTTAATAATCTTAGCACTTATGTGCTAAGTCAAGTTGATGAGGGTAACAAATTTTATGAGAAAAATGAATCTAGAATCCTGTGCCAGCAATGTACTAGGATGCTATTTCCTAAACATTTATCATTGACTTCAGAATACAGTATCTGTGTCCCAAATTAATACAGTTGATTTTTTCTTTTCTTTTTCTTTTTGAGCAATGAAAAGATCTTTAATATTTCCCCTGTATATGGATGGGGAACAAAGATGAATATAATTTCCTTTGAATTCAAAAGGTTTATATTCTAATAATTTGGGGTTCAAGTGCTCGGGCCCAAATCTGATACCACTTATCATTTGCATTAAGAAAATTAACGTGAAAGTTGTATGTATGTATGTATGATATATTGTTAAGAGACAAGGAAGATATTACAAAGGATCAATTAAGCTATGAATTAAAGACTAAGGTGCACAAAGTTGGAACAAAATAAGGGGACAGAGGTGAGAGAGATTTTAGAGGTAAAACAAGCAGAATTTGGGATCTCTTTGGATGTGGGTACAAGACAGAAATACATCCATGATGGACTTTCAGGGCTTTGAGCCTAAGTAACTAGAGACATTGTAGTATTCTTAACAGAGCTATCCAGGAGCAGGCTTTTGGTGGTGGGGAAGTTGAATTCAGCTCTACAAAGAATGAATATGGGACCTGAGCATCTTATG
The DNA here is from genome assembly GCF_037893015.1 of Macrotis lagotis. Taxonomy (NCBI): domain Eukaryota; kingdom Metazoa; phylum Chordata; class Mammalia; order Peramelemorphia; family Peramelidae; genus Macrotis; species Macrotis lagotis. The sequence continues at coordinate 179,480,869 of NC_133660.1, read as the reverse complement.
AATCAATAAGGAAGTTGGGGTTGGAGATGATCGACATAATTTAAGTTTGAGGGGTAGATAAGATAACCAAGGGAAGAGAGAATTCCATTGAAAAGTCTAAGAGGAATAAACAAAAATCAATAGATTTGGAGGAGGCAAAGGGATATGAAAATAAAATTAATGAAAAGGATTTAATGGGAATACTCAGAAAATCACAAGTAAACTATTAGGATTACCAAAAAAGAGTATATGAAGAAGGTGTAACTGATTAATTGTGTGAGATCTTGTAGAAAGGTCAAGGATAATGAACACTAAGCAAATTAGGGATTATGTATTTGACAATAAGAACATTGTCGAATTTTGTATAGTTTCAGGAGAAATAGGAGGAAAAAGATCTTATTGCAAGTGATTGAGATTAGAGGGGGGGTTGTGAGGAGAGGAAGAGATTATTGTAGAAATTTAATAGTGTAAAAAAGGAAGACTATGTTAGTGATTATGTGAAAGTAATAATAATAATAATAATAATATAATACAGATTTTTTTTCTCTTCATATGGCCTAGATTGTCTTGAATTTGTTCCTGCCTCTTAACCCAGTTCCTGTTCAAAGTGGTTGCTGCTGATTATGGTTACCATTTTCAGTGATGACTATGGCAAAAATAATTTTAAATAATTCCATGTTGGACATTGCATGTGCATGAACTGTCATGACTTATCCTCTATGTTTTTGTTTCCCTCATCTGTAAAATGGTTGCTGTACTAAATGGGCTCTCAAGTATGTTTTATTTCTAGATGCAATAATAATAATTAGGATAAATTGAATAAGATATACTTTGCTTTCACTTCTGAAAGTTTCTTTTTGTGTCAGGTGATCAGTCACTATTTACTTTTCTAGATTTTTTTTCCCCCACACTTTTCTTACCTACAATGCAATAGCCACCTGGACTACTCATTATTTTCTTATATAACTAAAAATTTGCAATCTCAAAAACAGCTTTTAATTCAGTCCTACTTTCTCATTACTGATTTTTAGTTTCTACCATTTCATATCAATCTTTACCAGAGCTGCTAAAATAAACTTCTGAATGTCACTCTTCTGCTAAAAAATGTTCCATGGTTCCCCTTTTTCTCTAGAATAAAATAAAACTTTCTCAGTTTAGTGCATAAAGGCCTTTACTTTATGATGCTTTTCTAGATTTATTGCACTTTTGTTAAATGCACTTCATATTCCAGTCTAATTGACCAATGAGTTATTTACCAAACTTGGCATTTCATCTCCCCCCTCTTTGACTTTTTGTTTCTCCATGACATATTTGTACTTCCTCATCTCTGCTTCTTAGAATCTAGCTTCTTTCCAAGACTCAAATCCTCCAGAAGAAAGCTTAACTTATCCTCCTAGTTGTTTCTACTCTCTGCTTCATGAAATTATTTTGAATTTGCAAATAAATTAGCATTACATTTCTCCATATACTTTAAACCTTTTGAAGATGGGCTCTAATGTTTTTTTGGCAAGGCAAATGGGTTTAAGTGGCTTTCCCAAGGCCATACAGCTAGGTAATTATTAAGTATCTGAGACCAAATTTGAACCCAGGTATTCCTGACTCCAGGGCCGGTGCTTTATCTACTGCGCCACCTAGCCGCTCCTGGCCTCTAATTTTTATTGTTGTTTTGTTTTTCATCATCCATAATGTCTTACACAGAATATATCTTTTTTTTAAGGTTTTTGCAAGGCAAATGGGGTTAAGTGGCTTGCCCAAGGCCACACAGCTAGCTAATTATTAAGTGTCTGAGACTGGATTTGAACTCAGGTCCTCCTAACTCCAGGGCTGGTGTTCTATTTACTGCACACCACCTAGCTGCCTCTACAGAGTAGACCTTAACAAATGTCTTGTGGAATTGAATTGAAATTGAGTTATTAATTCCAGGTGGGTAGGGAGGAATAGTCTTGGTCATTTATAGGTCAATCAGTCTCAACATAAAACTAATAAAAAGGTATAAACTTTTTATGACTATATATATAATATACATACATACACACACACATGTACACATACATACTTTAGTTACTAAAAGACACTCTATGAGAGCAATGTCGCTTCTGCTTGGCCCTTACTCTTATAATTTCTGTAAGTTTGAGCAGGTTGGTCCCCAGAGAACAGTGACAACTGCTTATCTCAGGGGTAATTGTCATGGGTTGGAACTTCTAGTATGTCACTCATGAGTGTCCATCACTGCAGAAAGAGGAAAATCCCTTCTCCATGCCCTCTCTAAACTCCTCAATTCCTGCTCAAGAATTCTTCACTACTGAATTAGAACATCACTGGACTTGATCATAGTTCAGTTGTGTGGCTGCTGGAATTAATGATTTGATCTAATATATTGTAGAATCTATAGATGCAGAGGTGAACTTGCTTCTTCGAGTCATTTTGTAATGTGATGGCATCATCTTCATTCAATTGTTCACATCACAACTAAAGGACTTCTTTACACTTATGTATTTGGTAGATGGACTGATTAAACTCAGTTGTCTTTGTCTTCCGTGATAGTACTCTTTAGTACTAGGAAACCCACATTTATAGTAGAAAGCTTCTAGTCTTCAGTTATCATTATTATTATTATTATATTGTATCCCCATAACCAATACAAAACTTCTGTGTGTTTAATTTGTTTTCCTTTCCAACAGTAGTTTACAAAATCTGAAAAGAGACATAAACAGATTACATGAGCAAGGGTGGCTTTCAAAAACCCATTAGCAAGATAACCAATTTAAAATCATTATGATTATTCATATTTCATAGATACAGGCACATTCACTTACCATAGCTACTCTATCTAGATTAGTTCTTTGTCTTTGCATAAATTTTGTTGATAGATGGGCTGGAAGATAAGTTTGGCAAAAGATGATGTTAAGAGTCTTGAGAGTACCATGTTACTGAATTATAAGTTAAGGCTAGAAGGGGAGGAAGCAAATACTATTTGAAGCTAGATTATGTTTGCTCTCACTGGTTGAAATATAGCCCTAGTCATTCCCTCCAAAGCAGAAAAAGTGATTATTAGGTACACCAAATTAAATCAGAATTTCATTTTTGGGTCAAAGCTTGCTTTGAAGCATAATAAGAAGATTGTTGACTAGCCAGCTATAAAGTTGCAATAACTGACTTTTGATGTTTCCTACTTGGCATAAAAATTTCATTTGACAATTTTCAAGCACAAGGAGAATGAAGTAAAATATGTCCTCAAAATTTGACTTGCACCCATCATACTGTTTTCATTGAAATTATGAAACTTAGGATGATCATTCATAGAAAATAGTAATATTTCTTGAGGCATAGCTTTTTTTAGATTTCTTTTATTTTGAGTTTTACAATATTTTCCCTAATTTGCTCCCCCCCCCCACAGAAGGCAGTCTGTTAGTCTTTACATTGTTTCCATGGCATACATTGATCTAAATTGAATGTGATGAGAGGGAAATAAGAAAAATAAAGTATAAAAGATAATAAAATTATATAATAAGATAATTTTTTTTCTAAATTAAATCTTTGTTCAAACTCCACAATTTTTTCTCTGGATACAGATGGTATATTCCATCACAGATAGCCTAAAATTGTCCATGATTGTTGCACTGATGGAATGAGCAAGTCCTATCCAGATTGATCATCATCCTTATGTTACTGTTAGGGTATACAATGTTTTTTTCTGGTTCTGCTCATCTCGTTCAGCATCAATTCATGAAAATCCTTCCAGGTTTCCCCGAATTCCCATCCCTCCCATCCCTCCCATCCCTAATAGAACAATAGTGTTCCAAAACATACATATACCATAGTTTGTTAAGCCATTCCCAATTGAAGGGCATTTACTTAATTTCCAATTCTTTGCCACCACAAACAGGGCTGCTATGAATATTTTTGTACAAGTGATATTTTTACCTTTTTTTCATAATCTCTTCAGGGTATAGATACAGTAGTGGTATTGCTGGAGCAAAGGGTATGAACATTTTTGTTGCCCTTTGGGCAAAATTCCAAATTTCTCTCCAGAAAGGTTGGATGAGTTCACAGCTCCACCAGCAATGCATTAGTGTCCCAGATTTCCCACATCCCTTCCAACATTGATCATTGTCCTTTCTGGTCATATTGGCCAGTCTGAGAGTTGTGAGGTGGTACCTCAAAGATGCTCTAATTTTCATTTCTCTAATAAGTAGTGATTTAAAGCAATTTTTCATATGATTATGGATCACTTTGATTTTCTCATCTGTAAATTACCTTTGCATATCCTTTGACCATTTATTTGTAAATTGGGGAATAGATTTTTTTTAAATTTGACTCAGTTCTCTGTATATTTTAGAAATGAGACCTTTGTCAGAAATACTAGTTGTAAAAATTGTTTCCCAATTTACTATATGTCTTTTGACCCTGGTTACAGTGGTTTTGTCTGTGTAAAACTTTTTAATTAAATGTAATCAAAATTATCTAGTTTATTTTTAATAATGTTTTCCATCTCTTCTTTGGTCATAAACTGCTTCCCTTTCCATAGACCTGACAGGTAAACTGGTCCTTGATATTCTAGTTTGCTTATAATATTGTTTTTATGTCTACATCTTATATCCATTTTGACCTAATCTTGGTATAAGGTGGGAGGTATTGTTCTAATTTAAGTTTATTCCATACTAACTTCCTATTTTCCCATCAGTTTTTATTGAAGAGATAGTTTTTATCCTAATAGTTGGACTCTTTGGATTTATCAAACAGCAGATTACTATAATCATTTCCTGCTATTGCACCTAGTCTATTCCACTGATCCACCACTCTATTTCTTAGCCAATACCAGAAAGTTTTGATGACTGATGCTTTACAATATAATTTTAGATCTGGTAAGGCTAATCTATCTTCTTTCACACTTTTTTTCATTGAATCCCTGGAAATTCTAGACTTTTTATTTGTCCATATGAATTTACTTACAGTTTTTTTTATTGAAATTGCTTTATTGTCTATGGTACCTTTTAGGAGGATATAGTTTCCTTCCTTATCTCTTTTAATGCTATCTCTTTTTGCAGCTACTTTGTCTGAGATAAGGATCACTTCCCCTGCTTTTTTTCACTTCAGCTGAATCAAAATATATTTTTCTCCAACCTTTTACCTTTACTCTATGTGTATCTCTCTCTGCTTCAAATGAGTTTCTTCTAAACAGCATATTGTAGGATCCTGGTTTTTAGTTCACTCTGATATTCATTTATGTTTTAAGGGAGAGTTCAGCCCATTCACATTCAAAGTTATAATTCCTAACTCTTTATTGCCCTCCATGTTATCTTCCCTCTATATTTTCCCCCTTTTTTCACTTGATCCATATTCCCCAGTATTTTGTTTCTGCATACCGCCACCTTCAGTGTGTTTGCCTTCCTATATCAATCCCCCTCTCCTTTCTTTCCCCTTTCCCTTTTTCCCCTTCTTCTTTCCCTTCCTTCTGTTAGTTCCCCCTTTTCTCCCCCTCCCTGTCCCCTCCTTCCCCTTTTCCCTTTGTAATACTTCAAAGCTAAGTTTCTTAACTTAAAGTGTATATGTGTGTGTGTGTGTAAGTTAACTTTAAGCCAAGTCTGATGAGAGGAAGATTCAGGTGCTTCTCACCTCCTCCCTTCTTTCCCTCTATTACAATAGGTTTTTTGTACCTCTTAATGTAATGAGACTTATCCCATTCATTCTCCTCCATCCTCCTGTCTCCTTACTGTCTCCCTTTTATAAGGAGGTATTGTTTTTAAATCATTCTATCTGAGTCAAAGAAAAGTCATAATTGTCCATCACTGGATAAGTATAATCTCTCTAATAGAGTTACAATTCTCAAGAGTTATGAACACTTTCTCCCAGGTGAGGATATAGCCATTTCCATCTTATTGGAGAGCAGTTTTTTCCTTTACTGTTTTTTAAAACTTTTTCATGTGTTTCCTAATACATTGTGAGCTGTGAACTCATCCAGCCTTTCTGGAGAGCAGGCTGGAACTATGTCCAAAGGCAACAAAATTGTGCATACCCTTTGATCCAGCAATATCACTACTGGGCCTATACCCTGAAGAGATGACAAAATAGGGCAAAAACATCACTTATACAAAAATATTCATAGCAGCTCTGTTTGGCAAAGAATTGGAAATCAAGTAAATGTCTTTCAACTGGGGAATGGCTTAGCAAACTGTGGTATATGTATTTCATGGAACACTATTGTTTTATTAGAAACCAGGAGGGATGTAAATTTAGGGACGCTTGGAGGGATTTGCATGAACTGATGCTGAGTGAAATGAGCAGAACCAGAAAAACATTATACACCCTAACAGTAACATGTGGACAAGGATCAACCTTGATGGACTTGCTCATTCCATCAGTGCAACAATCAGGGACAATTTGGGACTGTCTACAATGGAGAAAACGATCTGTATCCAGAGAAAGAACTGTGCAGTTTGAACAAAGACCAAGGACTATTACCTTTCATTTAGAAAAAAACTTATATTGTCTGATCTTGCTATCTCTTTTACTGTATGTTTCTTCCTTGAGAATAGAGCATCATCACACCAGTTTGGATCAATGTATATCATGGAAACAATGTAAAGACTGGTAAATTGACTTCTGTAGGGTGTGGGGGGAGGGAACTAAGATTAGGGGAAAAATTGTAAAACTCACAATCAATAAAATCTTAAAAAAGAAAAAACCTTTTCATATATCTCTTGAACCTCCTGCTTGATGTCCAAATTTTCTATTGAGCTTTGGTCTTTTCATCAGGATATGTTGGAAGTCTCCCATTTTATTAGATGTCCATCTTTTCCTCTGGAAGAGAAGGTTCAGCTTTGCTGAGTAGTAGATTTTTGGCTGCATAGCAAGCTCCCTTGCTCTTTAGAATATCTTATTCCAGGCCCTTCAATCCCTTAATGTTGATGCAGTCAGGTCCTGTGTCATCCTTACTATGCCTCCTTGGTATCTAAATTGTTTCTTTCTAGCTACTTGCAGGATTTTCTCTTTTATGTGATAGATCTGGAATTTGGCCACAACATTCCTTGGTGTTTTCACTTTAGGATCTCTTTCTGGAGGGTATTGATGTATTCTTTCAATAATTATTTTGCTCTCTGTTCCATGATATAAGGGCAGTTTTCCATCACTAAATCCTGTAATATTATGTCCAGGCTATTTTTCTCTTCAATGTTTTCATGAAGACTAATAATTCTCAGGTTGTCCCTTCTTCCTCTATTCTCAAAGTCAGCGATTTTTCTGATGAAGTGCTTTACATTTTCTTTTATTTTTTCATTGGTCTTTTTGGTTTTGTGGCTGTCTCATGAAGTTATTAGTTTCCACAGACTCCATTCTTCTTTTAGAGAAGAATTTTCTTCATTTATCTTTGGCAACTCCTCTTCCAATTGATCAATTCTATTTTTATAAGAGTTTTCCATTTGACCACTTGAGATTTTGTGAAAGAATTATTTTTTTGCATTTGTCCAAGTATATTTTCCAAGGATTTGCTTTCTTGTTGCAATGTGTTAATTTTCTTTTTGCAAGGTGTTAAGTTTCTCTCCCAATTTTTCCAATTGATTTTTAAACTCCCTCCTGATTTCTTCAAGGAAGTCTTTCTGTGCTGGAGACCAGATCATACTCACCTCAGAGGTTCTAGGTCTCTCTGAGTTAGAGTCTTTTCCTTCTAGGAATTTTTCTATGGACCCTCCTTTCCACTGGCCTTTTTTTCATTTTCCTAAGACCTTGTGTCAGAGAAGGGCTTGTTCACAAAGGTTTGATGTTGAGATCCCTAGAGGCTTTACTCACTGGCTTTAGTACCTCCAAGTGGGCCAGCCAGTAGGCTGTGTTGGTTGCTTTTTCTGGAGTGTCTATGACCTTGATTTGAGGCCCTCTCCCTTGGCCTGGAGGGGTGGCTGAAGCTGTTGAATAATTTTATCTTTGAACAATAGTGGTCTTTGTTCTAGGGCAAGATAATTGCCCTATTCACAGCTGAGGGAACTCTGCTGCTCACATCTCAGTCTGGGGCAGAAGTGGGCTGTAATTGTGTTTGTTCTGTGAAGAGACCAGCTGAAATGAAGATATGAACTCTGAGTTCCTCCAGACCAGAGGAGCCCAGGGATTGATGTCTGCAGCTCTCCTGCAGTGGAACCCACTCTCCAGCCCTGCTGTCAAGCTCAGACTGTCAGTGACACTACCATGTCTCTGCTCCCCAGTTGGCCCATGCCCCCGTGGTCGATCAGGCTAGTCCCTCTCTCAGGCTTTCAGGCTCTCACCCTGTCCTGTGTGCCTAGCATAGTGTACCCTCTGTGCCTGGGCTAACCCACAATCCTGAAAGACAAACCTTGAGGTAGATGTTCTTCTCCTAGCTTCTCTTTCTGGGTTTTGACTATCAGATTTCTGTTAAGAGATTTGTTTCATATTATATATGAGGGAAGAACAGGAGACTTTAACACAGTGCCTGTCTTCTCTTCACCATCTTGACTGGAAGTCTGTGGTATAGCTTTTTAAGGAGGAGTTTAGGGGTCACTAAAAATCCTGCACAATTTCATAAAAGCTCTTCAACTAAATCTCTTTCTTCTGTATATTGTTCCTCTGCAATAAAATTTCCAAATCTATGTGTATATAGATATAGATATAGATATAGATATAGATGATATAGATATAGATATAGATGATATAGATATAGATATAGATGATATAGATGATATAGATATAGATATAGATATAGATATATAGATGGGCAAACTCTATAGGGTATAGATAATCTGCAAATTAATCTGGCAAATTGATATTCTCATGCATTTAGATTTTCCTATGAAGATAGTGGGACCAAATTCCTTTGAATGAAGATTTTTTTTTAGTAGGCTTTTCAATATTCTAAGATTTGAAGCATGAGATCCCCCCCACAACAAGAAAAAGAGTTGCTGTAACTAAAATTGAATTAACTAAAAGCAATTAATCAGAATATACTTTACCTCATCTCATTCTAATTAGTGGAAGTTTTGCTGGGCACTTTATATTTAACAACTTTTTGCACAAAAACCTAATATTTTATTAGAAGTTTTAAAAACACCAGTACAATAGCACAAATCCTAGGTAAACTACAGGTATTTAAATAGCATGTTAATTTGGAGATTTGTTCCTTCCTTTTGTCTTTCATAAAGATTTCCTTGCTTATTTCTTTAGAAATTGTAAAATCTCAAACCTTTCTTATAATATTGCACACTCAAATGGAAAGAATATTGCAAAATGGATATCTACCTATAGGCTACTCTTTTTCTATTTTATTGCACATACTATAACATTTGCAAAGAAACTAAGGAATATTAAAAATATAATTAAAATATTAATCTTGAATATGATTTTAGGGTGTTAAATAATCTTAATTTTTGGAAGAATTATTAGTTAGAAGAATAATGCAATGAGCAACCACTTTTTCCTTCAAGGGTAGCTCATTGCTGTAATATCCAGCAAAAATACAGCCTGAAACCAAGAAGCAATATGGTTGTCCAAGCTTGCTATTCCTTATGTGACTTCCAAAAGTGATTTAGGTAAATAGTTTCATAGATTCACAGGCTATAGAGACAGAGAAATAAATAAACATATAAATTATGATAATAATAATAATAATAATAAACATTTATATGGCACCTATTATGTGATAGGTATTATGCTATAAAATTTATAAATATTGTCTCATTTGATACTCACAACAACCCTGGAAAGTAGGTATTTTAAGATGAAGAAACTAGAGCAAGCATGCCTTAAGTAATTTGTCCATGATCACAGAGCTAGGAAGTATCTGGTCTGGAATACTATCCACTCTGCCACCTGGCTCTTCTATTGTATCAGTAAAGTTCAATTAAAAAGCAAACTAGATAATTAACTTCTGCTGTACCTTGTAGATGGTCAACAATTTATAATGAATGATCTTCAGTTGGGCTTTTGTTTCAGCAGTCTCTTCCTGTATAATTTGCTCTTGATTATTTTTGTTTAAGTTTTGATCATTTAACACTGAAGTCCAGGCAGGTTAAGTAATCTACCCCAGGCCACAAGCAGAGACAGCTGAAGACCTAAGTTTTGAACCCAAGTTCCTCTTGAGACACCAAGTCCAGCACTTTTCTATTCTACCTTTTCTATATAAGACCTTTTTTAGCTATCTTGTTCAATTCTTCAAAGTCTCTTTGAATCTTACCTCCTCTGCCCTAACCCTGTCCCAGAATTTAAAAATTCTACCTTGCTTAGGCCATATAAAACAGATGGAGATCCAGGAATTACTTTAAGTATTCAATCAATGTAAAAACTGAACTGGATACATCTGGACCTAAAGTGGTTTATATTTGATCTTTAAGCTGTCTGACTTAATTCACTACATTTTTAAAGAATCTTGTCAATTCTATCAGCCTGGTTACATCTTGTACCAAAACACATCAGAGACCATCTGTTAGAATTACTAAAGCTGAAAAATTCATCACCTTATTGTTAACCCTCTCCTCATTTAGCCAACCTGTATATCAAACAAGAGACAAGGCATCTATTACTGGGCATATACCTGAAAGCTTTCTGCTTGGCAGAACTTCCTAAAATGTATGTTACACTAGCTCAGCTTTTGAGAACCCAAAGCTATCTTCATGTATCCATATCCTATAGTGGGATGCTGGAAAATCATGTTATTTAACTTATTCCACTAAACATGTATACATAGAGCATGACTTTAATATATCACTCAAAATAAATAAGTCAATTAATTAATCTCATTATTTTTTTATCTATAGTTTCAATAATTAATAAATAAAAATAATTTTTAATTATAAACTTTATAACTATAACTAAAACTTTATAACTATTAACAAAAATGAACAATCAAGTAAATGAATAAAAGTCTGCCATTAACAAGTCAGAACAAAATGAATGAATAACAATTTTTTAAAAATGCTTTTATCTTGTGCTTCTGATTTGATGATAAAGTGAGTAAATAAAGAGCATAATCATTGACTATAGAATTCTAGTTCTGTATTCACTTTACATCACCTTATAGATCTCTCTCTCTCTATATATATATATATATATATATATATATATATATATTTCTTCCAACTACATTATCTAACTACAGAAGATATAGACTACTTCTATTTTAATTTACCAATGTAAAAATAACTATTGTGAATTGTTTACATGTATCCCTTTTTGTTTTTGTTTTACAAGGAAATGGGGTTAAGCGACTTGTCCATGGTCACACAGCTAGGTAATTATTAAATATCTGACCTGTATTTGAACTTAGGTCTGCTTGACTCCAGGGCCAGTGCTCTATCCACTGTGATACCTAGCTGCTCCTACATGTCTTCTTTTTAATAATATTTTGGGGATGTAGTTCTAGCAATGGAAAACTAGACTCAATCTCATTTTTTCTGTAAATAGTAGAAAAACATTTAAATAATAGAAAAAGATGCTGACATCGAAGTATAGTTCTTTAAGATAGTCCTGTTGTTAATGTAGACACTTCAAATGAAGGATTGAAATATATTTATTTGACCACTAAGAATGAGCAGTTCTAGGGATACTAATATAAATACAAATAAAGTCCCTGATTTCAAGGAACTTAATTTTAATGGGGAAGACAAGACACATGAAGTTGATAGACAAGGAGGTATACTTTGATCTAGAAATGTATAGGGTTGTTGCATGGAATTATATGAGTGGAGTTGATTTGATTGTGGGTCAGAGTTACACTGAATTAATGCAAGACTGATTATCCTAAATTGTTGCTGTAATTATTAAGTGAGATGAAACAAAAAGCTGTAACCAAGCCCTGATATATTACAACTTTGCTGTGCCGTCACTGGACTGGCATTCTTTGGAGAGAAACTAAATTATTCTGGCAGATTTTACTTGCTGTACTGCCATGAGGGAATCAAAGCATTAGCATTAAGATACATTTTATATTCTCTAGGAATCCCTTCCAGCTAAACAGGCTGTTAAGTCTCAAGAAAAGTCATTGAGGTTGAAATTTATGAGTAGGCTTAGCCCATAAAATTGGGGTGATATAAAATGTATTAAGTTGTATTGCTGAATCAACCACAAATATGAATTAAGAATGACTCCACTAGAAGATTTACAATATAATTTAACATAACATGAAAGCATCATTTAATTTGCCAACACAGTAAGTTTAGAAATGATGTATAAGTTAACAGCTAATGGGGCTTTAGAATAAAGTAATGTTGTAGTCTGAATGGTAAATACATATACTATATGGGACATAAATCTAATATCTAGGAATATTTTAAGTAAATATGGGAAAACACATTTTCTGATGTCTGCATACATTAAATTAGTATTTGAATCCACAAGACCCAAATGTTTAATTTATTATCTTGCTACTTTGGAATGCCTAGAAGTATCTAGAACAATAGCAGATATTTAATGGCAACATACCTGAAGTGCCCATCCTTATTTATTATTACTCTTTTATAAATGTAAATTCCATTGGTATCAATGCCAACTTTTCATGTGAACTAAATATATTTGTTTTTAACATTTTGGAGATATATTTAAGTATAGCGTATATTTTATTTTTGTTATTATTAAATAGGAGAGACATTCTCATAATGGAGAGGGTTCAGAAAGTATTGGAATTCACCATGGAAGTGATGTGATTGGAGACTTCTATTTCTAGGAGCCTTACCTAAAACATTTTAAATAGAATAACTTTTAAGAGCAGTAGGGATTTAGTTGGAAGGATATAAATGGATGTCAGAGAGACTGGCTTGGAAGGGATGGCAACTGTTGATCTATTACAATTTTCAATCATATAGATGTTTCCTAAGTCATCTCAAACAAATGAATGACAGTCTATTTTATGTATCTCTCATCGAAAGAAATTCAATTCTTTTTCATCCTCTACAAGAATTTGTTTGGCAGTACAACAATAATTTGGGAAATTTTAGTCTTTTAAAACTCAATCTTTCTTATTCCATCTTCAGTGAAATGTAGAACAAGCGAGCAAACAATAAATATTGATCAGGGATGTATTCTGTACAAGGTACCATGTCAAGTGTTGGGAAAACAAAGCCACAAATGAAATAGTTGATAATTTCAAGGAGTTTCCATTCTTCTAGAAAGTTAAAACATACAGGCAAGAGAGAGGAGTTAAAGAAAAATTTGAGAAGGGAGAGAGAGAGAGAGAGAGAGAGAGAGAGAGAGAGAGAGAGAGAGAGAGAGAGAGAGAGAGAGAGAGAGAGAGAGAATTTAAGAGCTGGGAGGAATAGGAACCTTTAAAAAATTACAATTATCTCCAATATGTTTTATCTTTCTAAGTTTTGAGTTCCAAATTCTCTCCTTCCTCACCATTCCAAGCTTATAAGAAAGCAAAGATATCAATTATACATGTAAAAATCTTGCAAAATATATTTCCATATTAGCGTATTACAAAAAATGTAAGAAAAATAGTGAAAAAATTATATTTCAGTTGGTGCTAAGAGTTCATCAGTCCTCTCTCTCTTGGAAGTAAATAGCACTTTTTTCAATCTTGAATACATTGGAATTGTTCTTGGATCGTTGTAATTGATCAGAATAACCAAGTCTTTCACAGCTGATTATCATTCAACATAACTGTTACTATGCACAGTGATCTTGGCATTTTTTCTTCACTTTGTATGAGTACATAAAGGTCTGGTCAAGGTTTTTTTTCCCCCTGGAACTACTCCCATCATTTCTTGGCACTCCATCACAATCAAATGTCACAATTTGTTTAGTCATTTTATAATTGATAAGCATTCACTTGATTTCCAATTCTTTACTACCACAAAAAGAACTGCCATAAATAAATTTGCATATATAAATTTATGTTCTTTTTCTATGATCTTGTTGAGATATATACTTGGTAGTAAGGGGGTATGAACAATTTTATAGTCCTTTGGACATAGTTCCAAATTGTTCTTCAGAATTAATGGATCAGTTCACTACTCTACCAGTAGTTCATGAATGTACATATTTTTCTCTTATCCTCTCTAGCATTTGTCACTGATGATAGATGTGAGGTGGTACTTCAGAGTTCTTTCACTTTGCATTTCTCTAATCATTAGGAATTAAGAGCATACTTAATATGACTATCAATAACTTTGATTTCTTAATGGAAACTTCCTCTTAATATCCTTTGACTATCAATGAGGGAATGGATTTTTAGTTTATTAATTTCATTAATTTTATTAATTTGACAGTTTTATTTTATTATATAATTAAGGAATGAAGCATTCATTTAAAAATGAATTTCTCTAATTTTTTGCACTGATTTTTTTATATTTAATTATTGCCTATGTTTCCTTTTAGCATAATATAGTTTCCTTGATTATCTCTTTTATCCAGGTGTATTTTTTTTATTTTTCTGAGATCATGATTTCCTAACCTGCTGCCTTTTTAACTTAAGCTCATATTCTGTTATAGTCCTTTATTTTAACTGTATGTGTGACTTTCTCTTTCAAGTGTGTTTCTTGTAAACAGTATATTGTTGGATTCTGATTTCTAATCCATTTTATTATGTTTCTTTTTTTAAGATTGAGTTCATCCCACTGGCATTCATGGTAATGATTACTTTTTTGCCTCTATTCCTTTTTCTTCTGTTCTTTCCCCCCTTTCTCTTTTTATCCTGTCCCTTTTTGAAAGTCTATTTTGCCTTTAATCACTGAGGCTCTTAGTTCCCCCCCACCTTTTATTTACCTTTCCACCCTCCTTTGTCTTATTCCCTTTCTTTTTGATTTTCCTTTTGAATATTATAATTTTTATACACAAGTGTTTGTGTGTGTGTGTATGTATATCTACATATCTACATATGTCGGTGTATATGGTTATATGTATTGTGTACACACACACACACATGCACACACACACACACACACACACACACAAATCTATACTTAGCTTTTTGAATGAGTTCTAATGAAAGTGAGGTTCCAGCATTGCCTAGCACTACTGCTTCACTATTTTTCTCTTCGTTGTAAAAGCTGTTATTTGAATTCCTCTTTCATGTTAGAAAATTTTCCCAATTCTACCTCTCCCTTCCTCTTTTTCCCAGTGCATCTGTCTTTTTTCACTTCTTCAGTATTTTGGAGATCATTTTAACAGAATTGTCTCACACTCACACTGTGTCTATGTAAACTTTAAATTGTCCTAATAATGTTAAGGTTCTTAGGAGTTAGATACATCATCTTCCTATATAGGAATATAAATATAAATATTAACTTTTGTTTCCCTCATGATTACTCTTTCTTGTTGACCTTTTTATGAATCTCTTGAGTCTTGTGTTTGAATGTTATATTTTCTATTCAGCTAAGGTCTCTTCATCAGAAATGATTGACAGTCTTCTATTGCACTAAATTTTCATTTTACCTGTGAAGGAAACTATTCAGATTTGTTGGATGGGTGATTCTTGTTTGTAATCTTATCTCCTTTGCCTTCCAGAATACCATATTTATTTCCTTTATCATAGAAGCAATTAAATCTTGTGTAATACTCACTGGCTTCATAATTGAATATTTTATTTCTTAGTGATTGAGGTATTTTGTTTTTATTTTAAATTTTACTATAATATTACTGGGAATTTTCATTTTGGGATGTTAAGCAGGTAATCAATGGATTCTTTTAGATTGCATTTTTATCCTATGAATCTAAGATTTCAAGACAATTTTCCACAATAATTTCTTGAAATATGATATCTAAGCTTTTCTTTTGGTCATGGCTTTTGAGTAGTCGAATAATTCTTAAATTATCCCTCTTCAATCTATTTTTCCAGGTAAATTGTTTTTTCCAATGAGATATTTCATATTTTCTCCTAATTTTTAAGTCTTTTGATTCTCTTTTATTGTTTCTTGATGTATTATACATTAGTTTCCACTTGCCCAATTCTAATTTTTTAGGAATTATTTTCTTCAGTAAATTTTTATACTTTTATTACTCATTTGGCCAATACTGTTTTCAAAGGTATTATTTGCCAGTATTTTTTCTGCCTTTTTAAATCAAGTTTTAAATTCTCTTTTCATAATTTTCTTACATCATTCACATATCTCCCCCCCCAATTTTTCCTATACAACTCATCTCTTTCTTAAACTGTTTAGGAACTCTTGTTGGTTTTGGATTCAATTAACATTTTTACTTTGAAGCTTTTTTTAAAAGCTGTTTTTACATTGCTATTTTCTTCTGAGTTTATGTCTTAATATTCCTTGACACTGCATCCATTTTTTATGTCCAATTTCTTTTTTTTATCACTTTTTTTGCTTTGTTTATTTTCTAAATTATTTCTTGACTTTGAATTTTATGTTAATATTGACTCACCTGGGAATGGGAAAACAATATTCTAAGTTTCATACCTTTCCATGCTACTGTTTTCAGTGTTAGTTCTGGAAGTCTATATGTTTTTGGTGCTTCCAAATCAGTGAATCCTGGAAGAGGTAATGTTGGGTTTGGTTTTTTTTTACCCAGGAAGAGTTCCTGTTTCCTTGAAGTTACAACCGCCATCACTTATCTTTTCTTTGTAACTGTGTCCAAGGACTCCTTTTCCCTTGTCACTAACCACCAGAACTCCTCTCTGCCCCAGAACTCCAACTCATAACTACTTAGGAGCAATAGAGTTGTCAGTCAGTACCAGGTAGACACTGTCAGCAAAGGTTCCCCTGCAACTTCTTTTTATATGCTTATAATAAATAAGTGTATTCTGAGAATCTTACTGATTCTGGGTTAAGAATTCTAAAAGTGACTGTCATGGCGACCTTTGTCATTTTTGCATTGTGGGCTCTGGGCAGCCTCTAGCCTGTTGTCATAAAATTTATAAGGTGACCTCTTAACTTTTTGTAGGCTAAGGAAAATCTCATCTTGACTTTTTTTTATTCCTGCTGCTCCAAAATTTGATTTGAGGCATTAATTAAAATTGTTTAGTGGGAAATATTGGTAGAGCTTAACTGGCTGCAATAATCTGACTTCTTGGCTCTGCTTCAGATAGTGAAGTTTTTGTGTACATAGTAACACTTGAACTGAATCTTTCAAGGAAAGATAGGTTCTGAAAGATAAAACAATGAGTGAGCATATTCTTGATTCAGAGTATTTGTTATGTGCAGGAAAAGAAAAAAGATGATACACAGAACTGAGTCATT
Organism: Macrotis lagotis; assembly: GCF_037893015.1. Lineage (NCBI taxonomy): Eukaryota > Metazoa > Chordata > Mammalia > Peramelemorphia > Peramelidae > Macrotis > Macrotis lagotis. The sequence continues at coordinate 179,463,767 of NC_133660.1, read as the reverse complement.
ATTAGTCTAATTTTCCTGGAATGACTGAATTTAATTAACAAATGAATGATAAGCATTTATCAAGCATTGATCATGTGCCAGGAATCAAAGTTTATTGAGTAAATAAGACTGTGGCTATTAGTCTGAAGCAAGACTGAAATGATAAAATTGAGAGCCATATCGCATCCAGTTTTAAATATGAGTGGATGGAAAGTCATCAAAGACTTTTAAGTAGGAAGTTACATGCTGAGAACTATGCCTTACAAATGTTCTTTTGGCAATAATGGGGAAAATGGGCTAGAAAGGGGAGAGATTAAAACATGTGGATGTAAATAGGCAGAATGAAGAGATGATACTAGTACAATAGCGTGTGAGAAATGAACTAGGTGGGCATCATGTGACTGAGAGTGAACAGTTTGAGACATATTAAGCAAATACAATTGACAACACTTGGCAATTGATTAGGTATTGAGGTGAGGGAATAAAATCCAAAATATCTGATTCTAAAATTTTTAGCCCTAGGTAATTGGGAGGTGGTATCTTCAACATAAATGGGAAAATTTAGAGAAGTGGTTAAATTTTAGAGGGGTGATGGAGTTATGGCAGGATGAAAATTGTTTTTTCTTTAAGTTTTTTATTTATTTAAGGTAGTGAACTTCAAGTGATTTGTCCAAGGTCACACAGCTGGGTAATTATTAAGTGTCTGAGGCCAGATTTGAACTCAGGTTTTCCTGACTCCAGGGCTGGTGCTCTATCCATTGTGCCACCTAGCTTCCCTCAGGAAGAAAATTGTTGATATTGATGTTTGATATAATGTCTTTTAAATTTCACAAAAAATGTAAAAACAAACATAAATGTAATATTATATGCTTATAATAAATAAGTATATATATAAAAGACTGATAATTTGGTTCTCTCTATAATCTTGTGAAATAAGAGTCATAGTCAATGTGCCTACTGGATATCCAGAAGTAGGCATTCACTAGGCAGTTGGCAATGTAGGACAAATGTTCTGGAGAGAAATAATAGACAAATATAGAATTAGGAATCGTAAAAACATGACATGAAATCATGTAAACTAGTGAAATCAGGACAGGTTCTTAATCTTTTTTTGTGCCATGGACCATTTTGGTATTCTGGTGAAATATATGAACTTCTCATTATAATTTTTAAAGGAATTAAAGGAATTGTTCATTTTCATTTAAAGCAGTGAAAATAAAGAAGTAGTTCTTCTGCATGCAAGTTCAGAGATATTCTACAATCTATTTGTGTATCCCAGGTTAAGAACTTGTATTATAGAGAAAAGAGAATCTGATCTACCACAGATCATAGATAATATTCATACTAACAAGATAGAAGATCAATGGGGATACAGCTAAGAAGAATACAAGCAATGAGTCAGACACCTTAGGAGAACTAGGCTTGTGTTATAGAAATGGAAAGAAGAAAGAATATCCAGAAGTACTCAACAGTATCAAAAAATGCTGAAAAGTCAAAGAAGATGAGGAGGACCATATTATCAGTTTAATAGGTTTCTTAATAATCTTGAAGATGGCAATTTAAATGGAATATTAGAGGTGGGAGACTGTAAGGAAGACAGAAATTAATGGAGTGTGATACAGCAGAGTCAGGGAACATAGTTGTTTATTTTCAGGTATTTGGCATGTAAAAAGAGAGGTCTAAGATATTTTGGATAATGATAGGGTCATTGATTTTTAAGAAGAGTGTAGATCTGAGAAATATCAGGCAGTTGGGATAAGAATCCATAGATACATAGACAGTGAAGATGAGAAAAGAGAGGAACCTGGGATATGAATATGTGTTATAATTCTTGAATTGGTGTAGGGAACGCCTTTATGAGTATTCTATCCAGCATAACAAGTTAGGAATTCAGAGTAGAGGCAGAGGGCTTGTCCTTAGGCAGCTAAGTGGCATGGTCAATAGAGTGCTGTGGATAGAATCACAATCTGAGTTCAAATCCACTCAATAGCTATATGGTCCTGGATAAGTCATTTAACCTCTGACTCAGTTTCCTTACCTATAAAAATGATGTTAATAATGATTCTACCATTCCAGGGTTTTTGTATGGATAAAGTGAGATAATAATTGTAAGGTGTTTAAGTACTCTATTAATATATCATCATCGTCATTATCATCTTTGCTATTATTATGTTAGAAGGGTCACATCTTTTTTTAGAGACAAGAATAAAAGATAGGAAAGATAATGTAAGTGGTATTAAGAGTGCAGGAGAAAAAAGGAGTCCATGGCAAATGGCCTTGATTTTCTCATTGAAATATGGCAATTATATTTTCCAAGAAAAAAAGGACATTTGTTAAATATTAAAAAAAAGGTTTGGAATAATTAGTGAGAGCAGTAGGTTGTACTTAAAGTGAGTTAATAATAAAACTACGTCACTAGGAATAGAACCAATTAAGGATGACTGAAAATGAATTTGTAACTAATCTAATTGCATTATATACTCCAGAAATATTCACCAGTTCAAGAATGCAAACTGAGAAGTTCAGTATTAAGGTTGGAAGGGTAAAACAGCAACTATAAGGAAGTCAAAGAAGGAGCACAATGTCTAATTGAATTTGATATATAGTCAAGACTGTGAAGGAAGGAGAGTGAAGCTCTCTTTATAATTTTCCTGCTTTCCTTTTGCTTCTGCTCTCTGGGGTCAAGAAGAGCAAATCTAGTCCCTCTTAATAGTATAGCTCTTTAAGCACTTGAAGAAAGTAACTATACATATCTTTATGTCTTCTCTCCTCTATGCTCAATCTCCAGTTCCATCAACTTGTTTCAAAATAGCATTTAACCACTTATCGTCTCCCTTGCTCCAGATAATAAGCTTCCTGTAAGAAAGCCTAGACAGATGAGATCGGGTGTGTTCAGGGTGGATTTGCATGAACTGATGCTGAGTGAGATGAGCAGAACCAGAAGAATATTGTATACTCTAACAGCAACATGGGGGCGATGATCAACCTTGATGGACTTGCTCATACCAACAGGGCAATAATCAGGCACAATTTTAGGATATCTGTGATGGAGAATGCCATCTGTATCCTGAGAAAGAATCGTGGAGTTTGAACAAAGACCAAAGACTATTACCTTTAATTTAAAAATAAAATGTTATCTTATTATTTAATTCTGCTATATCACCTACTATATGTTTCTTCCTTAAGGATATGATTTCTCCCTCATCACATTCAACTTAGATCAATGCATACTATAGGAATGATGTAACAAATTGCCTTCTGTGGGGGGTGGGGGAGGGAAGCAAGATTGGGAGAAAAATTATAAAACTCAAAAATAAATAAAACCTTTCTAAAATTGAAAAAAAACCCAGAAAGCCTAGGCAGGCACCACCTTTTTAGATATAATATAATATTGTCAACTTATATAAAAGCTTGAAATTAAATAAAACATACATATCTTTTTCAGATGAGCTATTGTCTATCTAAGGAACCCCATATCTTATATTTTTGACAATTGATACTTTTAATTAGAATACACCCTTTATTATTAAGTTTCTTCTCATTGTAATAGACCCATCTTTCTAAACTTTCAAAAATCTTTTGAGTTCCTAAATCCATCATCCAATATATTGTCACAGCTTCCTATAATTTCTAAATTTTATAAGCACACTACATAATTCAGAGAATGGAAAAACTCAGCAGAAGCAAGCTTTGGCCCAGGGAAACAATCTTGAATAGCTGGAATTAGCACAACAGGAGATATAAATTTGCTGTTTGCTGACCAGTTGCTCAGGCTCTCTCCTTTCCAGTGTTCAATGAAATACGTCGGTTGTATTGCAACATTCTCTTTAAACAGGGAGATAGGACTGGTAGTGGTGGATCTGATATGCGAAATGGGATTTATAATTGGAAGTATTAAAGCAATTATTTTGTCCAGGATAAAAGAAGGACTCTGCCTTTTTCCTACTGAAGAAACTTTAGATATTTTCTTGACTGTCCCCCATCTAAAGTGATCTTTCTCCTCATCTCTGCCTCCTGGCTTCTTTCAAGTCCCAGACAAAATTCCACCTTCTATAGGAAGTCTTTCCTGAAGCTTTTTATTTTTATTTTATTCCCCCCCACACCATTACAAGTTAAAACAAGTTTCACCATTTACTTTTAAAACCTTGAGTTCTGAATGCTCTTCCTTCCTCTCACTACAGTCCTCCTCATTGAGAAAGCAAGTTATTTTATGTAGGTTAAAAATATGCAGTCAAGAAAAATATTGTCACCATATTCATGTTGGAAAAGTAAACATAACACCCTCACCCAAAATGAAACCTCAAGAAAAATTAAGTAAAATAAAGTATGCTCCAATCTGTATTCAGATATCATCATCTCTGTCTTTTGGATGGATAGTATTCTTTATCATAAGTCCTTCAGAATTCTTTTGGATCACAGTATTGCTGAGAAAAGATAAGTTATTCATAGCTGATCATCCAACAGCATAGATGATATCCTGTATATAGTACATTTCCCTTTGCAACTGCTCACACAAGATTGTTTTTAAATGAGAGTATCCTATTGCTCATTTCTTATACAGAGTAATGTTTCATCTTAATCACCGACCACAATTTGTTTAGCCATTCCTCAAATGCTGGGCATCCCCACAAATTCCAGTTCCTTGTCATCAGAAAAGAGCTGCTATTAATATCTTTATACATATAGGTCCTTTCCCTTCTTGTTTTTCAGCTTTTCTGGAATATAGACCAGGTAGTGTGGCATTGCTGGGTAAATAATTTTATAGCATAATTTTATAGCTCTTTGAACATAGTTCCAAATTGTTCTGTAGAACTGTTGAATACTTTCACAAATCCTCCAACAGTGCAGTAATGTCTCATTTTTCCTACATCACCTCTAATATTTGTCATTTTCTCTTTATGTTCTATTAGTCAATTCAATGGGTATAAGGTAGTACCTCAGAATTGTTCCAAATCACATTTCTCTTGTCAATAGTAAGTTAGGACATTTATAAAAATGATTTAAAGAGAGAGAGCATTGATAATCTTATCAGAAAACTATTCATATCTTTTGATCATTTATCAATTGAGGAATAACTTAATTGTTTTTATAAATTTGACTCAATTCTCTATGTTTGAGAAATGAGACCTTTATCAGAAAAACTTGTTTCAATATTTTCCCCATAGTTGTTATTGCTAACTCTATTTCCCTCCATCCTTTCCCCCATGACTATTTATCCTTTTCTCTCTCATTTCATCATTCTTTCCTCAAAAGCTATTTTGTATCTGTCAACTCCCACAATCTTTCTTCTCTTCTATCTATCCCTTTCCTCTTCTGCTTTCCTCATTGGTAAGTTAGATTTCTCTACCAAAGTGAGTGTATTTTATTCCCTCTCTGAGTCAGCAATGATAAGCATGAGATTTACTCATTCCTCCTCAACTCTTCCACTCCATGGTAAAATCTTTTTCTTGCCTCTTTTATGTGAAATAACTTATCCCATTCTCCTTCTCCCTTACCATTTCTTTCAGTATATTCTTCTCTTACTCATTAGTTCCATCTTTTTTTTGCAAGGCAATGGGGTTAAGTGGCTTGCCCAAGGCCACACAGCTAGGTAACTATTAAGTGTCTGAGGCTGGATTTGAACTGAGGTACTCCTGACTCCAGGGCCAGTGCTTTATCCACTGCGCCACTTAGCCACCCCTAGTTCCATCTTTTTAAAGATATTATTCCTTCAAATTCAACTCTCACTTGTGCCTTGTTTATATATATGCTGCTTCTAACTGCCCTAATAAATGAGAATGTTCATTTGAGGTGTCAGTACCAGCTTCCTATGCAGAAATATAAGCAGTTCAACATCATTGTTCTTTAGGATTTGCCTTTCCTGTTAATTTTTTATGTGTCAGTTGAGCCTTGAATTTGTAGATCATATTTTCTGTTCAACTTTGGTTATTTCATTAAGAAAGTTTGAAAATCCCCTATTTCTTTGAATGTCTATAATTTCCCCTGAAAGAGCATGATCAATTTTGCTGAGTGGTTAATTCTTGGTTTTAATCCAACCTCTTTTGCTTTCCAGAATATCATTTTCCTTGTCCTATGAACCCTTAATGTAAATAAATGCTATATCTTCTGTTATCCTGACTGTGGCTCCAGGATAATTGATCTGGTTGCTTGTAATATTTTCTCCCTGACTTAAGAGCTCCAAAATTTGGCTATAATAGTCCTGGCAATTTTTATTTTGAAATATTTTTTAGGAGATGATCAGTAGATTCAATGAATTTGTATTTTACCCTCTACTTCCATAATAGGGAAGTTTTCCTTGATAATTTCTTGAAAATGATATCTAGGCTCTTTTTTTGGTCATGATTTTCATATAGTCCAATAATTTTTAAATTATCTCTTCTGTATCTGTTTTCAAGGTAGTTGCTTTTCCAATGGGATATTTCATATTTTATCCTAGTTTTTCACTCTTTCAGTTTTTTATTATTACTTGATTTCTCATAAAATCATCAGTTTTCCTTTGTTCCATTCTATATTTCAAAGAATTATTTTCTTCAGAAAGCTTTTGTATCTCCTTTTCCATTTAGCCAATTCTGCTTTTTAAGGCATTCTTCTTATTATTGATTTTTTGGACCTTTGTTTTCCATTTGGCCCAGTCAAGTTTTTAAAAATGTTGTTTTATTGAACATTTTTTGTATTTCCTTCACCAAGTTGCTGACTTGGTTTTCATGATTTCCATGTATCCCTCTCATTTTTCTTCCAACTTTCCCCCCTCTATCTCCCTTACTTGATTTTCAAAATACTTTTTGAGTGCTTTCTTGGAGTCATTGGATGTGGAAACTATGACTATATTATCTTCTTTTGAGTATGAATTTTGATCTTCTATGTAACCATAGTAACTATGAATAGTTGGATTTTATTCTTCTGTTGCTTGCTCATTCCTTCAGTCTAGGACTTGAATTTAATTCTTTGTTAAGTGGGACTCTGCTTCCAGGGTGGAGATTGTACTGTCCCAAACTTTTGCAGTTTTCAGAGATACTTCTAGAGATCTGCAAGTTTTCAATACTTTTTTTGCAAGGCAAATGGGGTTAAGTAGCTTTCCCAAGGCCACAGAGCTAGGTAATTATTGTCTGAGGCTAGATTTAAACTCAGGTACTCCTGACTCCAGGGCCAGTGCTCTATTCACTGCACCACCTAGCTGCTCCTAAGTTTCCAATTCTTACAAGATCTTATGAGAGATTATATCTACTTTCCTTTCCTGTTCCCTGGTCTGTGGGTGACTACAAGCACTCCTTTCTGCCCCAGAACTGTGAGAAGAGACCCCGCTCCACTGGGACAGTAAACTCTATTGTGCTTCTGTTCCTCTTCCTGGGATTGGGGCTGCTACCTAGATCTGAGTATGGGCAAAGTAACAAAGTCTTGCCTTGGGGACTTCTATCTTTTATCCACCTTACCATAAATGGGCTGAGAAGTCCAGAAGAAGCTTTTCTTGATTTGGTGGTTCCTGAGGACTGTTCCTGGTTAGTTGTATTTGAGATTGTTTTGCTGAGGCCTGTGCTGGACTGTTCCAATCAAACCCTGGAGTGATAGAATTTTCCTACTGACCTTCCAAGTTGTCATTGGCAATCCCTGGGCTGAGAGTTCTAGAAACCACCATTACTGCCACTGTCTCAATAATCAAGTTCCCTGTTCCTGGATGGTTGGGACCAGTTTGCTCTGGTGCTGCTCTTGCTACTCTGTGTTCCTCTCAAACTGGTGCAGTAAACCCTTCATACTGATCTTCCCAAGTTGTTTTGGGCTGGAAAATTGTTTCACTTAGTCTTTTTTGTGGGTTCTGCCACTCTAGAATTTGGTTAGAATTAATATTTAAAGGAATTTGGAGTGGTTTGGGGAGAACTTAGACAAATCCCTACCTTTACTACACCATCTTGGTTCTGCCTCCATCAATTTCTTTTCTAAATGTTCATAAATCATTTCTTTATTTGAGGAACTTGTTGGAAGGTGGATATACTAATTAAAGATTAGTGGAGTTATGAATTAAATTAAATAATATTAAAATGCCTATATTTTCACTGCTAGTATGCTAGGTAAGATGTCAAAGAAGAGAGACACACAATATACTTTGAAATATTTAGGGTAGTACTTTCTGTATCAGAAGAATTGTAAATGACATAAATGCAAACTGTTTGAGAATGGATAAATAAGGTGGTGTAATATTACTAAGACATAAGAAATAATGAATATGAAAATTATAGAGAACTAAAATTGAAGTTGACAGAACCAGGAAAATAATATCCTAAATATCCTCAATAATGTCTAAATGGAAATAACTTTATGAAACAAATAAAAATTAAATTTTGTGAAATTATCATTGGAAAGCTTTTCTTCAGAGATGAAAAAAATGGATGCCAAGCTTTTTCCTGCATTAATAGAGATTATGCATGTGTAATATCGCAAACAAGATCCTTTTTTGATTCGTTAGTTTTACTGAACTGATTTCCTATTCCCCCTTTCTGAGTCTTTCCATAGCTCTCTGGGAAGAAATATAAAAATATATTGGAAGATATAAGTAATGCAAAAATATATGAAATTATATATATATATTATATTCTATATATATATATATGTATACATACAAAAATCTCTATTTATAATTTTGCTAGAAATTAAAGTGTAGCTCTTAGCATGCAGTCTTAAAATTCTATTGGCCTTTCAGTCCTGTGGTATAATTCTTATTTTCTACAATTTCATAAAAATCATTGTTGTTGGTTCAAGAATTATATTAAAAATATTAAACACATTTATGCTGGAAAGTAGTTTGTCTGGGCTTAGTGACTTGAACTCACCAAAGATATGTCAGTGTTTTTTTTCAATGTTTACTTTCAACTATTAGCAATTTCTATTTCATTCCTTCTAATCCAAATATCATTCTTCTAATCAGAAAAATAGAAGAAAAGCAAAAGTTAGGTAGTTCTCCTTGATGTTTTTCATTATTATCTTATATGTACCAATCAGAGATCCTATCTATTTTCTGATTATCCTTTCTATTCAACATAGATAAAACAACTTTTTTGTGTTAACTAATATTCATTGCCTGCTTCTTTTCAAATTAGCTTTATCATTCCTGGCAATAACTTTGCAGGATCCTACCATTCTTTTCGCATTCCCACTAACCAATTGTCATATTTAATATGTATCCTCAGTTACTTACCCTTTTTCATCTTGTCTTTTAAATATTGTCATCATTTGTCCAGGCTACTTTAAATTAACAAAGTAATCTTTAGATTGTTTCTCTTAATCTTTTCAATTAAAATTGTTTTTTTGGGCTTGGAATTTCAGTCTTGAAAGTTTCTGAGTCTCGATATATATATATATATATATAATTTCTCCTGTAGAATTATAGTAGAACCTTGGTTTATGAGTAATCTGGCTTACATACACTTCACTGGACAAGGAATAGCTTTTTGCAAAATTTGTCTCACAGGGTGAATAAAAATTCACAGAATGAACATTGTTTGAACTTGAACAATTTGTGAAGGGATTTTTTTTTCTTTCATATATCAAAAAAAATAACTTCATGCCAGTGTGCCATCTAATGGAGCTCATTCAGCATAGACCCCTTGTGAAGGCAGCATCACTAGCTCTTTTTTAAAATTTTTTTTAGGGTTTCTTTTTGCAAAGCAATGGGGTTAAGTGACTTGCCCAAGGCCACACAGCTAGGTAATTATTAAGTGTCTGAGGCCAGATTTGAACTGAGGTACTCCTGACTCCAGGGCCAGTGCTCTGTCCACTGCACCACCTAGCCACCCCTAGCATCATTAGCTCTTAACAGTACCATTACAAATATGTTCACATGTGTTTAAATATGTAAGGTATTTCTTTGTGTAAAAGTGTATGGTAGTGACCATGATCTACAACAATATTCATAACAATGGCCCCAATAAAGAAGATTGAAAAGGAAGGTGCAAAGAAGGAAATCATTGTGTGGAAATAAAAAAAAGAAATTGAGAAGAATGAACTTGGGTTTTTTTGGTGTGTGTGTGTGTGTGTGTGTGTGTGTGTGTGTGTGTGTGTGCACATTATTGACCTTTCACAGTTTTATAATTGATTTGCATCTACAATCTGCATCATTTTGAAGGACAAATTGATGTATCTTCATGAGAAGCAAATGCAACAAATTATCACTGGAATAAAACACTATGGCTAAGTAGGATTTATATCAAGAATGCAGGATTAGTTCAGTATTAGGAAAATCATCAGTATGCTTAAACATATCAGTAACAAACATAACAGAAATCATATGATTATTTCAATACATGCTGAAAAATCTTTTGACAAAAATACAGTATTATTCCTATTAAAAAAAGAAAGAATAGGAATAATGGAGTGTTCCTCAAAATGATAAGCAGTATCTATGTAAAAATATCAAAAAGTATTATATTTAGTGATATAAACTCAAAAAGAACTAAGGGTAAAACAGGAGTGAAACAAGGATGCTTGTTATTACCACTGTTATTCAATATTGTATAAGAAATATTAACTTTAGCAATAAGAGAAGACAAATTGAGTTAATTAGGATAATGAATACATAAAATGTTTACTCTCTGCAGATGATATAATGATAAACTTAGAGAACCCTAGAAAAATGACTGAGAAAACTACTTGAAAGAATTAGCATATTAGTTCAGTTGCAGGATATAAAATAAACCCACATTAAATCATCAACATTTCTATGTATTACGAAAAAGATAAAATAGCAAGAGATAGAGAAATTCCATTCAAAGTAACTGTAGAAAACATGAAACTCTTGGGAGTTTGCCAAGGCAAACTCAGAAACTATGAAAAGAATTATGAAACGCTTTTCACACAAATAAAATAAGATCTAAACAACTGGGCAAATGTCAATTCTTCATGGGTCAGCTGAACTAATACAATAAAAATGACAATTCTACCTAGATTAAATTACTTATTTAGTGTCATAACAATCAAAATTCTAAACAATGATTTTAGTGAGCTAGAGAAAATAGTAACTAAATTCATTTGGAAGAACAAAAGGTCAAGAATATCATGGGAAAAAATGAAAAAAATGTAAAGGAAGGTGGCCTAACCATCTCAGATCTAAAATTCTATTATGAAGCATCAGTCATCAAAACTGTTTAGTTCTCACTAAGAAATAGAGTGATAGATCAGTGGAATAGAATAGGTGCAAAAGAGAAAACCAAAAATGATTATAGAAATCTACTATTTGATACACCCAAATTTCTCATCTTTTGGAATAAAAACTCACTCTAAGAAAAACTGCTGTGAAAACTGGAAGATAGGATGGCAGAAACTAGACATAGACCAACATCTCACACCCTATTCCAAGATAAGTGAAAATGGTACATGATTTAGATAAAAAAGGTAATTCTATAAGCCAATGAGGAGAACAAGGAATAGTTTACCTGTCAAATCTCTGGAAAGGGGAACAATTTATGATCAAAGAAGAGAGAGAGAGCATAATAAAAATAAACTGGATAATTTTGATTATATTAAATTAAAAAGTTGTTCCATAAACAAAACCACTGCAACTAAGATTAAAAGAAGGGTATTGTTGGGAAACAATTTTTACAACTAATGTTTCTGACAAAGGACTAATTTCAAAAATATTTAGAGAATTATATCAAATTAAAAAAAACTCATTTCCCAAAAGATAAATGGTCAAAGAAAATGGGAAGGCAATTCTCAAAGAAATTAAAGCTATCTACAGTCATATGAAAAATTGCTAAATCATTAGTGATTAGAGAAATGCAAATTAAAACATCTCTGAGGTATCACTTTACAACTCTCAGATTGGCTGATATGATTAGAAAATAAAATGATCAATGTTGGAGGGGTTGTGGAAAAACTTGGTCCCTAATGCCTTGCTGATAGAGCTGTGAACTGATTCAATCTTTCTGGAGAGCAATTTAGAATTTTGCCCAAATGGCAATGAAAATATACACACACCTTTGATCCAGCAATACTACTACTGGATATGTATCCTGAAGAGATCATGAAAAAACTTAAAAATTCCACATATACAAAAATATTCATAGCAGCTCTTTCTTTTGTAGTGGCAAAGAACAGGAAATTGAGGAATGTCCATCAATTGGGGAATGGCTGACCAAATTATGGTTTATATAGGTGATGGAAAACTATTGTTATGTAAGAAGTCATGAGGGTTGAGATTCCAGAAGAACCTGAAAAGACCTTCATGAATTGATTCTGAATGAAACAAGCAGAAACAGAATATTATATAAATTAAAAAGAATATGAGGTGATAATCAACTATGATAAACTTACTCATTTCTGCTATACACTCATCAAAGACAATTTTAAAAGACTTTTGAGGGAAAATACCATCCATATTCAGAGAAGCAATTGTGGAGTTTAAATAAAGACTAAAGTTTATTATCTTTAAGACTTGTCATGTATTACATTATTTTTTTCTTTCCAATGCTTTCTTTCTCCTGTTTGGATCTAATTCTCTGTTCAATATCAATCTATGTTTAGCATGGTTATAAATATAGAATTTATATCATGTTGTTTACTATCAGGGGGAGGGAGGGAAAAATTGTAAAACTGAAAACCTTGCAAAAATGATTGGCAAAAACTTTCATTTCATGTAGTTGTAAAACAAATAAAATATTTAAATAAAAACATTTAAAAAGAATAATAGTAAATGACTATTCCAGTTTCTGGGATAAGAACTCTAAGGAAAAATTGCTGGGAAAACTGGAAGAAAGTGTAACAGAAATAAGGCATAGACCATTATCTCACACCATATACCAAGATAGGATCGAATTGGGTGAGGAATTTGGACATAAAGGATGGTATCATAAGCTAGTTTGGAGAACAAGGAATAGTTTATTTGTCAGATCTATGGAAAGGGGAGCACTTTATGACCCAAGAAGAGATAGAGAACATTATAAAATTCAAAAATAGAAAAATTTGAGTTCATTAAATTGAAAAGTATTTGCACAAATTAGACCAATGTAGCCAAGATTAAGGAAGGTTGTAATTTGGGAACCAATTTTTTCAACTAGTGTTTCTGGCAGTGAACTCACTTCTCATATAGATATATCTCTATGTATAGATATATATATATATGTAAATAGAAAGAAAGCACAGTCAAATTTAAAAGCATACAAGTTATTCCTCAATTGATAAATGGTTAAAGAACACGAAAAGCCAATTCTCAGATGAAATTAAAGCTATCTAGTCATAGGAAAAATGCTCTAAATTAATATTAATTAGAGAAATGTACATCATAACAACTCTGAGGTACCACCTCACACCTATCATATTGATTGATCAATATGGCTAAAAAGGAAAAATGATCAATGTTTGAGGGGATATGATAAAACTTCCCTTCTATCAGTCCCTTCTTCCCTTTTCTTTTCCTTTTCCTTTCCTAATTCCCTGTAGGGCAAGGTTTTTGAACCCATCTGAGTCTTTATGTTTTTCTCTCTTTGAGTCATGTCTGAGAAGTGTAAGTTTCAAGCAATTCTCACCCCTCACTTCTTTCTCTCTACTGCAATAGTTCCTTTGCACTTCTTCATGTGAAGTTATTTACCCTATTCTGGTTCCCCCTTTCCTCTTTTCCCAGTATGGTTCATTTTTATGCCTAATTTTTTTATATCATCACATCAAAATCAACATATGCCCACATCCTCTAAGTATACTCCTAATAGAGAAACAGTACTCAAGAATTACAAGTATCATCATCACATATAGGATTGCAGACAGTTTAATCTTATTGAATAATATTTTCTTTTACTTTCCTATTTACCATTTTATGCATGTCTTGAGTCTTGTATTTGAATATTTTCTGTTTGGTTCTTGTCCTTTATCAGGAAAGTTTTAAACTCTCCTATTTTGTTTAATGCCAATTTTTCCCCTTGAAAGAGAATGCTCACTTTTGGAGAGTAGTTGATTCTTGGTTGTAATCCAAGCTCCATTGCTCTCTGGAATATTGTATTTCAGATTCTTCATTCCTTTAATGTTGAAGTTGCCAACTTCTGTGCAATTCTGACTGTGTCTCCTTGGAATTTGAATTGTTTATGACTTTCTGCAGTATTTTCTCCTTAACCTGATGATTCCAGAATTTGGGCTAAAACATTCTTTTGTTTTTTGTTTTTATTTTGGGATCTCTTTCAGGAGGTGATTGATGGATTTTTTTCAATGATTGTTTTATCTTCTGGTTCTAGGATATTAATTTCCTTTGATAATTTCTTGGAAAATGTTTTTCAGGCTCTTTTTGTGATCATAGCATTCAAGTAGTTCAATAATTCTTGAATTTTTTCTCCTGTATCTATTTTTCAGGTAAGTGTTTTTCCAATGAGGCATTTTACACTTTTTCATTTTCCATTTTACTGGAATGTTCTTAATATCTTACAAAGTTATTAGTTTCCACGTGCCCATCTCTAATTTTTAAGGAATTATTTTGCTCAGTTAGCTTTTTGATCTCCTTTTTCATATGGTCAATTCTATTTTCAAAAGAGTTCTCTTTTTCCACTTGGATAATTGTGTTTTTGAAGGAGTTGTTTCCTTCGGTCAGTTTTTGTGCTTCCTTCTCCAAAACTGTTGAGTCTGTCTTGAATACTTTATGTTTCATTTCCTAATTTTCCTACTTGATTTCTAAAATCCTTTTGGAGTACTTCCAAGAGAACTTTTTGAACTTTAAATCAATTTATATTTACCTCTGGGGCTTCATATGTAGGAGTTTTCCCACTGTCCTTTTCTGCGATATTGTTGCGATCTCCCTTGTTGCCATAGTAGCTTTATATGGTCAGGACTTTTTTTCTTCTTTCTTACTTATCTTCAAGTCTAATTAGTGTTTTTTTAAAATTGAGTTCTGCTTCTGGTCCACAGGGGGCACTGTCCCAAACTTCTTGAATTGGAAACCAGGAATTTTCTCACACACTTTCCAGGAGTGCTAGCAGCTTACCCACTGTACTAGAGTTGCCTGACCTAGTTGTACCTGGTACACAGGTGTTCTAGGGCTCACAATTTGCTTTCTGTAAGGATGAAGCCTTATAGCTGGTCTGCTATGTGAATGAATTGTGATTCCAGGCCCAGGGCTTTAATTGCTGATTTTCACTATGGCTAAGGATCTCACACTGGATTTCCATACACCCACTCTTATTGGGCTACTATCTCCCTAAACCCTTGTCAGAGAGATCTTGCTTAAAGTCCTTCCAGGGTACCTTAATTTGGAAAATTGGTCCACTCTGTTCTTTTGTAGGTTCTAAGACTTCAGAATTCATTTAGAGGCTTATTTAATGTTGCTTCTGAGGGAAGTTGAGAAGAGCTCAGGGAAGTTCCTGGCTTCTTTCCACTATCTTGGCTCTGCTCCTACTATGTTAGTAGGTCTTTTTTACAGAAAAGTTTAATATCCAATTTTAAAGATATTTTTGTGTATCTGATATATTCATCATGATTAATGTGAAGGACTTTTCTTTTACAAATAAACATAATTTTATTATCTTCATCAAGCTTAAAGTGATGTATATTTTTGAGGCCAAAGATGCTGTATAGGGGGTTGAAAAGCTGGTTAGAAATGGACAACTAGCTATTTGCATAATTGCGGAGGTAGGCAAGACATGATCTGTTTAGTTAGCAACTGCTGGGGAAGAAGCAGCATACAAAAAAATGCCTACAAGATTCAATTAGAAAGGAAAGGTCATATCTCAAATTAATAGCTGACTTGTGCAGGAAGCTTGCTAGGATAAATGACAAGGTTTTATTTTTTTTAGATGACTTGCCTCACCTTTCAAGTTCTACCATTTGCTACTGGATAGATGAATAATATGTGATGAGAATAAAAACAAGCTAGATGCCAGTGGTCTATAGACACTGAAGCATTTAATCACTAATACAGTTCAATATAGCCAGAGTAGAGGAAAAGATGGGTAGCCCTCAGGGATTAAAAAAGCCAGAATATAAATGACAAAAAAAATAAAAGGTCAAATAAAGAATGATCATTATCCCAAAGGAGAATTTCTAAAAGATCAGAGTAAAATCAAACCAATAAAATGGGGGGGGATGAGGGAGCAAGGAGACATGGATGAGGACAAATGACTAAATGAATGCAGTCAGCTGAAGCAAGGTGCCCCTTCTAAAGTACTAGCCCAGCTACACTAGGAAGACATGTCTTGAAAGCATTTTGTTTAGACAAATAAATGCAGAAGAAAATGGGGGGGGGTTTTTTCACCTTGAGAATGAACAGGTAGGGCACATAAAGAATCAATAAAAATAATCACAACCACAGTCATAACTACCAACAATAACAATCTAAATTAAGCCAATGTATTTTGGACCCAAGATAAAGTCAAATTCCAAGGAATTTGGAGGCAGAAAGAAGAGAGACTCCTAACCCACAAAACCAGAGTTAAGCTGCAGAGTCAGAATGAAAAATTGCTTTCATGTTATAGGAGAAGAAATGTAAATTACATTCCAGTTAATTCAATTTATTAGGGAAAAGCAAGCAAAGAAATCCTGTGTCAGTCTTTGATTGTGTCTCTTAAGAGAATCCCTGGGGGAGTAGGGTGAATATTCTGCAATGTGGTCAGAATATTTGGGAGCAAGTCTGTAAGAGTGATCAGGTGCATGTTAAATAGTATTTGGGGGAGTGATTGGGAACAAGGGGTAATGAGCAAGTAAAGCTGTTATAGAATGTTTTATTTTTTCAGGCACCTCAGAGGCACTGTAAAATCATGAAAGATGGGAGATCTGAAAAGAAGAATCAAAATAAATTTACCCACAAAATATCAACACAAGCAAAGTGTGACTTATTCTGGAATACATATGTCTCACATCATGCTTTTTTGGGCCATGATTTGTTTTTCATAGATTTTGCTAGATGTGAAGACAGTTTTTTTTCCAATAGGAGCAACTCAAGGGAAGTATCTAATTTTTATATGTCTCTTAGGAGTCCTTTAGATATAAAAAAACTCCCCTCTGCCCAACTTTTAATAAAAAAGTTCCTGAAGATAAAATTTTAAATGCTATCTAAATCAGTAGATCTATTGACTTTAATTATAAAAACAAAGCATTTTTTTGTTTGTTTGCTTTTGCTCAACATGTTAGCACAACTGAGTGTATTAGACTGAGGAGAATCGAGAAGGAGAAAAGCAAAGATAGGTGAATTGGGGAAAATCAATGCTTGTTATTTTCAGGTGCTGTGTGTGTGTGTGTGTGTGTGTGTGTGTGTGTGTGTGTGTGTGTTTCTGTATGTGTGTTTATCTGTGTAGTTTAAAGTATTTGTATGTGGCCCAAGTAACTCATATAGAAGATTTTGGGAGCAGAGGTCTTTAAGTAAAGATACATGGATTTTCTATAATAACAAACACTAGAGGCAAATTCAGTGCCCATTGATTAGTGAAAACCCAAACATTTTGGCATTTGAGGTAATAAGTAGGGAAATTAAGAGAAGCATTGGATAAATTATTGGAGCTGATAAAAAGTAAAGCAAGCGGATGCAGGCAAGCAACTTAAACAGGGATGAAAACATTTAGGGAGAAAATCACAATGAGAAGAATAGAAGTATATGTCATTAATAATGAAGGAACTTGAGTCCATAGAGAAATGAAACATGAAGGACAGTATTCTGAGGTATATGAAACATACTATCAAACTTAGTTGATGCATTTGCTAGTTTTACTAAACTCTTTTCCCCCTGTTCTTTCTTTTTACTTTGTTATTTGGAATGCCTGATACAGAAAAAGAATGATGGAAATATTTGGAAATTGAAATAATGCAAAAATAAAAGACATCCATGGATTTTAAAAAGTAACAATGAATTTAAAATGTAAGATAATTAAATTTAGCATGTATTTAATTAATACCACTTCACTTTCCATCTTAGGAAAGAACTGTATCTATGGCCAAAAAGAGGTCTGGCAATTGTAGTGATAGCTTTTATTTGAGATTTTTTGCAAGAGTCTTTTCAAGAAGTCATTAAAAATTGGCAACCTTAATAACATAAGAAAAATAGATTTAAGCTCCCTCTTTTGGTTGTGAAATCACTATTTTAAATTACTATAGTTGACAGGAGAACTCAGAAGAACTGAGGAACCCTAAAAAATGAGCAATATTAACTATATTGTTCACCTGAACTCTTAAAATCACATTGAAAGATTCTGAAAAGAGATCATATTTTATTTCTGAAGAAATTTTTCTCTAGTTTTAAACTATAAAACACAAAAATTTGTCAGACACAGAGAAATAGTGTAGAAGAAAAAACACTGAACTTGGGAGAGTTAGGTTTGATTGTAAACAATGTATACTGTTTCTTTATTGTGTGATATTGGTGAAAGTAACTTTGACTCTTCAAACATTAAACTTCATCTTTTGCAATGAATCAGCATGTTGGTAGTGCAGAGGATAAAGTGCTAGACCCAAAGTCAGGAAGGTTCACTTTTTTCAGTTCAAGCCTGGCCTCAGATATTTAGAAAGATTGCTAAGAGCAAAGCTACCACTGACCTTGTGGTCCTTAAGACCTTGAGACCTTATGACAGGTTGCAGTTTTGCCAATTGCCGAAACAATCCACAAGGATACAGGTCACATACAAGAATGTAGAATCACACAGGGAAAGTCATTTGGACTGCATAGGCCATATTTTGGCCAATGACAAGACAGGGAACAGACCCCAATTCCAGCATAAAAAGCCTGGATCTATATTCTTATACCTTAGGACCAGAGCAAAAACAACAAAGATGAGCAAAAGAGCTAAAAGAATGCTCATGATATAGAGAACTATTTTATGACAAAGATGATAACAATGACATGTTGGAAGAAGAAATCAGTGAAAAATCACATACAGGGTAAGTCTGAAAAGAGTCTATGAATTGGACTCAAATCCAAAAACTCATATAAGTGCTTAAAAAAGAATTTAAAAAACAAAGAAGAGAGGAAGAAGAAAAATGGAAAAAAATGAGAGTCATGCAGGAAAAATATGAAAAATTGATCAGATAATTCCTTTAAAAAGGAAACACATAACGTAATTGAAGAAAATAAAACACTAAAACTTAAAATTGAGTAAATAGAAATCAATGAATCCACAAGACCACAAGATTCCATTAAACAAAATAAAAAGGATTAAAAAATTGAAGAAAATGTAAAGTACCTTTTAAGAAAAATAAATGACCTGGAAAATAGATCCAGGAGAGATATTTTATTAATCATCAGATTTCTAGAAAGCCTAAATCAAAAAAAAAAAAAACCAAGAACATGGAAAACATCATGCAGGAAATGATTAGAGAAAACTGTCCAAATCTGCTAGAACAAGAAGACAATATAACCATTGAAAGAATTCACAAAATCCCTCCAGAAAGATACTCCTGGATAAAAACTACAAGGACTGTTATAGCCAAATTCCAAAGTTCTCAAATAAAAGAGAGGATACTACAAGCAGCAAAAAGAAAATAATTTAAATACAAATTAAAAACAATAAGACTCACAGAGGACCTATCAGCCTCATCAATGAAGGACTGAAAGGCCTAGACTGCCATATGTTGTAGGGCAAAAGACCTGGGATTACAACAGAGTTTAAAACCCTGCAAATTCAGCATATACTGTCAGAGAAAAAGATGGATGTTCAATAGAATGTAGGACTTACAGAATTTCCTGATACAAAGACTAGAACTGAACAGAGAATTCAATTGCTAAATCACACTACTCAAGAGTTTCATAAAGAGGTAAAGAAAAGGTGAAGGAAAAACAAAACAAAATAAAAGTTGGTCAAGACCATCAAATTGTATACAACACTAAAAGGGAAGATATAATACTTCTATTCTTGAAAACTATACTTCTCTTAAGTTAAGTAAAGGGCCGAATAAAATTGAAGAATTGGACTTAAAGGATATGGGTATGGTTGGGTCTTGTCTCTCTATTGAAGAGATCATCACTATATTTGAGAAAAAAAAGCCCTGATGAAAAATAGGGATGTTAATTATAAATTTATCATTATCCTTTGACCAACTTTAATTCTCCAGTGCTGATAAAGTTTAGTGCTTTCTCGGATGAAGGCATCATAAACTGGATGATCCTGAGTCAGTTTCTCCCATAATTTACATCATTTGTAAAGTTCTCAAGTGAAACCTTCAGAGCCTCCCAGTACTTAGAGACCTTTAAGATTCTTATCCTTAATTGAATCAGGGTTGTACTTAATCCTTGCTTCACTTAAATACTCTGGGTGTGAGAGAAAATGGGACTGGGGGCGGAGGGGAGCAAATGATCCAAAAAATGATTTGATTTTGGATGAGATTTTGGTTCTTAAGGAGGATTGTGTGTCCTTGGAGGACACTTAAAAAGGGGTAGGGTAAAAAATGATTATAATTAGAATTTGAGGCAAAGCTGATTATCAAACAATCAAGCAATCAAACTGTGATAATACTTTGACAATACTTTGAGCTTAGTAAGCAATCAAATAATCAAACTGTGATTGATGATACCTGATTAATAGTACTTGAATGATAATACCAGGGTGAAGAGGCACAGAGATTTATAATTTTAGAGGGAAAGAAGAGAGACTGTGAACAATGAGTAAATTCTATTCAATAGAGTTTTCCCAGAGAGAGAATACAATACATTCCCACTTGGGTTTAAAACTCTATCCTAAACTATGGTGAAGGGGGATGGAAGAAGGAAAGGATTAGGAATGGTAGGGACTAATAAAAAGCTAAGCAAGGTATAAGTAAAAATAAACTGAAAGTTAATTTTTAAAAGAAAAATTAAAGTGGAAAAGGAGTAAAATTTTGGAGAAGAGGAAGAAGATGAAAGGGAAGAGAAAAATATAAATGGCAAAAGATATCATGGAGGGAAATATAGAATTAGTAACTTTAACTGTAAGTGTGAATGGGATGAACTGTCCCATAAAACAGAAGCAGATAGTAGTATGTATTAAAAACCAAAAACTACAATATGTCGCTTATAGGAAACACATCTGAAGCAAAGAGATATATACAGGGTAAAGGTAAAGGATGGAGCAAAACATATTATGCCTCAGCTGAAATAAAAAGAAACAGGAGTAGAAATCCTGATCTCAGATAAAGTAAAAAGCAAAAATCAATCTCATTGAAAGGGATAAGGAAAGAAATTACATCTTGAAAGGCAACATTGGTAATGAAACTACATATTTATAAAACATGTATGCACCTAGTAGTATAGCATCCAGATTCCTAGAGGAAAAACTGAGTGAATTACAAGGAGGCATAGATAGCAAAACTTTAATAATGGGGGACCTCAACCTCCCTCTCTCAGAACTAGATAATCTAACCATAAAATGAACAAGAAAGAAGTTAAGAAGGTAAATGAAATCTTAGAAAACTTAGTTATGATAGACCTCTGAAGAAAACTTAATGAAAGTAGAAAAGAATATACCTTTGTCTTGACAGTACATGGAACCTATACTAAAATTGACCATGCACAAAAACCTTATAATAAAACTCAGAAAGGCAGAAATAATAAATTCACACTTCTCAGACCATGATGCAATACAAATTTTTATGTAATTAAAGGTCATGGAAAGATAAACCAGGGGTGGCTAGGTGGCACAGTGGATAGAACACTGGCCTTGGAGTCAGGAGTACCTGAGTTCAAATCCGGCTTCAGATACTTAATAATGACCTGGTTGTGTGGCCTTGGGCAAGCCACTTAACCCCATTGCCTTGCAAAAAAACAACTAAAAAAAAAAAAGAAAGATAAACCAAAAACTAATTGCAAACTAAATAACCTTAGCTTAAAGAATGAGTGGAACAAACAACAAATCATAGAAATAATCAATCATTTCATCCAAGAAAGTGATAGCAATGAGACATCATACCAGTGCTTATGGGATGCAGCCAAGGCAGTTTTAAGGGGAAACTTTATATCTCAACATGCCTATAGGAATAAAATGGAAAAAGATGAGATCAATGAACTGGGTATTCAACCAAAAGAAGTTATAAAAAGAACAAATTAAAGAAATCCAATTAGGGAGCCAAGATGGCAACAAGAGAGGAAAGTCTCTTAGGTGCTCTCTCATGAAACTTCTAAACTAAGGACTTTAACTAAATTTTCGAGAAACAGAACCCACAGAGGGTCCCAGGGAGGCAGTTCACCTACTCAAGGTAACCTGGAAAAGAGTAGAAAGTCTCTGCTCCCCGGGGTTGGAGGGGCGGCCTGCCAGAAGGGTGGCCGGCCAGAGCGAAAGAACTTCAGCCTCCCACAGGCAGCCCCAGGGTGCTAGGAGCCACAGTATAGAGCAGCAGGGGAGTTTCCTGAGCTACACCCCTGGGGAGCACCGGGCACAAATTGGAGGAACAGCTGGGGGACCTCTGCCAGAGCAAGCACATAAAGCCCAGCCCTCAGGGCACACAGCAAGCAGCAAGCAGCATTTCTTTTCCCAGTTTTTCTTCTAACTCCCTCATTCGATTTTCAAAGTCTTTTTTTGAGCTCTGTCATAGCCTGAGCCCAATTTCTGTTTTTCTTGGAGTCTTTAGATGCAGGAGCTTATGCTTCCTCATCTTCAGACTGAGTATTTTGATCCTTTTTGGGCTCATATGCAAAATATTTCTCAATGGTGTTCTTCTTTTTTCTCTCTTGCTCATTTTCCCAGCCTAAGCCTGTTTTGGGGGTGCTTCCTGAGCTTTTGGGACACTCCTACAAGGATCTCAGTGTGTGAGGCTCAGTCCTCTCTCTTGGTCTGTGAATGACCATATACTACCCCCTCTGCCACGGGGCTGAGGTGGGGGGGGTCCTGCTGTTCTATGGGGGGGGCCTAGGCTGTGATCAGGACCTGAATGTGTTCAGAACCCCAGAGTCCTGTTCCAGGGACAGAGGACAGAGCTCCGCAGTCTCTCTTCACTCCCCTCCCTAGGTTCAATGGGCTCATGCACTGGGGGCTTCTGCTTATAGGCTCAGCCTGCTTCTGTTGCTGGAACTTGGCTGTACTGGCCAAGCTGCTCTCTGTGTGCCCTGAGGGCTGGACTTCTTGTGCTTGCTCTGTCAGAGGTCCTCCACTGTTCCCCCAATTTGTCCTCGGTGCTTCCTGGGATGTTGCTCAGGAAACTCCCCCTGCTGCAGGTGAGCCTCGACGCCCAGCGCCCTGGGTCTGCCTCTAGGAGACTGAAGTTCTTTTGCTCTGGCAGGCCACCCCTCTGGTGGGTCACCCCTCCAACCCCAGGGAGCAAAGCCTTTCTACTCTTTTCCAGGTTACCCTCTGAGGGTTCTGTCTCTCAAAAATTTTGTTAGAGTCCTTAGCTTATGAGTTTTATTAGAAGGCACCTAAGACAGATCCATTCTTGTTGCCATCTTGGCTCCACCTACAGCTGTTCATTTCTTATCATACCTACAATTATTACTATTTTTTTAATTTTAATTTTTTTTCCTCTCCCCTTTACTTTATCGCTCAAGCAAGTCTTTATTTTTTGGGGGAGGGGTTATTTTGTTTACTCTTAAACAAGAATATTTTATTAAATTATAAAAACATTATTTGTACAAAATGAGAATAAATAAACATTAAATTAAATAAAAAAGAAACCCAATTAAATAACAAATTAAAAATTCTGAAAATCAAGGGAGAGATGAAGAAAACTGAAAGCAAGAAAACCGTTGGTCTCATAAATAAGACTGAAAAAGCCAAAAAATAGACAAACCTTTTGTTAATCTTTTTTTTAAAAAAGAAAGAACCAAATTGCCAGTATCAGAAATGAAATGCGTGAACTAACCATCAATTAAGGATATAATTTGGAGATACTTTGCTCAACTATATGCCAATAAATTGGATAATTTGAGTGAAATGAATGTATATTTACAAAAAATACAACATGCCCAGATTAATAGAAGAGGAAATAAATTACTTAAATAATCCCATTTCAGACAAAAGAAATTGAAGAAACCATCAATAAATTCCCTAAGAAAAAGTCTCCTGGTCAAGATGGATTTACAAATGAATGCTACCAAATATTTAAGGAACAATTAATTGCTATTCTACATAAACTATTTAAAAAATAGGAGAGGAATGAGTTCTGTCAAACTCCTTTTATGACACAAACGTGGTGCTGATACCTAAACCAGAAAGAAAACAGACAAAGAAAAACAACAAAGCAAATGATAAACAAATCTCCCTAATGAATATTGATGTAAAAATCTTAAATAAAATTTTAGCAATGAGACTACAGCAAATTATTACCAAGATAATA
Organism: Macrotis lagotis; assembly: GCF_037893015.1. Classification (NCBI taxonomy): domain Eukaryota; kingdom Metazoa; phylum Chordata; class Mammalia; order Peramelemorphia; family Peramelidae; genus Macrotis; species Macrotis lagotis. The sequence goes on along the minus strand of NC_133660.1, from coordinate 179,439,605 downwards.
CACCATGATCAGGTTGCTTTTATATCAGAGAGGGGGAGATGGTTCACCATTAGGAAAACACTCAACTTAAACTTATCAATAGCAATACCAAGCGAAATCTTAGGATTATCTCAATAGATGCTGAAAAAAGCCTTTATTCCTATTAAAAACCTAGAAAGTTTAGGAATAAATGGAGTTTTCCTTAAAATAATAAATGGTATCTATCTGAAATCATCAACAAATATTATATATATAATAGAATTAAACTCAGAGCATTTCCAATAAAATTAGGGGTGAAATGGGGCAGCTAGGTGGCATAGTGGATAAAGCTCCAGCCCTGGAGTCAGGAGTACCTGGGTTCAAATCCAGTCTCAGACATTTATTAATTACCTATCTGTGTGGCCTTGGGCAAGCCACTTAACCCCATTTGCCTTGCAAAAACCTAAAAAAAATTTAGGGGTGAAACACGGATGCCCATTATCACTGTTACTACTCTATAGTGTTAGAAATGCTAGCAGTAGCAATAAGAGAAAAAAAAAATTGAAGGAGTTAGAATTGGCAATGAGAAAGCAAAAACTTTCACTCTTTGCAAGTAATATGATGGTATACTTAGCAAATCAGAGAAAATCATTTTAAGAACTCTTTGAAACAATTAACAAATTCAGCAAAGTAGAACGATATAAAATGAACCCACATAAATCACTAGCATTTTTATATATGAACAACAAAGTTCAAGAACAAGAGATAGAATGAGAAATTCTATTAAATATCTATAGAAAGTATTAAATACTTGGGAATCTACCTCCCAAGACAAATCCAGAAACTTTATTAAGATAATTATAAAGTACTTTTCACCCAAATAAAGTCAGATCTAAATAATTGGGAAAATGTCAATTGCTCATGATTGTTTCAGGCTTATATAAAAAAATGACAATTCTATCCAAATTAAATTACGTATTCAGTGCCATACCAGTCTAACTCCCAAATAACTATTTTGCCAATTTAGAAAAACATAGTAACAAAATTCAACTGGAGGAATAAAAGTTCAAGAAAATCAAGGGAACTGATGAAAAAAAAGAAAAGGAAAGCTAGCTCTACCAGATAAAAATCTATACTATAAAGTGGTAGTCATCAAAATTGTCTGGTAGTGATAAAGGAATAGATTAATGGATCAGTGGATTAGGATAGTTTCAAAAGAAACAGTAGTAAATAACTATGATAATTTACTATTTGACAAACCCAAAGATATTAGCTTTTAGGATAAGAACCTACTATTTGACAAAATTTGACAAAAAATTGACAAAAACTAGGCATAGATCCACATATCATATTCTGTACTAAAATAAGATTAAAATGGGCATAAGATTTAGACATAAAGCATGATACTATAGACCAATTAACAGATCAAGAAATACTCTCTTTCAGATCTATGGAATTTATGACCAAGGAAATATTAGATTACATTAAAAATTACATAATGGATTATTTTGACTATACTAAATTAAAAAGGGTTTGCACTAATAAAACCAATACTGAAAAAATTAGAAGGAAATCATAAACTTGGGAAAAATTTTCACAGTTAGTGGTTCTGATAAAGGTATTATTTCTAAAATATTTAGAGAATTGCATCAAATTTATAAGGTTACAAGTCATTCCCCAGTTGATAAATGGTCAAAGATATTAGAGGACATTTTTCAAATGAAGACATTAAAGCTATATATAATCATATGAAAAATATTCCAAATCATTATTGATTAAAGAAATGCAAATTAAAGCAACAAAGAGGTATCACCTCACATCTATCATTTTGGCCAAGATGAAAAAAAGGGAAAGTAATCAGTGTGTGAGAGGTTGTTGGAGCATTGGGACATAGAGAACAATATGGAACCATGCCCAAAGAAGAATAAAACTGATCATACCGTTTGACCTAGCAATTTCAGTAGCAGGCCTATATCCATAAGAAATCATAAAAACTAGGAAAAGTCCCACATGTTCCAAAATATTGATGATAGCTCTTTTTATAGTGGTAAAAAATTGGAAATTGATGGGCATTAATTGGGGAATGACAAACAAGTTATGATATATGAATGTTTTGGAGCAGTATTTATTTTATAAGAAACCATGAATGGTTGGTCACTAGAGAAGCATGGAATGAAATACAGAATTGATGCTTGAGTGAATGGTGCTTCAAGAGACTCAACTACATTTTAAGTTGATCAACCTTGATGGTTGAAGATTCTATCAACAATTCAGAAAGCTATGCATCACCCTATAGACCTCCCACATTAGAGGGAGAAAAACAAAACAAAACAAAAAATACCCTATAGAATCTGAATGAACACTACATTCACTTCTCAAAAGTTTCTTTTATGTTTTTCTATTCTACCTTATGTTTTCTTTCTTTTCCTTTAATCCTAATTGCTCATCCAGAAAATGACTAATCTGAAAACAGGTTATAAACACAAATGTGTATGCATAATATTCACCAGACTGTTTGCTATTGAAGGGAGTTGGGAAAGGTGGAAGGATATTATGTAATTTAAAACATGCATATACATTTAGATGAATGTTGAAAAAATATCAATTAAACAAATCAAGTAGAGAGAGTGTCTGGCCTGAAGTCAGGAAGACTCATCTTCTTGATTTCAAATTCTACCTTGGACATTTAGTAATTGAATGATCCTGAGCAAGTCACTTAACAATATTTGTTTCAGTTTCTCATCTGGAAAATGAAATGACAAACCATTCCAGTATTTTTGCCAAGAAAACACTGAATGGGATTATCCAGGGATGTAACTGAACAACCAAAACGATCAAATGCAATAATGGGATGGGAAAGAGCATTAGTGAATATAAAGGTCAATAAAAGTACCAGATTTAAGTGTCATCTAGTTTCCTATGTAAGTGAAACTATGTATTTTCAAATAATTTCTTTCAGGGAAGAGGACTTGGTCATGACAAAAATTTTGTCTGAATGGAATTTTTAAAAATTTGTCTCCAAAATAAAAGACTCCAAACAAATAAGCCAGTAAAGATATTTTTGAAAAAATAGAATCAGCCTAGATGGCAGAAGGGTTGTATGGACAGGAAGTGAATAAATAATTAGAATGGGAATTCTTCATTTCTTTTTGTGCCTTTGCTACATTCACTGGACTTATAAAAAAATTCTTTTAAGAATTTATCATTTAAATAAATGAAAGAAAAATTGAATTTACAAAAAACCTGATAGAAGTTTTGCAAAGATTTCAGTTAAAAAATGTTTAATTTGAAAAAATTGCTAAATAAATCATAATATCACATATTTAGAACTAGAAGGGAACTGAGAGGTTACCTAATCCCATCCTTTCATTTTCAGTACAAGGATGCCAAGACCCACTTATATTAAATTAGACAGGTAGTAAGAAGGAGTAAGAATTTGAACTGAGATCCTGACTCCAGAGGCAGCTCTCCATGGTGCTTCCAATCTTAAAACCTTCATTATACTTCATTAAACTAATTGATCAATAACCAATTAAATTATAACTTTCATTGAAGTATCATTTTGTGTTTTATGACAATCTCTTTCAGCATTTTTCTGACAAGTCTTCTCCTGGAAATTTTTGTTCATTTGGGTTGATAGGTATTACTCTTCTGAGTCATTCCCATAAGGCAGCTCTGGCAGTCTGCTTAGTTGGAGGTGGCATTGGTTGATGTTTAAAAGACTGCTCAAGCAGAATGATTTCCCTAAACTATGCATTTATTAACTTAATTTTCTGCATAGTTTAACATTTTTTGGAAAACAGAAAATTTGTGTCAGATTGAAAACACTTTGTCAACTGGGAAATTACTCCTTTCATAGGTAAAGTAAGACAACAATTTCATCTCAGTTGGTACGCATCCAGTTGTTATCCTCTCTGCATAAATGTAGTTGATCACAACAAGGATTATGTGTGATCCATCTATGCCAGGCCTAATCAGGAGCATCACTGTCAAACCAACTTGGTTTTATGCTAATCATATTCAGAATATAGCTCTAGCATAGGCTGACATATTTGTAGAAATAAAGAGAAATAATATTTTCAAATTTATTTCAAAGAGTATACATGAATCAAACTCTAGAAAATAGAAACAAAGCAAATAAAACAGCTTACAAATTATCTATTGAAATATAAGTAGGGGATGCTTATTAAGGTTTTGTCCTTTCATGGAATATTAACATGAATCAATGCATACTTAATGCATTGATAACAATGCATTATAAGCTAGTAAAAATAAATTTTGACAAAAATCAATCATTATTTTGGGATGGAGAACTCATCAAATGTCCTTATAAAATTCTATGGGAAAAACTTTTGATTCCTTAAAATGGCCCATCATTTTCTAAGATCATAGTCAATATATTTGATGATAAGTACTTATCTGGCAATCTCAAGAAGCAAGCAAAAAACTCATCAAGCAGCTGAAATAGGTGTTCAAAAGTCAAGGCTTTACTAAATTCATTTATTTTTACTAAGGGAAGCATGTTAGACAAACACTATCCCCAACCTCAGCCTAAAGTAATAATCTACTACTTTATACAAATTTTATAAAAATTTATTTTTGTCTTTTTTAATATCACAGTCACTGAAAACACATATAACACTTTCTCCATGGAACCTTCCTTGTAATAAAAAGTTAAGCAATAAAATGATAGGACCTAATTGTATATTCAACATTTTGTTTCCTCAATTCCAAATCCATTTATGAAGAATGATGAAAATAATTTTAGCATCTGTACTCAGAGACCAAGAATGATCACTGTATTCAATCTTTTGGATGTCTTCTGAGATTGTTTTCATTTACATTATTCTAGCCATTTTGCATATTATTCTCCTGGTTCTACTTCATTCTACATTAATAATTTTGAATCTGCCCTTTTTTCTCTGAATTCTTTTCTTGCTTCTTAAAGGGCAATAAGATACTATTGTGCTTATATGCCAGCTTGTTCAGTCATCCCAAAATCAATTAGATTCCATTTTGTTTCAATTTTTTTCTGCCACTAGAAAGTGTTATAAATATTATTTTGGCATTTATATTATCCCCCTTCTCTCCATTTGTCTTTCTCCTTCCTACCTCTTGGGATAGAGGCTGCAAAATGATCATGGAAAACAAGGGTATAAACAATTTAAGGAATTTTCTTAAATAATTTTAAGTTGTTGGCCATAATAACTGGACCGATTCACTGTAACCCCCTCGGAGAATTAGACTGTCAACAAATATATTAATAACCTCCATTTACCAGGGACTTTGCTAAACATTGGGCATGCCAAGAAAGGTAATAGATAGACTCTGTACTCAAGGACCTTACCCCACCCCACCTTCAAAGATAACTGTATCTTTTATCAGGTTAGACATAATTTTAAGAAATTTGTTCATCTTATTTTTCAATCAACAGTAAGTTGGACAATCTTTGAATAAGATGTTTCTGGAGTGCTGAATGTGTACCAAAGGAAATTAATATGAAATATAACAAAATACATAATAAAAGTTATAGCAATCTGGTATTATTTAGAGTGGGGTATACAATCAATCCCAAACACTTCAATAGTCCCTAACACAGTCTTGCACAATGTGAATGAATTCTGGATCTAATCATTCAATAAGGTACTCTAGTTATATGAAGTTTATTTCTTTCAGCAATATAAACTCTTTTTTAGGGTTTTTTTGCAAGGCAAGGGGGGTTTAGTGGCTTGCCCAAGGCCACACAGTTGGATAATCATTAAGTGTCTGAGGTCAGATTTGAACTCAGGTACTCCTGACTCTAGGGCCAGGTGCTCTATCCACTGCACCACCTAGCTGCCCCCAGCAATATAAACTTTTAAACATTTTAATATTATCACTGTTAATTCCTTAATTTAATTGGCTGAGAAGGGAAACAGCTGAGATTTCAACAAGGTCTAATCCTTGAAAGTTATCTAAAATTTGAAGCTTTATTATAAAGGCATTACTTTAGTTTTATAAGTCAATCTGTTTTACAGTTCTCCCAAGTTATTATAGTAAGTCTTTCTTTATAGGAATGAATAAAGATAAAAATGTTGAAAAATATGTGTCTACCTTTACAATTTTGAACTTGTATACTTTTTTCTTCTTTGATCAGATGTGTCTTATATGTGTTGGTATTTGAAAATTATATTTAAAAGCTAGTCTGGAATGTGGCACAAACAGAATGGAAACATTTTTGTTTATGAACTTTCTTTGAATTAAATATGAGAAAATTTCAAATACAGTCACTTAACAAATGGTACATATGCTCGAAAGGAAAGGCAGCCTAGTGCAGAAGATAAAAATATTGGATTTGGATTAAGACAGATCTGAGTTCAAATACTGCCTTTGAAACTCATTATGTGATGATTGATAGGCTAGTTAATCTCTCTGGGAAGCAGTATACTCATCTATAAAATGAGGATAATAGTATTTATGGTACTGATTTCACTTTATTATTTTCTAACTTTGAAAACTCTACAGAAATTTGAAGTTGCCCAGATATTAGTGAAACTTTAATGATGTTAATAGTTAATAGTTAAACTTGATAATAACTTAAATTTATTGTTTCTAGATTAAAAACTGGACATAAATATCTTTCTACATAAATGAGATATAAATGGCAGTAAACAATGATAAAGTAAGGTAAGCATTTATTTTTATGGAAAGCATTATTATTAGTCGGTTATATTTGTAGTGACAATCCTGGTCACAATCTATTAATTTTTGATTCATTGATAGATATGAAACGTGTATGTGGGTGTGTGTATGTGAGTGTTTGTATATTCAGTTGTCTGTTCCATTTCAATGGCCATATTAAAAAAATAATTGAAATGCTAGTGATCATTTAGCACGTAGGTGAAAGTTAGGTCTTGATCACAGGGTTTTGGGCATTTGACTTTCTAAGGCAGGAGCTGTGGTTGCTATACTAAAATGGCAGTAGTATATCTATAACAATTTGTTTTAGATTCTTTTCTTGCTTTAAGCAGTTTCATTTTGTGGGCAAATTTTTTCTCTTGCAGTGATTCCATTTCCTTTGAGACAGTAACCTTTGAAAACAAACTAAATCTACTTAGAATTCAGTAATTCAATTTAATTCAGCAAACATTCATTAATTACCTATTATGTCCAGACACTGTGTTATAGAGCCAGATATTCTGACTTGGAGCACTAGACTTGGAGTCAAGAAGACCTGAGGTTCAATTCCACTTTACATGTTTCCTAGCATTCTGGCACTGGGCAAATTAATCAAAATCAATTCATATTCTGTCAACATTTTTCTAAGTGCCTATTATGTCATAGAAGTTCCCTGAATTTCAGTTTTTGCATCTATAAAATGGGCTAATAAAAGCCATAGAATATCAAATGGGAAATACAAGCTTTAAAATTTACATGTAGTTATATGTTTATTTATTTGTAAATATATTTATGTAGTTTTATATGTAACTATATATATGTGTGTGTGTGTGTGTGTGTGTGTGTGTATCCTCTTCAGCTTAATTTTTCAGAAATACTTCTGAATTCTTAAGGAATGGATTATTCAGATTATTAGCATCTTATTTAGTGTCAATAGGTAGCAGTTAAGTGGCATAGTGGATAAAGTGCTAGAATGGGAGTCAGGAAGACCTGAGTTCAGATATGCCCTCAGACCCTTACTGGTTATGTGACCCTGACCTGACCCCACATCTGTTTATTTCAATTTTCTCAACTGTGAAATGGTGATAATCACAGCACCTGCCTTGCAGGATTGTTGTGAGCATCAAATGAGATAATATTTGAAAAATGCCTGACTATATAAAATAAGTCCTATGTAAATGCTTATATCCATTACCTCTTCTTATTTAAAAAAAAATTGCAGTACTTACCTATTTTTTTTCCTATCTAATCATCTGTTACTTGCCTATTGTTCCTGATGTCAGCATAGTTTCTGTTAAGTCAGGATTCAGGTTAAATCCTCCCTCTTATAAATAAAATAAGGATGACTTTGGGCAGACCCCTCAATGATCACCCATTCCACCAGGGGAAGTCTTCATGTCATTGAAGTAGACATCCCCCAACTCCTGACTGGTCTGAAGCCTGCTGGTTAATATTAACCTGTTTTACCCTATTTGCTGAGATGTATATTTAGTACAACTTCTTGAAGAAAAGAGTGAGGTGAAGGTGGATGCCAAAGGAAGATGAGCAGCCTTGAAAAGGGTTCAGCAAACCCTCACACTACAGATGCTACTCCTTCCTGAATAGCCTGTACACCACAATTCTTCCCTGTTATTTTAAATTGAACTCCCCCCTTTTATTAGTTCTATCAAAAATTCACAGACAATGCATATGAAATATCCTATCTCTTATAAGATAAATAGGGGTTTCGGGCAGCTAGGTGGCCAGTGGATAGAGTAGGGACCCTGGGGTCAGGAGGACCTGAGTTCAAATTCAGCCATAGACACTTAATAATTACCTAGTTGTTTGACCTTAGGCAAGTCACTTAACCCATTGCCTTCCAAAAAACAAAAAAAAATTAGATAGGGACCCCCAAAAAATATAGAATTAGTTCCTGATCTCAGGAAACTAATTTTAGTGGTAAGTCAGACCATTCACTAATCATTTATCAGGTGGTTATGTTCTGCAAGGGATGTGCTTAGAACTTGGTTAGACATCAAGGTAATCAATCCATTGCATCCCAGGCTATCACCAGACATCTTGACTTTTGTTTTGCCATTAGACTTTGATGACTCTGGAAGAGAGCATGATGCTGATGACTTTGTACAACTCTATCTCACTTAAATCCGATTCATACCCAAATCAAGGCATCACCATGATTTCACTGGTCTTCTTCAAAAATGAAAGATAAACCACAATAATATGCAGGCAATCTGTTTAATGTTGGTGATACAAAGACAAAAATGAAAGGAAATCCATTCTAGTGTGGCAGGGGAAGGGCAGAAGGAAAGATAAATATATACACAGATAAACAAATTGAAAATGTAATCTATAAAGGAAAAATAAAAAGCATTTTGTGAGAAAGCGGGTAGGCGTCTGTGTGTGTGTGTGTGTGTGTGTGTGTGTGTGTGTGTGTGTGTGTGTGTGTTTGTGTGTGTGTGTGTGTGTGTGTGTGTGTGTGTGTGTGTGTGTGTGTGTGTGTAAATAGGACCAAAGTAAAGTAACTGTTAAGTTGTTAAATGTATTCTAGAGACAAAGCAACAACCTTCCCCTTCAGGGAAGAGATTCATGTTGACCTGAATAATTATGGAAAATTTCTTGGATAAAATGAAATGACATGATCATTGAAAGATAGGATTTGGATAAGAGATTAAGATAGGGAATGACATTTTCAGGCTGGGGAAACAGCATGAGCAGAAGTGAGAATGAACAGGGCTTATTTAAGAAACAGCAAAGAGACCCTACCAACTTATGCACTTTGGTTGGGCATTTATTTGTTAAGTCAAATGACCAATTTTTTGAAAAAAAAATTGATCCTTCTCAATAATTTCAGTAAGTACATTTAAAGAAAAAAAATCAGACCTTAGCTAAAAGTGAAAGATTAGATATGCAGCTGAAACTCATTTTCTCATGACATAAGTAAGTTATAACCAGTAATCTGAGGAGAAAATAATTGTGCCACATAATAGGATTATTTTCTATGCACTGCTGGGCCTTTTGAATTTTTCATATTTAGTTCTTATTTAGTTCATTTTTCTCTAATTCAAATAGAATGATTAATATATATACACACAAACATATGTCACACTAACTAAATATGTGTCTATATGTGACTAGCCAACTTCATTAAATATATGTACACATATTTATACCTGTGTGGGCCTATGTACATGTATTTATAGGTACATTTATGTATATACATAGCATGTATATATGTATAATTCTATTATATTAACATTAAAATAACACACAGGAAGTCTTATTGATGTTTTCTATATCACTTAATAGTCACTATTATAATCAACATTAATTATAATTATATAGATAATAACTTGGTCACAATTATTACCACTTTTGCATAAGTGCAGAATCACACCTCCAGCAGATCCCTGTTGAGCTACGTTGATCAATGAATAGATGCTACTATGAACTAAGCATTGCATTGCTTGTTAGGATGCAAATGAAATAGTTCCTGCTCTCTAGCTACTTATATTCTATTAGAGGAGGCCACACACACACACATGTGATATATAACATGCACACAAATGCACACATATAGGCTATGAGACATGCACCTTGGCTACAATGAACACAACATGTACACATATGCCTACACACAGGATATATAACATTCACATGTCTACATGGATATAACATGCACATATCGACATGATATAACATGATATCTGCCTATATACAGGTGTGTAACATGTACTTTTGTGCACATTTGCAAATAATGCACACAACAAATTAAAAATAAACAAATTATTGTTAAGGAAAGAGGGCTCTAGAAGTTGGTGGAATTCAATCAGGAATGGCTGGGTGAAGAATGATTCTTGAGGGCAGCTAGGTGTTGCAGTGGATAGAGCACTGGCCCTGGAGTCAGGAGTACCTGAGTTCAAATCTGACCTCAGACACTTAATTACCTAGTTGTGTGGCCTTGGCAAGTCACTTAACCCCATTTGCCTTGCAAAAAAACCCTAAAAAAAAAGGAATGATTCTTCAAAGAAGTGAGGGGGTTCTATGAGGTAGAGGGGAGGAAGGAGGCCATTGCAAGTAAGTAGTGTGGCTAGTGGAAAGACACACAAATCAATCATTAGCACCTATTAGGTGCTAGACTTTTTTGCTTCTTTAGTTTCTTTGTTGTTTTCCTTAGTCTCAAAGAAAGGTGATGTCTTGACCTAATAAGTAAACAGAATGTAAGTGAAGCTGGGTTGTGCAGAGTCATTAGCCTCACTCTTTCCTTCAGAATCATCAGAGTCCAATGGCAATACATAGGTCTGATGACTAGCGATGGCTCCTGCTTGCAGTGGGAGACCTTGGGCTTTTTAAGCTAAGGGCCTTCCCAGGTTTCAGCTTGTCTAAGGCAGCATACATTCAGTGATTATATGAACTGTGGCAAAAAAAAAAAATTGGTTTCCTTTGAAATCACAAAAGAATCACACTGGGAGAGGAAGACTTCTAGAGTTCCTGTACTGTGCTGAGTACCAAAAAAGAAGTATATAAAAGGTTTTGCCCTTGGGTACTTACAATCTTATTATAATAAAGATAATATAGAAACCCTGGAGCTCACTATATAGCAGATTGAGATCTTCTTATCTGGGCATAAGGAAAATCATTTTGGCAAATAGGTGGAATATAACCTGGAGAAAGGAGAGACTGGAAAAGGGAATCAACATTCTATAATTCTATTTTGCAAAATATTATCAATTAAATATTGCTATGAATATATTTTATACATAAAATGCCAATAATAAAATATCATGTCTAATTTAGGCATTTTTATTTGTTAAGAGACATTATTGATGGAACATATTTATATAAACTTAGAAAATTTATGCATAACTGCCCTCATAATACCCTGTGAGATATTGTTCCAGTTTTACAGATGAGAACAAGTCCAGGAAGGTTACGTAACTTGGCAGGAGGAAATCACAGAATCTGTAAATTTAAAGGGTTCATGTAAGTCATCAATTCTAAGCCATTTCTGACTAAGGGTCCTTCTTTTTAATGTTGCAAACAAGGTGGCAGTGAGGGTGGGGTGTGGGATCACCTGGGCTCCTCTCATAGACTTACACACACACACACACACACACACACTCTTCTAGCATTAAAAATACAGGACAAGAAGACTTGCTGACATTTTCCTTATCAATTAACTTAGCATTATTATAAGTCAATATTAATAATTTTCTTTAGATCATTGCATGTGGTCATAATTATTACTATCTTGGCATAACTACAGAATCATACTACACATAGTTTCCCTTAGGAGTCACTACCTCTTAAAGGCAGTTTGTTTTTCTTTGAAACAATTCTAAATGTTGATAAGGTTTTCTTTACAATAGGCCTAATTATGCTTCTATGCAGCTTCCACTAATATTGCTCTTAGTTCTACCTTCTGGGGCCAAGCAGATACAGTTTCATTCCCTTTTATGTGATTTGTCCTTATTCATACAACCACTAAGTCTGGGTACAAATTCACATCTTCAAATCTGAACTGCAAATCCTATACAGTGACTGTTTGTTTTTCCCATGATGACATGTTGCTCTGTTCTTCAATGGTGATGAATAAATATTGATCATTTACATGTTCTCAATTCCCCCCATCTTTCTAATGGCATAAGAAGGAAAAGGGCAAGGAGAGTTCCCCTTGTGGGTTTGCTAATTGCCCCACACACCATTTTTTGCCCTCCTCCATTTTGCGCCAAAGAACTGTGCACCTCATGAGAACGTATGGATTAGTACAAATTTAACACCATGGGAGATCAGGAAGACCTGTCTTCAACTCCAGTTTCAGATACTTACTAGCAAGGTGATCTTGGACAAGTCACTTTACCCTATTTGCTTCACTTTCCTCATCTGAAAAATGAGCTGGAGAAGGAAATGGCAAATGACACTAGTATCTTTGCCAAGAAAACCTCAAATGGAATAAAAAAGAGTTAGACACAACATCAGCAACAGCAGTGGCAACAAAAGAAAAAAAAACAACCAAAAATCCCTATAACTTTTTCAGCAGTTAGAACTGTACAAAAGAATAATAGACTGCCCCCAGAACTAGGAGTGACTTCTCTATTCTATGACTTCAACAGATTAAGAGGTTATCAGTGTATGTTCTACTCTAGTTAAACATTCTTCCCCTTCTCTCACTCTACACAGAAACCAAATTGGACTTTTCTCTATTCTTTACACATGGCATTTTATTTCCTATTGTGTCAATGTACTGGTCATTTCCCACTCCTTGAATGGACTCCATCCTTGACTCCACCTCATAGAATCTGTCTCCTTTCATGACTCAACTCAAATAATTTCTTCTCTAAGACAGCTTCTTTGATATTCTCCAATACCAGTATCTTCCAGACCTTGGATTTTTACTGTATATATGTATATTTGAGTGTATACAAGTATGTATATATATATACATATATGTGTGTGTGTGTGTGTGTGTGTGTGTGTGTGTGTGTGTGTGTATGTGTGTGTGTGTGTGTGTGTGTGTGTGTGTGTGTGTGTGTGTATGTGGGGATGGGTGCTTATTCCTGTATATATGTATATAAAGAGAAATGTTATCTCCCCAGTAGATTGCCAGTAGCTTGAGAGAGGGAATTTTTCGTTTTTTGAATGTGGATCCCTAGGGTCTAACAACCTAGTGGTTGGTTTTGTGATAAGTACAAAGAAAGCCAAAAGACAGACCCTATTCTCAAGGAATACATGTCTCAAGGAGACAGCATGAAAACAATCATGCACAAACAAGACAAAAACAATAAATTTGAGGCAACAAATAATGTGATGAAACTAGCATGAAGGGAAATTGGGAAAGATTTCTTGTAGTAGATGGAATTGGAACTGGAGTTTGAAGAAAGTCAAGGAATCCAGAAATTGAGACAAGGAAAGTACTGTAGACAAGGAGAACAGTCAGTAAAAGTGCCTAGAGTCTGGATATGGGAGCATATTGTTTGAGGAAGAACAAAGAGGTCAGTGTCACTGCATTTCAAATTACATTGGATTTGGAGAAAGGTATAAAAAGATTGAAAATATAGGAGGGGACCAGGTTGTAAAAACTTTTGAATGTCAAACTGAGGATCATGGAGGCATTAGGAGCCACTTGAGTTTATTGAATAAGAATGTGACATTATCATATCTGTGGTTTAGGGGGATTACTTTGACAGCTGAAGGATAAATGGACTGGAGTGGAGAATTGGGTTGCACTGAAAGCAGGCAGACCAACCAGTAGATTATTGGAAGAGACTTGGTTAGAGCCAATTGGGGGACCACACTGTCAGAGGAGACAAGGGATCTTATACGAAGCATATTACAAAAATAAAATTAACAGGATTTCGCAATAGATTGGAAGTGTGGGGGTGAGAGAATTGGAAGAGTCTAGGATATTTAATATGTCCTTTATAACTAGGATGACAGTGGTACCCTTAACAGTAATTAGGGAAATATGAAAGATGATTAGTAAATGCTGATGAATTAATTGATTGATTGTAAGTTGAATACAAATATCATGAGTATTCTATAAAATGTCCTATCTTCCCTAAGAATTTCATAACTACAGATATTTTTCTTCAGGGAAATGAAATCATTAGATAACTGTACTAGGCTAAGTGTACCTAGTAGGATTTGGAAATCATTAAATCCCTGAATTGAAAGAAATCAGAGTTGTCATACAGTGCAAAATCTTCAAACCTTGAAATAGGCCCAAATCAAAATAAAATGCATTTTCTTCAAGGAAAATAAATTCCTCTGTCAACTTTTAGAACAAGAATCAGGATTCAGTGATGTAGGAGAAAGAAGGTTAGAGTTGAAGATATGTTCTTGTTTTGAGGGCAAGTCATCTGATTTTTTTGGTCTCAGTTTCCTTGTCTGCAAAATAAGGAACCTGAACTATAGGCCCCCACAAATTTTCTTTTGGGTGTTATATTTCATAATAAAGTCTTATGCTATAGCCAGTATAATACAATTTCAACAACTTTCATATGAGTGAAACGAATTTGGAATTTCATTTTGAAGTAAAGAAGTAAAGATTATTTGGAACCTACATGCTAAGTCAGCAAAGGATAAAGGTATTATATGGGGGAAAAGACTTCAGTCAATTAATTTCATATTTTCAGAAAATAAATGAAAATGTGAAATGAAGCAATGAAGAAGCAGTAAATCCTAAGGCTCAGTTCAAATGTATTAATAATGTACAAATTTAGATTTTCATTTTCTGATGATATGAAAAAAGCTAGTATATGGAACATTCTAATAGAAATTTTAATTTGAAATAACGTTTGATTAACTTTTAAATCTTATTAAAATTGTAATACTTTAGTTATTTGTTCTTTCAAATTTCTATTGCCTAAGAGGTAAAAAAAGTTCTTTATATTTTAAAGAAATACATCTCCCTTTTTTATTTTCAATAGAGATATCCAAATGAATGCAATAAAAATAAGGGATTGATCATTATGACCCATCTAATCAATTGAATGAGCAATAGGTAAGTAAACTAGGTTTTTAGTATGCAAAAACTACCTAAGAGATGGTAGAAAAATATTTGTCACAGTTTTCAGATGGGAAAAGAGTTATTTGGGACAGAAAATGAATTGCACTATAAATAAAGCTGTTTAAATCACCTTGTAAAAGTTATCTGGAGATACTTTTTGCATATGAATACTTTGCAAGCTTAAAGGAGGCAATGAAAGAACTTTTTTGTTTTAAAAATGGATAATCTGTAAATATGAAAGAACAGAAACAAATCAAGATTTTTTTTTGAGAATTTAGAGCTGCAGGCCATTATGGTTCCACAAATCATTTTCATGTAGTATATTTGTTTAAAGTTTTTAAAAGGGCAAAAACTCACAAAATGAAATATTATAAGGGATGATTAACTAAGGACTGTTGATTTCCTTAGGGAAATTTAGCGAATTGTTACCTCATGAACCAAAGGTGACTCATCTAGTGACAGAAGGTTCTGAATTAAGTCATGGGAACATTTGACAGCTTAAGAGAATGAGGGGAGGTTGAAATGGTGAAACTATAAGACTTATTTAATAAAACTATCACTATCAATGACTTGATAAGATTTCAAAAGCTCATTCCTGATTTGATAAATTGAGGTTCATTGGAAGAGAGCTTAAATTCCAACCATTACTCTTCATCATCAACCAGAGCTTAAGAACATGAAGTCTATCAGAAATTCCTATTGATCTTTGCTTGGCATGATGTCTGGCACATACTAGGCATTTAATAAATGTTTATTGATTGATGACTCACTTTCTTATTTGAGAAGGAAAAAGGATGAGGAAAAAATGGTTTTACAGAAATTTTTCAGTAATCTCAAACTTGAAGAGATAGTGGTATTTGAGTGGATGATGCAGAATCTTAGGGAGTGCAGAGTTGGCTAGGATGATTTACCTTTTCTAGACAATCAACCTGAGGTGTTTTTCTGTGAAATCTGTTCTGGATCATCCTAGTGAGCAAATAGTTGACTGGGCTAATATTGTATCTAGGGAAGACCCAGGAAAGTCTAGTGCAATAAGTTTTGTAGTTCTCTTGTATAAAGGGAATTGTCAATCAACTCAACTTTTTCAAAATTAAGGGCAATGATAAGTTGAAAGATTTGGTAAATGCTATAACAATTTGAGAAAAGAAGGGTATTCACAACAGCTGAAGAGTGGTGAGAATTAGGAGACAAGTAGTTGGCAGAGATGAACCAATAATCTAAAAATATGCATTCTAGACTTCTGAGGCAACACACACACACACACACACACACACACACACACACACACACACAGAGAGAGAGAGAGAGAGAGAGAGAGAGAGAGAGAGAGAGAGAGAGAGAGAGAGAGAGAGACAAAGACAGACAAAGACAGAGACAGAGAGACAGAGACAGAGACAGAGACAGAGACAGGCAGAAACAGAGAGATGCACAGACAATTAAAAGAGGGAAAGAATGTGTAATTTGGGGTAAAATAAAGGGATATTTCATGCAAGAGATAGCATTGGCATTAAACCTTAAAGAAAAAGAATATTTAAATTCAGTTAAGTGAGGCACTAATAAAAGTAATTAGATGCATAGTGAAAATAACTAATCTGTAAACATATTTATCAAAAATATGTATGTACAATGATAACTTGACTGTTAGGCACTGAGGGGATGGGGTTAGGAAGGGAGGATGGAAG
The DNA here is from genome assembly GCF_037893015.1 of Macrotis lagotis. Classification (NCBI taxonomy): domain Eukaryota; kingdom Metazoa; phylum Chordata; class Mammalia; order Peramelemorphia; family Peramelidae; genus Macrotis; species Macrotis lagotis. The sequence continues at coordinate 179,422,802 of NC_133660.1, read as the reverse complement.
GAAATTTTGAAACTCAAAAACATACATGTGTATATTGATGAAAAAAATAATAATTTTTTTAAAAAAGTAAAAGAAATGAGATGATAGCATTTCTGACCCTTCTATAACAACTGGAGCAGCTTTCTTGAGCTGATCTGATTGCCTGGGATTCAGTTATGTAGGCTTATAACATGATGAATCAGATCAGGCAAAAGTGCATACCATGAGGCTCACAGATAATGCAATTTTCTTATATGAAGGAATGTGGTTTTATGACATTTAATAAAGTTTTTGGTTAACTTAAGGTGAGTATAGCTGCCTCTGTTTCTTAAAAATCACAGAATCTGACTAATATGATGAATGGATGTCGGAAAATTGAGATCAGTTCAAAAAGAACTAGGAAAAAGCTTGAAATAAAATGATTTGGGATTTTGCCATGTGCCAACTGAGAATGCCAACGCTAAAATTATAGCTTTAAACTAATTATTTCAAGACCAGGTGCTTCTTTTGGAATACAAATGATCTAAAAATTAATTATGAGGTGTGGGTAAGCGATGAAAAATAATTGTACATGATACTTTGAGCCTGCACAATCTTAACATGTGTTCTATGGTCAAAAGATAGGCACTGCAAAAAAGACACGGAATCAAAAATGAATGCAATGGAACAGCTTGCAAATTTGTAGTGGGTGAACTTGAAATTCACTTTCTATTTTATTTTCCAGTTTAAATTTCCAAGGGTAATGGTTGCCATTGAATTGGCTACTTTTTTATTTTTTTTATTTTATTTTTTAAATTTATTTTTTATTCTCATTTTATACAAATGTTTTTCTTTACATTAATAAAATATACTTGTTTACAAGTAAACAAAATACTCCTCCCCCCATGAATATAGATAGACTTGCTTGGGCAAAAAAGTAAAGGGGGGAGAAAAAAAATTAAAATTAAAAAAATAATAGTAATAATTGTAGGTATGGCCAGGTGGTGCAATGGACAAAGCACCAGCCCTAGAGCCATGAGCACCCAAGTCCATATCCAGCCTCATAAACCAAATAATCACCCAGCCATGTGACATGCAAGCCACCCGATCCCCACTGCCCTGCAAAAACCAAAAAGAAGAAAAAAAAAGACCCAAAATAAAATAAAATAGTAATAATAGTAGGGGTGGCTGGGTGGCAGACAGAGCATTGGCCCTTGAGCCAGGAGCACCTGGGTCCGAATCCGGCCCCAGACACCCAATGATCACCCTGTTATGTGGCCCCAGGCAGGCCACCCAGCCCCACTTGCCCTGAACCCTTCCCCAAATGATAATAACAAAAAATGTGTTTCAGTCTTTGTTCCAACACTATCAACTCTGTTGTGAGTGGATCACATTCTTTATGATAAGTCCATCACAAAAGTTACTTCCATATTTTTCCAACGTTGCCATTGCTGATCGCAACTCCCTCCTTTCTTATTTCTCCACTACCACATACTATATTTTCTCTCTCCTTTCACTCTGATTCTGCTGTAGGGTTGCTGAGTGGCACAGCAGACAGATACCTGGTCCTGGGGCCGAGAAGCCCTGAGGCCCCATACCACCCCTTAGGCCCAGAATCCACCTGGCCCTATGGTCCTGGGCAGGCTATCCAATCCTAGCCCCTTGCAAGAAGTAAAAAAAAAAATGTGTTATATCTGACCACTGTCCCCCCCATAGTCCATCCTCTCCTCCTTTATTCACATCCCCACCCCTTCCCCCTGCTCCCCCCTCCTTCTTACTCCAGTTGTCTATACCCCATTGAGTATATTTGCTGTTTCCTCTCCTAGCCATCTCTGATGAGAGCAAAGGTTCCCTCATTCCCCCTTGCCTCCCCGCTTCCATATCATTGCAATAGCTCATTGTAATAAAAAAAATCTTATTATATGAAATAGCTTGGACTATTCCCCCTCTCCTTTTTCTTTCTCCCATTCCATTTCCCTTTTTTTCTTATTGACTCCATTTTTACACCATATTTTATCTTCGAATTCAGCTTTCTCCTGTGCTTCCACTATAAAAGCTCCCTCTACCTGCTCTATTAACTAAGATGGTTCATATGAATATTATCAGTATCATTTTTCTATCCATGCAGTTCATCCTCATTAAGTCCCTCATATTTCCCCCCTCTCCTCCAATCTCCATGCTTCACCTGAGTCCTGTATCTGAAGATCAAACCTTCTGTTCAGCTCTGGCCATTCCAAAAGGAACCTTTGAAATTCCCCTGGTTCATTGAAAGTCCATCTTTTTCCCTGGAAGAGGACATTCAGCCTTGCTGGGTAGTTTATTCTTGGCTGCATTCTAAGCTCTTTTGCCTTCTGGTATATTGTATTCCAAGCCCTATGAGCTTCCAATGTAGCTGCTGCTAAGTCCTGTGTGATCCAGACTGCAGCTCCACGATATTTGAACTGCGTCCTTCTGGCTGCTTGTAATATTTTCTCTTTGACTTGGGAGTTCTGGAACTTGGCTATAATATTCCTGGGGGTTGGTTTTTTTGGGATCTCCTTCTCGGGGGGATCGGTGGATTCTCTCCATTTCTATTTTGCCCTCTGCTTCTAGAATATCAGGGCAATTTTCCTGTAGTAATTCTTTGAAAATGATGTTAAGGCTCTTTTCCTGATCATGACTTTCAGGTATTACAATAATTTTCAAATTATCTTTCCTAAGTCTGTTTTCCATATCAGTTGTTTTTTCAATGAGATATTTCACATTTTCTTCTAATTTTTCATTTTTTTTTGGTTTTGAAGTATTGATTCCTGATTTCTGGTAAATTCATCAATCTCCCTGAATTCTATTCTTTGTCTGAAGGATTTATTCTCCTCAGAGAGTTTTCTTATCTCTTTTTCCATCTGGCCAATTTTGCTTTTTAAAGCATTCTTCTCCTCAATAACTTTTTGAACTGTTTTATCCATTTGACCTAAGCTGGTTTTTAGCATGCTATTTTCTTCAGCATTTTTTTGGATTTCCTTGACTAAGTTGCTGACTTCATTTTCATGTTTTTCCTGCATCTCTCTCCTTTCTTTTCCCAGTTTTTCTTCCAACTCCCTCATTTGATTTTCAAAGTCTTTTTTGAGCTCTATCATAGCCTGAGCCCAATTTCTGTTTTTCTTGGAGTCTTTAGATGCAGGCGCTTGTGCTTCCTGATCTTCAGACTGAGTATTTTGATCCTTCTTGGGCTCATTTGCAGAATATTTCTCAATGGTCTTACTCTTGTTTCTTTGCTTGTTCATTTTCCCAGCCTAAGCGTGTGTTTTGGGGGTGCTTCCTGAGCTTTTGGGACACTCCCACAAGGGTCTCAGTGTGTGAGGTTCTGTCCTCCCTCCTGGTCTGTGAATGACCATAAGCACCTCCCTCTGCCACGGGGCTGAGGTGGGGGGGCCCTGCTGTTCTATGGGGGGGGCCTAGACTGTGATCAGGATCTGAATGTGGTCAGAGCCCCAGAGTCCTGTTCCAGGGGCAGAGGACAGAGCTCGGCAGTCTCTCTCTCTTCACTCCCCTCCTTCAGCTCAATGTGCTCATGCCCTGGGGGCTCCTGCTTATGGGCTCCACCTGCTTCTGTTTCCTGGTCTAGGCTGCTGGCTGTGTGCCCTGAGGGCTGAGCTCCACGTGCTTGCTCTGGCAGAGATCCCCCGCTGTTCCCCCACTTTGTGCCGGTGCTCCCCAGGGTGCAGCTCAGGAGACTCCCCTGTTGCTGTGAGCTGAGGCTCCCAGTGCCCTGGGGCTGCCTCCAGGAGGCTGAGGTTCTTTTGCTCCGGTGGGCCACCCCTCTGGCAGTCTGCCCCTCCTACCCGGGGGAGCAGAGCCTTTCTGCTCTTTTCCAGGTTACCTTGAGTAGGAGAACTGCCTCACTGGGTCCCTTTGTGGGTTCTGTCTCTCGAAAGTTTAGTTATAGTCCTTAGTTTATGAGTTTTTATCAGAGAGCTCCTAAGACTCTATCCCTTCATGTTGCCATCTTGGCTTCACCCCCTGGCTACTTTTTTAAAGTGTAAAAGTACATTATTTAAAAAAAATACCTTCTGGTTGCCTGAAATATGTAGGACTCGTGTAATATTGCTCTCTGTTGGAGAATTTTTTCAGAAACAAATGTGGGATTTACCGGAATTGGAAAAAATGGTTCCTTTGAGGTATATGGACCAACTTGAATGAATTTACCATTAAACTTTTAAAAAATGTTTCTTTGGAAAAGAACTAGAATTAAGTTTGCATGATAAAGATCTCATTTTTAGATACATTCCCATAGGTTTTTGTTTTGTTTTGAAATAAAAAAAGACTGTGTATATCCAAGAGGGAAAGTGGGGGTCATATATATGCTAATCTTTCCATAATGGACTGACTTAAAAAAATTTATAGTCATGTCTAGCAATCACTCAGAGGTATGTTGTTTTAAGACAAATACAAATTTTAACTTCATTCAGATAAAGAATAAGAGAAAATTATCTTTTTTTGAGAAAATTATCTTTAAATAAGTCAGCCATAGGTGATATCCAGTCCTTTGCAAGGGTCTACAGAAACCTGCCTTCTTGCCCTCTTGCAATTAACCATCTGCTTCTTTTGAACAAAGCAATAACCCCAAAACCCTTCATTGACTTGACTTTGAAGCTCAGCTGAGACTTCCAGCTTCTACTCCAATTGGCAAACACTCAAGAGCTGGCAACCTTAGTTGGGAATGATTTATCCTGTTCAAATGATGTTTTTCTGTCTAGTAAATGCTATGTTAGGAAGTCAACTGTTGAGTGATTTTGATGAAGAGAGATTGGGGTACAAAGATGAAGAATTAATAATAGTCTGTGTAATGTGATAGTGGAGGAAGAAAGGAAGTGATACATGATGATATATCTATTAGACTGTGAATTCCTCTAATAGATGGCAAGCTCCTTGAAGGCAGGGATTGTTTTGGCCTTTGTATCCCCCCCGCCACACACACACACCTTGTATGGTGTACATAGTAAGTGTTGTTGACTTGGCTTGTAAATATGAGAGTGAAGATTGTGCTTTCTTGTGCAGATCCCTGAATACATAGGAATGGAACCTGTGGAAAGTTGGCAAATATGGAAGCCACTGTACCCATGAGGAAACTATTCTGTTCTTTGTTCCCTGAAACTTATCCAGACTAGTGTCAATTCCCATGGAACATTTCATGCATCTGGGGAATGTTGTGACTAAGAAATGTGAGATATGTGAATAGATGTGAGATATATGAAACACGTAATTCTGACTCCATAATCTCCAAGCTAGAAAGTATATATGAGTATACATGGCCATAGTGGCACTGATGTGGTGGTAAAGAAAAACTTCTGAAAAATGAGAATGAATGCATGAACATTAATTAAGTACTATGTGATAGGTACTGTATAAACACTGAGAATACAAACCTAAAAAGTCAAGTACAAGTATATCAAGTTGATTCAGGGGTCAATTCATTTACATGACATTTTCAAAATCAGAAGTCCTATTGACTGGATCATTCTGCACAGAGCAACAGATTGAAAAGGGCAGTGGTGGCAGGCGTGAGAGTGGGTGATTGTGAGATCACACAGTGACAGTGCAGATGGGCTAAATGGGATACATAATATAGACTGGTCTAGTCCAGGATAGATCAGAAAGATTGACTGGGGAAGTTGGAACTCATTCAACTCTCAGTCAAGATAGCTCAGTAACAGAAAGGAAGTTCCAAAAGTAACTTATCCTGAAGAGGTTGGGGAATGAGCTAGGGAGATTCTAGTTCTCAGAGCATGTACAGGATATTTTGTCTGCTTCCAAACAATGTATATATTTGGTGAGCTGGCTTAAGGAGATATATAATGATGGCAAATGGACAGAGAGAGTACAGGAATCATCATTTATTAAGATCCTATTATATATCTAGGATTAAGTTAAACCCTTTAAAGATATTTTCTCTTTTGATCTTCACAACAATACAGTGACGCAAGTGCTGTTATCCCCTATTTCTCACAGTTGAAGAAATTGAGGCTGTCAGAAGTTAACTGACTTGCCCAGGACCACATGGCAAGGATGTGTCTGAGGCTGCAAGTGAATTCAGGTCTTCCCGAATTCTGATCCAGTGCCATATCCATTGTGCCACCTGACTACCCAGGAAGGACATAGTTCTCCTCTTCAGAATATGCTTCTAAGATTACACAAGAGAAGAAAAAAGTTTTAATTGACTTATTGGTGGGTTTATATTAAGCACCAAATAATTAAATCAATTTGATCCTTCTAGTTGGGATGTTAGGAATTCCCTGTTTGGCTTCCATATGACCCAGAACATGTAAGTACCTAAAGTGCTTCTGTTTCTATTTTGTCTACTTTTCTCTATTTTTAGGCAAAGGAAGATTGGGTACAAAATGATTTTGTGATTTTTTTGCAAGGTTAGAAGGTCCATTAGTATTTTCTAGGAGTCTTAAGGATCTACTTGTTTGACTTAGTCCTACAGTCAATATACAAGCCCCAAGGTGTCTTGTCTGTGTAGCAAGAGCATGACCATTTATAGGTACCTTGCCTATTAGTACTTAGATGGTGAAAGGATTGATTGTAGCAGCGTCTTTAGGTATGAACCCACTTTCCTCAGGTACTGAAGTACTGGTAGAGACAAAGTATACCAAAGTTGATCATGTACTAGGGAGTAAAAACCTTATAGTCAAATGTAGAAAGGCAGAAATATTAAATGTTTCCTTCCCAGATCATGATAAAAATTAAAAATTACATGTTAAAAAGGGATATGGAAAGAGAAACCAAAAATTAATTGAAAACTTAATTGAGTGGATCAAACATAGATATAATCAATAATTTCATCCAATATAATGACAATAATGAGACATCATTCTAAAATTTATGGTGTATTTTTACGGCAGTTTTTAGGGAAAATTTTGTATCTCTAAATGCTTAAGTGAATAAAATAGAGAATGAGGAGATCAATGAATTGGGAATGCAACTAAAAAAGCTAAAAAAAGAACAAATTAAAAATCTCCAATTAAATACCAAATTAGAAATTCTGAGAATCAAAGGAAAAATTAATAAAATTGAAAGCAAGAAAATCATTGAACTTGTCAAAAATAAACTAAGATGGTTATATGGAAAAAATCCAACAGGTAAACCTTTAGTTAATTTGATGTATAAAAAGAAAGAAAACCAATTTACCATTATCAAAAATGAAAAAGTTGAGTTCACCTCCAATGAGTAGGAAATTAAGAGAGAATTCAGAGTTATTTTGCCAAACTGACAATAATTTGACAATGTAAGTGAAACAGATGAATATTTACAAAAATATAAGCTACCCAGATGGACAGAAAAGCAAATAAAATACTTAAATAGCTCCATTTCAGAAAAATAAATTGAGGAAATCATTAATAAATTTCCTAAGAAGAAGATCTCCAGACCCAGATGTATTTGCAAGTAAATTCTAGCAAACATTTAAGGAACACTTAATTTCAATTTTTATATAAACTATTTTTAAAAAAGAAGTAGCTCTGCCAAATTCCTTTTATGACACCAATATGGTACTGATACCTAAACTAGGAAGAACCAAAACAGACAAAGAAAATGATAGACCAATCTCCCTAAAGAGCATTTATGTGAAAGTTTTAAATAACTTTTTTAAACAAAAGAAATCATAACAAGTTATTACTATGATAATATGGCATGATCAGGTAAGATATATACCAGGTAAACAAATATAATTCAATATTAGGAAAACAATCAACATAATTGATCATATCAATAACAAAACTAAAAAATCATATGATAATCTCAATAGATGTTGAAAAAGCCTTTGATAAAATGCAATACCCATTCCTATTAAAAACACTAAAGAGTATAGGAATAAATAGAATTTTCTTAAGATAATTAACATTGATCATTAACTGCATATAAATCATCAACATTTCAGTATACAAACCAAGAGAATAAGGTCCACATTAGCAAGAACATTGCGAGATGATTAACATTGATGGAAGCAGCTCTTCTCAGCAATTCAGAGTAATAGACCAGCTATTTAAAATGTTATCCCCATTCAGAGGAAGAAAAACAAAAAAACAAACAAAAACAAACCTTCAGAATCTGATGGACACTTAAAAATTATCTCTTTTTTATCTCTTTTCTTTAATCCTAATTCCTCATACCAAAAATGACTAATCTGTAAACATGTTTATCAAAAATATGTCTGTACAATGCTAACCTGACTTTGCTGCTGATGGGGGAGGAAATTTTCCCTAAAAACTGCCATAAAAATATAACATAAATTTTAGAATGATGTCTCATTACTGTTATTATATTGGATGAAATTATTGATTATATGTATGTTTGATCCACTCATTCTTTAAAATTAGGCAATTTAGTTTTCAATTAATTTTTGGTTTCTCTTTCCATATCCCTTTTTAAAATGTAATTTTTAATTTTATCATGATCTAGGAAGGATACATTTAAAATTTCTGCCTTTCTACATTTGACTATAAGGTTTTATGCCCTAGTACATGATCATACTTTGTGTCTACGAGTACTTCAGTACCTGAGGAAAGTGAGTTCATACCTGAAGAGACTGCTACAATTAATCCTTTTACCATTTGAGTACTAATAGGCAAGGTACCTTTGCTGCTGCAGGTGCATATGGCTGAATAAATAAATAAATAAACAAACAAACAAACAAATAAATAAATGAACATTTCAATATATGAAGAATAAAGTCCAAGGGCAAGAGATAGAAAGAGAAATTCCATTTAATGCAACTGTAGACAATATATAATACTTGGGAATCTATCTCCGATGACAAACCCAGAAACCATATGAACACAATTACAAAATACTTTTCACACAAATAAAGTCAGATCTGAATAATTGGAAAAACATCAATTGCTCATGCTTAGGCCAAGTAAATATAATAAAAATGACAATTCTACCCAAATTAAATTATTTATTACTACCCAAAGGATACTTTACCAGAGATAGTTAAAATAGTAACAAAATTCATCTGGAGCAGCAAAAGACCAAGAATATCTAGGGAATTGATGAAAAAATGCAAAAGAAAAGAACTGATGTTAATTCATTACATTACTGGTGTGGGACAATAATAATGAGAAGATATCAACTGACTGGATAATTCATACTAGGGAGAACACACCAGGATGGAGTTTTGAGTCAATTACAATAGAAAAACCTCATTACTCCCGAAGCGTACATATAGAATTTTGAGGGGGAAATGTAGTCATACTCTGGGATTCAGTCTGCTATTGTGCCTGTGGTATGGAAGACAAAGTCTAGTATCTATCCCCTAGGAATATGAGCAATCATGGATTCTAGAGGTCTGGCAAATAGGATTCTCGTTTCACTGAACATCTTGTTTTTCTTTTAAAAACATTCAACATGAGGGGAAAATTTATTAAGATGACAGAGTAAAAAGAGTCGATGGAAAACACCCTCATGTGAAAATTTATATTTTTCTTGTTTCATATGTATAGATCTGCTTCCTTGTATCCCCCAAGTAAATTTTGTGGTCCTTGAAGATAAGTACCATTTTTTCCTTGTGCATTTACCCTACATCCTGGAATAATATGAAGGACATAAGCAGTATTAAGTCAATACTGTGAGCTGGCAGTTTGAAATATCTTTTACTATATTTGTGTAGATATAATATGGTAACAGAAGTGTCTTCTATATTTGGCAGTTATTTGTAAATGCCTAAGTGACTTTAAATATAAAAGATATAAATTTTGTATAAATATAAAATTAATGAGAATCAGAATGAACCAAGAATCATCAACAAAATGCTTAAGAGATGAATAAGAAATTATTCATTTATGATGTAGAAATTTTTCTACACAGTGAAAAAGCAGGAAGTGAGAATTAATATAAAGCCAGGGATTGTTAGTTTTTGAAGTGATAAAAACCATTATGTAAAAGCACCACTCAGGAACCCTAGAGTAATTTGGAGAAAGTTGGCCATACTATTTTGAGAAATAATTGGATAAGCATCATCACTGATACCCTAAGCTTTGAGGTTAAAATAAACCAATTTTGCTTAAATGTCCCTCAAAATGAGAATGAGACTTTTTCTTCATTATCAATGAAGTTAAAGTTGAGCTTTAAAAACTTAGCTTAAAAATAGTTTCAAGTATTGCCTCTTTTGTATGTACATACATATGCATATACATATGCATGCACGCACACACACACATACACACATATATACAATTTGCTTTCTTCAAAAGACTTTAAGGTAGGCAAACATATTTTTATAAAGACAAAACATACATATACACACCTGCATATAACATGTTATAGAATTCATGATTTCATTAGTTTTGAGAGCTCCTGATAAGTGCTTCCTTTACCATTGTAGATCAGAACCTTCTCTGCATTTTATAGACTGAGATACTTGGTTCATATGCTGAGATGCTGAATATCCAGGGTTACAAAGACATAAACTGGAAGAGACAATAAATTCAGGTCAAGTCAGCAAACATCAATTAAGTTCTTACTAGGTTCCAAGCATTAGTATAAAGTTTGAGAATACCAAAAAAACCCTATCCTTTTAAGAAAACAATTATGTTCATATTAAAAAATATACAGGAATATGGGAAGTTATCACAGAGAATTCTATCCCTAGAATTAAGGGAAACCGGAATAAAGGCCTATTTCAGAAGGGAGTCAGGGAAGTTAGGAGACAGGAAAAGGAGGGAGAGCATTCCAGGAATGGGGACATGAAGATGAAAGATAGAGTGTTTTGTGTGATATAAAGCAAAAACGTCAGTGTAACTTGGTTGTGAAGTATATAGAGGGAAGTAAAGTATAAGAAGACTAGAAAAATAGAAAGGTATCAGGGCATTAAAATTAAAAGAGGAATTTATTTTTGATGCTAAAAGTGATAGTTGTCTATATGTATTGAGTGGGGAAGGAGATGAACTATACCATGATCATATATAAGATTTGGGAAAATCCCTTTGGGAGCTATGTGGAGGATGGACTTCAGTGGAGAGAGGTGAGACAGTAAAACTAACCAACCATAGTTTAGTCATGAGATGATGAACGTATGTACCAGGTTAACTGTTGTGTCAGATGAAAGAAGATAAGGCATATAAGGAAAGATGTTGCAAATGTAGACAAGACCTGGTAACAGATTGGCTAATTATTAATGGGTAAATGAAGATGAAGAATTGAAGATAACAAACATTATAAACCTTGTTGACAGGGAGGTTTGACAATAATAGAGAAATTTAGAAAAAAGAGAGGGTTGGAAAAAGATGAAGATAATAAACTCAGTTTTGGACAAGTTGAGTTCACATATTTATGATATATCCAGTTTGAGATGTTCAATAAACAACTGCAGATGCAAGATAGGCTGAGAGGAGAGGTAAGAGTTTAATAAATAGATATGATAACCATTTTTGTAGAGATGATAATTAAATTCATTGGAGTTGATGAGACTACCAAGTAAGAGAGTACAGAGAAGGAAAAGATGGTCCAAGACAGAGACTAAGGGGAAAACCATAGCATGACCTAGATGAAAATCCATTGGGAAGGAGAAGTTAAATAGGCAGGAAGAAAATAAAGAGAGAACAGGATCACAAAAACCTGGAGAGAAGAGAGAATCAAGGAGAAGAGGATGATTAACAGTGTTGTAGGCTACAGAGAAGTCCTAAAATGATAGGTAGGAATTTTATTCAAATCTTTTTAGATCTGAGACTAGCTCTCAGTTTACTATTGTGGTATACTGTTATACTTTTAGTTAAAAGAATGCATGAATGAATTAAAAAAATATTAAGCATTGACCATATGAAAAATACTGTGCTAAGAACTGAAGTTAGAAATACAAAAGAAAGTTCAAGCTCTTAAGGAGTTCGCATTCTAATAGGAGAAAACAACAAAGTGCTGGAGATAACTTGAAACATATTGTGAGAACTGACTATTAAATTTTCAATGTAAGCAATTATACCTTGGAAATCAGCAAATGCTACCAATGTTTTAATAAAGAGATAGATAAAATGTTAATAATGCAGATGAAACTGAAAACTATGTAATGAATACATATATATTTGTATATACTATATATAATTGGAAATCTAGATGCTAAACATTTATCAGCATATCCCTGAACCAATACATATGGGAATTTTTAGTTTTACAAGTCACATGGAAAATCTCAATGATCCTTAAGATTTGCTGGGAAAATAGATAGTAACATACTTTCTTTAGTATCATTTCAATTAATAAAGCCATGTTTATTTCTGATGTTGACCCATTAAATTGTGTCAAAGCCTTTGTAGACAAGACTTTTCTTTTCCTGGTATTCCATAGCTATTGTTGGTAAGGAGCAGGGATTGAAAGACCTGCAAGGGAAGATCACAGTTTTTATCCACACTGTTATTTCAAGAACTCTTGGATTTTTCTTTAGGTGACAATGAAGGCATTGAAGAAATACTTATCTACCTCTTTGTTCCTTTGAATGATGGCTATGAGGAAAGTTGAAGAAGCTACAAAGAAAGGACTAGTGGTTTTTCTTGGAGATTTTGAACAAAGAGACCTTTGTTATTTTCTTCTGGATTTAAGAAGAGATGAAGGTCAAGGTGATGGATATAGTTTATTCTGTCTGGCTTATGATATCTTCTATTTTGCATTCAGAGCTCACTGATTTTCACAAAAAATATTTTGTCATAATATCAAAAAAGATTTTGTCAGTTCCTATTACTGAGTCACCTTAGATGATTATTCATGCTTATTTATGATGTTTCAACAGTTATTTTTAGATCACTGGGGAATGAGGGGGGGTATTCTAAATTTGCCCAATTCTCAATGTAATATGTACCAAATTATGGTTGGTTCTATGCACTATCAAAATATCTGGTCAATTCAATGAAAAATAGTGAGTCAATTTAGTGAAAAAAATTCAGTCAGGATCAATATTTGGTATAAAGAAAGGACAACATCCAAATAACTGATCTTTCTCATGGGATTGAGTGAATTGTTTTGTACTATGCTGACATAGACTGTATACACATGTCTCCACTGGCCAAGACTATCTCCTGGATCCTCACACTGCCAATGATGTCAGCATGAAAGATGCTATTTATTGTGGTTTCACATATCTGAGCTAACTTACAGTGCAGAGATTACCCAGCTATAAATCAGAAGAACTAGATTCAAGTTTGAACTCTTCCCCTATCAAAGCACCCAATTAGCTAGTATTCTCAGAGTTTGAGTCATGATGTCCTTTTAAAAAACTCAACCCAATACCAGGGTATAAACACTGGATACTGGAAGAAAAAAAGTTAAAGAAGGTATTTTTTTTTACTTAAAGTGGAGTCATTCTTCAAGGTTTCTTGAATGTTGTGGCAATAGAGAACACAAAATTTAGTTGGAGAAACAAAAATGAAAAACAGATTAAGTCCTGTATCTAGGGACCAGGAAGATCTCCTATACAGATCCCACCTTTGACTCTTACAAGCTGGATGACCTTGGATAGATCACAATTGCTTTCAGTTTCATCTTTCTCATCTGTATAACAGGACTAATCACATCTTTGTTGTTAATATGGCAGAATTTTCTGAAAAGGTTAAAAAAAAGAAAAATGTTAAATTTGTCAATTTTCTTTCCATGCCTACAGTAAATGTATCTAATAGATAAGATTATTTGGTAATCTAAAGTTTTATTAGGGCTATGAGTAATATTGTTCATTTTGATAAAAATGACTGACATTTAGTATTTCTAGTTGATTAATACAAAAGAGATGAATTCTCCATACTTTGTAGTTGAAAATGGAATGCTCTTTAACTTGTGGATTTTACTATTTTGCTTTTCCCTATCTGAAATATAAGCATCCTAATATATATTATTCAACAGTTTGATAGTTTGTCTATTAATGAAAGGGAATTGATTATCTTCCTCTTCTGATATTTCTCTCAACTTCTCATCATGCTTTAATCCCTAGATACAAAACTCCAAAAATCCCTATAGGCCAAAATCAGAACTAATCTGGATTTAACCTAATAAATCCTAGAGAAGGATTTCTTCTTTTTCTCAGAGCTCATTTGATAAAAATCATCAAGGAAGGATAAGTGTAATGTTCTTTTTTAGTCTAGCTAAATAGTAGTTGCCTTCTTGGGAGGGAATGAAAGAAATTTGTGCCAAATAATTATTGGGAGAACACTATCATATAGCAATATTGACAATTGGTAAGCAATATAATAAAGACTACCCTCATCACATAGTACATTTTGCTAATGCATGACAGAATCAGTTAAAATGAAAATTTTATAATCTATCTGCTATAAAAATTTTGCATATTTCTCATACATTTTGCCACTTTTGCATAATTCAATATAAATTTTGATGCACATATCCCTCTCCAAAATAATATCAAGTATAATTTTTATAGTGATTTGGTTCAATAATTATTCAGTTATCTGTGTATCCTTTACATCTGTTAATCTATGTTTTTATTGTTTCTTTTAGATAATATCTAATTCATTTTTTGCGTTTAAAATTCAGAAAAACACAAGCATATTTTTGATAATATTCATGATCCAACTTTCTAATTTAGTCCATTTAAGACAAACACAAATCTTCCATTTCTATAATCTCATCTTTATTTTAGATTTGAGCTGAAAAATCCTAATCTAAAAAGTAATCATCTCCTAAATACTATAAAATAATCCTCTTTGCTAAAAATAATTTACTAATGTTTTCTAAAAATAATCTACTAAAATTTTTGCAAAAATATCTTTGATAAGTTGATGTCTGAGATCTCATGGATTAGTTTATTCCTTCCAATGATATACATAGAAACACAACCATACCATTATGCTATCTGATTCTTTCACATATCCTCCCACAAATCCATCAACATGAGAAGACTTTCCTCTAGTGCTCTTGAAGGTGCATAGATGCCACTGAATCTTCATATAGATGTGAATGGTGCATTTTTTCTGGCCATACTAATTATTGTTGGTTCAGTTGTATTTGACTCTTGGTGATACCATTTGGGTTATCTTAGCAATGATACTGGTGTAGTTTGTTATTTCCTTTTCTAGTTCATTTTACAGAAGGGGAAACTAAGATAAACAGGGTTAAGGGACTTGCCTAGGGTCCCACAAGTAGTGTCTGAGAACAGATTTGAACTCAGGAAAATGTCTCCCAGGTTGGGTACTCTATCTACTATGCTACCTAGCTGCCCAATCCATACTTATTCTGATTTTTTTTTAACTGTGATACTTGATTTCCAATATGTTTTGGACAATATATTATGTATACTATTTGCATCTCCATTGACCTTTGGTTAAATTTTAATTCTTCAGCAACTGTGATTACTATGACTTAGAATATCCCAGATGAACATTATTAAAAAGATATATTTTCTTCAGGGACAAATATGCTTGCTAACAGTATTTACCTCTTCCAATTCATAAATCAGGTATGTTCAACCCACAAACTTCAGGTCACCTGTGACCCTCAAAGTCCATTCATGTAGACGTTAATATATTTTGTTATACTCTTTAGTAACATGCGTTATATTGTGGTCATAAATAAATATTAAATTCTATATTCAACTCTTGAAATATCATTGAGTGATGGGACACAGAAGAGTTAAAAAGTTGGACAGTCATGCTAGCAAGATATCTTGTAGATGCTAACGATCATCAGCTGTTTATTTTTGAAGATGCTACTCTGCCCATCTCCTCTTCTTGGTTGTGATGAGGGATTTCAATTAAAACTCAGATCATGCCATCTTCTGTATAAGGCCTTTTTTATTTTCCCAGGTGCAATTGTTTCCTCACTATGGTTACCATATTTACATTTTCTATGTTTTGTTTGTATTTATATTTAATAAATGATATACTGATTAGGAAATATCAATCTTTTCTCACAAATTCTCATCAATTCATACAAGGTTGTTTTTATAATTTCAGAATAGGTTATTCAACTGATTGATTCACTTAATTTGAAGAAGCACATTCCACAGTCAACCCTAACTAACTAACTAACTAACTAACTAACTAACTAACTAACTGTGTGCTCAAGATTTTTTATCTTCCAAACTCCTGATGAAGTCTGTGCTTCTGGGTGAAGACTGTACAGAAAACTTGCTTAAAGAAAGCCCCATGGAAACTCTTTCTCCCATCCACTACTACATTCCTACCCTTTGGTCACTGTTTTTGATATTACATTCAGTATTATTTCCAGTCATCTTGATTCATATCTGGCCACTGGAACCAGATGTGGACGAGAAAGTGAGGCTGGTGACTTTGAACAGCATTCC
Source organism: Macrotis lagotis (assembly GCF_037893015.1). Lineage (NCBI taxonomy): Eukaryota > Metazoa > Chordata > Mammalia > Peramelemorphia > Peramelidae > Macrotis > Macrotis lagotis. The sequence continues at coordinate 179,406,568 of NC_133660.1, read as the reverse complement.
AGTTCTCAAATCCAATTCACATGGATGCCGTGACATCACCTCCTTGATGTTTTAGTCTTCTTCAAGTACAAAGGACAAACAAAAACACAGTTTAATTAGCTCTAAACATAAGTTATTATTCATTGCTATAATGTTTTTTAAATAATGTTCAGTGAAAATAATTTACTCAAAAATTTTTGAGTAGATTCAGTGCCCTTCAATAGTATTTCTTTTTTCTTTTCCTTTTCCTTTTTTTTTTTGCAAGGCAAATGGGGTTAAGTGGCTTGCCCAAGGCCACACAGCTAGATAATTGTTAAGTGTCTGAGATTGGATTTGAACCCAGGTACTCTTGACTCCAGGGCCGGTGCTTTATCCACTACGCCACCTAGCCGCCCCCCTTCAATAGCATTTCATAAAAAAATTGGTCTGAGTCTTTCATTATTAGCAACTTGTAGCACAACACCTGAATTCTCTATTTGCTATTCCTTTGCTACTTTCATGTGATAATCTTTATACTATTTTAATTGATATTTTATTTTTTCCAAATGCACGTTATGAAAGTTTTTCCCAACATTCATTCATATACATGTGTATATTTTTAAGTTACAAAATTTCCTTCCACCCCCCCCCTCCTACTCCCTTTTCCTCAGTGGTGAATAGTCAGGCTCACATTGTACAGACATTTGTTTTTGATAAACATGTTGGTATAGATATCCTTGTCGGAGTCAAAGGGATGATAGATGTTCACCTTTATTTTAGGTAAAGGTGGAAAATAACAACTGGCAGAAAAGCACAGCAAACCAATAAAAACTGATAAAAGGCCAAAGCAAGTTATTAGGTATTTTGCTTTATTACATTTCTACCACTATTTGTTCAAGAGGCTTAGAAGTAGGACTACTGACCATAATTTCTTCTAAGTCCTTCAAACTATCCAATAAAGTCTTATTTTTTTATTTTTTTAGGTTTTTGCAAGGCAAACAGGGTTAAGTGGCTTGCCCAAGGCCACACAGCTAGGTAATTACTAAGTGTCTGAGACCGGATTTGAACCCAGGTACTCCTGACTCCAGGGCCAGTGCTTTATCCACTACACTACCTAGCCGCCCCTAAAATCTTATTTAGATTTTCATTAAATACTTTTTCTTTTTTTGCTATTCTGCCCCCAAACAAGTCTTTTCCCATCCTCATACTTGCTCTGAAAATAATTTATCCTATTCTAGAAACATTAGTATTGCTTTTCCTTGACAAACTCATCTTGTAGCATTGGCCTAATGCTTGCTTCTTCTAAATCTTGTATTACATGATTAAAAACTAAGTGCTTGCCTTGGGCAAGCCACTTAACCCCATTTGCCTTGCAAAAACCTAAAAAAAAAAACCTAAGTGCTTTAGTACAAACTTTAGAATTAGTGACCATGAAGAAAGTTATGGAAAAAAATAAGAGAAAATGAGAAAATGTAAAAATAATAACCATCTATTTCCAGGATTCATTTTTTTCAAATAAGCATTTTGTCAAAATAAAAAAAAAATGTCTTTTCTTATCAGTCGAAGGAATGAGTCTGTTTTCATCAAGCAAAAGTCATTATTTTTTGTGGTCCTTATACAAACTTTTCATTCAAGTAGAATTCACCATGGTTTTGATACATTTTGCTAAGTGAGGATTAATAAATGCAATCATAAATGAACCAATCACGAAACTTGCTACAACATGCTTCAGTCATATCCTAATATAAATACCCGATAAGAAACACATTTCACCGTCTCCCTCTTTTAAATGGTATTCTGAGGAGTTATCCTAACCAATTTGGAGAATGTTAGTAAATTGAGCATCTTCTTGGCTCTTCTTTGTTTTTCTTTTTAAAATTTAATATGAACTTGGCAGATATCACCAAGCTCAAATATTTCCACACATAGGAAAAAAAACCAGAGATGACTGCACAAGAAAATATGATTCTCTGTTATGTACAGCTAGCTTTAAATTGTGTGGTCATAAACTAAGTTCAGTAGGGTAGTAAACACACTGACCTGCCTGTTGGCATTCCTTTCTCAACTTCCTTTTTCTGTGTATTATTGAAATTTTCCCATCGATCTTTTTAAAAGTATTTTGGGATGCGGGGGTATTGATATTAAGACTTCTCTTTCCTCCCCTCCACAAATGAGAGATCTCTTTTGTTACAAGAATTGACAGGGACACTTTCACAAATAAGACAAATCTGAAAATATGAGTTTAATTGTGCACCTGCAGTTCACCATGTCAGTTTTTTGGAGAAATGATAGTTCAATAAATTTCCAGATTTCCCAAATATTTCTAATATGTTTTCATTTACAATATGTTATGCTGAACCCAAAGAGCAAGATGGAGACCAAAGTTTGATAAGTTTGGAGATCGTTAATTTCTTGTGGACTGCATGGGGATGAAGAGTCCCCAAATAAAACAGTACTTGAGTGTTCAGGGGATAGGGTTTTTATAGTGTTTTCAGGGGGGTACTGAGAGCAAGCAGGATATAGAAGCAAATACAGCAGTTAGATATATTTTCTTGTCATACTACTACAAACATATGATTCAGTATAGATAGGGGACTAGACAGAGTAGAAAAGGGTCAGGGTCTTTGTTCTATGTCTGAACATGTTTCCTGAGATGGGGGGAGTCACATATTCATGGGTTTCCACAGGTTTGAGGGAGTGAAATTTACTATTCCATGGTTCCAGTCACATCTGGGGAAGGGGAGGCAGTCCTGGGAGGAAGAAGGAATTTTTTTTGTTTGGTTTTTTTTTTTTTAGGTTTTTGCTAGGCAATGGGGTTAAGTGGCTTGCCCAAGGCCATACAGCTAGGTTATTTTTAAATGTCTGAGACCTGATTTGAACCCAGGTACTCCTGACTCCAGAGCCGGTGCTTTATCCACTGTGCCACCTAGCTGTACCAGGAAGAAGGAATTTTATAGATACAACAAGATAATTAGGCTAACAAGGGTGCTTTGTGAATCTTAGACAAATTTATAGTATATCTGTGACCTTCAGAGTCAAGTGTGTGAGTCCTGTCAGATTATTTTCAGACCCAAGGGCACCTAGCCAAAGTTATATTTCTCAGGAGTTTCTTGGGGCCCATAAAGGTGTCAAGGACTCCTACACAGGGATTATACAAATATTGATATTGTACTTCAGTCAGTCATTATACACATTTTTGTCCTGCTTCTGTTCCCTTCATTTTGCACTGGTTCATTCAAGGCTTTGAAGATTTCTCTGAAAACCATTCCTTTCATAATATCCTTTAAAAAAAATAGATTCTGTCCTTTTATCTTTGATCCTTAACTTTCATTTAAGCAATACCCTTGAATATAAGGACTAGGAAGAAATGGCTTTTTGTCTAGAACATCAGACCTGCTCAGATATGTCATAATGGTAATAATAATGGTAATAATAATGATGATGATAAAAATTTCAGTAAAAATGTAGACAGGGACTGAATCTATGTGATTGCATTAGTGTAGTGAATTCCCAGCTGAGGAAACTAAAGCAGGTTGATCCCTTCTCTGCAACTTATGACATTGTAGAAACTCTCTAATACTTTCTAAAAAATATTTATAGTATCTAAAATTGATGTGGCACTTTAAGGCTTGCAAATCCCTTTACACATTTTATCTCAATTTTTTGCTTACAATAAAATCTGCAAGTTAGTTGATATTGTTATACTTATTTGATTGATGGTTTATGGAAGTTAAAAGAGGTTAAGTGATTTATCCAGGATCATAAAGATAATAATTACCTAAGACCAAATTCTTCTCATCTTCTTGATACTATTTTCTATCCATCATACTCCCTATCTGTCTATGACTTGAGGGATGAATGTGGAAGTGGCATTGTACAATTCTGAATTAACATGACAATGAATAAGGTGCAAATCCTTTGAGTTCCCAATATGACTTTCTAGTAAATTGATTTTTTTAGTACATCAGAATGCCATATTTATTAAAATTTAATTGACAATGGATTTCATAAGTGTTGCTATGAAGATTATAGAATTTGGGAAATAAAGAAGAAGGCTTTTTGTTTTTTGAAGCTTTAAGAGATGTTAACTTGAAGTTCTTTCTACTAGCTCAAAAGACTGACCCACTTAGATGGTGAAGGATCATTTGATGTTTTTTTCTATTGAATTGCTTACATGAGACACATTGATATATTGTTGATGGCAGCAAGTGTATTGGATGATTCATCTCCTTCCCGGAAGCCTCTAAGTTCCAAATATCCCATTTTCTGTAGCACCTCTTAACCCCATTGCCTTTCATCTCTTAATTATTTTCTATTTATTTTGTAAATAGATTGCTTCATTATATGTTTGTTGGCATGCTATCTCTCTCATTGTACTGGAAGCTCCTTTAGAGCAAGGACTATCTTTTGCCTCTTTTTGTATCCCTAGTACTTAGATACATAGTAGGCACTTAATAAATTCAATTGATTCTTAAAAACACATTGACCAGAATATTACATTCCCCAAGTTTGGTGGATTTTCAGTCTAGGCATGTGAAATGGAGGAACAAAGCTATTCTTTTTTTTTGTTGTCTTTTAGAACTTTATTTGACTTTATCCCCCTACATTTATTCTGGTTCTTTTTTTTAATTAAAGATTTTATTTATTCTGAGTTTTACAATTTTTCTCCTAATCTTACTTCCCTCTCCCCACCCCTACAGAAGGCAGTTTGTCACTCTTTTCATTCTTTCCATGGTATACATTGATCCAAATTCAGTGTGATGAGAGAGAAAAAATCATATCCTTAAGGAAGAAACAAAATATAAGAGATAGCAAGATCAGACAATAAGATATCAGTTTTTTTTCCCTAAATTTAAGGTAATAGTCCTTGGTGAAGAAAGCTATTCTAATAGGAATATAATAGGTGATTTGAATACAAAGCGTTTGCCCCATGAATCCTACAGATTGATATTTACATGTTGTTCTAAATATGGATAACTTGAGAACTTAGCAGACATTTGGTGAATGACTACATTTCTGTAAAGCAGACTGTCTTCCAAATCCATGCTATTTAAAAATGGAAAAATCTGTTAAAACAGAAAAAAACTTAGAAGATTTAAATAATTTTCAATAAAACAAAAATAATACATGCTTTAAAGAAGTCACATAATTGTAACCAATTTCTAAATATGAATGACACCTTGCAGTAATTGTGTTGACTATACCTGCTGTAGGAAAATCATTTGATCAAGTTATTATTTTACATGATAGTTTTCCAAAATTAGAAAGTAGGGGTTGTGTGGGTGTATACTACATAGGAAATTCTAGAATCATTGCATCATAGAATATTAGAGTTAAAAGATAAATTGGTATTAGTTTATGGCAATCTAAGAAGTCTAAGAAGATGAAATTCCTTGTCTCAGGTCATAGACTAGTTAGAGGTAGTGTTGGGACTAGAACATGTTTCTAAGGATTCCTAGCTCAGTGTATTTTTCATTTACCCTGCTGCAGAGTCAGTAATACAGATGAATCATTCATTTTAAAACTTCCTTAGTTAATGCCAAGTTAAATCATGATCATCCCATCTGCACAAATCTGTGCTATTTGAGCTAAAAACCAAGTCATCAGAATAAATGATCCTTGGTCTCAGAACTCTACCCTTAAATTGCCAGTGCTTTCATTTTATTTTATGCTCTTTGAAAAGAACTCTTTGGCTTCATGATAACAAGGACAAATTTGTCATCTGCGGTGTTCTACAGGCATTAGGATTTAGATGATTGCATTAGCAATGGCTAGTTGGCAGCAGGAAATTCTGAATCAATCTTCAGGGTGACTCAAGCCAGTTGACATTCTGTTCAAAAGGCAAACTCTCCTCCAACTGAGAGCACCTTGGTTAGCTTGCAGACTCTGCTGCACAAGAAAAGGAAAGGTACTCATACCATTTAGACTATGTTGGTGGCTTGAAATCAATGGTAAACTTATTCTAAACATGCAAAAGCCTTCAACTTTACACTACAATAATTACTTTCCCTTTGGTCAATAATGACTAAAATGAATTTCCCATTCAATATTTCAAACCAAATGTCCTGGAGCCATATATATATGTATATATATATATATATATATATATATATATATATATATATATATATATATATGAAGAATATGCTTTTTTATCTCTACCCCCTACAAATGCACCTCTTTAGCCAACATTCCTGTTTTGTCAAAGGTAAACACCATTCTTTTAGTCCCCGATGTTTATAACCTTATTGTCACTGTTACATCATCACTTCTTTCCTAACCAATTAATTTACAATATTTTTCCATTTCAAACTATAGATTTCTAGCACAAGATTTTTCTCAATCACATGACTGCCATCTTAGGCCATGGCTTCAAATCCTCTCAAATGGGACATTGAAATAAATTTCCAATGTTTCTCCCATCTCCAATTATTTCTTCTCTTAAGTGAATCTTCTCCACTGCTACAAAAGCAGTTTTCTTTTGGTGAAATTTTGACCATGACAACTTTCTACTCAACTTACTGTGTTTCCCTTCAACTCTAGGACAAATATAAATTCTTTCATTTGCTTTTTATTATTAAAATTTATTTTTAATGAATAGAATAAAACAAACATTCCTATAACATAGTCAATAAAAAAGAAGATAGCACATGAAACTGCAAATTTACTTTGTAAAACTTGTTATTCCTTTCACATATACAACAAAATTAGCATGTTTCTTTTTCTTCTCCCCTCCCAGAAATACCTACCATTAGACACAAATAGGCACATATATGCACAATTATTCTACACAGACTTTCAATTATCATTTTTTCTCTCTATGCAGATAGCATCTTTCTTCAGATGTCCCTTATAGTTAATTTGGATATTTATAATAGTCAAAATAACATCCAAAGTCATTGTTAAAACAATATTACTGTTACTAAATGCAGTATTCTCTGGGTTCTGCTTCTTTTGTTCTTCATTATTTCATGTGAGTCTTTCCATGTTTTTCTAAAATCATTGAGCTCATTATTTCTTATAGCACAGGAATTTTCTATTACAATCATATATTACAACTTTTTTCAGTCATTCCCCAGTTGATGAGCATGCCAACTATTTCCCATTCTTTGATATCATCAAGGGAGCTATTATAAACAATTCAGTACATATAGGTTCTTTTCTTTTTCTCCCAAGTATTTTTGGAAATAGACAAAATAATAGTATTGTTGAGTCAAAGGGCATTGGCAATTTAATAACTCTTTGGTCATAATTCCAGATTATGCTACAAAATGGTTGCATCAGTTAATAATTTTACCAACAATGAATTAATGTCTCAACTTTTCCACATCCCCTCCAACATTTATCATTTACCCCTTCTTTCATTTTTTTAAAAACTCTTTTCTGCTATACCTTGACCTACATCCCCAATCTCATTATATTCTCTTTTCATCACTCTACAGTTAAACAAAATAGATATTCTTAATGTTCTTCATCCCTGGTGTGTCATCTCCCACTTCTGTGCTTTTGTATTAGGAGGACCCATCCTTGAAATACATTTCTTACTCATGTCAGTCTCACAGAATCCCTATCTTCCCATCATATGTAGTTCAAACAATACCTTCTACATAAAAACCTTTCCAGGTACCCAAAATACTAGTGTCTCTCTCTCTAAATACTTTATTTTGATCTATTCTGTGTAAGTTTAGTCTATACATATTAAATTTTACATGTTATATTCCTTTATAAAAAGTGAACTCCTTAAAAATAAGTTTTAATTTTTTTTGTCTCTGTATCCCTAGTACCTAGCACAAATGCTAATGAGCTAGAATCTAGTTTTCAATGATCTCCTGCCTCCAATACCCTGGAACCACTCCCCTACACACATAACAGTTAGTAAGAAGAAAATGGGACATTGCATTTAAAAGGCTACCCATCTCTGAATAAAAAAATATTTTAATGCAGCTGGATAAACATGTATTTTAGATAAAATTAGGAAGTAGTTGAATCGGAATGGTAACACTTCCACTCAGGAACTATTCTACTGTCTAATCAGAGTGTGAAAGACATACCAATCCAGACACTGGCTGATTGAATCCAGCTGAAATTTCTTTAGAGATAAGTGATAAGCTCCAAAGAAGCTTATAGGATGACCAAGTGATAAATTTTCAGCCACAGAAACTTTCAGAGATAATTTATCAAGTTATAGAGGGGTTGCAGTTTTTATCAACAGAGGGGAAATGAACCAATGAAATAACAGATGCTTGCAGTACTGAGGTATGATAAGACCTAAAAAGGAAAAACCTGAGTTGAACAGTTTTAATCCATCTGATCTTCCTATAAACAGGGGTTTCATAATGCATTTTTCCAGCACAGATAATACTTGTCTTCCCCCTAATTTGTATAATTATAATGAGTTCTGGGAAGTCTTTTAATCTGTTCCAAAATCTCCATGGAGTTATATTAAAGCTCACTACAAATAAATGTATTAGAGAGAATAGAGGAAAGATCAACACAATTATAATTCTAAAAACTGATTGAAATTGATAATTGGAGGATTAAAAAATAGTCATGACTTTGATATTAGGTTTTCTTATAATGCCCTAATGGAAAGGAAAATAAAAGGGTGTCTCTATGGTGCTAATTAACAATTCAAACATTTACATTCACAGGATATATTAGCAAACCCTTTTACATTAACCTCACAATTAGAGCTGCTAATAATTCTGACAAACTAGCTAACTTTAAGTGGATGAAAAATAAAACTCTCATTTGCATCTATGTTCAAATAACATCTAATTTATTGAACCTCTGCATTCAACGGAAACCATAGAGGAATTGACAGTTAGGTAATACATATTCCTGGTCAAGGTAAGAAATGTTCCATTCTTTTATTTTGCATGTCTTTGCTCTGAAGTTCTAATGGGAATATGATCTATAAACATCTTGTTTGTCTGAATAAACTGAGCATTACAAATCATGCAAACTCCAAGTTTTAAGGAGAGCTCCTTCATATTTATTTATCTTTTTTTTAGGTTTTTTTGGAAGACAATGGGGCTAAGTGGCCTGCCCGTGGCCACATAGCTAGGTAATTATTAAGTGACCGAGGCTGGATTTGAACTCAGGTACTTCTGACTCCAGAGCCGGTACTCTATCCACTGTGTCACCTAGCTACCCCTAAGGAGAGCTCCTTCTATGAGAGATGGACACATCTTTTAACTATGTATTTAATATTACCCAAATCTGAGATAAAATGGAAAAACTGTCAAGATTTTTTTGGACTGCAATCATTTTGGAGAATAACTTTGATAATAGATTTTTCCCCCAGATACACAACTTCACTGAAGTAAGGAACTCTAGGTGAAACTCTATATCATTTCATCTATGATTTATAGTATTTTGATACCTTCATTGGAAAACTTGGAAAGACTCTTTGCATTAAATATTGAAGAATAAAATGAGCAGAATTAAGAGAAAGTTGTATATCAAAGCAAGAATGACTTAAGAACAATTTTAAGTAGCTAAGTAATTTTGACTATTATAAATACCCAAACTCAATAGGGCTATGAAGAAAAATACTATCTGCAGCCAAAGAAAGAGCTGATAAATAGAAATAGGTATAGAATGATTTCACATACATATTATATATATTCATATAAGAACACACATATACATTAATATTTAATGGTAACTCTTTTTAAGGCAGAGTGTGGGAAGAAGAAAAAAGAAAAAAGAATGTTACACAATAACTTTAATATATATTTAATAGAAATAGCAAAATGTAAATAATAGGTTTACAATTTTGTGTAATCATTTATTCCATTTTTTGTGTGTTATGGAAATGTTTGATTTATTAAGTTCAGAATGAAAAAATTTTTAAGAAACTATAGAGGGGCAGCTTGGTGGCATAATGGATAGAGCACTGACCCTGGAGTCAGGAGGACCTGTGTTCAAATCTGGTCTCAGACGCATACTACCTACCTAACTATGCAACCTTAGGGAAGTTATTTAACCCCAGTTGCTTGCAAAAAAATTATTTAAAAATAGAATCTTCTAGGAAATTAAAAGTTTAAGTGATTGAATTGGTACAGCTAGTATGAGTCAAAGGGAAGATTTGAATGTAGTTTTTCTTGACTCCAAGTCAACTTCCTAAACATGAGCAATGCTCTCTCTCTTGACAATACATTTTATGAGAGACTATGATGGAGTTTTATCACTGATCAATAATACATCAAATTATAGTTGACTTCCATCTTATTCTTTACTATAAGAATTGCAATAGCCTAAGATCCTTTGTAATTAATCTTTGAATAGGCTACACTTCTAGTGATTTACTGAATGTAAATAATTAGTATCATTAGATATTATCTGTAGTGAGTGGATATAATCTGTTACCTACTCCAATAGATGGAACTTTTACTTAAAAAAACCATTATACTCTATCTTTGAATCTTCAAATTATGGTTATGATTAAGCAGATATTTGTCTAAATGATTTGTGGCTATGAAGTAATGTTCACTCTCCCTACTAGCTCTTCTGGCAAGACCTCTCTTTTTGGACAATGCTGATACTACAAGCTTATGTTTTAATTTTTGGTACATGAAAAATACAGTCTCATTGTATAGGGCTTTGATTTGACCCATAGAAAATATATAATTTGTTTTAATCAATATGCACCTTTGAAGGACTGAATCTTAAATTATACAAGGAAGATTATTTCTGAACATACTATTGAAAAATGCAAAATCCTAGTTCTGGAACAGATGGCAAAGCTCTCTAATATAGGCAGAACTGCCTTCACCAGGATGGTGAATCCTTTGGTAAAGTTTTTCAATCTTTGAAATTTTATGCCTCTCATGAAAAAGTATAAATTTCTCTATTAATTTACTGGAACAGGAGTAGTGAGATATCTTATTTTGAGATGCTACATCAAAAAAGTGTTCATAAAGAAAATTTATTCCAACTCCCTCATTTTCACAGATGAGGAAAAGGAAGTTAAATGGTATTCTCAAGCCTATATAGCTAATTTAAAAGGGCCATTGACCATGTTGTTGAATGCACAATACTTTCATCAGACTTAAAATGATCATGCAAGTGTTAGTAATTAAAGCTAAATTGTGAATATATAATATAACTCCTCAGAAAAAAATTCCCCATCATTATAAAAAAAACAGTGTGAAAACTGCTAAGGGAGTGAACTATAGGATATTGAAAGTTTAGTTGGAGGCAGAGACTTTTTATCAAATAGATATGCCTGCAAGATGAATGTAAGTTTCCTAGCTCATGTTTGGAAAGAACACTAACCTTTTTCTTATGAGACAATTGGATTTCAGGGGGAGGTCTGATAAAGAGATGAAAATTACATTAATAAAGGAGAGAGTATCCTTGGAAAGAGATTTTATATAATATTTTAGGAACTGATGATGATTAACAGCAAAATGTCAACTGGAGAAATTTAGCAAGTTTCCAATGATGTATTATTTGAAGGGAATGGGGGGAAGGGATGAATTTGAAGGTTTTCTATGAGATATGGCTTGGGGGAGGGTGCTGAGATAGAAAGAGGAACAGAAAATATGTTTCTCATTGGCCTAAAGTGAAAGTCTACTACATAACCCTTAGCAATTTACTTCAGTTAATAATCAAAATGTAAACTCCCCTGGGTATTATACTATTATCTTTTCCAAAACCTGACCATGCATTAGATTGCAAGGTTATTTCTTTTGTCACAGCCAGGTAAGAATGATATGGAAAAGTAAGAATTATGATTTGGAGAGAGGAATAATAATTCTAGAGCCTGGAATGTTACTTAGTAAATGTTAGCCCAGGTAGACCCTCCATTCTACCAAGTCTGAAATTGTGGGTGTTAGAGGGAAGTATGGGTTGAGACACATAAATAGGGTGTCAGGTCAGTGGGAATCCCTAACAGGGGAAACAAAATATAAGTGGAGGACATGTCAGAGGTGATGTGGAAGACACATTTCACCTACTTCACTGTTTTGCTGCTGCTCACTATCCAATTAGGGGAGATGCTAGCTGACTACTGAGTCAGCACCCTTGGGATAGCTGTAACCTGGCAACAAAAAGAATATGCCCATTAATGAGATCAGCATTGCTTCTTAAGCCCCCAGATGTGGAGGAATGGGATCAGTTAACACTGCAGTCAGAGGTAGTAGAAAGTAAAATTTCAACATCTCTTGTTTCATTGGGAAGAAAAGATGGATTTGAAAATGAGTTTAGACAGGCATATGCTAATGTGGAAGATATGTAAGAAAACCTGATTAGTAGAGAGAGCTCCCTTTTATTCTAATAAAAGTGAGCCAAGTCCAATAGGACCAAGAGCTTGAAAGGTTCACCAGTCAGTGTCCCAACTCATTTTTCTAGAACTGCTTTCCTAAGGGCTTCAGATCTCCTTAAAACACTGAGATTAAAAATGGATGAATTATACAATATTTAAGAATAAATGGAAATAGTGACTAAGCTGTATTGGTATCTTAAGTTGACTCATTCTGGAAAGTAGTAAAGATATTCTAAAGGTTGGTGACCTTAAGACTCCCAGATCCACAAACTTGTACCTTCTTCACGTTACTTTAGCTAGGTGACTTGGAGAAAATATCTGATCCCAAATGATATCTATTTTCTCTCAATAAATGATGTTTTCTTTTTCTTTTTGAAATACATTTCTGGACAGAAATGGTATTAATGGCAGTGATAGACTTCTCTCTATTACTCTCCTTGTTCCTGAAATGCCCTTTGATATATTCTTCAACAGTCCTGCATGGGTGTGGAAAATAATCTACAGTGTCGAAAGGAAAAAAAAATCAGTGTGAATGAGACTAATGGCAGTAACAGACAGCCTCAGATACATCTGCCTTAGGAAGCAAAGGTAAGTTAACATATAGTTAATATAGTTGTTTCTGCCAAGATATATTTAGTCCAAAATAGAAGATTTACAGATACCTCACAGCTGCAGCTCTGGAGCTTTCCTAGATTTGAATTTTTTTCCCACTAGTTTTAAAATAATTTATATTTGCATTCATTTGGGTTTGTATATATTCACATAAGCACTGCCAAAAAGAAGTGAAGATGATTCAAGTCACCAAAGATTAGATCAAGACAAAAAATATTTATTTTCTTCTATGGTGTGTGGCATCAACTCAATTGTAGTGGTGACTGTGTATAATATAGAATAGTTACATAAGTTTACACTGGCACATCCACTTAGAAATTTATTATACTCCAGGAGCCATATCATCAGAATTTGAACAAGTCAATGGAGAATTAGTAGGATTCGAGGGAATGAGCCATAGTGTGGAAGTCAGAAAATCTAGGTTCAAATCCTGCTAGCAAATCATGTTCCTTTCTAGTGCTTCAGCTGACTCATTTATAAAAGATGGTCTAGAGTAGACCCTTCCAACTTTAAATTTATGATCATTTGATGGTCCTTTTGCTATGTTTTTCTCTTATCATTGAAGATTGCTAATTTATTTTCCTTATTAATAATAAAAGCAACATTTTTTAGAATTTGCTATGTGATAGGTGCTGTACTATGTGCTTTACTCATTTGATTCATCTCATTTGATCCTTACAAAAATCCTGGCCAGGAGATATCATTTTTCCTATTTTACAGATGAGGAAACTGAGGCAAATAGTGATGAAGTGACTTGCCCAGTGCCACACAGCTAGGAATTATCTGAGGTTATATTTAAACTTATTTCTTCTTTTTTTCCAATATTTTTCTTTATTTTTATTTTTGTACAAATGATGTTTTTTATGCATTACTAAAATATTCTTGTTTAAGAGTAAACATAATACCCTTCCCCCAAAAATATAGACCCTAATGAGAAATAAAGGAAAAGAGAAAAAAAATGTGTTTCAGTCTGTGTTCCAACACCACCAGCTCTGCCTTGGGTGGATCACACTCTTTATGATAAGTCCATCAAAAAAAGCTACTTCCATATTTTTCCACCATTGCTGTTGCTGATCACAACTCCCTCTATTCATACCTCCCCACAACTATATACTATATTTTCTCTCTCCTTTCGTCTCTTCTAAAATGTGCTGTAGGGTAGCTGAGTGATGCAGCAGACTGCTCACTAGCCCTAGGGCCAAGAGACTCCAAGCCCACATAGCACCCCTAAGGACTAGCAACACCCTGCCCATGGTCCAGGACAGGCCACTCAATCTCAGTCCCTTGCAAGAAGTTATCTATCTCCCCCACAATCCACCCTCTCCTCCATCACTCACATTCCCCCTCTTCCCCCATCCCCCTTCTCTCCTTTTTACTCTAGATGTCTATAGTCCATTGAGTGCTTGTGCTTTTTCCTCTCTGAGCCACCTCTGATGAGAGGGAAGGTTCCCTCATTCCCCCTCACCTTCCCCCCTTCCATATCATTGCAATAGCTTATTGCAATAAAAAACTTATCGTATGAAATATCTTAGCCTATACCACTTCTCCTTTCTCTTACTCCCTTTACATTTCCCTTTTAGTCATTGACTCCATTTTTATAATATATTATATCTTCAAATTCATCTCTCGCCTGTGCTTTATCTATAAAAGCTCCTTCTACCTGCTCTATTAAATGAGTTTTATATGAATATTAACGGTATCATTTTTTTGTGCAAGAATACATGCAGTTCATCATCATTAAGTCTCTCATATTAAACCCTTATCCTCCACTCTCTATGCTTCACCTGAGTCCTGTATTTGAAGCTCAAACTTTCTGTTCAGCTCTGTTTGTTTCAAAAGGAACAATTGAAATTCCCCTGGTGCATTGAAAGTCCATCTTTTCTCCTGGAAGAGGATGTTCAGTTTTGCTGGGTAGTTGATTCTTGGTTGCATTCCAAGCTCTTTTGCCTTCTGGAATATTATATTCCAAACCCTATGAGCCCTTAATATAGTTGCTGCTAAGTCCTGTGTGATCCTGACTACAGCTCCACAATATTTGAATTATATCATTCTGGCTGTTTGTAATATTTTCTCTTTGACTTGGGAGTTCTGGAACTTGGCTATAATATTCCTAGGGGGCTGATTTTTTAAATCTCTTTCCGGGGAATATAGGTGTATTCTCTCGTTTTCTATTTTGCCCTCTGCTTCTAAGATATCTGGGCAATTTTCCTATAGGAATTCTTTAGAAATGAGGTCAAAGCTCTTTTACTGATCATGACTTTAAAGTATCCTAATAATTTTTAAATTATCTTACCTGAATTTGTTTTCCAGATCAGTGTTTTTTTCAATGAGATATTTCACATTTTCTTCTAATTTTTCATTCTTTTGCTTTTGAAGTATTGTGCCTTGACTTCCTGTAAAATCAACAGCTTCCTTTATCTCCATTCTACATCTGAAGGATTTGTTTTCCTCAAAGAGCTTTCTTATCGCTTTTTCCATCTGGCCAGTTCTGCTTTTTAAGGCATGCTTCTCCTCAATAACTTTTTTGAACTGTTTTATCCATTTGACTTATGCTGCTTTTTAACATGTTATTTTTTTGAGCATTTTTTGGATCTCCTTGACTAAGCTACTGACTTCTTTTCATGTTTTCTTTTCTGCATCTCTATCATTTCTTTTCCCAATTTTTCTCCTATCTCCCTTATTTGATTTTCAAAAATTTTGTTGATCTCTGTCATAGTCTGAGCCCAATTGCCATCTTTCCTGGAGTCTTTAGATGCAGGAGCTTGTACTTCCTTATCTTCAAATTGAGTATTTTGATCCTTCTTGGGATCATAGACAATGTATTTCTCAATGGCATTCCTCTTCTTTCTCTGTTTACTCATTTCTCCAGCCTGTGCTTGGTTTGGGGGTGATTCCCGAGCTTTTGAGTATTATTGGGACCCCCCCCCCCCACCAAGGATCTCAATGTGTGAAGCTCTCACTTCCCTCCTGGTCTGTGAATGACCACAAATGCACCCCTCTGCCATGGGACTGAGGTGGGGGGGTCCTGTTCTATGGGGGCCTAGCCTGAAATCAGGATCTGAATGTGGTCAAAGCCCCAGAGTCCTGTTCAGAAGTCTCTCTCCACTCCCCTACCTTCTGTGAGCTGAGCACTCAAGCCTCAGTTACCTGGGGGCTGCTGCTTACCTGCTCAGCTCCTGCTTACTGGCTCCCTGCGTGCTTCCATTTCCTGGATCTGGGCTATCCTGAAGCTGCTGCTGCTGAACTGACTACCAACTGCCCTGAGGGCCTGGGCTTCATGTACTCACTCTGGCAGAAGTCCACAGATCCTCCAATTTGTGCCTGGTGCTCCCTGGGGTGTATGTTAGGAAACTGCCCCCGCTTCTGTGAGCCATAGTTACCAGGTACCCTGGGGCTGCCTCCAGGAGGCTGAAATTTCTTTACTGTGGCTGGCTACCCCCTAATCCAATGGAGCAGAGATGTTCTACTATTTTCCAGGTTGCGTTGATCTGGAGAATAGCCTCACTGGATCTTTCTATGCTTTCTGTCTCTAGAAAATTTAGTTAGAGTCTTAATTTTAAGATTTTTGAAATATTATGGAGAGAACGCCTAGGAGAGGCTTTTCTCCTGTCATCATCTTGACTCTGTCCCCTAAACTTATTTCTTCTTGATATAAGTCTGGGCTCTGTATCCACTGCATCATCTCAATGAATAATTGAAAATTGTAAAGAGCACTGTATGGTGCCTATAGCTAATCTTTAACAAGTGTGTGTGTGTGTGCAGAATCTAGAAACCACTATAAAGCTCATAATCCTCAAGGAATTTTAAAAAAAGAAATTGTCTTTTGGAGACAGTGGCCAAAAGAAGCATTTGATGTGTAATTGGCACTTTTCCTATATTGTTTCTATTTCCTTAAGGCTATTTTCTTTCTTTTAATACTTTTTTCTCTTAACAAATCTCTCATAATATTTTTTACACTTCTAGCACTGTTTCAATTATTCTGATATATGGTGAGAAACTTACTTTTATAATGTAACATAGCTCTAATTTTTGCATTGTGTCCACAGACAGTTTATTAAAGGAACTTTCTTTTTGTGCCTTCTATAATATGAGTGTCTTTTGTTTGAGTACAAAAAATAGAAATAATTTATTCCATCCTCTCTTAGTCCTCTGATTGTTTGTGGCCTAGGACAGGGGAAGGGAATCTTTGGTCCATGGTCATATTGGTCTGGAACTGCCAAGTCAACCACAGGCAGGGCTCAAAATTCAATAAATCTAGGAACCTTTTAGGGGTGAATTAATTAAATGTTTGACCAAATATAGCTTGAAAATGATGTTTAAAATATCTAAATGACCTTTGGAAGAAAAAGTTCCCTATTCCTAATCTAGGCCATGAAAATGGAATATGAATTCTGTGTACCCATGTAAAATGAACTAAGCAGAACCAGGAGATCATTATATACAATAGCAACAATGGAATGATGATCAATAGTGAGACTTGGTTAACTGACCAATACAATGATCCAAGGCAGTTCCAAAGGACTCATGATGAACCATGCTGCTCATTTCCCGACAACTGACAAACTATGTGCAAATTGGAGTAATTTTTTAAAATTTTATTTTCCTTGCTTTTTGTGACATGACTATTATAGAAATATGTTTTACGTGATTTCAAATACATACATACATATATATATATATATAAAATCACTAACATATTACTTGTCTTCTCAAAAGGATAGGGAGGAGCTGGAGGAAAGGAAAGAATTTGAAACTCAAAATTTAAAAAAAATATTAAAATAAATAAATAAAAAATAATTTTTAAAGAGAGAATGAAAACATGAATTAAATCAGTTTCCCCATGTCCACTCTACTGCCACATGCCCTCTTTCTCTGAGTGGGGTAATAACTCAATAAAAATAAAGTAGCAACCCTTATATTTAAGAAGGCATCAATAAACTTTTTCAAACATAAGATAATAGCATTTTTTTATTTATTGACCTAGAAGGGAGTTTTAGAGAGACTGTCTGGTTCAGCTGTATCATTCCAAAAGAAAGTAAGGTATAAGCTTATGGAGTTAGAAACAGATAAAGGACAATGATCTAGTTCTGACTCATAATTCAGTATACTTCTTTATGCATACACCACTCTTTCTGCTCTTAAAAGTCACTGAATAAATTCTTAACAACATAAACAACCAGTCTAAAACTAATTTTATTAGTTTTTGCTTGCTTATATCATCCTAAGCCAGTGATTCTAATACAATTCAAGAAAATCTACAATATTTTTAAAATTTTGCACCAAAAAAATAAAAAAGCTTTAGAAAACAGAAATTGAGCAATCATCTCCCTTTTTCTCTCTTTACAAGTAACGATAAGGGTTATATTTGGCGATGGGTATTTTATATTACTTTTGTGGGAACTTCCCCGTTGTATTTTGCTTAGGATATCTTGTGTTCTTTTTAATTGCCAATAGATTTACTAAAATAGACTGACTGCTTAAGAATCAGGTGAAACTCCAAAACAGATATGCTAGGTAGAGATATAATCAAAACATGTTAATGTTAGAAGGAATTTTAATGATCATTTAATCCAACTCCATCATCTTACAAATGAGAAAACTAGCATGATGGTTATTTCAGGAGGAAACAAGTGTAGATTTATGAAGAATTCCTTAAAGGATGTATCTAATCAAGGAGTAATAGTAGACATGGCATTGCTTATATTTATATGTAGCCAAATATGCATACCTCTGAAAAAGATTTGGAGGACTATTATGTTGCACTTTTAGTAGCTCAAGGTAGAGTTCACTGTTGTGGTCTCTAGATTATTGGCACTGGCTCATACAGGCAAATGATATAGGAGAAAGCTCCCACTCTCACCTCCCCCAAATATGCATACACCCAACCTCCTCTCATTTTGTTAAGAAGACATGAAACTCAGAATTGCCAAGTGAAACTTAAAGGAGAAATTATGTTTCCAGTAAAACATGATGAGTGTAATCAATCTGCCTTTGATTCTGAATGTAACATTTGGTTAAAGTGGGACCAAACTGATGAACTAATTCAGCAACCAATTACTGTGCATATGTCATTGAAGGGTTGTATTCAATTCAGTGCCAGATGTGTCTTTGCAGGCTGAAAAACCCAAATTAAATGCTTTATCATAAACAGGTCATTGTTCATATCCCATGGTTTATCTTACTAATAAACCTTTTGTAGCCTTCAAAGAAATGTCATTAACCATATTCAACTCTTTCTATGTTATTAAATTGAAAAAATGCTACAAGTTTCCCAAGACTTATCTAAGTGCAGATCTAAAGAATTCAAATAATCAGATTTTTGTTGGAACTCCATAATGTGTTCAGTGCTGTTAGACATATATAGATAGATAGATAGATAGATAGATAGATATAGAGATAGATAGATATAGATAACTATGTATAGGGGGAGGGAAGAATGAAAAATAAGTAATACAAATAGACCCCATATCACAAGGAGCTTATAATCTATTTGAGGGAATAAAGCATTAATGCACAAAATAAATAAATGTTATACAAAAATTTTAAGTCAATTTCCAAAAAAGTGAGCAACATTGTGGGATAATGTCCATATCATTGTGAGTCATGGGTAGGAAAACAAAAGTCTGGATGCATTTGGGGGAATATTTCACTTATTTGCCTTGTAGCCCTTATAAAGTATAACATGGGATTAAAATACAAAACTACTTTTTTGGAAACATTAGCATATACATGCTTATCCTAAAGGATATCCTAAAATGTTTACAGCAATCTGTCTACATTTATGTGTATTGGAAGTTTAATTCATTGGGCTCTCCATATGATAACACTAGTTCAGGAAAGATAAAACAGGTAGAGATCAATTTTAATTTGTAAAGAACGGAGCAATAGAAGAGAATAGATGATTTACATCTGGGTCAGAAGTATGAAATCAATTATCTGGCTATCTTTTGGGAAGATTGGCTGCCCATCCTAGCCAACAGATCATTTAAAAACATCCAAGATTGTTTAAATAACATTTACCCAGTTCTTTTATTAAAAAAAGACTTATGATATCAGAGAAACAAATGAAGTGAAATTGAGATGATTTTACAATATTTTCATCTCAGAAAGAGTTCTGAAACTATCAGGAAACATATTGCCAATGAACCATAAGGATATCAGGCTCTGAAGGTACCCTGTCCTAAATTGTTATTAATGATGGAGACTAACTTGGATGTTTTAAAGTGTAGTGTGTTTTGAATCTTGGGTGAATTTTGCTATGAGGAATGAAGTTGAAAGTAACTGTAGGGGGTGGCTAGGTGGCGTAGTGGATAAAGCACCAGCCTTGGAGTCAGGAGTACCTGGGTTCAAATCTGGTCTCAGACACTTAATAATTACCTAGCTGTGTGGCCTTGGGCAAGCCACTTACACCCCATTTGTCTTGCAAAAACCTAAAAAAAAAAAAGAAAAGAAAGAAAGTAACTGTAAAGCAATATGTAAAAGTGGAGATGTATCCCACGGACTGATTTGGAACCTTCATGCTAACCTAAAAGTAAAACTGAAATGCTTCCTTCTTTCATATTGATACATGGAAGAAAAGCTTTTCCTCTGCGGAGAAAGATTTCTCTTTTCTCAATGCTACTAACTGGATTCTATGAACAACACAGTTCCAAATGATCAAAGAACTGTAGGAGGAATTAACAAAAAGGAGAGTGCTATGTCATCTGCAGAAAGTTAGAAGTGGGGTCAGATGACAGGTGGTACCAATTCTGAGCTACAGGGGGTGGGAAACTCCAAGAGGTGTGTTATACTAAGAAACTGCAAATCTTCACATGTGTTTGTGTGCTCTCATTCCTTTAAGTTTGATCTGCATTGTTAATACTTTTCTAAGTCCACAAATAAAAAACCAAGCATCAATTTGTAGTGATTGCTGAATTCTGAAGTGCTTATAGTGAAAATTTCACAATCAACTCTCACAAAGTAGTTAGAATTGGTTCTAGAAGAATATCCTGGGCACAAGAAAATCTGCTGGGCATAACTTGTTATTCCTTTCAAATATATAATAAAATTATCATTTTAAATTTTGTTCTCCATTTTTCTTACCTTCTCCCACTCTGCCCTAGAGATGACTTTCAATAGGCACAAGTAGGTATACATACATCTATTTAGCTGTCATTATTCTATGAATGCATCTATTTATCAGTTCTTGAGGACATCATTTCTTATAACATAATTATCTTCCACCAAAATCATACACCACAGTTTGTTCAATCATTCCCCAATTTATAGACATGCCTACAATTTCTAATACTTTGCCACAACAAAGAGAGATGGCATAAAAATTTCAGAACACATAAATTCTTTTCCATTTTCCATAATCATCCTTGGAAATAGAACAAGAAGTGATATTGCATTGGTGCAGCATCACTATTGCTCCTCTATTCCCCTTTTAGAAAAAGCAGTTGTCAATTGTGCTCTGTGTAAATAAAGTATTAATGTCTTTTCATATGTACAAATTTCATATGTACATTTTAATTCAAACTTATAATATCTCTTTTAATTTAAAAATGTGAACTAGTTCATTTAGAAGGAGCACAAACTGAATTATAATGAATAGAACAGTCTGGGGACAAATGCTCATTGTGTATAAAAACTTTTTTGAAAATAATACCACCCACTCTCACTGCCTAAAAGAAACTAAATAATGTCCAGGAAGAAGCAACTACCTCTTAGTTCAGGTCAGTCTCTATTTAAAGTCATCAAACAGTATATTGCTGATTTAATTATTGATATTTAAAAAATAGATTAGAATATCAGTCTCAATTATTTAGAGATTACCAGTCTACAAGTAAAACATAATAAATTTGTGTGAGAGGTATGGGTGTTTAGAATATAGTTTATCAAAGGATATAGTATTTTGCTTTTATAGATTTTTATTCTTTTCGAATGATGCAACAACGTTCACAGTGTTTTAGCACTTACTAATTATGGATTATGAAAATGGCAAAAGGGTAATGTATAATTAAAAACTACATCTGCCATAATCTCTTGTGTTGAGTTACTTTTTATGGTTAAGTTTTTATAAAGGAAAATTTAGTGTTGTATTGTTGGATATGGAAAAACAGTCTTAACTGTCTAAAGAAAAATGATACTATAATTAATATGTAATGGAGAAACTGATTGACACTGTTCTATATTTAACCAAAAGAATAGCATTCATACATCACAATGAAAAGCAGACAATATTGATAAAGTTTTCTTTCTAAGTTTTGTGAATATTCTCCAAAATATAAATCCATAATTATAAAAAATGTTCAAAAGTCTCAAATAGAAACAGAATCATTGTGTGAAAAATAATTTTATTGGGGGGGGTCTCACACAAAATGTTGTGTTGAAACAGGTTGTGTCACTAAATGGAAAAATAGACTTAATAATTGCAGATGACACCGCTGACTGTGGACCATGAACAGATGTCCGTTGTGGCATAGTATTTTCACAATGAAAAAGAATACCATAATATTTTTCCATAATATACTAAAAATTGAGGCTGTCTTTTTTTGGCCAGTTAAATTACATGTTTGATTCTTAAAATTGACTACTACTACTTAGGGTCTATTTTGATGGTAACTAATCAATCAACAACTGTTTATTAACCACCTTCTAGCACTGGAAAAATACTTGAGATACAGGTACAAAGATTCAAATGAATGCTATTTGCAATGAGCTTTCGCTCTAATGGGGGAGTAAAGTCCATGTAAAATGTACATATATAAGACAAATATACATTTATAACATAAGTTGGTTTGTGAGGGAGTACTTAAGTAGTTGAGGGGATTGGTAAAGGTTTAATGCAGAAAATGATATGATGCATCTTAAAGAACTAGAGGGTTTCTGAAACAAAAATGAAGGAAAGAGAGATAGTCAGTGGCAACAAATGAACAGAAGAATGAAATTTCATGACTTAGGAATGGAGAGAAGAGTAGTGAGGCTAAAGGAATATTATTTGATGAGGCTAGATAGATTGGGGATAGATAATGCAGGACTTCAAAGGCTAAACAGAAGTTTATATTTTATCATAAAATCTGGATTTTGTTGAGAAGGTACCAGTAGATAATTAAGAAAATTATTTTGACAGTGACATATAGGATAGATTAGTATATTTGGATATATCAGAGCTTTAAATAAAAGTTAAAGAAAAAAATGACAAGTTCTGTGTTTACTGTTTTATACCTTGCTTGAACTTCATTGTAAGTGGATACATGTAAAAGTAAACATAGCAGAACTATCTTTGATTCCTTTGCTGATATTCAGATTTTTTTTTGTTTTTGTGTCTGGGAAAAATCTGGGGCATATAATAATGGAAAACACTTAATAGTAAATAGTTATCCCAGTTGAAGTCATTGAAGTCATTGTCAAATACAAACTGGGCATGCTGAGCTAAATTAATACTACTCAGAAAAACAAAAACTCCATAATGTCGAATAAGTAACAAAATTTTCCTGGTGCTGAAAAGCAAGACAGGAACCAAATCAATTAAAATTCATTTCTACCTTTAACATAATCCACCTTTTTTCTCTAATTGGTGGTAAAAAGGAATAAGAGTCTTCAAGACTTCCAGATATTAACTTACCACAATGAAAAAAAGGTAAATAGCTTGCACAATGCTGACTCCAACAAGAAAGGGTCAAGAAGATTGCCATTTTATTGTCTATGACACTCTGAAAATATGTATAGAAAATGATGGATGTATTATGTTAGTTAAGATGGGAAAAATATTCGATCAAAGTCCCAGGATGAATGGTTCAAAAGAGTAGCAGGGGAGTATATTTCATTTTACATAATCCTTGTGATACAGGGCACAGGAAATGACTTATGTTGGACTTGAAGGTCATGCCATTTGGGACATGCATAGAATACCACCCATAAGCAATGAGAATTGTCTTGGCCACTCCTTGGAGGGCCACCTCTATGGCAAAAGTATTGGAGAATACCTGGAGCCAGGTGTTAAAAACCACTCCCCAAGCAACCTCCTTCTACAACTCTCTAAGGAAAAGCTCTAAGAGAGCTTCCTTTTCTTTCCTCTATTCTTTCCCTCTCTAAGCTAGAACCACATGTGCCTGGTTTAGGCCACTGGAGACTAAAGGCCTTTGCTCTATCCAGATTCACTCCAGTCTTAGCCCAGTCAACTCTTATGGCTGTTTTCATTTCTTTCTCTTTCCCACAGGCACTCTCACCTAGACTTTTGTTATTCACCCTGTCCTCTACCTAAGAAGTTTTAATCTGTGAACTTTGCAGCTTGTGAAATAAAATCCTAAGCTTTTCCAGCTCCAGGGCTACTCTGTGAGTTTTTCACTTTCAAGAACTCTCATTTTATGGTGGTGATACCAGTTTCTCCCACATCACTTGCATTCAATGACTTCCAAAACTGTCTAGTGATTTTGAGAATGTTTACAAAGGATATTTTGACAGAAGACTTATATAATTAATACTACAATGAGAAACTATTGAATTTAAACATTGTCAGAGAAAATATGAGTGATGTGAGCAACAAATTTAAATGTCCTTGGCTGAGTTGGAAGTCAAATTCTATTTGCTTCAGGATTGTGACAATTATGTTTATATGGATTGTACTATAAACATGTCAAGTGGCTTGTTTGACTAAAGGAATCAAAAGATTCTTCCTAATTCTAGGCTTCTTACATATTTTTTAAATGCTTTATATTCTTACCTGTTATGAACTAACTGTTCACTTGAAAAGACCTTTTCAAAACTTAGATATATTGGATAATATGGAAATGTCTTTACTTATATAATTGATATATTGTTTGCCTTCTCAAGTGGTGTTGGAGAGAACTTGGAACTTACAATTTTTAAAATGAATTTAAAAAATTTTAAATGTAATTAAGAAATATTTAACTAAACACATAAATATAAATTTGTCTATTTTTGTGGGTTTTTAATGATTTATTTTCACATTACTACAATAATCTTGTTGTGAAAGTAGACATAACACCACCATCAGAAGACTAAGTGAAATGAAGTGAGAGGCAAAAAAATGTGAACTTCAGTCTGTGTTCAGATAACTTTGGCTCCATCTCTGAGATGGGCTGAATTCTTTATCAGAAGTCCATCAGAGAAGTTTCTTCAATATTTTTCCCCCAGTTGTTATTGTTAATTATATTCCCCTCCATTCTATTCCTCCACACTACAATTTATTTTATTGTCTTTCTCCTTTCACCCAGTCCATTCTCAGAAGTGTGTTGTATCTGACCACCCTCTCCCACGATTAACCCTCTCTTCTATCACCTATGCCCCCTCCCCTGCCCCCATCCTCCTTTCTCCTATCCTTTTCCCTCTCCTTTATCCTCTAGGGTAGGATTGATTTCTACACCCTACTGAGTGTGTGTTATTATTATTATTTTTAGGGTTTGTTTTTTTTTTGCAAGGCAGATGGGGTTAAGTGGCTTTCCCAAGGCCACCCAGCTAGGTAATTATTAAATGTCGGAGACTGGATTTGAACCCAGGTACTCCTGAATCCAGGGCCAGTGCTTTATCCACTGCACCACCTAGCCTCCCCTCTGAGTGTGTGTTATTTCCTCTCTGAGCCATTTCTGATGAAAATGAAGGCTCACTTATTCCCCTTTACCTTCCCCTCTTCCACTCCATTGCAAAAGCTTTTGTTTGACTCTTTTATGTGGAAATATCTTAGCCCATTCTACCTCTCCTTTCCTTTTCTCCCATTACATTCCTTTTCACCCCAAATCCATAGTTATACTATATTATACCATTATATTCAACTCCCTTTCATACCTTGTCTCTCTCTCTCTCTCTCTCTCTATCTCTCTCTCTCTCTCTCTCTCTCTCTATATATATATATATATATATATATATATATATATAGTCCTTCTAACTGTTCTTAAAAAGAAAAGATTGATATGAATTATTGGTATCTTCTTCCCATGCAGGAATACACATAGTTCAACATCTTTAAATCCTTCATAATAATCCCTTCCCTCTCTATACTTCACATCAGTCCTGTACTTTAAGATCAAACTTTCTGTTCAGCTCTGGTCATTTCAGCAGGGAAGTTTGAAAGTCCACTATTTCATCGAATATACATCTTTTCTCCTTAAAGTAATTGTTCAGTTTTGCTGGGTAGTCAATTCTCTGTTATAAGTCAAGATCTTTTGTCTTCTGGAATATCATATTCCAAGCCTTATGAGTCCTTAATGTAGATGCTGCTAAATCCTGTGTAATCCTGACCTTAGTGCCATGGTAACTGAATTGTTTCTTTCTGGCTGCTTATAGTATTTTTTCTTTGAATTGGGACTTCTGAAATTTGGCTTTTATATTCCTGGGAAGTTTTTTTTGGGGGGGGGGAATCTCTTTCAGGAGGAGATTGGTGGAGTCCCTCAGTTCCTATCTTACCCTTTGGTTCTAGGATACCAGGGAAATTTTCCTGTAGAAATTCTTGAAAAATGAAGGCTAGACTCTTTTCCTGGTCATGACTTTCAGGTAGCCCTGAAAGTATCTCTCCTAGGTTTGTTTTCTAGGTCAGTTGTTTTTTGAATAAGATATTTCACATTTTCTTCTGATTTTTCATTCTTTTGGCTTTGTTTTGTTGTTTATTGATTTCTTGCAAAGTCATCAGCTTTCTTTAGTTCCATTCTACATTTGAAGGAATCATTTTCTTCAGAGAATTTTTTAATCTCCTTTTCCAACTGTCCAATGAGACTTTTTAAAGTATTCTTCTCCTCATTTGCCTTTTGAACTACTTTTCCCATTTGACCTAAATTGGTTTTTTACATGTTATTTTCTTCAGTGTTTCTTTATATCTCCTTCACCAAGTTGCTGACTTGGTTTTCATGATTTTTTGACATCACTCCCATTTCTCTTGGCAAATTTTCTTCTACCTCCCTTATTTGCTTTTCTTTTTTTTAAATTTATTTTTTATTAAGGATATTATTTGAGTTTTACAATTTTTCCCCCAATCTTGCTTCCTTCCCCCCACCATGGAAAGCACTCTGTCAGTCTTTACTTTGTTTCCATGTTGTACCTTGATCCAAATTGGGTGTGATGAGAGAGAAATCATATCCTTAAACAAGAGAAGTCTAAGAGGTAACAAGATCAGACAATAAGATATCTGTTTTTTTCCTAAATTAAAGGGAATGGTCCTTGCACTTTGTTCAAACTCCACAGCTCCTTATCTGGATACAGATGGCACTCTCCTTTGCAGACAGCCCAATATTGTTCCCAATTGTTGCACTGATGGAATGAGCAAGTCCTTCAAGGTTGAACATAACTCCCATGTTGCTGCTAGGGTGTACAGTGTTTTTCTGGTTCTGCTCATCTCACTCAGCATCAGTTCATGCAAATCCTTCCAGGCTTCCCTGAAATCTCATCCCTCCTGGTTTCTAATAGAACAATCGTGTTCCATGACATACATATACCACAGTTTGCTAAGCCATTCCCCAATTGAAGGACATTTACTTGATTTCCAATTCTTTGCCACCACAAACAAGGCTGCTATAAATATTTTTGTACAAGTAATGTTTTTACCCTTTTTCCTCATCTCTTCAGGGTATAGACCCAGTAGTGGTATTGCTGGGTCAAAGGGTATGCACCCTTACTTGCTTTTCAAAGTCTTTTTTGAGCTCTTGCATAGCCTGAGACCATTTCCTAATTTTCCTTGAGGCTTTGGATATAGAAATTTTGACTTAGTCAGTTTCTGAATGTATATTTTGATCCTCCATGGACCAAAGTAAATTTCCATGATCAAATTCTTCTTTTTCTGTTATTTGAACATTTCCTCAGCCTGTGACTGCTTTAATGTACTTCTAAAGCTTTGGGGGAGGTTTGGGACACCCCCAGGGACCTCAATTCCTTCAAAGACTTAAGAAAGGCTTTGACTGGTCTCCTGGCCTGTGTGCTGGTCTGTGGATGACCATAAACTCTCCACTGTGCCCTGGAGCTATGAGGAGAGTCCCTACTCCTCAGTGGTTGTATGGGGGCCCCAGACTGGGCCTTGGATCTGAGTATGGGCAAAGTAATATAGTACTGTCCCAGGGATATTGGAGAGACTTCTGTGGTCTCTCCCCACCCCCTTACCAATTGTGGGCTGAGTGCTCTGGAAGCAATTGCTGAATGACTTTGTAAGTACTTTTGATGTAACTTCCCCAAGGCTGGCACCGGCCTGGTCTCCATGCTCACTCTGGTGGGGCACAGTTCTCCTGGTGATCCTCCAAGTCATCCTAGTCAAGGCGATCCCCTGGTCAAGAGGTCTAGAAGCTGCTCCTTCTGCCATGGACCCAGCTATTTCTGGAAGGCTAGAGTTGGTATGCTGCTGCACAGTGCAGTTTTTCCAAACCTTAGTCCTGGTGGAACAAACCTTTCCTGTGAATCCATCAAGCCATCTTAGGCTGGAAGATTGCTTTACTTTAGTCTTTCTGTAAGTTCTACCCTGTAGATTTTGTTTGAGGTCATAATTTTATGGGTTTTGGAGTTTTTTTTTTGGGGGGGGGAGCTGGAAATTTCTGCCTTCATACCACTATCTTGGCATGTGCTACATATATAATCCACTTTTTGGAGTTTTGCCTAAGGGTTTGGAAAAGGAAAAAGAGGAAATAAGGCTGAAGCTTTACAGAGAATTGTAAATTTCCAATTATATTGTTCTCTAAATTCCTAAAGAATTTCAGTATTGATCTAAGAGGATAAACTACCTAAAGTGCATTAACTCTGACCTTAATGATAACTACATTTGGTTAAGGAAAAAAAAAAGCAAAGTTGAGTGAGGAAGTGAACAGGGAGGAGGAGAAAGCTGTTGATATGGCAATCAGATAATAGATCAGAGGAACTGCAGAGAGAAGGGAGTCAAGAAATTGAGGAAGACACTAACACAAAGGATGACTATGGTGCTCCTATGCTGATGTTCTGTTTTGGCTTAGATATAGAGACCAGTGACTCTTCCCCACCTCTGTTGTAAATTTCTTGATTCAAAAAGTATTGTGTTAAGCATTGTGTCATTCACAACTGATCATCACACAATATTGCTGATAATGTGTACAATGTTCTCCTGGTTCTGCTCCTTTCACTTTGTATCAGTTTATACAAGTCTTTCTAGGTTTTTCTGAAATATTTCTATTCATCATTTCTTATAGTACAATACTATTCTGTTACATTCATATACCACAGCTTGTTCAGTTATTCCCCCACCACAAAAATAACTACCATACATATTTTTTCACAGTAAGGTCCTTTTCCACTTTTTATGCCCTTTTTGGCATATAGACCTAGTTGTGGTATTGCTGGATCCAAAAGGAATGCATAACTTGGTTGCCCTTTAGGAAAAGTTCCAAACTGCTCTCCAGAATGCTTGGTCAATTCATAACTCCATTCCAATTTTTCCACATCCTCTCCAAAATTTATTATTTTTATTTTTTGTCACATAAATCAATCTGTTAGAGACTAGACAGAGTTGTTTTAATTTGAATTTCTTTAATCAGGAGTAATTTACATAATTTATTGATGGTTTTGATTTCTTTATCTGAAAATTGCCAGTTCATGTCCTTTGACCATTTATCAGTTGGGGAATTAATGCATTCTTATTAATTTGACTCTGTTCTCTATAGATTTGAGAAATGAGGACTATGTTACAAATATTTACTGTACTTTCCCAGCTTTCTATTTAACTCCTAACTTGTTTGCATTGGGTTTTGGGATGCAAAAACTTTTAAATTTAATATAATAAAATTGTCATTTTATATTTTGTAATGTTCTCTATCTTTTATTTGGTAATGGACCTGTAACTCACTTAACTTCTTTTGTTTTTCCTTAAATTTATTCATTTATTTTCGTCCATATGTACACGCATATTTCCAAGCTACAAAATTCCCCACCACCACCCCCAAGCAGGGAACATTCAGGTTAGTATTTTACATACATATTTTGTTAAACATGTTTACAAATTAGTAATTTTTGGCATGAGGAATTAAGATTAAGAGAAAGTGATACATAAGAGATAATTTTTTAAAGTGTTAATCAGATTCAGAGGGGTTTTTTTTTCTGTGTGTTTTGTTTTGTTTTGTTTTTCTCCCTCTAGTTGGGAATGATATAGCCCATAAACAGTCAAATACAGTTGTCCTAGCTCTCTGGACTGCTGAGAAGTTGTTCATCTCATAATGTTGTTGATGTTCACGTTGTTCTCTTGCTTCTACTCCCTTCATTAAGCATCAGATCCTGTAAGTCATTCTATGCTTCTCTAGAGACTTACCCTTTATGGTTTCTTATGGAACAATAGTAGTCCATAGTATTCATGTACCATAACTTGCTTAGCTATTCCCCAATTGATGGGCAGCCCCTCAATTTCCAATTCTTTGCCATTACAGAAAGAGATGCTAGGAATATTTTGGAACATGTAGGACTTTTCCTATTTTTTGTAATTTCTTCTGGATATAGATCTAGAATTGGAATTTCTGGGTCCAAGAGTATGAACAGTTTATTGCTCTTTGGTCATAGTTCCAAATTGCTCTCCAGAAAGGTTGGATCCATTCACAACTCCACCAGCAATTGCATCAATGTCCCGATCCTCTCAGTCTCTCCAACATCTTCCCTTTTTCTCATCTTGGCTAATCTAATAGATGTCAGATGATACCTCACTGATGTTTTAATTTTCATTTCTCTAATCAATAGCGATTTGGAGCATTTTTTCATATGATTATATATACCTTTAATGTCATCATTTGATAACCTCACTTAACTTCTATATGCATTTGGATGCTATGTCATTTGTTGCATATATGTTTGGTATTGATAATACTTCATTGTCCATGGGACATTTTAGCAAGATTATATTTCCTTCCTTATCTCTTTTAATTAGGTTTGTTTTTGCTTTTGCTCTGATTGAGATCAGGATTATTACTCCAGCTATTTTTTTACATTTCAGCAAAAGCATAATTGATTCTGTTCCTGGCCCCTAGCTTTCCTCTCTGAGTCTATCTGCTTTAACTGCTTCTTGTAAACAGCATATTGTAGGATTCTGAATTTTGGTCTACTCTGCTATCCACTTCTGTTATATGGGCAATTTAATCCCACTCATTTACAGTTGCTAATTATGTATTTCTCTACAGCCTATTTTCCCTTCTATTTATTCTCTCTCTCTCCTTTCACCATTTCCCTCCTCACCAGTGTTTTGTTTCTGTCTACCTCCTCCCCTGGTATGGCCTCTCTTCTGTAGTTTCTTCCCACTTCCATCTCCATCTTTACTTACTCTCCTCTCTTCCTTCTTTCCTATTGGGTAGGATAAATTTCTATAATTCTATATTTCTGCATTCTATAATTCTACATATTATTCCCTCTTAATGTCAATACTTATGTTTTAAGCAATATTCATTGCCCAGTCTCCCATCATTTCCTCCACTGAAATAGATTTTTTGATATCTTTTCAGGTCTAATAGTTTACCCCATTCTACCTCTTCTTTCATTCTATACATAATGTGCTCCTCTTTTTAATTATTTTTAGGTCATTCCCTCAAACTCACTTTTATAACATTACTCTTTGTCTACATATATTCCTTCTAGCTATACCATCAGTGGAACAAATTTAAAGAATTATAAGAAACATCTTCCCATGTATGGATGAAAATATATCAGCTCCACTGAATTCTTTTCTTTTTTCCCTTTTTATCATTTTTTGGGATCAAACTTTTCATTCAAATATAGTCTTCTTATGAAACTTTAAAATCCTTCTATTTCACTGAATGATCATTTTTCTCTTGATGTATTATGCTTAATTTCACTGAGTAGGTGATGCTTAGTTGTGGTTCTAGCTCCTTTGCATTATGGCATGTACCATGACCTCTGTAGCTGTTGAATCTTAAATATCCTGATAATGACTTCCTGATATTTGAATTCATTCACTGAAAAAAATGCATAATTTCCTTCACCTGATAGCTCTATAATTTGGCTATAAAGTTCCTTGCAGTTTTTATTTTGGGATCTCTTTCCTGATTGATTATTTCACTACTTAATTTGCCCACTGATTCCAGAATATCAGAGCAATTTGATAGTTTCTTGAAGGATTCTATCTAGATCCTCATTTAGACACTGCTGGAGGCTGTAGGGTCTGGCAGTTTATTTGGTGTCGAGCCAGGGTCCTAGTGCTGGGATCTGTGGAGTTCTGGGACTGGTCGGGTATTTCTATGTTTCCCTGGGTCTACACTGAGGTAAGTGGTGCTCTAAATGATAGTGGCTGCCTGTTTGCCTGGGATTATACTGAAGCATTTGGTGGGGTTCATAGCATTGGTTCTTGTTCCCCTGGCTTAGCTAAGACTTGTTCATGGTCTTGTTGGCATTTGTCTGTTCCATCACACAGGGGCTCAGGATTTCCTACTGGATTACTGAGATGGGACTTCATGGGATGCTATCTGTCCTTAATTGCATCTCCCTTTTATCCAAGACAGACCTTTCCTACTGATCTTTCAAATATCCTGGGCTAAAAGTTTGTTTCAACACAATTCTTTGCTGATTCTACTGTTCCAAGATTTATTTGGGGGCACAGTTTTATGATTGTTTGGAGGTGAGTATGAAAGAATTATGGCACTTTATTGCTTATTTTGTTATGTTGGCTCCTGAAAATCCATTAATGCATTTTTGAAAACAAACCATTCTCTACTCTTCGCTCAAAAAGAAAAGAAGTTTACAAACGCATTATGAGTCTAGCAGATGATTTGATGGCTCAAGCTGCCAGGTTTTTGAGTGCTAACAAATCTTTATATTCTCAAAACAAAAATATTTCAACAGTGCCTCAATTCACTCTTGATTTATTACACTGAATAAGAATTGACTTAATCAATTAATTTTATTGATGTGATTGAAGAATTTTAACCTAGTGAATGAGATCTCTAAACCAAGAAAATGAAGAAACCTTAAATCTCTTTTGATTACTTTAGTTAATTTATTATCAGGTTAAAGATAAAGGCAGGGACAGCTAGGTGGCATAGTGGATAGAGCACTGGTCCTGGAGTCAGGAGTACCTGGGTTCAAATCCGGTCTCAGACACTTATCTAGCCATGTGGCCTTGGGCAAGCCACTTAACCCCATTGCCTTGAAAAAACTAAAAAAAAAAAGAGAGAGAGAGAGAAAGGCAGAGGAAATCAATTGCATCTCCCTCTATGCCTGGTTAATACTATGACCAGAAATGGTATGTCTCCTTTTTAAAAATTTACATTTCTTAAGTGAAATTAAATCATTAATTTCTTAAAAAGTTGTTATTTTATTTTTTCTTTAGTTTGATGAATAAAAAAAACTCACACTCCCAAGTGAAGTGCACTGCATATACCTACCATATTTCCCCATGTATAAGGTACATCTTAATTTTAGAACCTGAAATTTGAAAAAAAATGTATACATAAAGTTATTGAACTCAAGTTTTATTCATCACAAAATTCATATAACTCCTCATCACTGTCAAAACTCCCATCCATTAGCTCATCCTTATCTGTGTTTAATGACTAATCACTATCTTAGCAGAGACTCTGACTGCTCTCCTGCCTATGCTCTGGTCTGTGGTTGACCATAAGCACTTCCTGGGCAAGTCTGGTGCATGAATGCCTGCTTAGTTCATCCCATTTCATGAAGCACCAGATATGTCCTCCCTTGAAATCAGTCACTTTTTCATCAACAATTCTTCTTGAGTCATGCTGAACCATCTTTGTGTACACAGGAATTCAATGGCCCTTTGTTTGTCAATCCATCTCTTCAATTCCCTCTTGAAATCAGATCATTATGCTGATTTGCCTCTCATGGCCTTCTTCTGTTGTGGTGTTTTCATTAGGATTTCTTCTTCCTGTAACTGGTCTTGGATCGTTTTCTCATTTGGAGGAGGAACAAACTGATGTTCAGCAGCATGATTTCCATTCACTTTTGCAAAACTGGATCACTTTGAACTTGATTTCAGCACTGTACAAAAATCTTTGCTGAGCCATTTATGGAAAACAGTAAGCACAAAGACATCAAGCATGAAAAAAATGGAAAATGCAAGTAAAATCTACAACAGTGAGCACAAAATCAAGCAAGAAAAAGTGGGAAATGGAAGTAAAAAAAATCTAAAACCACTGTATAAGATGCTCTCAGTTTTAAGACCCCAATTTTTTTTGAAAAAGGGTACATTTTATATATGGGTAAATATAGTAGGTCTTTGTTCTTATTGCTCTCCGGTAGGAAGGTGACCAAATGAAAATGACAATTCTGCACTTGAGTCATTTCAGATAAGATAATCACATCATTGAATAATCATAAAGTGGGGAAGAACTAGAAATCCTATATCACCTTAAAACTTAGCATCTATAGCAAAGCAAAAATAGCAGTGATAAATCAGGAACTCAACTGAGCTCCTCCTCCCCAAAACCTTTAGAAGACCTTTAAGTAATAATGCCCTAAAACAAAGGATGGGGTAAAATAATTTCTCAATGAAAGACAACTTAGAAAATCAGCAGAAAAGGCCAATTGCACTGGGTTGAGAGCAGAGCAAAGTCCCGTGCTTTGCCAGCAAACACTGAACCTTAGTAAACTGCTCCAAAGAGGAGATCTTGGGAGTGACTGAATCACCAGTAGCAGTGACTACTTCCACCAACAGATACTTAGAGGATCAAAAGGAGATTACAACAGTCTCTGTGATGGAATTTAGGACAGGGATTTTTTTCTTGCCCTTACTTAGATCCAGGACCCAGTGTTAGAGGTAGTCACTGGGTGAGGAGAAACACAAGAGCATGTGGTTTCAATAGAGTGGGGACCCTTGTAAAAATTCCAGGGTAGAAAAGAGTGTTTGTGGTTGATCACAGGTTAGGAAACTAATAAATGTACCTCTCCTTAGATCATAGTAACTTGGAACAACTGAAAATTTATAGTTCTATAGAAATATCTCAGGAAATAGCACACTAAATCACTGAAGATTGGGATGATGTACCTTCCATCCTGAAAATAGAGTCCCACTTTTGTAAAGAGTTAAAAGTTAAGAAATAGGCTGGAAAAATGAACAAAGAACAGAAAAAATTCTGACCATAGAAAGTTATTATGATGATAAGGAAGATTAAAACACATAGCCAGAAGAAGACAACAAAGTCAAAACTCCAACATTCAAAGCCTCCAAAAAAAAATATGATTTTGTCTCAGGCAATGGAAGACTTTAAAAAGGACTTTGAAAATCAGGTAAGAAAGAGGAAAAATTGTGAAGAAAGATAAGAGTGATACAAGAAAATTGTGAACAAACAATCAACAATTTGGTAAAGGAGGCAAAAAGTACTGAAAAAAATAGCACCTTCAAAAATAGGCCAAATGATAAAAGTGGAACAGAAATTCACTGAAGAAAAATTCCTTAAAAATTAGAATTGGTCAAATGGAAAAGGAGGTTCAAAAGCTGCTGATGAAAATAATTCCTTAAAAATTAGAATTGAACAAGTTGAAGCTAATGATTTTATGAGAAATCAAGAAACTGAAAGAAATGAATGAAAAAGAATGAAAAATATATAGAACACAATGTACAATATCTCGCTGGAAAACCAACTAACCTGGAAAATAGATACAGGACAGATAACTAAAAAGTTTCTGGAAAACCTGAAAATTACAATTTTTTAAAAAGATCCTAGACATCATCTTTCAAGAAATTATCAAGAAAAATTGACCTTATATTCTGGAACCAGAGGGTAATATGGTTATGGGAAGAATCCACCAATCACCTTGTGAGGCTCCAAAATGAAAAATTTCCAGGAATACCATCACCAAATTTCAAAGTTCCCAGGTCTGGGACAAAATATTGCAAACAGTCAGAAAAAAAACAATACAAATATGATATAATCACAGTCACAATAACATAAAATTTTTCAGTGTATATATAACAGTATCAGTGGACTTGGAATATGATTTTTCCACAGGGCAAAGGACTCAGATTACAACCAATAATCGTTACACAGAAAAAGTGAATATAATTTTTCAGGGAAAAAATGGATTTTTTTCAAGCATTATGAATGAAAAAACCAGAACTGAATAGAAAATTTTATTTTCAAATACAAGACTCAAGAGAAGCATACAAAGGTAAACAAGAAAGAGAAATCATAACTTAATAAGTTTAAACTATTTACATTCATTCATGGGAAGATAATATTTATAACTTAAAAGAACTTTTTCATTACTAGAATTAGGACTATACAAAACTATATAGAGATTATATATTGAGAGCTATTATAAGGAGTGATAGCTAAAATAT
The DNA here is from genome assembly GCF_037893015.1 of Macrotis lagotis. Lineage (NCBI taxonomy): Eukaryota > Metazoa > Chordata > Mammalia > Peramelemorphia > Peramelidae > Macrotis > Macrotis lagotis. Next base: position 179,370,488 of record NC_133660.1, on the reverse strand, counting down.
AAAATCAAGAGTGACAAAGAGGAACACAATGGAAGAAAAAGAAAAGGAGAACTAGAATAGAGTAAATTATTTCACAAAAAGAAGCAAGACAGTGGAGGGGATTCTGGGGGAGATGGTGGGAAATGCTTGATCCTAACTCTCACTGGAATTGGCTCAAAGACAGAACAACATACACACACTCAATTGGATGTAAAAATCTATCTCATCCTATGAGAAAGTAGGAGTAGAAGGGGATAACAGTGGATGCTCATAAAAGGGAGGGGAAACTGGTAGTGAGAAGCAAAACAAAATTTTCGAGGGGTGGGCTAAAGAGAGAAAGAATGAAATAAACAGGATGCAAAGAAACAGCAATCATAACTGTGAAAAAAATGAAGAAAGTTTCTCTGATAAAGGCCTCCTTTCTCAAATATATATTTTTCAAAAAATTATCAGACCTATTTTTCAATTGATGAATAACCAAAAGATATGAGCAATCTGTTTTCAGAAAAAAATAAAGCTATCTTTTGTCATATGAAAAAAATGTCCTAAATCACCATTGATTGGAGAAACATAAATTAAAACAATTCTGAGCTTCTATCTAATATCTAATAGTTTGACTAATAGGACAAAAAAAAGGAATGACAAATGTTGGAGTGGATGTGGGAAAATTGAGACATTAAATCACTGTTGGTGAAGTTGTGAACTCATTCTACCACTAAGTAAAGAAATTTGGAACTTTGCTTAAAGTGCTATAAAACCATTTATACCCCCTGATCCAACAATACCACTATTAGATCTGAATCACAAAAAAGATAAAAATCAAAAAGGAAAATTACCTTTTTGTACAAAAATATTTATAGCAACTCCTTTCTGGTGACAAAGAATTGGATTTTGAGGGAATATTCTTCAGTTGGGGGATGGCTGAATAAGTTCTGATATATGATTGTGATCGAATACTATGGAGCTATAATAAATAATGATCAGATTGCTGTCAGCAAAACATGAAAGACTTAAATGAATTTATGCAAAGGGAAATGAGTAGAATTAGGAGAACTTTGGATAGAGTAACAGCAAAATTGCTTTAAGATCAACTGTGAATGATTTAGTTAATCTCAACAATTCAATGATCTGAGACAACTATGAAGAACTATTGAAAATGCTATCCATTTCCAGAGAAAGAACTGATGCTATCAGAATATAGATCAAAGTATATACTTTCTTACTTTACTTTTTTTAAATCTATGTTTTCTTTTGTAACATGATTAACATGGAAATATATTTGCATGACTATACATGATTACATGTATAACCTATATCAAAATTGCTTACTTTCTCAATTAGTGGGAAGATGTGAAAGGGAGAGAGAGAATTTGGAAATAAATTTTTTAATTGTTTTTACATACAATAAAATACTGAATTAAAGAAGCTTAATATCTTAATCCTAGTATATCTTCAAGCCAAGAGAAGAATCTTAGCATTTCAGAGCTAGGAAGGACTTTCTAATTCCTTCATTTTACATTGGAGGAAATGAAGTCAACAAGGTTAGTGATATGTTAAAGATCAGAGAGCTATTAGGGTGAGATTTTTGAATGAAAACCTAAGTCTTCTGATTCCTAAGTTATATTCTTTCCTTTAAGAAGCTATATGTAGTGAAAAGAACACCAGACCTGGAGTCTAGGAAGATATAAGTTCAAATCCTGCATTAGGTACTTATTAGTTGATTGCCCCTGAGTAAATCAAATAACTTTTTTATCAGCCTCAGTTCTCTGATATATAAGTTGCAAATAATAATAACAATTATTTCATAAGATTGTTGTGAGGACCAAATAAAAAAGCATGTAAAGTTTTTACTAAAGTACTACATAAATATTTTCATTGTTATTTCCATTATCATACCATGTATTTGCTTTAATTTTTCTTATTACACATTGCTGGACCCAATCCACAAATGTTTTGATCTGTTTTAAAAACTGGATTTTGAAAATAATGCAGCATCAGTATCTTTAAAGTGATTTGGATTTTTTAATCTCTCTAACCTAACTATTTTCTCATTAATATATTAATCTTATTTTATTCCATATTTTATATGCAAATTACATATAAATGAATTATTACAAGCAAAAAGCAATTATTTCACAACTAGAATTACATGAGAGACAAAGAAGTCCTTGAATCATAAAACTTAGGCTCAATTTCCTCTACACAGAACCAAAATATATGTTTGCATTGGGATTAATAATTATTATATATGAAAAGGTTTTACAAAAGTGTAAAACTTTTCATAATTACTAATTACTGCTACTACTACTACTACTACCACCACCCATTTACACTAAAGTGGTGAAAGAGGTTGGGCAACTTTGTGTTCACAGATGATTGTACAACCTGAGATTGAGACATAACAACATATGATTAGATTTTTGGCTGCTTGTGCTAATTATGATCTAATCATTAACACCAAGAAAATAGGGGTTCTTTACCAGCCAACACTAAACTGTCCATAAATCGAACCATTGGTTATAACAAATGGAAAAAATTTGAATGATATGGAAAACTTTGCTTATCTTACGTTCCAGGGATGTTCATTGTACTGAGTGCTACATGCTTACTTGTACAGTCTATCATTTCCATACCAGGAAATCGAATTGCTTCCAAATGAATTGTCTTAGGAAGATCCTGGAGATTCCCAGGCAAGCTAAGGTCCCTGGCATTGAGGTCTTTCATGAGCTGAATTGTCATCTCCATTCCAGAGAATACCATTCTGATGGGCTAGTCATACTGTTCAAATGTCAAAATTACTTTTGTTTAAAAGACTATTTTATGGAGAACTCACACAAGGAATTAACATGGAGGTCAGAAGGGGGCACAAGATAATTGTATCTCTGAAGAACTTTGGATCATCCAGCACTGTAGCCTGATTCAAAGAAGGCCTTGTTCTCTATGAGCAATGCAGAATTGCAGCAACTCAAAAGAAACTTGAGTTTTACAAATTTAGAGACATCTCCATTCCAAAAATTCAAATGGAATATTTGTTCTTGACCTGTGATAGAGCCATTTGATCTCATATTGGTCTGATCAGTCATAGCCAGGGTTGAATCAGTGGAGCATGATCCCAAAAGAGTGATAACATCTTGTTCCTCTTTGAGAATGAAGGGCAACAATGATACCATAGACTTCTCAAATTTAGCCAGTAATTAAATTAATCATGTTACAAAAAGGGAAAATGATCAGTTTTTTGAGAGGTTGTGAGAAGATTGGGACATTAATGCATTGCTGCTTGAGTTGTGAACTGCTCCAACCTTTCTGGAGAGCAATATGGAACTATGGCCAAAGAACAATAAAACTGTTCATTCTTTGATCCGGAAATTCCAATTCTACGTCTATATCCAGAAGAAATCATAAGAAATGGGAAAAGTCCCACATATTCCAAAATATTCATAGCAGTTCTTTTTGTAGTTACAAAGAACTGGAAATTGAAGGGATGCTCATCAAATGGGGAATGATTGAACAAGTTATGGTATATGAATGTTATGGAATACTATTATTCCATAAGAAACCATAAATGGTCAGACTCTAAAGAAGCATGGAATGAATTACAGGATCTGATGCTTAGTGAAGGGAGCAGAACCAAGAGAACAATGTACACATTAACAACAGCATTGTGAGTTGATTGACTTTGACGGAGGCAGCTCCTCTTGGCAGTTCAGAGAGCTAGGAAAACCCTGGAAGATGGCTATGGACAATGCTATCTCTATCCAGTGGAAGAAAAAAAAAGAAAACAAAATAAACAAACAAAAAAAAAACCTTCATAATCTGATGAACACTACATTCACTTAAAAAAAATCTGATGTATTTCTTTCCTGTAATCCTGTTTCCTTATACCGAAAATGACTAAATTGTAAACATGTTAAACATTAATGTATATGTACAATAATTACCTGTTTACCACTGGGGGGGTGGGAAGGGAAGGCAGGAGGAAAAGATATAACTTAAAATATGCATGTGCATATGGACGAATGTTGAGAAAACTTTCATATCATGTATTTGGAAAATTAAAATATCATTTAAAAATTGTTAATTACTAAATGTCCTGAGAAGGCTCTTTCTGGACTTTATTAGCCTAAGGAGAAAAATAACCACAAAAAGCTATCTACTCTAGTCAGCTACAGTTGGCAGGGCAACAAGGAAATGATTCTGACTGAAAGTAGACAACTATCTTAAACTGTTGAGAAAATGAAAAAGTGATTACTCAGTTATGAGAAATTACCCTACATATTGTCTGTCATTTACTTAATTTCCAAAAGTATTGATTGAACATCTACAGGGAATCTAGCACTATGCTAGTCTATTAGCTGAAGAGGGGGCAGTTGAGCTTCATCCTGTTACTCCTGCCATTTCTAGGGAGCTAGAAAAGTGAATAGGACAAATATTTAAGGGTGAGCTAGGGTAGTGACTGCAGAATTGGATACTTGGCTAGACCAAAATTATCTCACTGAAGAGTAATTTTTTTGTGAAAAGTCATTCAAACAATGAACATTTATTAAGTACTTTCCATATACTAGGAATATACTAGGAATTGTCCTAAGTACCAGAGAGAGAGACAGAATATGGCAAAAATTAGTGTCTGCCCTCAAGGAGTTCACATTTTAATGGATAGATAATATGTAAATATCTAGGTACAAAAATACAGGATGCCGATTAAAAAATTTTAAAAAGGAATCTGCAACTAAAAGTTAAAAAATTCCAACCAATTAAGCAAGTTACATAATGTTTAGTTATTTAAAGAAACCTCAAGGTGAAGGGTTAATAGCCCACTGGAATTAAGATATTCTTCTTAACAGGATTTACTGGTAGGCAAGCTACAGGTTAGCTTTAATATATGTATTTTTAAATACTATAATAACTTCATAAAAAGTACCTTTTCAGAAGAGATAGTTTTCTCTATGAATAAGACTTCTACAGTTGCAAATCCTTATAGAACATACCATTGAGTCACCTTCAAATTCTAATGGCCAGACCCATAAAGGGAATCTAAGGGCCAAGTCCAAAATGGAATCAATCCATTGCATTAAATTGTTTGTAAAAGGTCATTAAGGAGTCTTTTTAGGCCCTATATCAAGACCAGAAACCTTTAAGGTCTTTTCATTCAAGGACACCTTCATTCTCAAAGAGGAGCAAGATGACATCACTCTTTTGGGATCAAGCGCCACTGAAATCAAGCCTGGCAATGGCTAATCAGACCAATATGAGCTCAAGCATCTCTATCACAGATCAAGAACAAATATCCATATGAATTTTTGGAGTGGAGATGTCTTTAAATTTGTAGATGTCAAGTTCCTTTTGAGCTGCTGAAATTCTCCATTGCTCATAGATTGGTAGACTTTAATGAAAATCTTGATTTCTGTCCAAAGGCAAATAGTAGAGAAAAGTTATAGTGTAGGTGACCCAGTAGCTGGGGATTGCTGAAATCTTACCTGCTCAGTATCTGGCTAAGTTTTGGGTATCCAGCATAAAGAAAATGAATTTTGTTTCCAGGTTCATTATGAAATTCTGCTTAAAGGGTTTGCTGCTGCTCAGGGCAACTATGAAGTTTTAGAAATTATTTTATTTTATGACTAAAATAAACTACATTCAAACAAGTGAAGTAAAAGATTTTCACTTGTTTGGGCCAGGCAGTGAATTTTAATTGTCCTGTGATTCTATTTTCTGGCTCATTTACTTTGTCATCCCATTTCCACTTTTATCTCCTCATAACATTCCTGAGTAAGAGAGAACACCACTCTGTCCTTGTCATTAAATAAGCTCAGATAGCATTTAGAATTGTCTTTCTGGAAAACAGTAAAATAAGCCTGTAAAAAAAATTCTGCTTGTTAGAGGAGAAAAAGATACATAATACTCATTTCTGAAATTATCTAATAAAGGTTGAGAAATTCTTCTTTCATGGTGAATCCTAATGGGAAAGTTAAATCTGATTGACTTCACAAGCTGCTTGAAGGCAGGAACCATAGCATCTCTGTACATCTTATACATAATAATATTAGTCAAGAATGAATTGATTATGACCTTTGAATGTACTGGTATGCTACTAATTAATAATAGTATTTTGGGGTCATTATTTCAGGAAATTTAAATTAAAATAAATAATTAAATCATGAGCTAGTCCAAGAATGTATTTAGAATCAAATACTCAAGTGAAAGGTATTGGTGATTAAATAACTGAATTTAGTCACATTTTGGATCTCAAAAAACTATGCTATTGACTTGTAATCATGTTTACACGACCTTTCCAATGAACTTAATTCTTAATGACCAATATACCATGCAATCAATTTAGAGATTTTCTACCTTCATGTCATTTTAGACTTGAAGTTAACCATCACCATCTTACTTCTTGAAGCTAGAAGCAAAAAATGTTAGAATTTTTAATATAAATATCCTTATGTTTTATTGTTGTTGAGTTGTTTTTCATTCATGTCTCTTTGTGATCCCATGTGGGGTTTCCTTGGCAAAGAAACTGAAGTGGTTTACCATTTCCTTCTCTAACTCATTTTACAGATGAATAAGCTGAGATAAACAGGACTATGTGACTGCCAAGGGACACACAGCTACTAAATATCTGAGACTAGATTTGAATTCATGAAGATGAGTCTTCCTAACTATAGACTATAGAACAAATTCAAGAAGTCATTTAATTCAATATCCATCTTACTAAGGTTTAATTTTGATGTATTGCCATTTAGTTTTATGTGAAGATCTCTCTTGAAGGGGAATTGATTACCTTCAAGAGAGTCAGGCATTTAAGTTTTTAAAAATGTATTTATAGAGGTAGCCATCACATCCATACTAAATTTTTCCTTATCCATGCTAAATAAATGTTTCTTTTAACCAGCTTCATCATTCTAGTAGCTCTGCCTTGGCTATAATTTAAATTTTGAAGTAACTTTTAAAAATATAACATATATGACTAAATACAACATGTCAGATCTGGATTGTATAAGATAGAGGACAAAAAAAATCATTTCCTAAATTCTGCTCAGTAGGTCAATCAATGGAACCTAATATTACATTAGATTTTTTTTATTACCAAGTCACATCATTGTTTCATATTGACTTTGTAAACTTTGTCCATGTAAGCATGTTTTGCCATGCCCACCTCATCTTTTATTTATGTTATAGATTTTTAAACTTTTGCAAAAATTTGTTTAACAGTATTAAAGTTTAACTGAAAATATGATCTGGCATTATTGCTTTTTAAAAAATTTTAAAATGTATCTTGGCTATTCAATTAAAAATGTATTGTGGTGAAAAGTAGATTGGATTATATAAATTGCATTTATATAACACTTTTTTGCTTTATGTGCATGATTTCATTTGAATGGAGTGGGGAGGGTGATATATCCAGAGTTGTGTTTAAGGAATATCATTTTGGTAGGTGAGTAGAAGATGCATAGAAAAGGAAAAGGCAGAAATAAGGGAAACTAGTGAAAAGGTTATTACTAAACTCTTAAAAGTAGTAAGGAAGTTTTGAACTAGGTTAACAGTAATGTGAGGAGAGAGGAGAGGAGAGTATAGTAGAAAAGATGTTGGGATATCAAATTAACCAGACTTGGTCACTGATTTATGAAGGGTTGTGGGGAAGAGGAAGAGAAATGGAAAACTTAAGCCAGTAACTTTGTTGATTTTAAAGGATGATGCTGGTCTCAATAGAAATAGCAATGTTTTCAGGAGAGATGTGGATTTGGGGGAGACTATAATTAGTTACATTTTGAAAATAGTAGGTTTGAGATCCCTATGGGACATAGAGATGTTTGGTGCAGAGAAGGGTGATAGTTGTTCTATAGGAGAGGCCATAGAGTGAGAACATATTATTTCAGAAAAACAAGATCTGAGTTCCCAGTTTTCTATATTAATATAATTTTATTAATATTATTTTAAGAGAAAATATTCCTGGATTAGTTTGAGAGAAAGAATGATCAATTAACATTTTTTGTTAATGGGTTAAATCCACCTATAAAATAGAGGGGTTATAAATTGATTAGATAATAATACCCAATAACTCATTGTGCTTAAAACATATTCATTATATAAAAAAGACACATAGGTTTAAATTGGAAGCTAGAAATTTTTTATGGATAAGTGACCAAAGAATAAGAACAAATATATCTTAAAAGGCAAAAAAGAAAATTATTTAAAAAATCTTTCTGAACAATCACTCCAAATCACTAATGATAAAAATGCAATTAAAAAAATTCTGAAATTTCAATCCCCACTAAGACAAAAATGACAGATATAAGAATAATAAATATTGAAGAGGTTGTGAGAAAACAAGACCACTAAAATAACACATATAGGTTTATGGTGAGTTAATTCTGCTTGATTTCTTTATCCCTCAGCACTGAGACAATGCAATTCAAAGTCATATAAAGCAGTTCCTTATTAATCTTGACATTGAAAAAAAAACTTCATTTGTATTTGTGCCTTTCATGTATATATTCAGGTCAATTGTGTAGGGTCATTAAAACATCTTGGGATTACTAAAAGAAAGGGGAAAAGGACAGAGTGAGTCTCCCCTCAAGAGGGATTTTAAAAATCTTTGTTGCATCTTCTTTGATATTATTCTGATTAAGTAAGCCCATTGGGACTGTGCAAGAGAGTCTTTCAAGAATATGATTTGAGGAGGGAGGGAGGTGATGGTAAATTGGTTAGCAGTAATGTGTATTCAAGAAAAGAAAAGTGTATAAAATGAGGATAGAGTTCTATTAAGTCAAAGAACTATGAGAATTATTATGAATCAGAGTAATTTGAAAAGTCAACATTTGAATTAGGGCAAGTCTGTTTCTATAGGGGAAAACAAGTTAATTTTGCAGTAGAGTTCAAAGCAAAAAAGAGTCATGCTATAAATAATGGGGAATTGAGAGAATGTATTGCATCATCTATGCAACACATATATATGATAAAAATATCAATTTTATTCATTATGGCTTTGGGAAAGTATGGCTTTCATGTGAATATAATTATTCCTTTTATGCAAATGCAGAATATGGAGTCAGAAAATATGTTCTGATATTATCCTTTATATATACACATACACACACATATGTATTCCCCTCTATATCTGTTTCAAACCTTTTTTCACAAAAATAAATACATAATAATGACTTTCAATTTAGTTTAAAAATTTCACATGAAAATAAAAAATGAAAAGATTCTTCTGGATGAAATAAAAGTTTCTTTTACTTAGTTAAAACAAAAAATATCATTTATAGTGATGCATGTAAGATTACATTCACTCTATTAGACAAACTTTTCAATAACTTGAATAACTTGAAGTCATCTCCTTATATTGTTAGTTGTGAAAGTGATGCATAATCTTAACCATAATTGCTGTTTTTACAGTCTTTAAAATACTGAGTATATATCTATATCTATCTATATCTATATCATCTATATGTATATGTATATGTATATGTATATGTATATGTATATGTATATGTATATGTTTATCTTTATCTTTATCTTTATCTATATCTATATCAGCTATCTCTCTCTCCCTCTCTCTCTCTCTCTCTATATATATATATATATATATATATATATATATATATATATATATATATATATATGTATATATATATATATATATACCTGAAGTTATAAAATAAGACAAGAACACAATTCCTGCCCTCAAGGTGCTCATATTCATGGGAGTGTCAACAAGCAAATAACCAAGTATAATTAATTCTGCTAAAAGATGTAAGTATTCCTAAAAGTTACTGTGCTATTAAAAAATGCAAAATTAATACTGTAGAACTTATAAGGAAAATAGTCATAGAAACAGCACTCAATATCATTAGGGACACTTGAAAACAAGAGATAGAAACCTAATAACACTAATAATTGTTTCCTGAATGTTAAATACTACACTTATACTATTGCTATAATAAATAGTGCAGTGTCCTGTCTGAACCTCCAGATCACCACAGAGCCTTGGCTGACAAAATCCAGTCTCTGTAAGCAAAAGGATGGAGTCTGAGCAGAGATTGTGGAGTTGGAGTTTAGCCATTTATAAGATGGAAGACTATTGGAGGAGGATCAAACTTCTTCAACTCACAACTTCTTCTGTACCAGAAGAATGTAATAAGCATTATTAATCATAGAATTCTCTATTTTTAGGGAAGACATGAGGGGAAAGGGATGTACATTTTCTTCTAGTTTTTCATTCTTTTGGTTTTGTTCTATTGTTTCTTGATTTCTCACAAAGTCATCATCTTCCCTTAGTTCCATTCTACATTTGGAGGAATTATTTTATTCAGAGGGTTTTTTAATCTCCTTTTCTATCTGGCCAGTTCTGCTTTTTAAGGCATTCTTCTCCTCCCTGACCTTTTGGACTACTTTTTCCATTTAACCTGAACTGATTTTAAAGATGATATATTCTTCAGTATTTTTTTATTCTCCCTCACCAAGCTACTGACTTGGTTTTCATGATTTTCCTGTACCACTCTCATTTCTCATCCCAATTTTTCTTCTACCTCCCTTACTTGATTTTCAAAATAAGTTTTGAAGTCTTCCATAGGCTGAGACCAATTCTTATTTTTCCTTGGAGGCTTTGGATATAAAAGTTCTGACTTTGTCATCTTCTGAGTATGTGTTTTGATCCTCCATCAGATTAAAGTCATCATTTATGCTCAGATTCTTTTTTTTTCTATTATGGCTCTTGGTCCCAGGTAGGTCTCATTGTGTCTTTTTCTTACTCATACCTTTTTTGTCCTTGTCTACTGCTTCTACCTAACTTCAGTTTCTTATGCTCCTGGTAGTACTTAGCATGATACCAACTGTATCATAATAATATGGCAGAAATATTCATTAATTAACAAAGATTGTTTCCAGCTCACTAGAACACCCAGCTTAATGGACTGTAACAACAACTTGTGAAAATATAAACCTTCTTGGTCTGATAGTGTTAAAGTCTCTTTTCAAGCATCTAATTTATTCCTTCAGAGTCCTTTGTACACCATAGAAACTATTTGAATATCTCATTTTGCAATCTGTACTTGAAGAATAAATGAAATTATTGTGCACCAGATAGTATTAGAAAATGCTTTTCTGATGCTTGTCACTTCTATTATGGGTTGCTGTGTTATGCTTATTATTGACGATAAAAATTTGCTTAAGCCTTTTCCTAATGTTCCATGGAACTATAGAGACCAGAATATAAATTCAATTCATTTCCTTACCTCATTTCTCATCTTAGCCTTAAATTGGAAGATCTATCCATATGCATTTTGTTAATGATGCCAGATGTCAGTTAGCTTTAAGTTCCAAAAAGTAAAAAGAAGAAATGGATGGACGGTCAATATATCCAAGTTAATTTTATCACAAAGGCAAAACATTAAGCATTGTGAGGTGTGAAGAGTAGGAACTACTTAATTGTGTTGTACAAAAGGAATTGCCAGTTCAGAATGATTTTACTATTTAAACTTACTCAACTGACAAATCATTCCCAAGTTAATAACCTGGAGTCTACAATGAAAGTTTTAAAGGTCAATTGGTTTGTAGCATCAAATAATTGATGTTGGTTTGAAGTTGGACTAGACTTTAAAGACCATGTAGTTCAACTACCACATTTTATAGTTGCAGAAACAGAATCTCAAAAATATCAAGTGACTGACCCAAGATTATATAGGTAGTAAATAACACAGATGATCTTATTATTCCAATTCTGGCCATTGCAAATACATACACATATATGTATGTATGTATGTGTATATTTATCCCTATTTATACATCTTACCACAAATACATTTATTTGCATATTATATATGCATATAAATATATATCCTGCCATACATACATACATATATATAGGTATACAAATAGGTATAAAAATACATTTATGTATATGCATGAATATATTTTGGTGTGTGCTGACTCTAATATACACAATGGAGATATATATGCATATATGTGTGTATTTACACAATGGATATTAAATACACATGCACACATACATGGTGGCAGTGACACAGTGTAAAGATGGAGAGACTTAGAGACTGAAGGACTTGGGTTCAAAGCTTATATTTAGTAGCTATATGACCCTAGCAAGCCTGAAAAGCTTCAGCATCTAACATCTGTAAAATGGGGATAAAAAATATTAACTACCAAACAAGGTTGTTGATAAAATATACAAAATACACTGGAAATCTAGCAGCATCATATAAATGTTGGACATCATAATTCAGAGACTACACTGGATACTGATGGAGCTACCATATCTGAATGAACCACAGATAGGACCCACTTTCTCTTATGGGTGTAAGAAATCAGGATCCCATCTAAATAGACTTTCAGAAGCTGTAGCCGTTCTGCAGGGTGAGTTTATCTTTTCTCTGGAACCTAAAATGAGTCACTGATCAAATGTGTTGGATTTAAGAGAATCACTTAGAGAAAAGATCTGTGAACATGTCTCCAGTCTCAAGAAAGGAGAATATTTCTTCATAGCCACTTTGAAATGATTTCTGGGTATTGAAAATTGATTGAGGTGAGATTTTAACTTTTAAAGTGATTTCTTGCTCTCTCTGCTGCAGTTTTAAAATCACCACCTATTTTAAACTGTTCAACTGAGGTCTTAGGGCCAATGAGACTAAAAATGTGCATCAAGATGTCTGTAAGGACTGCCTGGGGATTTACAGATCATCCCTAGGTTGTATTGTGATTCATTGGTCTTTGTTAAATTACAGAGGATGCTTCTTTCAGAGGTAATTGTTTCAATTATCTTCTGCCTCATTCTCAAGAATCTATTTTTTTAAATTGGATTTACTCTAGGGAACAGTTGTGGAATTTTAAACTCTCTCTTAGAACATTCATTTTCCCCCTTTGACCTTTGGAAATTTTTGCACATGATGAATAACATTTCACTCCCAAAGAACCAAATACTTTTAAAAAGTACTTTCATATACATTACCTCCATCTAATTATTTTCTCAAAAATCAAATGTCTTTATAAACATTTGACTACTCCCTGCTCCCTTTGCATGTTATTGGAACAAATATTGACAAATCCATTGACAGAGATGAAGACATGAAAAAGCTAAAATATTGGTACTCGGATCTTGTGATTTTAATGAATTCAGTGCTGATGTTGCCAACATTAGAATCCCAGGAAGCATCAAACCTGTTCCAGCCCAGAGAATGAGTATTGCCAAATGGCAATCTTTTGAATTCCTGAGCCAGAGTTGTACTGCTAACTGAAGTTGCCAGGTTTAACTGACAGTTGAAGCCTGCTATATGACCAATCAAAATAGTAGTCTTAAATCCACAGAACATTAGAACACTGGAAAGATGCAAATATGTATTGCAAGCATAATCAATAGGAAGTAATGGGAGTATTTTGTTCTCTGTGCATTTCTTTGTTTTGTTTCTGCAAAGCAAAGGGGTTAAGCAACTTGCCTAAGGACACACAAATGGTAATTATTAAGTGTTGGAGGCTGGATTTGAACTCAGGTACTCCTGACTCCAGGGTTGTTGCCCTATCCACTGCACCACCTAGCTTCCCCTCTGTGTATTTCTTTATTTTGTCCTTTGTATCTTACAATAACCAAAGGGGATTAGTAGACCTGTATGATGGATTTGAAATGAGGAGGCCAAGATTCAAATTTTCCTTTGTTCCTTTTTAACCTATGGCAATTGGTAAATTCACTTAACATTTTGCAGCCGCAATTCTTCATCTATAAAAGTGAGAGGTTGGAATAAATGGCAAATATGTTCCCTTTCAGCTCCAAACCTAAAATAAAAAGTGATCTCTATTTAGAGGTAGCTGCATGGTGTCATTAGTAGAGTACTAGATTTCAGAATAAAGGAAATCTTAGTTTGAAAGTGACTGCAGGCATTTCTAACTGTGTGATCCTAAGTAAATTATTTAACTTCCTGGTTTCCTAATCCATCATATGTGTGCATGTATGTGAGGGCCAGGGGGATAGAGACTCATTAGCCACTCGTTTCCAGTTCTAAAATTATGATCCCATGATCTCATAGTTTTTCAAGTTTCTTCTCTCCCTCCCTTTATATTTGCAAACTCCTTGAGAGCAGTAAAAGCCTGTGTAATATCTATTATTTTTATTCCCTAGTCTAATATGCTTCCTTGCACAAAACAGGTACATAATATCTATTTTTAAAATTGAATTTTAAAAATTGAATTAATATATGTTTTTGGAAGAAGATCACTTTGGCAGCTTTCGTTTAAGGAATCTAAAGGTAAGGCATTCATTTCCAGTCAGAAAATAAACTTGGCATATGTCCTTCCCTAGTTAAAGAAAGTAAAGTCATGTTTGAAACAATAATTGTGAACTTTTTATGAAATATTAATAACACGATATTTTTATTCCAAAATGATAGAAGATATACTCTAAATGAAGGATAGTTAACCTGGGGACCGACCATAAACCTTTCAAGATGTTGATGGGTAAGTGTTAGAAGGTCTGTGAAAATAAATGGAAAAATTACATCTTTTCTTTAACCTCTAGTTGAAATGTAGCATTTCTTTTTTCAATTATATGTTAAAAAACATTATTCTGAGATATTATTCACTAGGCTGTCAAAGGGTTGATGATTCATAAAAACTTAAGAACCCCTGTTCTACATAAAGGGTATAAATGAAGTTTAGAGATATATAAAAAAAAAAAGATTCAAGAATGTAGACCGTTAGGAGACAGCTAAAGTTCTAAAATTCCAGGGTTGGCAGGGGAGAGACTCTAAGTCTGGTAGGGGAACGATAATGTAGGTATTTGAAGATTCCCCTCATTGCTAATGATGCTATGAGAGTGGTTAGGGAGTAAAGTGATTGATTTCAGTGCCATGAGGGATGTTTAATAAGCATTATGAAGTAGGTAGATTAGTGTTGTATAGGAGAGGGGGTGGAGGGCTGGAACATGAACTTAGTCCAGATGGGAAGGATGCTAGACAGTGATAGGAGAATCAGTGGCTTTGTGGTGTTTTAATGAGAAGGCAATGTGTCAGTGTGGGAAAAGTGGAAATATCTTTTCACTTATCTTGGATTTGTGAGAGTTTGCTTGGTATTTATCACAGTTGGGCTTTAAAACTTGTAGGCAAAAACAATAATTGTCTAGCTGTGTGACCTTGGGAAAGTCATTCAACCCCATTGCCTTAAATAAATAAAATTTAAAAAATAAAGCTTGTAGGCAAGTATCATTCCCCCTATATCGTCACCACCACTCCCCCCCGCTATATTGTAATGAGCAATATTGAAAGATGCAAATTCAGATTCTGACTAGAAGAGGTTTTCTGAATCACAAGTATAGTTAAAGTTGTCCTTGGATTATGTGAAATAAATATGGATCTTTTGGGGGGGGTGGGGAAGAAATATGAACATACTAAACAAAACAAGAGGAGGCTTGAGTGAAGGTGCAACTGTCCAGTGCTGAACTAGGAAAAAGGAAAAGGAAAACACAAGGGAAAAAATGAAACCAAACCAATGATAGATGAGCTGATCACAGGAGCTAGAAAAGCTATATGATTTAATGAAAGTCACTCAGAGCAAGGCATCTGATAGTTTACAATTTCTGTGCCCAAGGATTTGCTATATGCTTTCCTTTTTATTTTTATGTTTCCTTTGACTTTATGTGATTTTTAAAGTTATATGATGAGGAAACTGCAAAATTAATATACATACTTGCTGAAAATTGATAATTGAAATCTTTTGTTTTTTTATTATAAGATGCATCAAAAAAAGAAAAAAAGACATTCTGACCAGGACCTAGAAATTAAACAAATCTGCTGCTGTGGGAAAGAGTAGCCTCTGAAATTGCAGCAGTATATGTTAGAAAGAAGTCAGTGCAAGTGAATGCAATAGCAAATTAACATGGCAACAAGTAATAAGCAGATGTCAGGTTCATGAAAGGTACCAAAGGTGTCCTGGCCCCAGAAGGACCCCAGATGAATGAAAGGACCCCAGTAGAATGAGGAACTATGGTTGTGTCATGGTAAGTCTAGAACGGAATGGAATTAGTATTTTTAGAATTAATTTTAATAAAGAAACACTTATTAAACATATTACATGGAAGTCACAGTGGTAGCTGCTATGAGGAATAAAAATTTTAGATATGATATGGACTCTGCCTTTATAGGACTAACGTTTTAGTAAAATGACATGACTAATAAACAGTTAATATGCAAAATAATACATCAGTGAACTAAAAGAGAAATGTAAACAAAGTACTTTGGGAGGTTTCAAAGGGAGAAATATTTACTTATTTATTTTGCCAATTAGAGGGATCAGAAAAATCTTCATGGAATCCTTAAGATTTCAGCTAGCTTTTAAAGAAGTGTGAATTCACTAGGTCAAAGAATGAAGGTAAACATTCCTTGAATAAGGAGACAAAGATGAAAGGCATGGACATGAATAATAAGTTATGAATGTTCAAAACATAATTTACCTTTCTCTGAACTTCCCTATATCATTCTTTCAGTCTCCCAGATGTGTAACCTTGATGCTTTCCTTCTCTTTTCATTCTCATTCTCATTCTTAAACTTACTCAGCTGCCACTTTTTGTCATTTCTACATCCATAATATCTTGTCCAAATCCAGCTCACTTCTCACAAGCCCTCATTGCCTCTCATCTGAATGACATAATAACCTACTAATTGGTTCCTTTGCCTCAAGGCTGTCCCAACTCTAATCCACTCTTCACATAGTCCCAAAGTGACTATCTTCCAAAAGCATAAGTTTGATTTTATCATACCTTTATTGAATAACCTTCTGTAGCTGCTGGGTGCCCCTATAAAAAATAGAAACTGGTCTTTTTGACTTTGAAAGGCCTTTTACAACTTGTTAAAACAAGATTCCCCTACCCACATTCTATCATCCAATCAAGGATAGTCTATGGCCTTTGGCTAATTCCTCCTACACAAAACTTCATCTCCTATCTCTGTACCTTTTCTCTGGCTTTTAGTCATGTTTGGAATATTTTCCTTATCACTCCTTCTGTTTCCTTCTGGATTCAGTTCAGGCACCATCTATTTTTGTGATCTATCACCTTTACTCCTCTTGTAGCCCCTGGCTACTTGAGTTTCTTTCTGCCTATGAGGAGTCATTATTTCAGAGTGGAAATAAAACAAAATTTATTTAAAAGGTTACAAGACATAGGAAGGGCTAGGGAGAGAGAGAGAGAGAGAGAGAGAGAGAGAGATAAAAGAATAGTCAAGCAGCATTGGGTGAGCCATAGGTCAGAGAAGACTGACAGCCCTTAGCTGGAGTCCAATCCAGTTCTTTATGTTTTGCCTCTCATCCAGAGGGTAAAAGGGGAACTCCCTTTCTCTTACTGGACCAGGAATTAGGTAGAGGGTGAAACCAAATTTTACATTAAACAATCAATGGTACATCAAGAATGGAGGGGGGTCTCCACCCAAACAGCTTTTAAGATTACAAAAAAAAGTACAAGAACTTACAGAGGAAATAGTGTATCTGTTATAAGTATAAACAATATAAATAGGATAGTCTCTGGAAAGAAGGCACAAGTAGCTAGAGTGATGCAAGGGTAGGATAAAGAGAATTGTGAATGTAGAAATTGGGTGGAGATGTAGATTGACCACCACCTACTCTTGAGACAGAAATTTACTTAGAAGTAGAGAATTATGATTGTAATAGAAACACTTGTAATCTTAGTCTTTTCCAATAAGAAATTTCACATTTTCTTCTTTTTTTTTTAACTTTTTTTGCTTTTGACTCTATTCTAATTTGTAAGAAGTTATTTTGTTTAGGGAACTTTTGTACTTCCTTTACCACTTGACCAATTCTAGTTTTAGGGAGTTATTCTCTTCCATAAATTTATGTGAGTTGTTTCTTATGCTATTTGCTCTTTTTTCATGATTCTCTTGCAGCGCTCTCATTTCTTTTTCCTAATTTTTCTTCCATTTCTCTAATATGCTTTTTTTAAGGTTTTTGCAAGGCCATGGGGTTAAGTTCCTTGCCCAAGGCCACACAGCTAGGTAATTACTAAGTGTCTGAGGCCAGATTTGAACTCAGGTACTCCTGACTCCAGGGTCAGTGCTCTATCCACCCTGCAGCCCCATCTAATATGTTTTTTAAAGTCCTACATAACCTTCCAGGAATTTCTTTTGGTCCTAAGATCAAATCAAATTGTTCTTTGAGGTTTCACATCTAGCCATTTTGACATTATTGTCTTCTTGGTTTATGCCTTGATCCTCTCTATTACCTTAATACATTTTTATAGTTAACCTCTTTTATTGATTTTGCTCTTTATTCCTGCCCTTTTTTTGACTTTTGTTTATATGTAAGAGTTAGGCTCTTCTGTATTGTCTCAAAGTTTTTGTGCTGAAGTTCTGGATCTTTCTGCTGTCTTTCATTGGGCTTCAGTGTTTAGCATCCCTTCTGTATTGTACTAAGGGGTGGCACCTCCCTGCTAGCCTGGATGTGGGTTTAGTTGCTGCCTGTGTTGCTATGGTAAGACAATTTTTCTGATGGCTGCTCCTGGAGAAGGGATCTTGTTGCTGTTCTGCTCTAGGGGCAGACCTGCTGCTGGGTTGCTATAGAAACAGGATATCTCTACAGGTAAACCCCAGGACCAAGTAGCTTTACTACTAGTCAGCAACGGGGTCAAGTCCTTGCTGGCAGCTTTTGCTGCCAGAGGAGTTGCATGTTCTTTGTTGAGTTGCACAGAATGCTCACTTGCTGAGGGCTGTTGACTTGTAAGAAAATGGAGTCTTGCTGGTGTTTTGCCCCAGACTTGGAGTTTTGCCCCAGGCTGTGAGGCTGGCTACAGCTGCTGGGAGACCTCACTCCCCTTCCTCCTCAGTGAGACTTTCCTTTCCTGCTGGGCTAATAAACTGCTTCCCTGATCCTAAATCAATTATGAAGTAGTCTTCTAGTTGTTTGGAGGGGAATTTGGAAAGACTTCAGAGGGTTCCTTCCTCACTCCATTGTCTTGGCACAGAAAGGCTGGAATGCTAATTTTTAAATTAAAATTTCTAAGCATTATCAACTATCAAGAGGTGTGAATAAGAATCACTGATTACCAGTTTACTGCTGCTAGCACAATTTTTCAGAAACCAAAATTTGAAAAAATCTAATTATATTACATGACTTTTAAGAAAGGAAGGGATTAATTATATAATTTTACTACATGCTGAGATTGGAGATTTCATATTGCCATCCATGGAAAAAGTGGAAAGTAGCAATTTCCATAGCAATTCTTCTTAATCTCAATATGTACTAAAGCCTTTCTACTTATCTACCAAAGTTTTAAGGGGGACCAAAAAATGATTAAAAATCATTAGACTATACCAATACCTCATGGCCTCACAGGTAATACCTCTAATCAAATAAATGCCTGAAGAGAAATTCTCTGTAAAACAATCCCTAACAATAGGTTACTTATCTCTTTCTGAATGAGTATGTTAGAGACAAAAGTGTGCAGGATTTAGAGAGAACTGTGTTCAAATCCCTACTCTGTCTGCTGCTACCTGTGAGATCTCTGGCAAGTCACTTGACCTTTCTAGATCTCGTATTTCTCATCTGTAAAATGGTAAAGTTGGTTTAGAAGACTTCTATGATTTCTAAATCTCTGGTGAACTATCCTAGCACTTTGAGGGAGGGCGTAAAGAGAAATATTTTATGCAGTCTTCCAAAGTGATCCTCATTGTCTGAGACATTAGTTAGTACCATGCTATCAAGATAACCAATGACTGGGTAAGTAGTTCTCTATTGAATGATCAGACTTATTCCCATGCTTTGTCAGAAACATGTAGCATTAGCCCTGAGTTCAACATTGGGAACTTAGATATTGATTGTCATCAAAAATTGGAAGTGTATGATATACTTTTAATAACATCAAAGTATCAAAACCATATTCCCCATAATTCTCAAAACTGTGGGCATTGACTTGATATCTTAGTTTAATTCCTGAAGGCGTTAACCCAGATAGTAAGAGAACATATTTTATGAGGTGATGCTATTAAAATCAGTGTCTCAGAAGGAGGCCCCTCAAAACTGACCAGGAATCTCTTTGACAGACACCCTGAAAGAGCACTGCTTGAAGAAACTGAGTACCTACTAATCAGTAATGCAGGCTCTTCAATTCTGTAAGATCTCTAATTGTTGGAAAGTTGTCCCTTACATCATAGTAGAAGTGGACTATCTACAAGAGATACTTTATCAAATGTTTTGCTGAATTCTAAATATACTTTGAAGCATTCTCTTTATTCACTAGTCTAATGATCATGTCAGAAAAGAAAGTTAGTGTGACATGATCTATTATTTGCTAAAACCTTGTTTGCCCATGATTTAAAAAGGACAAACATGGTCTTAGCAAATAATAGATCTCAAAATGCTCAAGGCTCTTCTCTTAATATTAAATTATATAATCTTTCAAGGAATACAATCCAAATTTACTATCCTAGAATATAGAAACTATACTCTCTTCCCTTTAAAATAATTCAGAATAATTAATATATTGCCCATCTCAAATATTTCATGCCTTGATATTTTCAGCTTTCAGCAGTAACACCATTTACTTCTTTCATCATTTTAGCTCCAGTTTATCTTTCCAGACTTCATGCCTCATTCTCCTTACCTCTTTCAAAATTTGCTATTGAGATTTCAATAATCCTCATGAACTGATTTTCTTTATAGGATATTAAGCATAATTTTCTTTAGAACTCTAGTCCCACCTTCTTTGCCATTTTTTAAGGAAATGACGGGGGAAAAGGAATATACATATATATACATATATTTTTATATATATATATAATGTATATATGTATATACCATTTGTGGTAAGAGTTTCACATTTTCCCCAAGATAAGTCTATTACTAATAGTATGCAGACAATCTGGAATGAAAAGGCAATTAATAACATGTTATTTGATGCTAGTGAAGCAGAGTTAATGTAACTGGTCAATAGAAGAGTCCAATCTATAATTTTAGCATCATAACCAAAACACTCAATTCATAGTCCATAATACATATAACTATTGAGGTCATATTTTTGTATCAAGACAACTCCACAAATCATGATATATACTGGAGATACAAAGAGTGCTATTGATTGTGGGGGGTTTTTAATCTTTTTGGTAAGAAATATGACCTCCAGGGAATAACAACAACTTTAGCTCATTTACACAAGCAGGTTTCTTAGGAGGTTACTGCAGTGTGGGAAGAGGACAGAAGGCTAAGGCATAGGAGGAACTCACCCCAGTGAAGGAAAAAGTTGGTTAGGAACTCATCCAAGCAAGCCATCTGGGAGCTTCCTGTTTTAAATATTATTCTTGCTAACTGGGTGCTAAGTATTCAATTCTTTACTGATGAAGAATTTAAGTTTCCCTAGTCCTCTCTAAATTTGACAGTATGAGACACTACTCAAGTTATATTTCTCTGATAAGTAAGAAGAGTAGATATAGATACATACAATTGTGTGTGTAAATGTGCATGTAACAGTGTTTCACAATTATAGGTACTAAATATTTAAACCTCATAATAACCTTGAGATGGAAGTGTACGGTGGAAAGACAATCAGTCTCAAATCCAGGAAAAACTAGTTCAGCCTCATAATATTAGGTAATTCTGCAAAACTACATTGCAGAAGAATTGTCTATTTACATTAAAAGATCTGGACAAAAAAAATAGCCTTGTTGATTGGTATGGCAGAAATGTTGTTTACAACATACAGACAAGGAAATCAAACCACAGATAAACCAAGAAGCATAAATTATGTGCCATTTATATCCCATTCATTGGGGATACAATGGAAAAAATAAAATGGTTCCTGTCCTTAAGGGAATTCTGGCCAAAAAAATTTATTTATATATACTCATATATAAAATAAATAACATGAAATGATCATATATATGTATAGTGCTTTTATCATCCATGTTTGCATAGATTATATACATTATATATATATATATATATATATATATTTATATGCATATGCCATATAGTAGAAAGTGGTAGAGCCAGATTTCAACCTAAGCCTTCTAATTCTTGGCTGAACCCTCTTTCAAATATATTATGCCACAGTACAGTACAACAATAACAATAAATTAATGTGTAACGTTTTAGAGTTCCAGTCATGCTCACATTCAACACATCTTAGTTCCTGACTCTCTGGTCTGATTTCTTCCTTTTCCTTTTTCCCCCTCCCCTTACCCCAGCTTTTCAGATCTCTTTGATTCTGTGTCTTTTTGTCTTTAGGATATATAGATTCCTTAGCAGTGGAAACAATTCTTCCTTTTATTATATTGTTGTTCCCAACATTAAATACTAAGTGCTTCATCTAATCTAATCTTGTTTAATCCTGTAATGATGCAGATAGCAATCTCTCTGTGATTTAGAAGACATTCTTTGAAAATATTTGATTACTGTCAATATTTGAAAATACCAATGATTTCAAACACCACCCATTGTACCAAATCTAGGTTTATATAAAAGAGAGATCAAAGAAAAATATTAAAGGTACCATATGTACAAAAATATTCGTAACAGTTTATTTTCTGATGGCAAAAAATCTCCACAGAAATAAAGGCAATGCTCATCAGTTAAGGCGTAGCTGAAAAAATTGTGGCATATAAATATAATGGAATGCTACTATATTACAGGAAATGAAAAAAAGATGTTTTCGGAGACAGTATATGTTATAATGATGATATTATAAAAAAGAAAAATTGAAGACTTCTATAAACTGATGAATGAAATGAGAAGAATAGGGAGTATAACACTAGGGAATCAGAAAACTTTGAAAGCTACAAGAATTCTGATCAATACAATGAGCATAATGATTACAAAGGAACAATGATGAAACATGCTATCTATCTCTAGGAGAGAGGTTGATAAAATAAAATATATTTACATATAATTATAATTTATAAATATATAATGATAATATATTATATTTTTCTTATACTGTATAATATATCATAATATTATATCATTATGATACATGAATATGTAAAACTTGTCTGGGGTCTCATCTTCTTGGATGATTCTGTATTATGTCTATGATGACATATAATAAAAAACAACAAAAATCACCTAAAAAGAATCATAGAATCATGCAATATTAGCAGTGAAAGTGATTGTTTAGTCTAAACTTTTTCATTTAGTAAATGAGAAAAGTTGAGATCCCAAAGAGATTAAGGGACTAAGTCACATAGTAAATGACGAGTAGTACATCAGAGTAGCAATAACAGTGGACCTTCATCTAGTTTGGTGCTCTTTCTGGACACCTTTTTCATAGTTTTATAAAACCATTGAGGGGTATATTTCTGCCACCAAGTATAATTAGCCTGACAATTTTCTAATAGATTTTTGATGAAGCAAATTTGTGCTGCTTAAGTCTTCCAGACCAGACGCCATGTAATTGAATTAGATGTTTGTCCTACTTTAACAAATTCTTGAAAATTGTGATTAGTGGCTCTTATTAATCATCAGAACCTTAAAGCAATTAATTATTCAACATTCCTAGTATAGCCTCATATTCTTTTACTCTAATTGGTTTCTCCAACAAGTCTCATTTATATGTAGTAAAATTGTTTTCAATTTCTTGAAGGTGTCATTAATTCTTAGAAAACACCATTAATGTTGTTATTTTTTATGGTAAACACAATTGCTAATTAAAATTTATGAAATATTGTCATATGATATTTATATCATTTTCATAATTAAGATTTTTTATATTTTATATTTTTAAAGTTTTTTCTCTTTTTATTCCAGTTGTACAGGTGCTGATCACAAATATTACCTACCATACTGGGTGGTAATTTAAAGTGCAATATTCTTCTGTAGATTTTGTATGACTAAAAATCATCATACTCTTAGAAGAATAAAAATTAATAGCAATGCAAAGGACATTTGAAAGAATCATGGTAAGTATAATAAGTAGTCTGATGCATGCTACAAGCATAACAGTGAAGAGAAATGATAAAATTAAAAAAAAGAAGGGAAAAACAATTAAGATCTGCATTACCTGAATAGGAGGCAGGCATGTTTGCCACTAGAAATAGGATATTTTCAATGGATAAGCCCAGGACTATAAATTACATATATTCAAACAAAATCTAGGGTTTCATGTTATCTGATAAAATTGTAGACTATAGAGAAACATTTATTATCATATTATTTTTATATTTTATTTTACTTATCAGCTTTAGACACATATTGAAGAGTAAATTTCCATTATTTAATCATCTTCTGTCATGCAAATAACAGAGATTCTAGTTAATATTAAGTAAGAATAATCCATAAGATATTGATAATCATTGATTTAGGCTTCAACATTTACATCAAAAGGAAAATACATAAAGAAAAATAAAACATTATACCAAAACAAAGAAAGAAAATTATTATTAGTGTTACCAACTCAGAAAATTTTAAGACTGAAAATATTTCTAAATCAAATGATTATATGTTGACAAAGCTTTTCCAAAATTACTTTTTCTGATAATTTTGCACATAAGTACTTCAAGTTTTGAAAGTCTGATGTTTCTGTTCATGTTAGTAATGATTTAGGATACAGTACAGCAGAAAGAGCTCTGGGTTTAGCCTCTCAAAAAGTCAGAGTTTAAGTCTTTTATTCCTCTGTATTTTCCCCCTTCCCCCCCATTTATCCATATTCCCCAGCATTTTGTTTCTGAATACTGCCACCTTCAGTATGTTTGCCCTCCTATATCTACCACCCTCCCCTTTCTTTCCCCTTTCCCTTTTTCCCTTTTCCCTTCCCTTCCTTTTTTCTCCACCTCCCTGTGTTTGTCCCCCCCCCTTCCCTTCCCCCCCTTTTAATACTTGAAAGGTAAGATGTTTTATAAGTTAACTGACTATGTGTATAAGTTAACTTTAAGCCAAGTCTAATGAGAGGAAGTTTCAGGTGTTTTTCATCTCCTCCCTTCTTCCCCTTTATTACAGTAGGTCTTTTGTACCTCTTAATGTAATGATATTTACCCCCCCATTAAATCCCCTCCCTCTTCCCATCCCCTTCCTGTCCCCTTTTTAAGAAGGAAGCATTTTTAAATCATTCTATCTAAGTCATAGAAAATCATGAGTATCCATCACTTCTGGCTAAGTATATTCTCTCTAATAGAGTTACAATTCTTGAGAGTCTTTAGAGACTTTCTCCCAAGTAGGGATATAGCTAGTTTCATCCCATTGGGAAGCAGTCTAATGGATAAATCATGAGTGTCCATCACTTCTAGCTAAGTATATTCTCTCTGATAGAGTTTCAGTTTTCAAGAGTTATGAGAATCTTTTTCCCATGCTGGGATATAGCCAGTTTCGTTTTATTGGATAGCAGGTTTTTTTCTTTACCCCATTTATTTTTACCTTTTTATGTGACTCTTGAACCTCCTGTTTGATGTCCAAATTTTCTATTTAGCTCTGTTTTTTTTATGAGGAATTGTTGGGAAGTCTTCCATTTCATTAAATGTCCATTCTTTCTTCTGAAAGAGAAGACTCAACTTTGCTGGATAGTGGTTTCTTGGCTGCATTCCAAGCTCCCTTGCTCTTTAGAAAATCTCATTCCAGGCCCTTCATTCCCTTAAGGTTGATGCAGCCAGGTCCTGTACAATACTTACTGTGGCTCCGTGGCATCTAAATTACTTCTTTCTGAATGCTTGCAGGATTTTCTTTTTTAGCTGATAGTTCTGGAATTTGGCCACAACATTCCTTGGGGTTTTCATTTTAGGATCTCTTTCCAGAGGGGGATCAAAGTATTCTTTCAATAACTATTTTGCCCTCTAGTTCCATGATCACAGGGCAATTTTCCATCACTAAATCCTGTAATATTAAGTCCAGGCTTTTTTTTTTCTCTTCAATGTTTTCAAGAAGGCCTATAATTCTCAGGTTGTCCCTCCTCAATCTATTTTCAAAGTCAGTAGCTTTGCTAATGAGGTAATATTTTCTTCTAGTTTTTTGATTTTTTTGGTTTTGTTCAACAGACTCTTGTTGTCTCATGAAGTCATTAGCTTACATAGGCTCCATTTATTTTAAGAGAAGAATTTTCTTCATTTACCTTTTTTTCAGCTCCTTTTCCAACTGGTCAGTTCTATTCTTGAAAGAGTTTTCCATTTGACTAATTGAGTTTTTGAGAGAATTATTTTCTTTTTTGCATTTGTCCAATTTTATTTTCCAATGATTTGTTTTCTTGATGCAAGGTGTTAATTGTCTCTCCTAAATTTTCCAATTGATTTTAAATTCTTTCCTGATTTCTTCAAGGAAGTCTTTCTGTGCTGGAGACCAAATCATATTCTCCTCTGAGGTTCTAGGTCTCTCAGAGTTAGTGTCTTTTCCTTCCAAGAATTTTTCTATGGACCCTCTTTTGTGCTGGCCTTTCTTCATTATCCTAAAACCTTATATTGGGGAGGGGCTGGTTCACAGGGGTTTGGTGTTGGGATCCCTAGAGCCTTTACTCATTGCGTATAATATCTTCAGCTGGCCAGCATGTTGTGCTAGAGGTTTTGCTCACTCAGTGTAATCTCTACAGTTGGCCAGTAGGGGGTGCTGGCTACTTTCTCTGGAGTGTCTGTGACCTTGATTGAGGTCCTCTCCCTTGGCCTAGAGGGAGTGGTTGAAGCTGTTAAATATTTTTGTCTTTGATCAATAGTGGGCTATACCCTTGGGTGAGGTGATTACTCTCCCTATTGTCACCTGAGGTGGTTCTGCTGCTTGGCCTTAGCCTGGGGCAGAGGTAGTTTGTGATTGTGTTTGCAGTGGACCAGGCTCTAGCCCCACTGCTGATCAAGTCCCTCCAGTTCTTGGGTCTTCAGCCTCCCAGGCTCCAGGCTGGCTGCTAATCAGGCTAATCAGTGGCTGATCCAGGTCCCCAAGTTCTCCCCAGACCTGTGCTCCTGGCAGAATCCGCCCTCTGTGCCCAGATTCACCCAGGATCTCAGAAGACAGATGCTGAGGTGGATGTTCTCCTGGCTTTACTTTCTGGGTTTTGTCAATCAGATTTTTGTTAAGAGGTTTGTTTCATACGATTTATAAGGGAAGATAAGGAGACTTTAGAATTCTGTCTGTCTTCTCTCCACCATCTTGCCAGAGTTTAAGTCTTGAGTCTGTTTATTAATTCTACAAATTTAGACCAGTCCTTTACACTCATTGAGTCTCAATTTCTTAAAATGTGAAATGAAAGGAATAGATTATTGAATTTTATTATTCCTTCTAACTCAAAGTTCTCAAGTCTTTGATATATCTTAAAGAGATTTTTTTAGTCCCTTCCCTATATTTAATAATAGTTGTGGTTAGTAAATGAAGGCAAGGAATCTTTCACTTGGTCTTTGTATTTCCAGAGTTCCAGAGCAAATATATTATGGCATATAATGGCCACTTAAACAATGATTGCTGATTGACTGATGCATGAATGCATGGTAGGATAAGTAGCTACTGCTACATTAGATTCTAAGAAAAATCAGAAATACTGTCTAATAAGGAAAACAGAAAGCAGCCAGAGAAAAATACACAGGAAGATGCAAAACATCGTAGAAATGTAACCACTTAGACTGATGGAAAAATTCATCAGCTTGGGGGTAGTTTGAATGATTACCACAAAATGAGACTTATCTGAGAAGGTTTTCTCCAGAAAGTATGTATTAAGATGCATTCTAAGAAGGAAAAGAATGGAGAGAATGTAACTCAAATTAACAACAAAGGACATATGAATGAAGATTCTATTTATGCCCTATAAATAGAAATATATAGAATATATAGAATTATTTTGATAGATACACACACATATACATATACATATACTCTCTCTCTGTATACACACACACACACACACACACACACACACACACACACACACACACACACACACACAATGGCAGCCAGCCATTTCTAGGGTAAGGATGGGAAATTAAGGAAATAAAAAATAAAAAATATGATAATTATCATAATTAAAAGGATTAGCAAAAGTTACATAATAGAATTGTAGTGTCATGTACAATCATTTTTAGATTACACAATATAGAAATGGTTGTTTACTACATAAATTAAAATTTGAATAAATAGTTTTTAAAATGAGATAGCATGTAATAATATATTAGCATGTAATAATATATATATCTTAGGAAACAGTATACAAAACTGTATGGAAGTAATAATGAAGGAGTTCTTGTGAAAATGATATTAAATAGATCCTTACTTAGTTGAGCATATACAAGTTGGGGAATTCTGAGCACATTTCAAGAAGAGCATGGCAGTTGGTAGGAAATCTTATGATCAATGTTTATAATGTGACTAGATTTTTTAAAAAATCAGTTGAGAGGAAAGAAAGTATTATTGTTTTGTTATTCAATTGACTAATAGAATCTTAATGTTGGACACGATCATCATCTTTATTTTTTTTCTAGTAAAACTTTTCATTCAGTGAAATCATCTGACACACTTGAACATTTCTAGGTATGTGGAATAAACAGCCCTACAAGGCAGGCAATCCCATTTCTAAACTTGATTTTGAAGAAAATCCTTCAGATGTTAAGCTTAAATCTTTCACCCTCTAATATATACAGTGGTTCTAGTTCTGCAATCAGGATCATTTCAGGAGCATTACAATATTCCATGATAATAGTCCTTTAATTTTTTAGAGAAGATTAAAAAGTATTCCTAAGGTTTTTTTTTTTTTGAGGATAAATATCTCCATGTTTCCAGGCTCAGTGCTATTCTAGTTACCTTTTCATGACTACATTTCAAATTGTTCATGATCCTCAAAAAGTCTTGCTCAGAATTAAATACAACATTCCAGGTATGATCTAACCTATATGGAATCAAGCCTATACTTTTCATAATTGGTATTTATTTTTAGAATTTTATAAGGAGGAATAAATTGATTTTTAAATAATGGTAAATAATAAAGGCAACAATATTTTAATTCCCCCTTATTTGTAAATAAAATTCAGTCATTTTAATATACATAGCAATTATATTTAAAATGCCTTTATTTTGAACCATTAGTATTATTGTTTGAATGCTCCTTGTGGGGGAAAAACAGATTTTTTCTATATTTAATGTTTTCTGGGTGGTCACAAAAAAGCAATGCTTTTATATTAAGATCCAAATGCTTAAAAATGGTCTAGATACCATTTCAATGATGAATGTATTGATTTGTTTTGCTTAATTTTTTTTTGTTTCAAGAGAGATATTCTGTGTATGAGGAGATTTTAGTGGATGGATATATATCAAAGAAAAATAAAAAGGAAAGATCATCTAAAAACATTTAAAAATACAAAGAAGAAAACAAATTTATATCCATGAGAGGATATAAGCAAACCTGGAACTTTTGTTATTACCTTAAAACAATATATACTTTAAAAAAGAAATTATATTCACATTTTGTTTCATATGCTTTTTGTTTTTACATATTGAAATATTTGTGTATTTTGATATATAATTTCATACTAAAAGTTTCTTTTAAAGAATGGAAATCAGAAACAGAAAATTAATCTTTTCATATTAATATTTATATGAAACATTTCATAACTAAGTGAATCCTGAGAGGAAAGTAATCAGGATCCAAACATGGAGAGGACAACAACATTTTGTCAGATGTCAAAATAGCCCCTGGAACAAAATGTTTAGGAATGATTATTTTATTACTGTAATTTACACTAATGTTTAATCTTTTCAATTTCTCTGTCAATATATTTATGAGAATGATTGAAGGAATAAATAAACTTTTGAGTTAGGCATAAAGATGGAAATAGTATTAGATGAATTTAGGCTATTAATGAAAAGGCACATTCCTACTAATGTGTTACATGTTTATGTTCATTTTCCATGTGAATACTAAAGTAAGAATGCACAATAATTGGTAATTAATATTAATCAACTTGCATAATGGTTCTCAACATAATGGTGATTAGCTTGAGATATTAATAGAGCCATAAATATATTTTTAAAGAAATATATTTTAATTAGAATTGAGTCATGTTTCATAATCAGTTTGTATACTGATTCCTTTGAAGTGATAATACAATGCTATTTTTCAAAGATCCTTAGTACATTGAACATATTCCTTCATAGAACTTACATGTAGTTGATTGAATAATACTGAAATGCTGAAAATAATACTGAAAAAATAATGGCAACAAGCCTTGATTATATAGAATTTTATCACTATACTATTTTGTTCTTTTCATGTTATCAATCAACCATTCTATGAGGAATGTAGAAGATGAATAAATATCATTTCTTCCTTCATGCTATCTGTAAGGTCTCCCGCTGCATCCAGGACAATTTCCAGTTATCCTGATCCATAAATGGGCACTTCACCCAGATGAATCCATAGGAGAAAGGAGGTTGGTGACTTTGCACATTTCCCCCCTTACATAAATCCAGTTCATATCCCTGATGCTATGATCCTCTTTGAGAATGAAAGACAAAATAGTAATTTTATTGGGAATAAAAGGAATACATGCTAAACACATGTTGCCTAAGAAGTTATAATAAAGTATTACATACACACACTCTCTTTCCATTTGATCATATGTGTATATACAGACACACACACATATATATATAAAATATATATATATATATATATATATATATATATATACACATACATTCCCATAAACCTTTGTTTCCTGCTTCTTTTCAAAACTAGGATAGCAGTTTAAATGTTAATTTAAATTTTACGTATCTTTTTAAATTCAAAAGTATATTTTCTTCTCTTTCATACTCCCCCACTGGAAAAAAAAATCAATACCTTTGAAACAAATGTACATAATCAAGCAAAACAATTTCTAAGTTAACAGATTAAAAAATATGAAGTTTAGTCCTGCATATTTAGTTCACCACAAGTGTAACAGGAGCTGGATAACATTCTCTATCATTGGTGCTCTGGAATCACGATTGATCATTGCACTGATATACATATTCCTAAGTCTTTTTAAGTTGTTTATTTTTACAATTTTTGTTAGAGAATAATTGATCTCTGGCTCTTCTCTAGAATACCAGTCAATTCAAAAGTTTTCTTCCCTCCATTGTTTCTGATAAGACAAAATATTCCAATTTATTCATATTTCTTATTTGTTTAGCCATTCAGAGGCATGAATCTAAAATTTCTTCTCAGCTGTAGGTACCTCCTCAAATCTGTAAACAAACTTCTTTGGAATAGATGGCTCAAAACTTAAAGACACTGGCCAGTCTCCCTACCTTGGATTTCCTTGATTTCATATTCTATTAGATTTAGTAGAATCATGGGGAAAATTAAGCCTCAGTTTCTCAAAAATTGTGTTAACAATAGATTGTGTTATGCCCCTGTCCCATTCAAATCTCAAGTCATACCCTAAATCCTTAAATTTAGTCATATTGCCTAAAATTCTGCCAATTATATGCTTTTGAAGGTAATATTTCTAGAAGGAAAAGGAGAGCAGTTGCCAGTTATTCATATTTTATATGAATTACTTTCTGTTGAGTATAAGGAATGACAATCTCTCAAATATTTTGGTGTATCAAAATGGTTTTTCATTCTTGAAGCTTAGGTTGTGACTGAATTTCCACATCACTCTGACCCCTTCTCAATAGCTGAGCATCAGAGATCATCTGTAAGATGCAGTGGTGGGTAAAAATCTGAGAGAAATAAAATTTGTAGCTAATTAAAAAAAGAGTTGAACATTCTTACCTTTTCCTCTCTCCTTCTACTCTGAAGCATTTCATTCTAAACACTAAGTTCACTTTTTAAAAAATTTCTCTTAGTTTTTTCCCTTTCTTTCTCATGTTTTTTTCCCTCTTTCCTCAGTCCTAATCCCTCATACAGAAAATGACTACTTTGTAAACATGTTAAACACAAATGTATATGAACAGTATTCACCACCAGACTGTCCACTACTGAGAGGAGGGAGGTAGAAAGAGAGGGTAAAAGGAAATCATGTAACTTATAAACATGTGTATGCATGTGTATGAATGTTGAAAAATTTTTATAATAGGTGATTAGAAAAATAAAACAAAATACCAGTTGGGAAAAATAACATATAAGTCCTTCAAATATAATAAAAATAAATAGATAAATGCAACATTTCTTCCCAGTACAGAATCTAGGAACAGGATGAAATACAGGGGAAATAATGTGGATACAATCACAGTAATCTTCTCACCCATCCCAAATACATTCCTGGAAGGGGAGTACATGGGCAGCTACTAAAGGATAGTCACAGAAGGGAAGACCTGTGGTTATTCATACTGCTAACCATGTATTTACTCATATATTTTCAAAGGTTTGACAGGTAATTTTTTCTCACACTCCTAATCCCCACTGATTCTAAATGAAACATTATAGAAAAATTCATTTCTACCAGAAAAATAATGCCATCCTTTTTCCCTAAGTACCATGTCTTAAAGCTACCACTATAGATAGATAGTATATCAGATAGAGTTCTGGGCCTGGAGTCAGGGAGATTCATCTTCCTGACTTCAAATCTGGATTAGACACTTACTGGATTTGTGAGCCCAGACAAGTTATTTTACACTATTTGACTCAATTTTTTCATCTCTAAAATCAGATGGAGAAGGAAATGGAAAGCCACTTCAATATTTTTTGCCATGAATATGCTACAGAGGGTCACAAAGTTGAACATGACTGAAAAAATGACTAAAATGATATAGACTAAATAGTAGTATCATTACTTATTATGAACCTTCATGTTAATGGGAATAATCTTGGAGAATTTCCAATAAATTCAGGAGTGAAACAAGGATTCCCATCATCACCATTGCTATTTATTATAGTATTAGAAAGGCTAGCTGTAGCAATAAGGAAAGAAAAAGTAATTGAAGGAATCAGAATTGGCAATGACGAAGTAAAACTTTCACTCTTTGCAGATGATACAATGGTATACCTAGAGAATCCAAGAAAATCATCTAAAAAACTCTTTGAAACAACAAAATCATCAAAGTAGCAAGATATAAAATAAACCCACATAAATCATCAACTTTCCTTTATATGAACAACAAAGACCAAGAGCAAGAGATAGAAAGAGAAATTCCATTTAAAATAACTGTAGACAACATTAAATTCTTGGAAATTTGCCTCCCAAGACAAATCCAGAAACCAAATGAATACAATTAAAAGCACTTCTCATCCAAATAAAGTCAGATCTAAATAACTGGAAAAATGCCAAATGCTCTTAGGTCAAACTAAGATAATAAAAATGACAATTCTACCCAAATTAAATTACTTATTCAGTGTCATACTAATCAAACTACCAAATAACTAATATGCCGAGTTAGAAAAAAATAGTAACAAGATTCATCTGGAGCAACAAAAGGGCAAGAATAACAAGGGAACTGATGAAAAAAAAATGTAAAGGAAAATGGCCTAGCTCTACCAGATCTAAAACTATACTATAAAGCAGCAGTCATAAAAACTGCCTGGTACTGGTTAAGAGACACAGTAATAGATCAGTGGATTAGGATCTGTTCAATAAAAAAATGCAGTAAAAACCTACAGCAATCTACTATTTGACAAACCCAAAGACATCAGCTTCTGGGATAAGAACTCACTGTTTCACAAAAATTGTTGGGAAAACTGGACAATAGTAAGGAAAAAACTAGGCATAGTTCCACATCTCACATCCTTATACCAGAATAAGTTCATAATGGTTACAGGATTTGAACATGAAGAGTGATACCATAGATAAATTGATAGACCAAAAAAATGCTCTATCTATCTGAGCTATGGGAAAGGGGATATATTTGTGACCAAACAAGAATTAGAGCACATTATAAAATGCAAAATGAATAATTTTGCTTATATTAAATTAAAAAGCTTTTGCATTAATAAAAGCAGTACTGCCAAAATTAGAAGGAAAGCAGAAAGTTGGGAAACAATCATCACAACCAGGAGTTCTGATAAAGGTCTCATTTCTAAAATATATAGAGAATTGCATCAAATGTATAAGATCACAAGATGTTCCTCAATTGATAAACAATCAAAAGATATGAACAGTTTTCAAATGAAGAAATTAAAGCTATATATAATCATATGAAAAAATGTTCCAAATCACTAGTGATTAGAGAAATGCAAATTAAAGCAACAATGAAGTACCATCTCACAGCTATTAGATTAGCCAAGATGAGAAAAAGGGAAGATGTTGGAGAGACTGAGAGAATTGGGACATTGATGCATTGCTGGTGGAGTTGTGAATGGATACAGCCTTTCTGGTGAGCAATTTGGAACTATGACCAAAGAGCAATAAACTGTTCATACTCTTGGACCCAGAAATTCCAGTTCTAGATCTATATCCAGAAGAAATTATCAAAAATGAGAAAAGTCCTACATGTTCCAAAATATTCCTAGCAGCTCTTTCCATAGTGGCAAAGAATTGGAAATTGAGGGGCTGTCCATCAATTGGGGAATAGCTAAGCAAGTTATGGTACATGAATACTATGGAATACTATTGTTCTGTTAGAACCATAAAGGGTCAGACTCTAGAGAAGCATGGAATAACTTATGGGATCTGATGGTGAGCGAAGGGAGTAGAACCTAGAGAACAATGTACACATTAGCAACAGCATTGTGAGATGATCAACCTTGATGGAAGCAATTCCTCTCCACATTCCAGAGAGCTAGGACAACTGCATTTGATTGGCTATTATCCCCAACCAGAAGAAGAAAAATAAAACAAAATCAAAATACACAGAAAAAAAACCATTCTGACTCTGATGAACACTTTATAAAAATTGTCTCTTATGTATTTCTTTCCCTTAATCCTAATTCCCCATGCCAAAAATTTTTAATTTGTAAACATGTTTATCAAAATATGTATGTAAAATGCTAACTTGACTATTCCCTGCTGAGGGGAGTGGGGTGGGAAGGGAGGGCAGAGGGAAATTTTGTAACTTGAAACATGCATGTGCATATGGATGAAAATAACTAAATTATATTTTTTAAAAAGAACCTTCATGTTTTCCCTTTTTTCCTATGTGTTTCTGTGGTCCATATAGCCTTAGGAGAATCTTCAAGTAATCTACTGTGAAAGGTGCAATGTATGCCCCCTATTACTTCCAGACTCTCTAGCATCCTAATAATCCCCTAACATAGTCATATTATGACTTTTTAAAATTTTCTCTTATGTTTTCCCTTTCCATCTCATTTTTTTCTTTTCCCTTAGTCCTAATTCCTCATATAGAAAATGACTTCCAACATTTTGAGCTTGGTTTTGAGGGAATTATATTTACTGGGGGAGGAGTGCAGGAGGATTTTGGTAGAAAGAAGATCTAAATGAAATGCACATTTGGAGGGTGGGAGTGCATAAAAGAAAAAACTTTATATGCCTTTTAGTACATATAAACTCCTACTCAGATA
Organism: Macrotis lagotis; assembly: GCF_037893015.1. NCBI lineage: Eukaryota > Metazoa > Chordata > Mammalia > Peramelemorphia > Peramelidae > Macrotis > Macrotis lagotis. The sequence goes on along the minus strand of NC_133660.1, from coordinate 179,335,186 downwards.
TCTGATGGTACCATCTTCTCTTGTTCTTATCAACATCACATATCCTGAAATGGCAGACCATTTCAGGTGATTTTTCTTATTCTAGAAGTCTATTACTATGGAAGCCATCCTCCATGTCATCCCTCTAGAAATTCTGCTCAATCTCTGTGCAACAACTCTTACATGACATTGGCCAAGATGCAGATCTTCCCTTGAAATCAGTTTCTTCCTCTGTAAAGTGAGGGAAATACATTAGATCAGTGGTGCCAAAATCAAATAGAAACTGGAGCTACAAATCTATACATAAAAAAATTCCTGCAGGCCACATATTGGCATGTTTAATGTGTAATATTATTCATGCTTATTGTATTTTAGATTTTGTCAAATACTACTGAATTTCATTTTAATCTTATTGGGCTGCAGTCAGGAGTGTTTTGACACTTCTGAACTAGAGGGTTTCAAGGTGATGCAGTAGATAAAGCACCAACCCTGGAGTCAAGAGGACCTAAATTCAAATCTGGTCTCAGACACTTGATACTTAACTAGCTCTGTGTTCTTGGGCAAATCAATTAATACTTTTTGCCTCACATCCAGGGCCATCTCCAGAGATCTTAATTCATGCCTTGCCACTGGACCCAGATGCCTCTGGTGGAGAAAGTGAGACTAGTGACTTAGCACATCAGATCACTTTCATCTCTAAATCTTTGATCAAAGAGTCCTATTTTCTTGTTCCAGCTCTCACCTATTCTAAGAATTTGACTCTTTGATTAAATTGGGATGGAAAATGTAACTACAAGTTTGGAGATCAGGTTTGTTTACAAAAAGTATGCAAATGAATTGAGTTTAGGGGGTGATCACCGACAAATAAAATTGTTTATAATATGGAAATAAAATATTACATATGAAAAACTTTGAAGCATTTCAAATGATTTTTGTTTTTATAATTAGTATAGTCTTTTGTTCAAGGACTATATTTACTGAAATGAGCATTACTCTAGTTTCCCTCCTGGGAAAATTTTATTGAGGCATCTTTCATTTCTAGTTTGATTTTTATTGGCAATCTCATAAGAATACTTCCCTAAATAAGTAATGAAGGATGGGTGAGAGGTTAACATGTACAAGTGATTACCCTCTATTCTAGTCCTCTCGAAAGTACATGTGATAATTGGAGATACCAAGTAAGTTCATGGACTACTCTGAAGGAGGAAATTGATTTCAAAAAATGTACTTAACAAATGTTTATTCAATTGACTAAATTGTATTTATAGACAGTGTATCTTTTGTTGGGGATATTCCATCAAAATCTCTCCTTTGGGGTTCAGCGATAGCTAACTACTGTGTTTAGGAATTGTAAATCCTTGTTCTCTGAAGGGAAGGAGACAGGAAAGTGGAATTTCTCTTCAAACTTTGTTAGCAGAATGGAGGCTGGCATTTTTCTCCTCTTGTAGCCCATGCCTTTCCACAATACTTTCCCACAACAAGCTGTTCTTCATTGGCTCATATTGATTTAATTGAATCTTACAGCTGTAACTGGGAAGTGTCCTGAATTATAATAAGGCTTTTATACTGAATATGCCTTAATTTAGAAACTGTTGCTGATACAAGATGGCAGATTCATTAAATTGCCTACCTGATCAATGCATTACTATTTGGAATAACTAGTTTGGGAACTAAACAGCTTAACACATTGATTGTCAGATATTCTCTTTAATGTCTCTTTCTATATTATGATAGGTGAATGAGGGACAACTTCCAGCAATTGGCAGATCAAGCCTATAATTTGAAACTACCTGAAAAAAAGCTCACCTGCATACAAAGTGGCATATTCTGGGGAGAGCACTCCCCATACCAGGGAATTGATATGAAAAATAAATTGTGGCTCACAGAACCTTGGATAACAATGTCAGTATAGTCCAAATCCTTTATTATAAAAGAGCAACTTCCTGTGTGTTCTCTCTGTTTCAAGAGAATTGAGAGCTTGATAAGGTCAAGTTGTTTTTCCTGTTATCTATGGCATTGGTGGAATTACCTGGGAAAGATTCAAGGAAGCAGAGACTTTATCTATGAATTGCAATCTTTCTATTGCTCCCCTCAGGCATATCCAAACCCTGGGGAAATAGTGGGCATGAACACCAGTTCTCAGCCATATAGTTCATTGCTCACTTCTAAACCATCAGGGAGCCTACATAATCAGCAATAGCTTTTCTTGCCTTAACTGGCTCAATTAGGATTAAGAGGAAAGTGAAAAACTTCTTGTCTAAAAGAAAAGCCTTGCAGATTGTAGGCAGTTGGCAAAGCTTTCTGAACTTAGCCTACCACTAGGCAGCAGCAGTGATGATGGCTGAGCTATTTTCATTTAAGCTCTTTTGCAGTAGGAGTTCCACAGCTGTGGTTATGATTTTAAAATGTTAAAATTTGATCTAACAATGATTACCCTCTAATTGTTTCCTTTCTTGGCTAACTCCTATCCTTTATCAAACAAATATATGTGTGTATAAGTTGTTCTCAGGATTCTATTGGCATAACTTTAGGAATTATGTGCCCATATCATATTAATGATCATGCCTAGTTGTCATCCCTTTCCTTAAGAAATGCTTGTCAGAGAAAAAATATAGTGTGTTAGAAAAAGTAATGGGCTTGGGGTTAGAGGGATTGGGGAGGTGCCATGAAAAAAGCTAATTAGGTGCTGTTTATAAAGTCAAAATACTTGGATTCAAATTCTAGCTCTATAACAAAATGCATTTTTTTCAATTAACTTCTATGAACCTCATATACCTTGTCTATAAAATGACACTATTGAAGTAGAAGATATTCTGGTTATACTGCTATTACATAGGATATCTCAAAAATTTTAGTACAGTTCAATTTAAAAGTTATTAAATTTTTAAAGTTATAAAAGTTTTAAAAGTTATTAAAGCCTTTAAGCTTTTAAAATACAAATAAAGTGATTTGCCCTAGATCATACAGTTTGTTAATGGCAGAACCAGAATTTATATACATAGTTTCCCCTTAAGTCTCAGTGCAGTTTTAAGCTTTAGTTATTAGTTAATAACTATGCATACATTAATCACTTAAAATATTAATTATTTTAATAGTATATAATTATTCAATTATATTATATATGAATTAATATATTAATTCAATAGTTAATTTAATACAAACATTAAATAATAAAAAATATATATGAAAGCTTATAGATTTTCAAAGACTTTTAGGACAATGTATATCTAAATCCTGAGCTGATAAATTAGATAAACTTGGGCAAGTCACTTATCCAAGTTTTTATGTTCCTTATCTGTAAAGTAAGGGACAGATAAAATGTCCTTCTCCATTTTCATTCATCCCTGAATGATGGCATGGAGCTGTTGCTTATTGCTCCATAGCAAAGTCAATGTGGGATAGAAATCCTGCCAAGTTGAAAATTGTTGAAGGGTGACCATGATGGAAGACTGTGACAGCTAAATTTTTTAAGAATAGTTAATAACTAGAAAGATAAACATTGTTTTTATTTTTTCACATTTTTTAATCACTCTAATTTCTAAAAACCATCTACTAATGTGTATATCTGCTAAATTCTTCTTCACAAGAAGAGATACCCATATGGACAAAATCACAAATCTTTCATATTAAATATAACAACAGAACACAATGGACAGAGAGCCAGCATTTGAGATAGGAAACCTGTTTTAAAATTCCAGCTCTAATAATTTCTACCTATATGACCTGCAAATCAATGATTTTCTCAGTGCTCTAGTCAAATCTAAGATTATTGGTGGCAGAGCTTCCAAAAACCTGACTGAATCCTTCTTATTTGGATTACCATTCCTAGAAATGTGTTCACTTCTGGTCTAATATAAGTATTTGATTTTCATTTGAAATTTCTCTGTTTTTTTTTAGTTTTCACATCTATCATTCTGAAATTTATTCTCCCTACCACCACTAAGTGAGACTTCTCTGACAAGAAAAGCAATTAAGAGAAATCAATGGACATACTGACCACAATTGAAAGGGCATTCTGTATCCACAGCCCTACACTTCTCCAAAGGGCAGCTATATTCCTCAGTTCTTCTTTAGGAGGGAGCAGAATCAAGAGAAAAAATGTATATATTATCAACAACATGGTGGGATGAGCAAATCAGTTGGATGCAGCTCCTTTCATCAGTTCAGAGAACTAGGACAACCCTATATTAGACTGGATATGGACAATGCTATCCCCATCCACAGGAAGAAAAAAGAAAACAAAACAAAACAAATTTAAAAAATCCCTCAGAATCTGATGAACACTACATTTACTTTTTTTAGAAAAATATCTCTCATGTATTTCTTTCCCTTAATCCTAATTCCTCATGCTTAAATTGACTAATCTGTATACATGCTTAATACAAATGTGCATGTAAAATATTAATCTGGCTATTCACTGATGAGGAGAGGAGGGTGGAAGGAAATTTTGTGACTTAAAATATACATAGGCATATGGATGAATTTCATAATATGAATTTGGAAAAAACACCAAAAAAAATAAAATTTTTGTTGAGAGGTGAAAAAATTCTTCTTTGGGAATAAAATTAATAATTATGATTACATAGGTCTCACTTCCCCTTTTATCATTTTTTCTTTTACCTTCATTGTAGCCATTTTAAAGATTGTTCTGATTTTGCTTGCTTCATTCTATGTTAGTTTATATAAAATGTTTTGCTAAAGTTTTTCACATTCATTATTTCTTAATTATCCTTTACATTCAAATATCATTTTGTTTAACTATTTCTCAAACATATTCATTTGTATTTCTTTACTATCCACCAAGTTCTGAATATTTTTTTATATTTTTGTTTGTCTTATAGGGGCATATTTCTTACAGGGTTATATATATATACAGATGTGGAACTCGGACAAAGGGTATGATGTAATGAACTTTCATATTCATTTGTGACCTTGCATACCTCAGCCAGATTTTGCTTCCCTTTCTCTGATATTTAAGTGATTTCTTCTAGAACAACCACTATTATTATTATTGTTATTATTATTATTATTATTATTATTATCAATTATTCATTGATGTCAAAATTTCCCTCTATATTACATACTGTGCTTCCCACTGACATAGCTAAATTCTGATTGCTAAAATTATGTTGGTCCTGGCATTCTCTGTTTTATAATATTAGACTGTCTTCTTTTATTGGAATTGTCTCTCTCCTCATTTGTACATAATTATTTATATATTGTATTCCCCATTATACTATGAACTCCTTGAGAATAGGAATTATCTTTTGCCTTTTTTTAGAACTCTAAGTTTTAGCTGTGATTAATACAGAGGTTTATTAATAAATCAATTTATTAACATATAGCCTTTATAATTTAACTACACTGATTGACTTCTAAACAGTTTATTCCATACTTATCCACCTGTATTTTATATTAATTAGTTATATACTTGAAATAGTTTCTTGAAGCTGATGGGAAACTAGAAAGAAAATATTCTCATTACTCTTGGAACATCTCAAGACTGAGAATTGGAATAGAGGAATAAGATAGGAACTAAGTTACTGGAACCAAGGTAAGAACAGAATAACTAAACTAGGAATTGTTACAAAGCTTTATTGATTCTGATGCAGTTAATTGCCTATTGATTTTTATTTTGCTTCCTTCCAAAAGTCAAAACTGGTCCAAGAATGGGGATAGTCTAGACTTATAGGCATAAGTAGTAATTGTGACTTCACCTTCAAATAATATACAAATACAGAAACAGGTTATCAAGCTCATAAGTATATTAATTAGATTGCATAAAAAAGTTATGTTGACAACTCAGAACAAAAGACAATTGATCTGTTATTTTAGAACTCAAATTATTGTTATTTGTGAAGACATCACATGCATATGTGATGCAAATATGTATGCAAACTGTTAAGAAAATATATTTCTCCATTTAAATACTGTAAAATGTTATTTTCCTGGAAGAAATATGATTCTTTTAAAGCAGAATCATTTATATATATATGTAATAGGCCTATACCTACTAAATAAGAAGGAAGTCCATGATACACAAAAGTAAATTCTTGTTGGAGTGAAAAATCCAGTTTGTAAAAACTATGAGACTTCTTTCTTTCTAATTGGAAGAAGGTCACCATATGTGTATGACTGATGTTCAATTTATCTATTATTGGTGTTTATTCCTGAGATTCACAGAGAAAACCAATTTGTAAGAATCTGGTCTGTTGCTTACCCTTCCTTTTATGAACCAATGTATCAATTTAGGTACACATTCCTATATCTGAAGCATCTTGAATTGTAAGGTGGTTCTCAGCAGGACAGACCAAGAAAAATGTCAACAGAAAACAGAGAAATTTGTATTCACTTCTAGTGCCTAGATATGAAACAGTAAAGATTTAATTAAATGTTTGTCAAAAGGTTCATCAGTAGAAATTAGAATTTAGCCTAGTAAACTTCTAAATGATTTTTTTACAAATTTATTTGTGGACAGAAAAAACTAATGAGAAAATTTTCCTAAGGTGTTCATAGCTTTGCAATTTGTAGCAATGGAAAAAGTGTCTAATCTCATGGTTCTGTAGATAAAGCTATGTTCTAGGAATCAAAAAGACTCAAGTTTAAATATGACCTCCAAAAAATGTGTGAGTTGAGACAAGTTATTTAACCTCCTTTGCCTTAATTTTCTCAACTGTCAAATAGGGCTGAATATATAGCATTTGCCTCCCAAGATTTTTGTGAGGATAAAATGAGATACTATATTAAAAGAGCCCTTAGCACAGTGACTAGCTATATAAATATTTATTCCTTTCTCTTCCCAGAAGAGAAATATAATTAAATGTCCTTATATATCAATAAGTCATAATTATCTCCTATCATACTGTACTTTGACATCTTGCTGATAGGAAAATTAGTCAACATCATGATTAGTGGGGCAAACCATCTGTCCCTTAGTTCTCTTATCTATAAAATGAAAGGGTTGGACTAAATAACCTCTAAGCTTCCCTCTAGTCCACATGTGTTCCTTAATTCTAATGTTGCATGTTTCACTTTTAAGCTTTAAATTAAATGTATCCCACATTTCAAAATCTACCTTCTCTCCCTCCTATGCCAACCCCCATTGAAAAGGAAAGAAAAACAAATTAAATATCTTAATCTGTTATAATCATGAATCTTCTGGAATTTTGATCATTACTTTGATCAAAGTTCTTATGTCTTTCAAAGTTGTTTTTCTTTACAGTGTTATTATTTTTCTATAACTCATGGTCCTGGTTCTGCTCACTTCACTTTGTATCAGTTCTTACAGATCTTCCCAGTTTCTTCTGAAAATTTCCTCTTCAGCATATCATACCACAAAACAATTTTCCATTATATTCATATATAATTTGTTCAGTATTTCCCATTTGACTAATACCCATTTTAGGTTATAGATTTTTGTTGCTAAGAGTTACAATAAAAATTGTGCACATGGATTCTTTTCCTCTTTCTCTGATAACCTTGGAGGTATAAAACTAATAGTGTTACACTAGATCAAAGTCTATGCCCAGTTTAATAACTTTTGGGCTTTAATTCCAAATTGTTTTCTAGAATGGCTAGAACAGTTCAAAGCTCCACAAACAATAATTATTTTTATTCCAACATCTCTTTTAGCATTTGTTATTTTCTTTTCCTTATTCTTTCTCAATCTCATAGGTAAAGCCTCAGAACTAGTTTAATTTATATTTATCTAATTATTAGTAATTTGGAATATTTTTCTTATGGTTACTGGTACCTTATATTTCTTCCCCTGAAAACTGTCTATTAATGATCATTTATCAATTATGAAATGAATGAAGATATTTCAAGTTTAGAACCCAAATAGAATTTGACTTCTGCCTATATCCCATCCCCTGAATATTAACATGAGTATATAACTACAACTAAGCATAGTTCCCTCCTTCCATAGCTATTCCTCAATCTTGCTTACTCCTTTGCCTCTAATCCACTGATTAAAGTTTTGCAAGAACTATTTATCCCAATGCCCATTTCTTAAACCCTGTATTCATATACTTAAGTTCTTTTGCAGAATTCTGAGACAGGCTACATTTTTAATGTCACATTTTATGTGAAGTATTTTTTGAAGACATTCTTCTTTAAACATTTATTAACAATGGAAGACATCCATATATGGAGAGAGGATTTGCAGAAAGTTATGTAAGATTCCAAATATGGGATTTCAGATTTATCTCTTTTAATTCCCAAAGGCATGACCTTGAAGGGTAATAATTTTGCTATTATTTGTAAGCCTAAGTGATAGGGAAACAGGGCAAGTGTTTCTAAGGTAGAAAAACAAAGAAAGAAATGTATTCTTCAAGTGATAAATACCATTTAAAAATAGAACAATTGTACAAAGGATCAATTAGAACAGCTTTAAGAAGATTTGTGAAGGGTGGAATTGCATATTAAGACATCATCTAACGACCTCAAAAATTCATAATAGAGCGATAATTATTCATTGTCCAGTTTAAAAAAGATAATTACAGCAGCCAAAAAGATAAAGGAGCATTATAGCAGTGCTGAAATCTTCATTAAAGCTAAAGGAGTGTTAGGATTTCTAATTTTAAAAGTCTCACAGGGTATCTAAATTGCTAGTGTGTTTCACCTTAATAATTTTGCTCTGTCACTGCTCCATACAGCCAAAGGTGCTACTGTAGATAACATTACTCTCTAATTGTTGGCAAGAAGCTGAAGCAACCCAGGATCACCTGCTGCAGTTTTTTTTTTTAACAGTTTGGGATTGTAACCTATTTTCAGCTCAGTGGCAAGGACCACACTTTCCAGGGCTTTGTGCTTTTTGATTCTTTGCCATGGTTTCTTCAACCATGTTCAGTATAGGAGCAGGATTGAATGTCATGCTAATAGTAGGCACTTAATAATACTTGGATTGGATTGTCATAAATGAGCCACCCTATTTCTTCACAGGGAGGAAAATCTGTTCATTACTGTCACTACTTTGTTTCTTGAGGTTAAGTTTCTGCACATCCTAATGGCATAGGAGACATGGGATGGTGTAAAAGAAAATTGATTAGCCTGGGTAATGAGAATACCTGGATCCAAGTTCCATCTTTGCCACCAACTTGCTATATGAACTCAAGCAAGTCACATAACTGAATCTTAATTCTCTCATCTATAAAATGAGAGAGTTGATGAGCTTTAAGATCTCCTTCAGCTCTAAAGCTCTGAATCTACCATCTTATATATAACAGTGCTAAGATACTACAGATCTCTCAATGTTATATTAGTAAAGCATTTACTTGAGTAAGCACTGCCATTTATTTCTCAAAAATTAATTTTATCTACAATTGTCTGGAAGGTAGGTTATCTGCCTTTCTAAAACTGTCATATCAAGCAATCAACAGACTATAATTTAACTTAATTAGCTATAATTTAATTAATTAACTATAATATGATAATTGGTACAGAACCAGAAAAAATAAAATGGTTCCTGCTGTCTTGGAATTTATATTCTATCATACAATACAGCACAAACATATAAAATAGAAACAGAATAAATAAAAATCAAATTTAAAGCAATTTAGAGAGCAAATGCAGTACTAGGTATGGGGATCAGGAAGATTTTATTTAGAAGGTATTAACTGAGCTGAGCTTTAAAAGAAGTAAGGGATCCTAAGAGGTAGAGATGAAAATACAGACCATTCCAGAGAGGGCAATCAATAGTGCAAAGGCAGAATGATGAGAGAATGATATATATTAGAAATAAGAAAAAGCCAGTCTGGCTAGACTGTAGAGGAAAATAAGGAGGAGACATTCAAAATAGGGTTTAAAGGGTAGATTGGGTTGAGATCATATAAAGACTTTAAAATCCAAAGAGTAGAGTTTATATTTTATCCTGAAATGCAGCAGGAAGCACTGGAGATTATTAAGTAGAGATGTGGTATTGTGGGACCTGTGAAATATAAAAAAAGTAATTTCCTAGAAAAATGCTAGAAACAAATTGGATGATCATAATTTGGGGGAATTGATAAAGAAACATGGTTAATACAAAGAACCTGATGCAAAGTGAAGTAGGAAGACACAGGAAAATAAGATATAGAATGCATATAGCAATGTAAAAGAAAAGAAAAATAACAAAAGAATCAAAATTGAATGTTGAGGAAATAATGACCAAGGAGACCTCAAAGGAAATGTGTGAGGGCACCTAATCCCCTCTTTTCAGCCCAACCTGAGTCTAATTATATAATATTATCTTGTGGAATTTCAAATTACTTTATATCATGAGGGACATGGGCCAGATAATAGTCCCTTTCAGCTCTAAAATTATAGGAACCTATACTTGCCTTATTAGCCTCTCACTGAAGCCAACTCATTCACTTACGTGGAATTGGCATGTAAAAACTTCTTTCAATTAGGATTTTCCATTCCTTATAAATGCAATCTGTGAAATGGTTGCTTTGGTGGATAATAAATTCTGTTTTTATTGCTGATGGATGTAATTAATAAAATCCATTAGAGGAAAAAAAGAGATATAAGCAATTGCTTTGTAAAAATAGGAAATACTAATTATGGAAGACAATCACAGGACATCTTTGTGCTTGGATTGGCAATCCCCTACTACTTAATTGCTTAATGTCTCCCTTTGTATTTCTGCAGTTACCATAACCAGTGTTTTCTTATGTTAGTCCACAGTTCTCTTTTTATAGCACACCTGCTGCTTTTCAATGCATTAATTAAAAAAAATTGTACAACTTACAATTCTTTGTCTCCTTTTCCTCTTTTTAATCATAACTCTTTTTACTCAAACAGATCAAGGATGATAACTTGAAAAGTACTCCTCTGAGCGATTCTGCTACCTGCCCTTGCTTGCCTCGTATGAAAGTACTTCTTTCCCTCACCCAAAGGCTCCTCAGGAGTGGTTCCATAAATAAATATACCTCCCATCCTTAACTATTTTATTGGACACTGGATATCAACTAAAAACATCACAAGTAAATAAAATTTCTCTCTAGATTTGTTGACAATATTTCCTATCCTGTGGGTATCTCCCAAGTACAAAATTTCAAGAGGGCTAAACATAGGAATGAAAAGCAGATGGAAACAGATTTTTTGGCAAGTATGCAATGAACTTAGAAAACATTTAAATCATGCATTTTACCTATGATTTATATTTTAAAAAAAAATCAAGGAAAAAGACAAAGAGATAACATTGGTTAAAATGATGAAAAGAAAGATTGCCTGCTATCCCATCCAATGTGAAAAATTCTTAATGGTTTTTATGAAAAAAAGAACTTAGGTAAGGAAAAATGAGGAGAAAAACCTGTTTTTAAAAGGGCAACCATGGGGGCAGCTAGGTGGCCCAATGGATAGAGCACTAACCCTGGAGGCAGGAAGACCTGAGTTCAAATCTGACCTCAGATACTTCATGATTACCTGTGTTCTCTTGAGCACTTAACCATATTGTCTTGTAAAAAAGGGGGGGAAATTATAAAATATAAACATGAAAAAAGTGACCATATTTATTTCCTTCTTCCCATTGCACATTTTTATTGCGATTAATGTTTATCCTTTGAAATCATGTTAAGCTCACTTTCTTTGATTTCTCAGAGTGCAGGAGTTCTTTATCCTTCTTGTGTCATGGGCCCCTTTATCAATATGGTGAAGCCTCATGTTTTTAAAAAGCCTTAGAAAAATTCTCAGATTACAAAGAAAACCAATTCCATTGAATTAGAGTTATCAAAATGTAAACTAATTAAACAATTTCATGTGTCCCAGGTTAAGAACCCCTCCCAGGAAGGACTAGAATCACAGGATAGCATAAAGACTGAGCTTTCTACTCATGGAGCTTTTTCCAAAACAACTTTAAGTGTAGCCTCTAAACTCATTCTAATGTCACAAACCCCATAAAAACAAAATGAAAGAAATTCTCAGCTCAATATATTACAGAGAAACTTCAGTAAAGTCTGTAACATCACATGGGTTAAAGGGGAGTATGGTCCAGAATAGGCAGGAGAACTGGAAAGTTTGAGAAAGGCCACAGCACAGCTTAGGTCCAGGTTGATCAAGCCTGTGCTACAACAGGCCAGTAGTGAGGTCTCAGCAGCAGCTCAGAAGACAAGAATTGAGTTCCAGGCACTATGGGGGATCAGTCAGAACTGGGTTTGTCTACTACTTCAACACAGGGAATAAATAAACCACTAGCACCTGAAACACTATAGGCAATGCTATAGGCAGGTGGTAAGCCAGGGACAAGACCCCTGGCCCCAGCACAAAAGGCTTGGAACTGTGCCTTCTTGGCCTCAGGAGCAGGACTCAACTATCAAAATGAGTAAAAAAACCACCACCAAAAAAGCATGAATGATTCAGAATTACTGTTCTGAGAGGGATGATAAAAATGCCACCTCAGAAGAGTGTCAAAATACCCATATGTGAAGCCTCAAAGGGAATTTCAAATCAAAAAGAGTTCTTGAAAGAGCTCAAAAAGATTTTAAAAACAAAAGAGAAGAAGAAAAATGGAGAAAAGAAATGAGAGTCATAAAGGAAAATCATGACAAATTGAGAAAAAAAATACTTTTAAAAGCAAAATTGGCCAATGGAAAAAGAAATCAATTCCTTTAAAAGTAAAATGGTTGACTAGAAAAGAAAACACAAAAACCAATTGGACAAAATAAAACGTTAAAAATTAGAATTGGACAAATAGAAACTAATGACTCTATGAGACAAAAAAGATTTCATTAAACAAAACCAAAAGTCTGAAAAAATAAAAGAAAATATAAAGTATCTCTTAGGAAAAATGAATGAGTTGTAAAAGAGACCTATTAGAGATAATCTACAAATTATTGGTTTATCTGAAAGTTATGATCAGAAAAAAAGCTTGGACAATCATGCAGGAAATTGTCATGGAAAACTGCCCTTATATCTTAGCATAAAAAGATAAAACAATCCTGGAAAGAATCCATCAATCACCCCAAAAAAGACATTTCAAATTGAAGACTAATATTATAGCCAAATTTCAGGAATTATCACCCAAATGAGAAAATATTGTGAACCTGCAAGAAAAAAAAGAGAGAAACAATTTAAACATTAGGGAGCCATAATCAAGATTTACAGGACTTATAAGTTTGGAAATTTAAAAAATTGGAGGGCCTGGAATATGATATTTTGGAGGGAAAGATATACTTTATTAGATTTCAACAAAGAATCAATTATCCCACAAAATTTACCATATTCTTTGAGGGGGAAAGGATGGATCTTCAACAAAATTGAGGACATTCACATTTACCTGATAAGAGACCAGAACTAAACAAGGAAAGATCTAGACCAGCTCTAATTTTATGCCTCCAGATTCTGTTCTTGAAAGTTCAGTGATCTGATGTGGATGTCACAAAGTTGAGTATTTATGGTTCTAATTGAGGTGATTATGTTAGGATCTGGGACTTGATACAATAAGTATAATTCTATCTCCTTACCCATCTCCCACAGAAAAAACCTAGAAGTATTTGGAGAACATTAAAATCTATAAAAAATTTCTCTTTGATAAATTCTTTCCACTGAAAATGCTCCATAATAATAAACCACTTAAGATGAATATGAAACATTATTCCTCACTTGAAGCTAATAGACAAAAATTTGACCAATAAAATTATATCTCAAGGAGAAAATAATTTTTAATGTATGTCTTCATGGAAGACATTTTATTATAGGAGGTACTTTAAGGTTACATTTCACTTTAACCAATTTTTTTTTAAATCACCATTCCTTGAATGAAAAATATCTGATTGATAAATATACATAAATACAACTATATGCTTCATTTTCAATTGATAAATGGTCAAAGGATATGAATGGACATTTTATTTTTAGATTTTCTAAGGCAATGGGGTTAAGTGGCTTGGCCAAGGCCACACGGCTAGGTAATTATTAAGTGTCTGAGACTGGATTTGAAATCAGGTACTCCTGACTCCAAGGCCAGTACTCTATCCACTGCGCCACCTAGCTGCCCCCAGAATGGACATTTTTTAGAAGAAGCAAAAGCTATATATTGTCATATGAAAAAATTCTCTAAAATATTTTTGATTAGAGAAATACAAAATTTTTTTCTGTTAGAGTATTTAATAACTGAGATAAGTTTTAGTAAAATTAGAGAAGAGGAAAATGATAAATTCTGAAGAGAATGTGGAAAGATTTGGAGCACTAATACATTGTTGATAGAATTGTGAACTGAATCAACCATTTTGGACAGCAATTTGGTATATGCCTAAAATAAATTAATATTATACTATAATTATAATGTAACATATTCATAACTAACTATTAATTATGATCTACCCTTTCCCCTTCTATTTTTCTGTAACGGTCAAGCTCCTTTTAAGGATAGTCCCTGAAGGGGATAGAAGATTGATGAGATAACCCTTAGTCCTCAAGCAACATGTTAGGCAATTTTATGCAGGGCCTCACCCAAATGGGAGATCTAATTTATTTAGAGGAAATAGAATCCTTTCTGGTCCAGCCCTTAACCTGGGTAGGGAACTGTTTTCCTTGAGCTATTTCATTAGAGTTTAGGGTGATCCAGTCATGAAGAGAAAACCAGTCAGAGAGGTCTGGATGGAGATGGCTCCCCCTTACGCAACTACCTTGAGACTGTTGAAGCTCAGGATCAAGCCAGGTGGCTCTCAGCATGGGGAGCTGAGCCCTTTTAACCCACCTCCTCATTAAATGTTCACCACTTTGGATTGATTTTCACTTAGTAGGGGGTATTCCCTTTTAGCAGGGATTTTAAGCATTTCAGGGTCTACCTTGCAGTCTTTGATTACTGAGAAAAACCACTGACTATCAATTTATTTATTCCCTAGCTAGCCTAATTAACAAATTGATTATTAATGGAGAAAGTTAAACTTTTCCTCTGAATCAGCAGTGAGACTGGTCTGTGAGAAGCCATTACAATTCTAGTTTGGGTTAAATAGGAAGACCTAGGCTCATAAGAATAAGAATACACAACTGATAGATGGCAGCCTGAAGGCAGGAATTCCCAGAAATTTGCTCCCCCCAAAATTCCAAAAGCTGTAAAATTATGACTGTAGTCAAAATTTAGAGGGGTAGAACCCACAGAAGGAATGAGTGTTACCATTACCTAGTCCAAGACAACTTAGAATTTTGGCAGGAAAGGCCTGATTTGCGGGTCCTTGAGTTGGAAAGAGCCATAGTGCAGCTGCAGCACAGCACAGCCAGGCCGGAGCAAACCAGCTCCAGCCTTCCAGGAACAGCCTGTTGGGTGCCTGGGTGCCTGGGTCCCTGGGGGATGCCTGGGTCCCTGGCAGAGGGGCAGTTTCCAGACCTCCTGGCCCAGGGATTACTGGAAACAGTTTGAAGGGTTAGTGATAAACACCTGCCATGCAGAATGAGTGTAGAGTAAGCACTGGCCTCAGAGCAGTCCTAGAGTGAGAACCTGTAGCAGGAATCTTTGCAACCACCTAGTGTGTCCAGAGCAGAGGTCTCTCTGCTCTCCCTGGGGCAGGACTCAGCTGTTTGCCCACACTTAGATCCAGGTTACAGTTTGGTTTCCCATACCACCATAGACGTTCATGGACTCTCCTCACAGCTCCAGGGCAAATGGGAGGGCCTGTGGTCATCTACATACCATAGCACAGGCAAGAGAGTCATCAGAGTCTCTAATAACACCTTGGAGGAATTAAGTTCCCAGTAGGATGTCCAAAAAATCCCCCAAAAGCCTTAGAAGTGCCATTATTCAGTTATAGGTTAAGGAAATGAGTAAAAATCAGAAAAAGAAGAAGCTGACCATAGAAAATTATTTTGATCCCATGGAAGATTCGGAAGATGACAAAATCAAAGCTTCTATATCTAAAACCTCCAAGAGAAATAGAAAATAGACTCAGGCTATGGATGAGCTCCAAAAAAAGGACTTTGAAAAGCAATTAAGGGAGGTAGAGGAAAAAATGGGAGGAGAAATGAGAGTGATGCATGAAAACAAGTCAGTAGCTTGGTGAAAGAAATATAAAAAATATTGAAGAAAATAACATGTTAAACCAGTTTAGGCCAAATGGAAAAAAGCAATTCAAAAAAAGCAAATGAGGAGAAGAATGTCTTAAAAAGCAGAATTGGCCAGCTAGAAAAGGAGAAAAACTCTCTGAAGAAAATAACTCCTTCAAATGTAGACTGGAACTGAAGGAAGCTGATGACTTTGTGAGAAATCAGCAGGAAATAAAACAATACTAAAAATCAAAAACTGGAAGACAATGTAAAATATCTTAGTGGGAAAACAACTGACCTCAAAAACAGATACAGGAGAAATAACTAAGTAATTATTGGGCTATCTGAAAATCATGACCAGGAAAAGAGCCTAGACTTCATGTTTCAAGAAATAATAGAACAAAATTGCCCTGAGATCTTAGAAGCAGAGGGTAAAATAGAAATTGAGGGAATCCACTGGTCACCTCTTGAAGAGATCCCAAAAGAAAACCTCCCAGGAATATTATAGCCAAATTCCCAAACTCCCAAGTTCAAGAGAAAATACTAAAAGCTGCCAGAAACAAACAATTCAACTCCTGTGGCTCTATGGTCAGGATTACACAGGATTTTTTGCAGTGTCTACATTAAGGGCTCATAGGGTTTAGAATATAATATTCCAGAAGGCAAAAGAGCTTGGATTACAACTGAGAATCAGCTATTCAGCAAAACTGAATATTGGGGTGGCTAGGTGGTACAGTGGATAAAGCACTGGTTCTGGAGTCAGGAGTATCTGAGTTCAAATCCGACCTCAGACACTTAATAATAACCTAGCTGTGTGGCCTTGGGCAAGTCACTTAACCCCATTGCCTTGTAAAAAAACTAAAAAAAACCTGAACATCCTCTTTCAGGGGAAAAGATGGACTTTCATTGACACAGGGGACTTCCAAACTTTCCTATTGAAATGACCAGAGTTGAACAGAAAGTTTGATCTCCAAGTACAGGAGAAGCATAGAAGCAATGGACAAGAAGGACTAATTATGAGGAACTTAATGATATTGAACTGTTTGCATTCCTGATACTGATAACTCATATATGAGCCTTCTAATTGATAACAGCATAAGAGCAGTAAGAAGGAATATATATGTATATATATATATATATATATATATATACATATATACAAAACAGGAGGAAGTTGAATATAATGGTATAATATTATAATATAGTATAAAGATGGAGTCAATGGATGATAAAGGAAAGTACTGGGAGGGAGGGGAAGGAGAGGAAGAAGGGGCTCAGATATTTCACATAAAAAGTGTCAAGAAAAAGCTTTTTCATTGGAGTGGAATGGGAGAAGGTGAGGGGGAATGAGTGAGCCTTCATTCTCATCAGAAATGGTTCAGAAAGGAAATAACATCTACACTTAATAGGGTATAGAAATCCATCTTACCCTAGAGAAAACTGAGAGAAAAGGGATGGGATAAAGGGGAATGGGGGGGAGGGAAGGGGTGAATAGGTGATAGAAGAGAAGGAAGATCATGGGAGGGGGTGAGTCAGATACAACATGCTTCCGAGCAGGGACAGGGTAAAAGTAGAGAGAGAGAATAGAATAAATGAGAGTGGGGAGGAATAGAGTGGAGGGAAATATAGCTAGAAATAATGACTGTGAGAAAAATATTGAAACAACTTATGATATAGAAGGCAATTCATCCCAGAGATAGAGTCATTGGAATCCAAACACAGAATGAAGTATAACTTTTTATCTCTTTCAGTACTCTTCAGGTTTCTCTATCTTTTCTGGGGGAAGGGGAGTTTATGTTTACTTTCACAACAAGATTATTGTAATAATATAAAATAACCCCCCCAAAAGAAAAAAGATACACAATTGATGCTGCATAGACTATAGAATTAGATGACAAATAGATACTTCTGCTTTCATATGAAGTTTTATAGCTATAAATGAAGCACAGAATGGGGGGGGAATGAAGGAGGAAGATAATCAAAGAGAGAGATTACTTCTAGATACTTTTATATTGGACAGTAAAGAGAAGAAATCTGTTTGCATCTTCCCTGCATCCTTCCCACTAATGGGCTAGTTCTCTGAAAGTCATTAAAGACTACTACTCAATTCCTTCTAAAGATTTAAGGCAAATTTGTACTTTGTGTATTTCAATCTCAGTAACAGATTTCAGGTATTTATGTGACTCAGTGGATAGAGTCTAGATTTATTATTCATTGGGACTACAATATTGGAATCATTTCTACCAGGAAGTGAGGTATGGCAGTTCACCTTCTCAATCATCTTTTCTCAGACCAGAGTCAGAAAGATCTAAGCTCAAATCTGGCCTCAGACACTTGCTACCTCTATAACCCTGATCATATCATGTAATCTCTATTTGCTTTAATCTCTCCTGGAGAAGTAAATGGAAGATCACTCTAGTATCTGCAAAGAAAACCTCAAGGACAATATAGTCCATGGGTTCATAAAAAGTTAGATACAAGAAAATGTCTGAACCAAAACAATAGCAAGAAATTTGTCTAATGTTCAAAGGGAAATAATACCCCTTTTCAAGGAATGAGTCAATCAGAAACATCTTGTTCTATTAATAGAGAAATCATCCCTCTCAATAAAATTATATGACCAATTGCTACCTCCTTTCCAAGATACAGGGGTCTGGAGGGATATAAGTACAAGGGAATGGAATTAGTTAACAAGTTGAAGATGTTCAGCTTGGTCAAGGGAGACTGTAATTTGGAGGAGAAAAATAAAGTTTATATTTTCTAACTGTTTCCCTTTCATGTAAGTGGGACACTATAAAAATTTTGTTTTTAAAAGTATACATATTGAAATCTGTTCTTCAAATCCCCTGTTCACAGACCTCTATCATAATGTGTGTGTGTGTGTATGCATTTAGTCATAGTATAATTCACCATAGGTCACCATAGTATAATATATGATTTATTCTTATGTCTGTGAAGTCTAAGTTCCATTTATATTTTTGCAACAGAGAAGTTTTTATTATTTTCCTTTACCCAGGCTGCTTTCACCCCACCCCCCGTTGAATAATAATTCTTCTTCCTATTATTAAGCTAATTTTCCCCAGACCCAGATAAGAATACTACCTAGATATTGGCATCATTTCTTCCATCAAAGGATATGTGGCAGTTTACATTCTCTTCCTCAGGTCACTATATGATCAGATTTTTCCTTCTTTGAAATCTTGTAGGCTCTTCCCTATTATACCCATCTGCCAGTCAGTTTAAAATCTAAAAATCTAAACTTCCATAGAAACTTTCCCCACTGTCAACCTAAAAATTGTCTATAGATGTTTCTTGTCCTTAGACCAAATGCTATTTTGCTCTTCAATCTCTCCCTATTAACATGCAAATATTTTGGGCAAAATGATACTTCAAATAATTGTTATCATAGTCAAAATTTATATAACACTTTTAGATTTAAGTGATATGTATGTATTTATGCATGTGTGAATATATGTATGCACAATACATATGTGCAGTCATATCCATGTATGTGTATAAGTGGTTAAATACCTCAAATTCTTATTTCATTAGGAATCTATAACATGATTTCCATTACTATATTTGAATAATAGAGAAAATTATCATAAATAATAACAGCTAAGGAATATTGAGATATTGACTTCATTCTTTTTTTCATTCTTATTTTTAGAAATGAAATTGAAGTTTAAATTTGAATATTGTAAAACAGCAGTCATCCTTGGGAAATAGAGGTCATAGAGATCATATAACATGCTCCCCTCATCATCTCAGCATCATTGTTCAGGTGAAATCAGATGAAAATGAACATGAAAAGCAGCAGTTATGAAGAAAAAGTCAAAAAATGGCAATCTGCCAGAGATCTATGGAGATCATGAATAGTGATGGTGGGAAAAAGAGAGACACAATTCCATTCAGGGAGGAAATAGCTAAGATGAACTTCCAGGATGACACTGCAAAGAACTTCAGCCCTTTATTGGTTTGAGAAGGGAATGCTTGCCCCCAACCTACTTCCTCCTCCTTCCCCTTTCTTCTCCCTCTCCTCTCCTTTCATTTCTAGTATCTATCTAGGTATCGTGAGGAATCTGCCTCATAAAAGTTCTACTTTCCCTAGACTGCTAAATTACCAATAAATATATACATTGGAAAGTTAGACATTATTTGCTTTGGGTATAGAAATCAGAAAGAAACCATGATGTCATCAATTATTTTGAGGAAACCCTGAGAAACAATTATATTGAGCATGGAAACCTAACCTGTCAGTTGATCAGCAAATGACAGATTTGGCATTAATTATTATCTTCTCATGAATCACTGATTAGAAGGATTTTTGACCCTTACCAGAAATCAGGGGGTGATAAATGTACCTTGAAGTCCATGTGTATACTTCTCTGCAGATTTATTCCCTCTGATTTTTTCATTAATACTTAGACATTTTACCTCTGGCACCAAATAAACACATGCAAAATGATCTCTGACTTATTTGGCAGCAAACAACAGGTGAAGGGAGTTGGAAAGAATATTTACTAAAAGGTCTAAAGCTGGAAAATGTATTTTGATCATAATCAGGGAAAGTTATTCTTAAATCAATAGAAAGAAATGTAGAGAGTCTTTCCTTAAGTCCCCAGTTGCTATTATCTCCCCATCCAACAACAAAAAATAACCTAGTATTGATTTCATATATATTTTGTATCTATTATTCATATATATAAATATCTATCTATCTGTCTATCTGTCTGTCTATCTATCTATCTATCTATCTATCTATCTATCTATCTATCTATCTATGTGTCTGTCTATCTACATTACCCCTCTCAAAAGAATGAAGGCAGAGATTGATTTTGGTTTTGGCCAATAGCCTCAGTATAGAGTTCTTAGCACACAGTAGGTTGTTAATATATGCTTATTGATTGACTGATCAGTTGAACTTATAAATGAGGAAATTTAGTTTCAAAGAAAAGGGCTGTGATGCAATGAAAAGATTTTAAGTCAGAGAATTAGGGTCCAAATTCAGGTTTTGATGCTCCATGTAACTGTGGGCAAGTGATTTGACCTTTCTGAGCTTGTGATTTTTTAGAATATTATTTTTCATACTCTAAAATATATACTCCTTTTTTATGTAGCACTTTGCTCATCATACAGCAGAGAATGGTTGGCATATACAGCTTTAAAAAGTATCAGTATTATACTTTAAAAATTCAATATTTCTACATAGGAAATGTAATAGTGAGAAAGATTATATTTCATTTATTTAGGGAACTTCTAGTTGTGAAGCTCACCTCCTCTTCTACATCTTACAGTTTTAGAGAGATTAAGGCTAGTATCCACCATGCATCTAATTCTTCACATACAGAGTCATATTTTGTGATAAAATTGTAGAAAGTTTTATAACAACAAAAATCTTATAAATTTAATTTTAAATGAGGAGTCTATCTTCATGAGGAAAAATTTGTTTCTAAGTTTAGAATGTGCATTAGTTTGGATAAAAATGCTAGAACCAATTGGGAGTCATGATCCTCATATCTTTCTCTGGAGAAAAGAATGGCATGTCCCAATGGTGTTTATATTAGAAGCATAGAGTAATTCAATAATAAATTTGGAGTACCCTGCTTTCAGGATCATATCATTCCATATTCGTGATCAATGTCATTTCCAAGATCATACTTTAGGGGGCCCTCCATAATACTTCCACTGGGAAACAACATTAGGGGACCAAGAGTTGTTTCCCTTCAACTGATACTAAGGAAGTATAGAGATTCAACTACATGCAATCAAAGGCTATAAATCCCTCATTGTGTCAAAAGATAAGACCTAGAATACTCAAATAGAGAACAGTCATTTCTTACCACTTTCTCTAATCATGTCCATCAACACTATACTTAATCTGCTTTTAAGATTCATTTTGTTATTATTAAAATCTGCATGTGAATGGAGGGCTACCCAGGACTAACCCTGCAGCTCTCCTATGATGGGATGGCACTGAAACAAAATCTCTATTTTTATGAATAAACCTACTTCATAGTTTTGATTTGTTTAAACTATTTTCATTGATTTCTTTGAAATAACATACTCACTTTAATAGGCAAGTCTTTATTTTGAAGCACTCACTATTCCTGAAGCATTATTTGAGGTATTAATGCAACAAGAACAAATTTTTTTTTAAATGCCTTTAAGGAGCTAATAGTATATTGGAAGATTCAATATGTACAACATTTGGAATAGGTACTGGACCTTTGATATCCTTGATGTAGGGAACTACTAAATGAGGAAATTTCCTCTCTCCCTATTCAGATCACTATTGTTTTGTATGTTTTTTTTTTTTAACAAATTATAGTCTTTGAGATCTGCCTAGAACATAAAGGTTACAGATTTGTCAAGAGTCATTTTTACAGCAGGCAGGACACAGATCATTTAAGGCCAATAGGGCCATACTACACAAGAAACATACACATATACATATTTTATAGGTATGTATATATGCATATATGTTTGTATATATATGTATGTATGTATATTCAAAACATGCCCCCCCACCCAAAAGATGATTCTTATTGGATAGAATATTAGTATTTAGAGGGACCAGGATTTATAATTACACCAACATTTATAGGATCATCTCTTATATTAAAGAAAAATGGTTTAAATCACCCAGAACTACATCTGACAACAAATTTAATACTGCCTATCTGTATTCCACCTCCACTGTACTGAGAAAAGACAAAAATGTGTTTCACATCAGTTCATGATTACATTATTATATATAGTCTGAATTCTGCCGTCTTTTAGTTCTAAATCTTTCTGAAAGTTGATTGGAGTCTCATGTTTTAATAAACTATATGAGTTATAGGGTAAAGTCTCTATGGAAATAATGACATATTGATGCACATTTTATATTAATTTATATTTATATGAAAGAATGATGTGTCTGTAGCATGACTTTGATAGCAAAGAACTTCTAAGTCTTGCTATAGTAATTTACTGAGAATTGATTACATAAGATTGAAAGCCTTTTCAGTCAATTAAATTTCCTTTTAATCTTCATGTTCAAATTATGGATATTTAAGAGAAAAAAATCAACCAAAAGAGGGAATAACACAGAAACCAAGGGAAAAAATATGATATAAATGTCTAATACTTTAATTAAATTATTTGTAGATGCAAAAATAAAGTATATTTATTCATGTTTCATTTTTTGCTACAAAAATATTAAGAATAAGAATGTCATTCTTTCAAGAAGGATGTTGATTAACATAATATTGAGCATCATGGAAAAGATATTGGAATGTCTACTCAGTGTTTACAAGAGCTGTCAAAATTGTAGTCTTCAAGGACTTCTATTTTATTTTCTGTGAAATTTTCATTGCAGAATTGTGACAAAATTGAACATCATTCTAATTAAGGATAAGCAAAGCCATCTTATTTCCAGCATCAGGATTCAAAAAATATAGATGAATTGGCTATGATACAAGAGTCAGAGAGAAAAATGCACATGCCCCAGTCATAATATATATTTAAGACTATTAGGAATTTTAAAATTATATTATATATATATATATGTGTGTGTGTGTGTGTGTGTGTGTGTGTGTGTGTGTGTGAAATCAGGATTTTGGACAACTTTGCTTTAATTTAGAAACATGCATTTTTTCTATATGAAAAATTATTGAAATTATTTTTATAATAATAGTAATATTGTGTTTTTTAATGGGCAAAAGGTTAATAAATTGAATAGGATAATAGGGAGAAATGCTAAGTCATTTTCCTGGACTATTTCATTCAAATGAACAAAGACAGTTTAGAAAGAATTCTATTGTTTCTCAGTTGAGCATCCCAGAAAATTAAAAGAAAATAAAATGAAAGTAAGATTGTTCTCTGTTTCTGTCTCTCTCTGTCTTTTACCTTCTGTTGGTCTGCCTCTCTTTCTCTCTTTGCTCCTTTATCTGTCTCTTTCTCTTCTTTCTCCTCCCTTTCTCTGCCTTCTCTCTTGGTCTTTCTCCCTCTCTGTCTGTCCATCCTTCTGAGTCTGCTTTTTTCATTTTCTCTCTACTCTTTCTCCCCCTACTTTCCTTCCCATCCTTCTCTGTCTCTATCACTTTCTTGCTTTTCCTTTTTCATCTTCCCTCTCCCCTTCCAGTAATCCTGCTCTGTGAAACACTGGGATTGTTGAATCCTATTGAAACATGAGAGAGGAAAGTGTGTGTGGGGGGGTCCTCTTAACCACCCATTAAAATATGTACTGGCTGCTTAGTCCAAATAACCATGAAAATTAATGAGTGCTCTAATGGGTGAGAAAGTATTCAAGGGTTGGAGAGTATTCCTTTGTGAAAAGGAGCCATTGGCTGCTTCCAAAGCTTCGCTAGCAGCCTTTTCAGCCTGAGTTCTTTCTTAGAACTTTGGCACAATATGGCAATATTTCTAATATTTCGAATGCTGTCAGTATATTTGTTGTCAATAGAATGTTAACGACAACATTAAAAGCAATCAAACATTTTATGAGCAAAGTTGAGTGGGTCTAAATATATATATGTATAATATATATATATATATATATATATAAAAGCTCATCATCTGATATTTGATAACAAAAACTCATACACAGTATAATTACCAAGGAAAAAAAAGAAATCTCTTATTTGTTAAAGGAAGCATTATTTTTGTTTCCCCCCTCTTAAGTAATGATATTTTCTTCAACTATATGCTTTACATCTTTACCTAATATTCTGCTAATAATTGGCAATAATTGCTCTTCCAAACAGTACTGTCAAAATAATAAGGCTCATATTTGGATATGATTGATGATTTTTGGAAGTAGTTTAAACATGATTTAATATTGTTTGCATTCAACTTTTTTTTTTCAAGGCAGTGGGGTTAACTGACTTGCTAAGGGTATACAACTAGGTAATTGCTAAGTGTCTGAGGTCAAATTTGAATTCAAGTCCTCCCTGACTCCAGGGCTGGTGCTCTATCCACTGCACCACCTAGCTGCCCCACTCATTTAACTTTTAAATAGAAAAGGTAGAGCCATGTGGGCAGGAGGACAGTTCACAGATAATAGGATGAAGCAAAGAAGATAAAATAGAAGTCAATCAATCAAACATTTTATTAAGCACTTACTAAAGAGAGAGAGAGAGAGAGAGAGAGAGAGAGAGAGAGAGAGAGAGAGAGAAGATAATTCCTAATTCCTACCCTCACTGGATACTGGCAAATATCCTGACACTTTTAATAAAATGGAAATTGCCTGTTCTTTTGGCTTATTTCATACATCTGAAAGCATGCCTTGGTAACTGGATTTCCTGGATTAATTTGGAGCCAAAGAAGAGATCTTTCAGGCCACTGGAGTGATAAATAACTTATCACTGTTGTGCCCACAGAAACAGTTCATAGGATATGAGTTCCCTCATAATGCATTACTTATAAGTAAAAATATTGTGCCAATCTATGAAAAATGAGAGATAGATGGACCGTTAAGATAGCTCCAAGTACTGTTTGAAGAACCTGCTACAAGTGACTGACTCTCTAGGGCAGGCTAAATTTTATGAGAATGGGAGTAGACAATAGTAAGTTTGTAATAGTGAGTTTTAGAATCTTAATGTCTTGTTGAAAGCATTCAAAAAGAATAAATACTAGAAATTACGTGTGGCAAAAGAACTTGAGGAAAGAGGAGTCTGTATCATTGACTTAAAGTTTAATGTGACCTAAAAAATCCAAGATATAATTTTAGGATAATAGTTATTTTTTAACACTTTAACTTTATTTTTATTTAATTATTTTTTCATCTGTATGTACATGTATATTTTAAAGTTACAAAATTTCCTTCTGCCCACCCTTCCCATCCCCCCCAGTGGCAAACAATCAGGTTAGCATTGCACAGATATTTTCATAAACATGTTTACATATTAGTCATTTTTAGTATGAGGAATTAGGGATTAAGGGAAAGAGATACATAAGAGGTAATTTTTATAGAGTGTTCATCAGATTCTAAAGGGTTTGGGTTTTTTGCTTTTTTGTTTTGTTCTGTTTTGTTTTGTTTTTCTCCTTCTGGATGGGGATAACATTGTCCATAGCTAGTCTAATAAACTTGTCCTAGCTCTCTGAACTTCTGAGAGGAGCTGCTGCTATCAAGGTTGATCATCTCACAATGCTGTTGTTAATGTATGTATTGTTCCCTTGGTTCTGTTCCCTTAGAACAGCATAAGATCCTGCATGTCATTCCACGCTTCTGTAGAGTTCAACCATTTATGGTTTCTTATGGAACAATAATATTCCATAGTATTCGTGTACCATAACTTGTTTAGACATTCCCCAATTGATGAGAATCCCCTTAATTTCAAATTATTTGCCACTACAAAAAAGAGCTGCTATGAATATTTTGAAAATGTGGGACTCATCCCTTTTTATGATTTCTTGTGGATATAGACCTAGAATTGGAATCGCTGGGTCAAAGGATATAAACATTTTAATTTCTCTTTGAACATAGTTCCATATTGCTCTCCATGATGATTTACTTTGTTCACAACTCCACCAGTGATGTATCAATGTCCCAATCCTCCCACAACTTCTCCAACACTGATCATTTTCCCTTTTTCTCTTCTTGGAAAATCTGATGAGTATGAGGCAATACCTCATTGTTGTTTTAATTTGCATTTCTTTAATCAATAATTATTTGGAGCATTTTTGCATATGATCATGTATAGCTTTAATTTCTTCATTTGAAAACATCTATTCATAGCCTTTGACCATTTATCAATTGGGAAATGATTTATAAACTTATTAATTTGATGCAATTCTCTATATATTTTAGAAATGAGACCTTTATCAGAATTCCTAGTCATGAGGATTGTTTTCCAGCTTTCTGCTTTCCTTCTAAACATTGGCAGCATTAATTTTATTACTACAAAAACTTTTTATTTTAATATAGTCAAAACCTTTCATTTTGCAATTCATAATGTAGTCTAATTCTTGTTTGGTCAAAAATTTATCTCCTTTCCATAGATTTGATAGATAGAGTATTTCTTGATCTATCAATTTATCTATGGTGTTTCCCTTTATGACTAAATGCTGTACCTGTTTTGACCTTATTTTGGTATAGGGTATGAGAGGTGGATCTATGCCTATTTTTGCCATATTATTTGCTAGTTTTCTTTACAATTTTTGTCAAACAGTAAGTTATTTTCCCAAAAGCTGATGTCTTTGAGTTTGTCAAACAGTAGATTGCTGAAGTCATTTGCTGCAGTTTCTTTAGAACCCACAATAATCCACTGATGGAATAATCTATTTCTTAACCAGTAGCAGGCAGTTTTGATGACTGCCACTTTATAGTATAGATTTAGACCTGGAAGAGCTAAGCCTCCTTTACATTTTTTTCCATCAGTTCCCTTGCTATTCTTGACCTTTTGTTGCTCTAGATGAATTTTGTTACTATTTTTTCCTAGCTCAGTAAAGTAGTTAGTTATTTGGTAGTTTGATAGGTGTGGCACTGAATAAGTAATTTAATTTGTATAAAATTGTCATTTTTATTATATTAGCTTGAGATATCCATGAGCAATTGACATTTTTCCAGTTATTTAGATCTGGTTTTATTTGGATGAGAAGTGCTTTATAATTGTGTTCATACAATTTCTGGGTTTGTCTTGGGAGGTAGATTCCCAAGTATTTAATGTTGTCTATAGTTACTTTAGATAGAATTTCTCCTTCTATCTCTTGATCTTGGGATTTCTTGTTCATATACAAAAGTGCTGATGATTTATATGGATTTATTTTATATCCTGATACTTTGCTGAATTTGTTAATTGTTTAAAGGAGGTTTTTTTGATGATTTTCTTAGGTTCTCTAAGTATACCATCAAATCATCTGCAAGGGTGAAAGTTTTGCTTCCTCATTGCCAATTCTGATTCCTTCGATTTATTGTTCTTCTCTTATTGCTACAGCTGGCATTTGTAATACAATATTGAATAGTAATGGTGATAATAGGCATACTTATTTCACGCCTGATTTTATTGGAAATGTTCTAAGTTTATTCCCATTGCATAGAATGTTTGTTCATGGTTTTAGATAAGATACTTTTCAAATATTTCAAGTAACACTCCATTTATTCCCTAAACTTTCTTGTCTTTTTAATAAAAATGGTTGTTGAATTTCATCAAAGACTTTTTCACCAACTATTGAGATAATCATATGATTTCTGTTGGTTTTGCTATTGATATATTCAATTATGTTGAGTTTTTTCCTAATATCAGACCATCCTTGTCTACCTGGTATAAATCCAATCAGATCATGGTGTATTATACTAGTAATAACTTGCAGTAATCTAATTACTAAAATTTTATTTAAGGTTTTTGAATAGATATTAATTGATCTATAATTTTCTTTGTTTTGGTTCTTTCTGGTTTAGGTATCAGCACCATTTTTGCGTCCTAAAAGGAGTTTGGCAGAACTCTTTCTTCTTCTATTTTTTAAAAATAGTTTATGTAGAATAGGAATTACTTGTTCTTTAAATGTTTGGTTGAATTTGCTTGTAAATCCATCTGGACCAGGAGACTTTTTCTTCGGGAGTTTATTGATGATTTTTTCAATTACTTTTTCTGAAATGGGATTATTTAAGTATTTTATTTCCTCTTCTGTTAATTTGAACAGTTTGCATTTTAGTAAATATTTATCCATTTCATTCAGGTTATCCAATTTGTTGGCATACAGTTCGGCAAAGTAGGCTCTGAATTAATTTTTTTTTAATTTCCTTCTCATTGGTAGTTACTTCAACTTTTTCACTTTTGATACTGGAAATTTGGTTATCTTCTTTCTTTTTAAAAATCAGATTAACCAATTTATTGGCTTTTTCATAAAACCAACTCATTGTTATATTTATGGGATAAATGGTTTTCTTGCTTTCAGTTTTATTAATCTCTCCTTTGATTTTCAGAATTTCTAATTTGATATTTAATTGGGAACCTTTAATTTGTTCTTTTTTCTAGATTTTTTAGTTGCATACCCAATTCATCGATCTCTTCCTTCTCTATTTTATTCATAAAGGCATTTAGAGATATAAAGTTTGCCCCTCAAAACTGCCCTGGGTGCATCCCATAAAGTTTGGTATGATGCCACATTAGAATCATTTTCTTGGATATAATTATTGATCATTTCTATTATTTGCTTTTTGATCCACCCATTATTTAAGATAAAGTTATTTAATTTCCAATTAGTTCTTGATTTATCTTTCCATGACCCTTTTTTACATGTAATTTTTATTGCATCATGGTCTGAGAAGTATGCATTTATTAGTTCTGCCTTTCTGTATTTGATTGTAAGGATTTTGTGCCCTACTATGGGGCTAATTTTGGAATAAGTGTAATGTGCTGCCAAGAAAAAGGTATATTATTTTTCTATCCCCATTAAGTTTTCTCCAGAGGTCTATTATATCTATGTTTTCTAAGATTTCCTTCACCTTCTTAACTTCCTTCTTGCTTATTTTGTGATTATATTTATCTAGTTCTGAGAGAGGGAGATTGAAGTCCACAATTATTAAAGTTTTGCTGTCTCCTTGTAATTCACTCAACTTTTCCTTTAATAATATAGATGCTATACACCTAGGTGCATACATGTTTAATAGTAATATAGTTTCATTAGGAATGGTGCTTTTTAAGAAGATGTAGATTCCTTCCTTATCCTTTTAATGAGATTGATTTTTGATTTTACTTTATCTGAGATCAGGATTCCTACTGATTTTTTACTTCAGCTGAGGCATAATATATTTTGCTCCAACCTTTTACTTTACCCTGTTTGTAGCTATTTGCTTCAAATGTTTTTTCTCATAAACAACACATTGAGGGATTCTTTTAATCCATGCAGCTATCTGCTTGTTTTATGGGACAATTCGTTTCATTTACATTTACAGTTAAGATTACTAATTCTTTATCTCCCTCCATGCTATCTTTCTCCATTTATGATTTTATTTCTTTTCCTCTTCTTCACCAAAATTTTACTCCCTTTCCCCTTTCATTTTTCTTTTAAAATTTAATTTTCAGTTTATTTTCACTTACACCTTTGTGCTCCCTTTTATCAGTCCCTTCTTTCTTTATCTTTCCCTTTCCCAGATCCTCCCTCCCTTTCTCCATTCCCCATCCTTCCCTGTAGACAGTAGATTAGGATAAATTTTTAAATGAAAGTGGGAATATAACTTATTCCCTCTCTGGGCCAAATCTATTGAATAGAATTTACTCACATTCTCCCTTCTTACCCTTTAAAACTATAAATCTTAGTGTCTCATCCTGTTATTTATTGCTCTAGTACTATTAATCAGGTATCATCAATTACAGTTTGATTATTTGACTGCTTGATAAGTTCATATAGTTATCAAGGTATCATCACAGGTTGCTTGATTAATTGATATGCAGCATTGTCTCAGATTACATCAAATTATAATTATAATCTTTTATTCACTTTACCCCTTTTCAAGTACTCTCTAAGGACACACAATCCTAATAAAGCAAAGCATCATCCAAAACCATACAATTTCTTGAACTATTTGTGCTCCTTCCCCCCACCCCAAGGCTTATTTTCTCTCATACTTTACCCCCTCTCCCCACCCAGGATACTTAACCCCTTGTTAAGTAAAGCCAGGATTAGATTAAACCATGACTAATTGACTATGAGAATCTTAAAGATTTCTAAATACTGGGAGGTTCTGGAGGTCTCACCTGGGAACTTTACAAATGATTGTAATTCAAAGGAGACACTGACTCAGGACTACCCAGTTTTTGATGCCCCCTTCAGAGTAAGTGCTAAGCTTTGTCAGCACGGCATAGTTAAAGTGACTCAAAGGATAAAGAGTCCCTTACGTTTCTAGTTAACACCTCTGCTTTCAGCAGGGTTTTTTTTTTTCTCAAAAATAATGATATCCTCTTGGACCTTTTCAATGGAGAGACAAGACCCAACTATACCCATATCCTTTAAGTCTTATCTCTTCAATTTTATTCAACCATTTAATTATCCTAAGAGAAGCAAAGCTTTCTAAAGAACTAGAAGTGTTATATTTTCCTCCCAGGGTTGTATACAAATTGATGTTCTTGATCAATATTTGTTTTTTTGTTTGTTTTTTCATTTACCTTTTTATGAAACAGTTGAGTCATGTATTTGGTGATTGAATTCTCTGTTCAGTTCTGGTCTTTGTGTCAGGAAATTCTGGAAGTCTTCTATTTTGTTGAACATCCATCCTTTTCCCTGGCAGTATATGCTGACTTTTGCAGAGTAATACATTCTGGGTTACCAGGTTTTTGCTCTCTCATATATGCTATTCCAGGTCTTCAGATCCTTCAATGTTGAGGCTGATAGATACTGTGTCAGTCTGATTGTGTTTCATTTTTATTTGAATTGCTTTCTATTTGCTGCTTGCAATATTCTCTCTTTTATTTGAGAGTTCTGGAACTTGACTATAAGAGTCCTTGGAGTTTTTATCCTGGGGTCTCTTTCTGGAGGGGATTCTTTCAATGGTTATATTGTCTTCTTGTTCTAGCAGATTTGGACAGTTTTCCCTTCTAATTTCCTTCATTAAGTTTTCCAGGTTCTTTTTTTGAAAGGCTTTCTAGTAGTACATTGATTTGTAGATTGTCTCTCCTGGTTCAATTTTCCAGTTCATTTTTTTCCCTAAAAGGTACTTTATATTTTCATCAATTTTTTCAGCCTTTTTGTTTTGTTTTATAGAATCATATAGTCTCATAGCTTCATTGGTTTCTATTTGTTCAAATCTACATTTTAGGGTTTTATTTTCTTCAATTACCTTTTGTGTTTCCTTTTTAGAAGTGTTGATCTCTCTGGTCAGTTTTTCATAATTTTCCTGCAATGACTCATTTCTTTTTCCCATTTTCTACTTCCAATCTTCTTTGGGTTTTTTTAATTCTTTTTTAAGCTCTTCAATCTAATTTATAGATTGTTTTGATACTTTTCCTGTGAGTATTTTTCATTAGTTTCTTCTTCAGATATGACTGTTATCCTCTTTGTCTATAGTTTCCTATAGTGAGGGTTCTTTTAGCTTTTCTGCTCATCTTTGTTATTTTAGCCCTTCTGGAGTATAGAGAGTATAGATCCAAGCTTTTTTCCTTCCTTGGAGCTGGGGTCTGATCTCTGACTTGTCGTTGGTCAAGATGTTGCCTATGCAGTCCAGGCCTTGTCTTTGCAGAGGTCTGTTTCCCCCTTTATGTCCAGGTTCTCACCTAGCAGTGATTTGTTCCCAATTCAGTTCTATCTTTTGCCCTGGTGTTCCTAGGGTTTAGCCTTTGGGGTTGAAATCCTCCCTGCTGGCTTGTTATCTAGCTGCTGGGACCTCTGCTGTTTTCAAGGTGTCAGGCCTGGATCGCTCTCTGGCTAAAGCCTCCCACTAGCTTTCCCGACTCTCTTACTTCCTGGGCTTTACTTCCCCTTTCTCCACTAAGAGACCGACCTTCAGAGAAGATCCCCGAGGATGCCTACAGTTGAAAATATCTTTGGATATTCTCTTTTTATTTGTAACTTGAATATCAGAATAGAGGCTTCATTTATCTTTTGTAGGGAAAAGCTCTGGGAGCATGTTAGCTTCATGCTGCCATTGGCTCTGTCCAGAAGTCCATAGTCATTCTATTAATTATGGCTAGTGAATAATAAAAGAATGGTTATTTGTCTTTCTTTTCTAAACCAAGGAGGTCCTGAATGCTTAAAAAAACTTTGGAAATGGGATTTACCTGATGGTGAAAATCAAAGTTTGGTAAACAATCAATGATTGGTTGGACATATTAATGAGGGGATGAGCCTAATAATGAGACTCCAGCATGTTCCACAATCTGGTCACCCTAAATTCTAATGAAAGGTTCCAAGAATAGACAGGTACTTATTTCCTATGGGCACTATCTCACTTAGACTGGATTCTATTTGTTAGGTCTTCTAGTTGAGTGGAGTCCTATTCAAGATTGAAAGGCATATATTTTGAGAATTTAAGTGACTACTTTTATCAGCAATGTTTTTAGAGAATGACTGAATATTCTATAGGAACTGATTTCTGAATGAGGAAATAGAAAGGGAAAATCTTAACTTCAATTAATAATTGTTATTAATATATTAAAGAAATGACCATTTCTCTCATTAGAAATTCCAGACCTTGTTTTGTAGAAATGAATGTAGACCAAGGAAATGAAACTAGGTAGTTGTTAATGCAAGTGAAGTTAACCTTTATTTTCACAAATTGAAATATATTAATCAAGTCAATTTGAAAATTAAAGTGTGTAAAGTAGTGAAATCTTATACCAAATATACTACCAGGGTCTGAAATGCCAGAAATACTTTTCTGATACTTTGAGTCACAGGACCAAATCTCTAACAGTGTAAGGATCAGAAATCCTCTATTCTAACTCTCTTACTATATGGATTAAAAATGGGGCCCAGGAATAAGAAACAATTTATCTAAGGTCACAGAAGTAATCATTAATAGAGTTGATATTTAAACCTAAGGCCTCTGACTTCAGAATTCTTGACTTTTTACTCTGTGGGGTAATTTCAATTATGTATGAACATGAATCAGGGGCTTTCTTTGAGCTGCAGTAAAACTGTGACTCTTTGAAAGAGCTCATTAAGCCTACATATAGGTTGTAGTGAGCAGTAAGGCAAAAAGGTCTAAGGAAAAATGGAAACTGTAAAGGCTAAGGGAAAAGAGGATGATCCTTATGCAGTCAACCATGATGCTCTTTAAAAACTCCCCTGATTCAGTTTCCTCATGTGTAAAATGAGGGGTTTGACTCAATGGCTTTTAAATTTCTTTCAAGGTCTATATCTATAATCCTGTGATATTTGTTAATCTCCCTGGAATTTTATTAAAATTATAGCTATCCTATTCATGCTTTTGACACTCCCTTAGTCTTAGCAACAACAAACCTGATACCAGTGAATAATGGACAGAGGTAGAAATTATATGATTGAGTCAAAAACAGAAGAATCAAATTCTGAGTTTATCCTTTGATAATTCACGTCCCCTAACTCTACAATACTACATTATGAGTTTAGTGTGAATTGATGGCATAGATGAAGAAAAAATGTTGAAGTAAGCAGAATTTCCCTTTAGAATCCTTTCTCCTCTCCTTTTTGTATATGTGAATATACAACTGAAACTTATGAATCCACGTACCCACCATCTTCTTATCGTACCCACAATTCTTTCATCAGTCTGATCTTTCTGGATGATATCCCCAGGTCCAAATATTTGCTTTCCACCTCCATCCCTTATCCAAAATGCAAATCTTTTGGAATAATATCCTTAGGAGCCAACAGTAGAAAGTAAAAGTAAGTAGTATGAATAATAAATAATTAATTCTATATATTAAAAATTAAGTAAAGTAAAACAAAGAAAGCAAATCTGTGAAGCTGATACACATTAAAATGACGCTCAGAAGTAGATTAATATGCTAACCATCCCTCCTCAATGTATATAGAGTTAAAAACTACCAAGCAGAGCTTATAACTATTTCAAATGGTTAATAACAAAGTAAAATTGCTCTAAATCACTAATGAATGAAAATGAAAACCAGATACACAAGAGACATTTTATGTCAGAACCAAGAAGATGATGGACTAGACCTTAATTTCTACTAATTCTAAAAAAATTCTCTGGACATAGAACATCTTAAGTAGATTTCAGAGAGCAAAAAAAAAAGATTACAAATCAGTTTAAATCCTTTTTATTTAAAATGGAATGCTTCTAATCTTTAAAGAGCTCATGAAGTCCTTCTCTCAGCAGCTTCTACTCTGGCAGCAAGTATGTTAAAATCAACCATGAACTTATGCCTATTGTCAAACTTGCATTATTTTCACCCACAAAGACTTAGCACCCAAATCCATCACACACACAAAAATGGTAGACATTATAACCTGAGGAAGAAATGGTGGTAGTGAAACCTACTCTCTTCTATCTGAGGCAACCCATTTGATAGGCAGTATTCCTCTTCACTCCAAGGCTGCAAAAACTGACTGGAACCTAATCCTTGCCATTTCCCAATAGTAGTCAGAGAAGAAAAGGACAGTAAAAGGAAGAACTAGAATATGAGTCTGCCCTTAGAGACTACACCAGGCTTAGTGGAAAGAGAATTGAAATGTAGTTGTAGTTGGTCCAGCTCCCCAAAATACTACCAAGGGCAGGGTTGAAATTTGGTGTAACCTAAATTCTGATTTGGCAACAAAGCACTGGAACAAAAATGTCCTATGTCTAGGAAAGGAAGTCATTTAACTTTTTCTCCTATTATCTGTTCTCTGAAATGAAGGGTGTAAGTTAATAGATGTAGAAACCTATAAGAAACTACCAAAAGTTAATTAATTAGTTACTTTTTAAAGTAACTTTTGAAGGGTGAGCTTATTGGAGAGAAAGAAACCTAGTCCAGAAGGACTTATGAAAGAATTCTATAAAACTTTAAAGGAAAAATCAGTATCTATAGTATTCAAATTATTCTAAAATTTGAGAAAATGCTACACCAAACCCATTTTGTGATAGTCAAATATAATCTTATTACCTAAACCAAGAATTGACAAAGGAATGAAAGTAAATTATAGATAAAACTTACTAAAGAATTTGCATTAAAATATTAATTAAATCCAGTTAAAAATCATTATAATTGACCCCCCTTATGAATCATTCAATGTGATAAATTTAGATTGATAAGAAAGATGAAAGAAAACTTCAACATTAAAAAAATTAAGATAATTAATCTAAAACTACATGATTATTTCAATTGATGAAGAAAAAACTTTTGAATCAGTACAATGCACATTTATGTAAAAAACAAAAGCCTATGTACTTGTTTAAGACAAAAAGTTAGCATTGAATGTCACTGGAAAATACTAAAAGCTTTCTGAATAAAAGAAAGAGTAAAGCAAATATACCCCAGCTATTATATGACATTGTATAAGAAATACTTCATAATATTACAAACATAATCTTAGAAATTCAACAAAAGAAAGAAATTAAAGAAAAGAAATAGGTAAAGAGGAAAACAAAGTCACCTCTTTTTTTTTACTGATGATATGATGTTTTATTTCTAAAATCCCAGGAAATCACCAAAGATATGAATTAAGACAAAAATTTCAGTAATGTCACAGGTTATAAAGTATTTTTGGAGGTGTTTTATTTATTAAAGATTTTATTTATTTTGAGTTTTACAATTTTTCTCCTAATCTTACCTCCCTCTCCCCCCACCCCCACAGAAGGCAGTTTGTCAGTTTTTACATTGTTTCCATGGTAAACTTTGATCCAAATTGAGTGTTATGAGAGAGAAATGATATCCTTAAGGAAGAAACATAAAGTATAAAAGATAGCAAGATCAGACAATAAGATATCAGGGCTTTTTTTCCTAAATTTAAGGTAATAGTCCTTGGTCTTTGTTCAAACTCTGCAGTTCTTTCTCTCGATATAGATGGTATTCTCCATTGCAAACAGCCCCAAATTGTCCCTGATTTTTGTACTGATGAAATGAGCAAGTACATCAAATTTGATCATTGCCCCCATGTTGCTGTTTGGGTATACAGTGTTTTTCTGGTTCTGCTCATCTCATTCAGCATCAGTTCATGCAAATCCCTCCAGGCTTCCATGAATTCCCATTCCTCCTGGTTTCTAATAGAATATTAGTGCTCCATGACATACATATAGGAGAGTTTGCTAAGCCATTCCCCAATTGAAGGATATTCACTTGATTTCAAATTCTTTGCCACCACAAACAGGGCTTCTATGAATATTTTTGTACAAGTGATGTTTTTACCCTTTTTCATCATCTCTTCAGGGTATAGACCGAGGAATGGTATGCTGGATCAAAGGGTATGCACATTTTTGTTTACAAATAATGTTTTTTATACATTAATAAAATATTCTTGTTTAAGAATAAACAAAATACCCCCTCCCCCCAAAAATATAGACTTGCTTGAGTGGTAAAGTAAAAGGGAGAGAAAAAAATTAAAATTAAAAAAATAATAGTAATAATTGTAGGTATGGCCAGATGACGCAATAGATGGAGCACCATCCCTGGAGCCAGGAGCACCTGAACCCATATCCAGCCCTTACACCCAACAATCACCCAGCCTTGTGACATGCAAGCCACCCCAACCCCACTGCCCTGCAAAAACCAAAAGAGAAAGAAAAAAAAAAGCCCCAAAATAAAATAAAATAGTAATAATAGAAGGGGTGGCTGGGTGGCACACAGAGCATTGGCCCTTGAACCAGGACCACCTGGGTCCAAATCTGGCCTCAGACACCCAACGATCACCCTGCTATGCAGCCCCAGGCAGGCCACCCAAGCTCATTTGCCCTGCACCCCCCCAAATAATATTAATAAAAAATGTGATTCAGTCTTTGTTCCAACATCAACAACTCTGTCACAGGTGGATCACATTCTTTGTGATAAGTCCATCGCAAAAGTTACTTCCCTATTTTTCCACTGTTGCCATTGCTGATCGCAACTCCCTCCATTCGTACTGCTCTACTACCATGTACTATATTTTCTCTCTCCTTTTACTCTGACTCTGCTGTAGGGTCGCTGAGTGGAGCAGCAGACAGATCCCTGGTCCTAGGGCCAAGAGGCCCCGAGCATCCACCTGGCCCTATGGTCCTGGACAGGCCATCCAGTCCCAGCCCCTTGCAAGAAGTAAAAAAAAGAAAATGCATTTTATCTGACCACTCTCCCCCCATGGTCCATCCTCTCCTCCATCATTCACATCCCTCCCTTCCCCCTGTCACCCCCTCCTTCTTACTCCAGATGCCTATACCCCATTGAGTATATATGCTGTTTCCTCTCCTAGCCATCTCTGATGATAGTAAAGATTCCCTCATTCCCCCTTGCCTTCCCCCCTTCCATATCATTGCAGTAGCTCATTGTAATAAAGAAAAATCTTATGATATGAAATACTTTGGCCTATTCCTCTTCTCCTTTTTCTTTCCCCCATTACATTTCCCATTTTTTTATTGACTCCATTTTTACACCATATTTTATCTTCACATTCAGCTTTCTCCTGTGCTTCAACTATAAAAGCTCCTTCTACGTGCTCTATTAACTGAGAAGATTCATATGAGTATTATCAGTGTCATTTTTCTATGCAGGAATACATGCAGTTCATCATCATTAAGTCCCTCATATTTTCCCCTTCTCCTCCAATCTCTGAGTCCTGTTTCTGAAGATCAAATCTTCTGTTCAGTTCTGGCTATTCCAACAGGAACATTTGAAATTCCCCTGGTTCATTGAAAGTCCATCTTTTTCCTTGGAAGAGGATATTCAACCTTGCTGGGTAGTTGATTCTTGGTTGTATTCCAAGCTCTTTGGCCTTCCAGTATATTATATTTCAAGCCCTATGAGCTTTTAATGTAGTTGCTGCAAAGTCCTGACTGCAGCTCCACCATATTTGAATTGTGTCCTTCTGGCTGCTTGTAATATTTTCTCTTTGACTTGGGAATTCTGGAACTTCACTATAATATTCCTAGGGGTTTTTGGGGATCTCTTTCTTAGGGGGGGGTCGGTGGATTCTCTCCATTTCTATTTTGCCCTCTACTTCTAGGATATCAGGGCAATTTTCCTGTAGTAATTCTTTGAAAATGATGTCAAGGCTCTTTTCCTTGATCATGACTTTCAGGTATTCCAATAATTTTTAAATCATCTTTCCTAAGTCTGTTTTCCATATCAGTTGTTTTTTCAATGAGATGTTTCACATTTTCTTCTAATTTTTCATTCTTTTGGTTTGGAAGTAATGAGTCCTGATTTCTTGTAAATTCATCAATCTCCCTGAGTTCTATTCTTTGTCTGACAGATTTGTTCTCCTCAGAGAGTTTTCTTATCTCTTTTTCCATCTGGCCAATTTTGCTTTTTAAAGCATTCTTCTCCTCAGCAACTTTTTGAACTGTTTTATCCATTTGACCTAAGCTGGTTTTTAGCACGCTATTTTCTTCAGCATTTTTTTGGATTTCCTTGACTAGGCTGCTGACTTCATTTTCATGTTTTTCCTGCCTCTCTCATTTCTTTTCTCAGTTTTTTTTCTAACTCCCCTCATTTGATTTTCAAAGTCTTTTTTGAGCTCTGTCATAGCCTGATCCCAATTTCTGTTTTTCTTGGAGTCTTTAGATGCAGGAGCTTGTACCTCCTCATCTTCAGACTGAGTATATTGATCCTTCTGGCAATCATAGATAATGTATTTCTCAATTGTGTTCCTCTTGTTTCTCTGCTTGCTCATTTTCCCAATCTAAGCCTGTTTTGGGGGTGCTT
The DNA here is from genome assembly GCF_037893015.1 of Macrotis lagotis. Taxonomy (NCBI): domain Eukaryota; kingdom Metazoa; phylum Chordata; class Mammalia; order Peramelemorphia; family Peramelidae; genus Macrotis; species Macrotis lagotis. The sequence goes on along the minus strand of NC_133660.1, from coordinate 179,296,010 downwards.
TCTGAGCTTTTGGGACACTCCTACAAGGATCTCAGTGTGTGAGGCTCTGTCCTCCCTCCTGGTCTGTGAATGACCATTTGCGCCTTCCTCTGCTATGGGGCTGAGGTGGGGGGGGGGCCCTGCTGTTCTATGGGGGGGGGCCTAGACTGCAATCAGGATCTGAATGTGTTCAGAGCCTCAGAGTCCTGTTCCAGGGGCAGAGGACAGAGCTCTGCAGTCTCTCTCTCTTCACTCCCCTCCCTCAGCTCAATGGGCTCATTCCCTGGGGGCTCCTGCTTACAGGTCCCGCCTGCTTATGTTTCCTGGATCTGGGCTGCACTGGCCACCCTGCTGCCTGCGTGCCCTGAGGGCTGGACTTCACATTGTCATTCAGGCAGAGGGTCCCCCCCACCCTGTTCCCCCAATTTGTGCAGGTGCTTCCCGGGGCATAGCTCAGGAAACTCCCCCGCTGCTGTGAGCCTTGGCTCCCAGGCCCTGGGTCTGCCTCAGAGGCTGAAGTTCTTTCGCTCTGGCAGGCAACCACTCTGGTGGGCTGCCCCTCCAACCCTGGGGAGCAGAGCCTTTCTGCTCCTCTCCAGGTTACTTTGAGTAGGAGAATTGCCTCACTGGGTCCCTTTGTGTGTTCTGTCTCTTGAAAATTTAGTTAAAGTCCTTAGTTTTGAAGATTGATGAGAGAGTGCCTAAGACACATCAGCTCTTGTCGCCATCTTGGCTCTGCCCCCTAAAATATTTTTTTTAAAAAAACAAAACTTTGATATAACATTCAAAGTTTAAAAATTGCTAATAAAAAGGTTATTCATATTTAAAATGCCTAGAAAATTCATATAAGATTTGATATAACTTTAAAAAGCCCCATATCTATATAGAAATAGATATAGATATCTATCTATCTATCTATCTATCTATCTATCTATCTATCTATCTATATATATATATATATAAAGTTGCAAAGCTTTCATGAAAGGAGAACAATTTGATGGTAGAAATCTTTGATGCTCATGACAGAGTCATAACAGTATAATTAAAATGATAATACTATGAAAATTAATTTATTAATTGCTTGATAATCAAATTATCAAAGGCATCCTTTGAGCTATCCAAAATAATAATTAATTTAGAAGAACATAGAAACTAGAAACCATAGTAAATATGGAGTAAAAATAGGAATAAAGGAAATACATCCAGACCTCAAAATATAAACAATCAAAACTTCAAGTATGTTTTTTAAAAAAATTAAAGGGAGCAAGGCAATAAAACTTAGTGGACAAAGAACAGTCAGAAATAATTGAACTTAATCATCCAGGGTTCAATAAGCCTGATGACATATTTTATATGTGAAAGAATTCCTGTTTTGATAAGAATTTCTGGGAAAACTGGAAAGCAGTAGAAATTAGACTAAATTAGACTAAAACCAACAGCTTACATCCTAAACCACAGTATAATTAAATAGCTTTGTCATTTGAATACTAAAGATCACACTATGAAAAAAATAGAAGAGAAAATTCATAAGTATTTGTATTATGTTTTGGGTAAAAAAATGAAATGATTGAGAAAAACTAAGGTTTGGTCTTTTGGGCATATCAATTTATTAAGTAATACATGTTGATTGCAACAAAACAGGACCACCTTATCCCTGGATTCAAAATATAGGAGGAACTAGACTTTGTTGTCTTAAAAATAATTAAGCAAAATCAATTAATTAAAAGGAAACATTGCATTAGGTATTGAGTTCTAAATGGAGAAGTATTAAGGACTTCCCACATTGAAAGAGGGAGAATGAACAGGAGCAATTCCCTAAATCAGAAGCTATCCTATTCCCCAAGTATCTCTAAACAATTAAAGGAATATGGAAATAATACCTTTCTGATAAATATGGGGTTAGTTTTCAGAGAAGACATATGGATCATTTGAGCTTTACAATTGTTACGAAAATTCTTTGCATCAATCTTTGTATCTGACTGAGTTTCTGGCCAGCATAACCTAGGTCCATAGTTCAGAGTCTCCAAGGAGTAAGGAGAGTTAATCCAGCTTCCTAGACATGTGGAACTAGATTCAAGAAATTCAATAATGTTTTCTTCCAATTCCCAAAATTCAATAAAATTTTCTCACAAGATAGAATTTGGACTAAACCATAACTGAATAGAAAGGAACTGTGTTAGCTCCACAACTGAGTTATAAGAGGAAATCAGTATGGGTCAGTCAATTCCCACAGTTAACAATTTGGGATTCCAATCTACTTAATTCTTTCAAGTGGGTGTATGAGACAACTAGATGGTACAATAGATAGAATGTTCATCCTGGAGTCAGACTAATTTTTCTGAATTCAAATCTGGTCTCACCATAACTGCAAATTGTTTCATCTGTTAAATGGGCTGGAGAAGAAAATGGCAAACCTTCAGATATTGTTGCCAAATAAATCCTACATAAGGTCACACAGAGTCAGACATCTGAAAATGACTGAACAACAACAATGGATGAATACTTAGGCAAAGAATATAAGCAGTCAGAAGTACAGAATTTCAATTATATCAAACTTAAAAACTTTTGCATAAATAGAATTAATGAAATTATGATAAAAGAACCAATCAATTGGAAAAAATAAGCATCAACTATTACTGATAAGAGATTGATATACAAGTTATATAAACAATTAACAAAAATATATAATACAAAGGCATCCTCCAATAGAAAAGTAGTCAAAGATTATGAATAAGCATTTCTGAAAAGAATTATGAACTATTAACAATAAGATTGTTATCCCAAATAAGGGAGATGCACATCAGAATAACCCTCATATTTCACCCCACATGAAGAAAATGTCAAAGATGACAACTAGTGGGAAATAAAACCAGTCTCTGAATCTCTGAATCTCTGAAGTCTCTTTCACTCCCATCAAATTGGAAAAGGTGAAAAAAGGTGAAAATTGTGAATGTTGGAGGGATTGTGGAAAGATAGGCACACAAAATCACTGCTAATGAAGATGCAATACAATTATTTCTTGAAATTATGCTAACAGTAGATAGAATGTACATAATCTTTGATTTAATGATTCCAATTCTAGGTTCCTTCTTCAAGGAGAGCAAAGATAGAAAAATCCTACATACCTACAAAATCCCACATACTTGCAGAATATTAATAGCATCAATTTTTATAGTAAGAAAGGATTGGAAATAAAGTTGATGCCCAGCGATTGAGGAATATTTCATCATATTTGGGCACAAAATTTCAATGTAATAGGAAAGGACAAATACAAAGAATTTAAAATTTATTGAAAAGCCTCTAAACTGATGTGGAGTGAAAATGTAAAATCAGTAAAACAATATATGCATTGATGAGAGTGATGCACCCTACTTCTTTCTTTCTTTGCAGTACTGGAACATCTTGAGTATGAAACATAACACATAATGCTAGACATAGTTGATATGTTGGTTAACTTTTTTAAAAACTACTTTGTTTTTCTTTTTCTATTCTTGATAGCAAGGAATGATTATCTGAAGATAGGAAGAGATATATTTGGAAAGGAAGGCAAGATATTAATAAGAAATCTTGATTAACAAAAATTAAAAAAAAAAAGATTGTGCTATTAAAACCAAAGGGCATCAGTAAAAAGTAAGTATTTAAAAATACATCTTTCATTGATAGATTTGTATATTCAAAGAGAACATCCATCAGCACAAATGAATGGTTCTCTAACTATGGAAAATCCAGACACAATAGCAGGCTATTAATAAGGATGTATTTTTGGATGAAAGAGACCCCTAATTTCACTATATGATATCACTAGTATAGATGTTAGCATAATGACTATGCTTACAAATAATTCCTGCTAATTCCCCAAGAATGATTAGAAATCTAGAAAGCTCTCAGGAAGTAAAAAGACCTAAATAGGCATGGCTTCCTATAATCCCCAGAGTTCAAAAACATTGATTTGGCTAGCCAGTACCACCCTTGCTGTAGACCAGAGGCCTTTCTTTCTTTTAAGATCGGGTTGCTGAATGACCTTCAATAGAGATTGCTGTTGAAATTGTTTTCCTTCTTTTTTTCTTTTAGTTTTTGCAAGGCAATGGGGTTAAGTGGCTTGCCTAAAGCCACACAGCTAGGTGATTATTAAATGTTGGAGGCCATATCTGAACTCAAGTACTCCTGACTCCAGGGCCAGTGCTCTATCCACTGCACCACCTAGCCACCCCAATTGTTTTCCTTCTAATAAATATTAGTTACAAAATTGTGCCAATCAAGCCATTCAATTTTTCTCATTCAGATCTGCCACCCCATCCCATATGGCCAGAGGTATGCATCAGTGAATTATGTTGCTTTTCTTAGGAGGGCTTTCTTTGGTCAAGCTTATCAAGGCTTATTAGGAGACAAAACTGGCTGGGTGGATGAAAGGGATGTACTTAAGCTGTAAACTGATTTCTGATTAAAGAGAGACACCAAAGTATAACCAAGTACTTAAGACTGTCAAATTTTTCCCTCAGTGCTCAGCCTAAAGGTGATCAATCTATTCTTTTTAACTTGTGATTTTTGTCACTTCACCTCTTTGATTTTATTCCCCTCTCCTTGGATCTTGGATTGGTATTGTGATCCTTACCTATACATTGAAGTTTCTGTTTAGTGTTTTGGGCCTCAATAAAACCCTCTAGTATAGCTTAGAAGGATCATATATTTTGAACTGGTAGAAACTTTACAGATATTTAAGGTCAGTTCTAAATTTAATGATCGAAAACAAAAGAAACTAATGCTCAGAAAAATAAAAGATTTGAGTATAGATAGGTAGTGTCAGCCATTGCCCATTGAGTTTACATTCATCAAACTAAGGAAAGACCAGGAACATATTCTCTAAGCACTGACTTCAGGATTTCTGCCTTTTGGAACTTTGCCAGTGTAATGTAAGTCAAAGATCAGTCTTATGACTTTGGTGACCTTAAAATATCTACTTAAATTAAGAGATGCTTACTTCTGTAATGCTTAGTGTAATGTCCCTAATATATATTTGGTATAAGATAGTTGATATTTTCCATGCATCTATTTTTCATTTCACACAAACCTATTATCTACATCACTGACAAGTGAAAAGCTCTAGCATATGACTCATTTATTTCTGAAAACATTTCTTCATCATACACAGATGGTGTTTGTGGAATCTATTAAAGGCAGTGGCTTGTTGAGGGAGCAGACATCCACAGTGTCATAGATGGCTATCTCACCTGTGGGGGAAAGCTAGAAAAGGCTTATATTTATTTCTCAGTGAGTTAAAGCCAAATCAGAAGTCATTTACTGTCCTTTTCTCCATTCTAACATATATTTCTTGTTCTTTTCTTGTACTATATTTGTATAGCTGTTGTCATGGCAACAAGTTATATCTTTGCTTTAGGAGAAATATAATCTAGACAGTACTATATTCCTGGTATCTTACCACCAGTGTGACAATATCTCACATTCTTTTTATAAATCAAGAAAGATTAAACATTGCTTCCTTCCCAGAGCTTTGGAACACCTGAAGTCATTTTCAACAGATAAATTCATTTCTTTCTATTAAAGATCTCTAAGAATCTCATGTTTCTCATGAAGACATTGCTAGGGGGAAAAATACAAGAAGCATCTCATTTTCTAAAAATCTAGTGATATTTTAATGCTCATCCTTCATGAGGCAAAACATTAAATAATCCCCCAAATTTATATTTATATAGTAGTAGGAATTTAGAGGTGCAACTAGATGGTACATTTAGTTGATAGAATGCCATGATAGATGAAGAAACAATTTCCTGATTTCAAACCTGACCTTAGAAACTTCTTGACAGTGTGACTTTGCACATGTCACCTGATCCTATCTACCTCAGGTTACTCATCTATAAAATTAGGTGGAGAAGGAAAATTTAGTAGTTTTTCCAAGAAAACCTATCAAAAGTTGCACATGACTAAAACAACTAAAGAATAACAAAAACAGTAAAAGTGGATATTTTGTTTTGCTTTTAAAAACATGTATTTATTTGTCCTTGAATTTATATGGCATAACAGTACCATTCATTACATCTATATTTGCTATTTACTGGTTCCTAAAGCATGATGCAAGTGTATGAAGAGAAGGATAAGATGAATAAAGCAGGCCTCCTGTCTTCCAGAAACTTTTTGCTGAATAGTGTATATATATATCTAGTATGGCTAAGCCACCTTCTCTCACATTTTTTTTTCCCCACTGATATTCTTCATCTTTTATTCTTCTAACTGAATTTTGTTAAAATTTTATCTTGTTTTACAGAATGATTTTTGGTTGAATTATTAGTAAGTATGGTGCTGAATATGTAGATCAATTTAGGTAGAATTGACATTTGTATTATTTTGCCTTTGTCTGTCCATGAGCATTTGATATTTTTCCAAATGTTGAGCTCTGATTTTATTTATGTGAAAAATGTTTTTTAATTATGCTCATAATGTTCCTGAATTTGTCATGGTAGACAAATTCCTAAGAATTCTACCTTGTCTTCAGCTAGTTTACATCAAACTTCTTTTTCTATTTAAATGGAGAAATTTTGAATGCCATGAATGTTTTCTTATTTTGGTACTATACTTTCCAGGGATGCCCACTTAAATGATGAGGTTGATACACAAATTTCCAAAGATAGCACACTATTTGGAAAGTTTTGAAGGAAATGTGGGAAAGAAGAGGTATTAGACTGACTACCATATTGAAGGTCTACAGAGTCATTGTTCTGACCCATTGTTGTATGCCAGTGAAACCTGGACAGTATAATAGTAAAATGCCAGGAAATTGAACTACTTCCACTTGGGTTGTCTTAGGAAGATGCTGAAGATCACGTGACAAGATACAGTTAGATACTGAAGCCCTTTCTTGAGTAGAACTACCATGAATTCAAACTCTACAGCAGAGAGCACAAAATTGATGAGTTGACCATATTGTTTGAATGACAAATCTATGTTTTCCTAAAAGACTATCTTATGAAGAATTCATACAAGGAAAATACATAGAAATCAGAAGAAGTAATACAAGGACACTTTCAAAGTCTCTCTGAAGAACATTTGCAATCAATTATGAGACATGGGAGATACTGGCCCATTATAGCATGCTACATCAAGGGTGATAATGTACTCTCTAAGCAAAGTACCAACTGCAGTAACTCAAAAGAAATGTAAGAGGTGCAAATTTAGAGATATCTTCACTCCAAATGTTCCTCTGTTCTATTTATACATATGACTTTTGGCAGAGGCTTCCAAATCCATTTTGGTCTGATCAGCCACAGTTAAGACACATGATACCTTGACTCCAATTATGTCATTTAAGCAGAATTTTGATGTCCACTTTGGGGGATAGTGTAGGAACAATTTCTATAGCAGGAAGAGAGAAGGAAATAAGCATATGGTGTGCTGGGCATTGTGTTAAGCATTTGTTTTTACAAATATTATCCCATTTGATCCTCATGACCACCCTTAGAAAGAGGTGTGGTTATTACCCTTGTTTTACAATTGAGTAATCTGAGGCAAATCAAAATTAAGTAACTTGCCCAGGATCACACAACTAGTGAGTTTTTGAGGTTAGATTTGAGTCTAGATTCAGTGAACTGCCTGCCTATTCCTAGCAGGAAGAAGATGGACAAGATTACAGAGAAGATCCCTTCTAAATCTAAAGTTCTTTCATCTATGAATACAAATTAGATTTGAATGAGAGAGGTCTATAAGAGGAATTTTGATAAATTTTTAGGGAGCACCAAAGTATCACTATGCAAAGGAAATTCAAAAGTCCATTCATCTAGGCTAACACTTTTCCCAATTAAAAAAAAAACATAATCAGGTGGCTAGGTGGTGCAGTGGATAGAGCACCAACCCTGGAGTCAGGAGTACCTGAGTTCAAATCCGACCTCAGACATTTAATAATTACCTAGCTGTGTGGCCTTGGGCAAGCCACTTAACCCCATTTGCCTTGCAAAAAACTAAAAAAAAAAAAAAACACATCATCTAATCAAAATGTTCTAGATTTTTACTTTATTGCTTGCTTATCATGTGACTTTTTCTCATACAGTATTGTTTCTCTCATTCAAAATGAAGAGGTTGATTTAGATGTTCCCATCCAATTCTATGATTCTAAAAATAAGCATTTAGAAATTAGGGACCTTGCCTTTTTTTTAAAATTTTGAGAGGGGGTCTCCCTGAATAACTTGACAAGATTAAAGTGTCATGAGTATTTTTTTTGGTTTTTGCAAGGCAATGGGGTTAAGTGACTTGCCCAAGACCACACAGCTAGGTAATTATTAAGTATCTGAGGCTGGATTTGAACTCAGGTCATACTCCTGACTCCAAGGCCGGTGCTCTATCCACTGCACCACCTAGCCACCCCTCATGAGTATTTCTTTGGAATTCTAATATCTTCCTATGAAAGGTGAGTTGTGCACATTGGCACTGTTTGACTTACTCTTACCTCATTAAGGATGACTAAGTAGCATCTCATTCATTAAGAATGATTTGATTGGCTTATAATGTCATAAGTTAGAGCCAATGCTTTGTGTTTGGCTCATAAAATCATTATGGTTTTTGGTCCTTTTCATCATTTTGGCCCCTTTTTCCTTCTTAAAGGACAGACAAAAAAAATTATAGAGGATACATGAATGTTAATTGATCATAGATCTAGAGGACCTAGAGGTCATTTAATCTAGCCCCCTCATTTTACAAATAAAGACCAAGAAACCTCAATGACTTTTCCTGTCACAATGTACTAAGCATAGAATCAAGTTTCTGGAAGAGGCAGGAGAATGCCTGTGTATATCTTGGGGCAGAGTCACAAAGGAGTTTCATGTGCTTTTCAGCTATTTAGGCCCCCAGATGTGAGTTCTAGTATCTAGTGTTCTAAAGAGATAGGGAAGAGCTGTGGAAAAGTTTATATTCTTAAAGAAAGATAATGAAATTCAATCTTCTAATGAGGAAATGGGGTTTGGGGGTACTTTGGGAAAGAGAAGATCATACTTATAATCATACAGTTGAAAAATTGGGATAACAATAAAGCATAGTGTTGGGGAGAAAAAGGCCTAGTCTCTGTTTTTTTTTAATGTTGCAATGAATTAGTTGGAAACTATAATAAGTTTTTGACTCAGATTCAAACATTTCCCTTCTAGAGAATTCTTAAGGGCAATTGCATATGACTAGATGCTTGTATTTGATTCTGGGGAAATCATTCATTGGAAAGTTAAAAGGGTTAATTTTCTAGCAGTCACAAGTTATGGTACAATGTTATGAATTTGATTTTATAGTGCCAAAGAGAGTAAAAACTTTTATCAACTTTCTATAGGATACCATAAAACTTTGGGTGTTTTTTCTAATTTGTTTCTAATAAAAATACAGTCTGTTCAGTAACTTACATGCATTGTTACCTTATGAGGTTCTGTGAAAAGTCTTTTAAAAGGTTTCTTCAAAAATATGAAGATGTGGCATCATTTTTATTTTTAAACTAATTTTGACATTTTGAAAGGGGGAACTCAATGTGAAAGCAATATGAGCCATAAAGGGATATGATTTTATGACTTCTCTTAAAATTGAACTTCTAGATAAGCACAGAACATGAAAGCCTAGGCCATTTGGAAGACTGGACACTCACTGTCATATGTATCAAGTGTTCTCACTATTAAATATCAATGGTGAATTGCATAATTTATTTATTTAGGTTTTTGCAAGGCAAATGGGGTTAAGTGACTTGCCCAAGGTCACACAACAAGGTAAGTATAAAATGTCTGAGGCTGGGTTTGCTGGATTTGTCAGGTACTCCTGACTCCAGGGCCAGTGCCATATCCACTGTGCCACACCTAGCTGCCCCCATAATCTTTTTAAAATTAAGATACAAATGTCTTCAGTAAACTTAAAATGAGCCAAACAATCTTCATATGTGCTCATATGCACACATATGGTCCACATATTTTTCATTCTGTTAAGACTATATATATATATATATATATATATATATATATATATATATATATATATATATATATAAAGATTATGTGTTTAGTTTCTATTAAGAATCTTGAATATTTTTGTTTGTAGATACAAATAAATATATGTGACCACATATATATTACCAGGTCATTTTTTGCATCCAAGTTAATTTTGTTGACTTTTCTTTTACATATGTGCTTATAAATAATCCTAAAGGAAGAATGGCAGAGATATTGAAACGTAAGCAAGAATAGAAGTATAAATGAATTTCTGACTGCATCACAATTTTCAGAATCTTGAAGCAAACACAATCAATATAGATTTTAGTGTAGGTTAATGTTGAGTGAGATAAAGTCTGAGATATCTTCAGTAGAATATTATAGATTGGAGAATAGCTAACTATGTGTCTCTCCTCCCTTGACAAAGCAACCTCTGGGATAATAGTGAAGAATTAACTGTGACCCCACCCTATCTGTTGAAGTCAGGATGACCATTCAATTCCTGGGGCTGAAGAGATAATCTGGTTTTGGTTTGAATTTTATGCTCTTTTCCCTAGATTAGTTTGCTAGTAAGATTGTAAAACTACATTCCTCATTAATGAGGGTGAATCAGTGAAGGGTGGGAATCTAGTTAGGATAAATGTGATTCTTGGGCCTTTTTCTTTTGCCCCATTCTCTGTAATTGATTGTGGCCCATTCCTCCAGAAAGGAATAAAGCTTTCTCTTCATACCTTGAGAGATGTCCGAAATTTACTTAAGTGGCATTTTCCCCACACGATGTCTTAAATGCATGATAAAAAAAAAACTCAAAAATTAGAAGAGAAGAAATTAAGAAAAAGGTGGCAAAAGTATACAAAAAAACTATTAAAATAAGATCTAACCTCAGTGATGGCCACAATGATGTGGTTACTAATCTAGAGTCAGATATTCTGGAGAGGGAAAGGCCTTAGGAAGCATTTTTAACAATAGGACTAGTGGAGTTGATAGAACTCCATCTGAGCTATTTAAAATCCTAAAAGTTGATATTGTTAAAGTGCTGCATTCAATATGCCAGTAAATTTGAAAATCTAAACAGTAGTCACCGGATTGGAAAAGATCAATTTATGTCTCAGTCCTAAAGAATGGCAATATCAAAGAATATTCAAATTACTGAATAATTGCATTCATTTCATATGTGAGTAAGATTACACTTAAAATTTTGCAAGCTATATTTCAGCAATATGTTAGCTAAAAAAACACAGGTTCATTTTCAAAGAGGCAAAGGAACCAGAGACCAAATTGCTGATATTTGTTGGATTATAGAGAAAGCAAGGGAGTTCTAGAAAAACATATATTTCTGTTTCATTGAGTTCACTAAAGTCTTTGTATTGATAACAACAAAATGTGGCAAACCCTCAAAGAGATGGGAACAATAGATCATCTTACTTGACTCCTGAGAAACCCACATACAAGTCAAGAAGCAACAGTTACAACTGAACAAGATTGGTTTGAGAAAAGAAAAGTAGAATGACAAGACTTTATATTGTCACCTTAGTTAACATACAAGCAGAGTTTGTCATGTGAACTGTTGGGTGAATGATTCAAAAGCTAGAATTAAGGTTACTGTGAGAAATATCAACAACCTCATATTTGGAGTCTATAAAACTCTCATAGTAGAAAGTGAAAAGTAACTAAGAAGGCTTATGATGAGGGTGAAAGGAAAATATAAAAGCTGCCTTGAAATTTAGCATAAAAATCTCAGCTCTTGGCAACTGGTCCCATTACTTTCTGGCAAATAGAGGGAGAAGAAATCGAAGCAGTTTGGATCAGCCATCACTGCAGATGGTGACTACAGCATTGAAATGAAAATATACTTGTCCTTTGGCAAGCTATGGCAAATCTAGACAGCATACTAAAAAGCAGAGCCATCATATTGCCAACAAAGGTCAATATCATCAGAATTATGGTTTCTCCATCAGCAATGCATGACTGTGGGAACTGGATTATAAGAAAAGCTGAAGACTGTGGAATCAATGCTTTTTCAACTGTCATTCTAGAAAAGATTTTTGAGAGTCCCTTGGACAGAGTAGCAATCAAAGCAGTCAATAAGTAAAGACTAATTCAGAAAATTCACTGAAAAATCAAATACCGAAGCTGAAGTTTAAATACTTTGTCCACATAATGAGAATATAAAACTTACTGGAAACAATCCTGATACTGGGAAAAATTGAAGGCAAAAGAAAGGATAGCAGAGGATGAGATGGATACGTAGTAACAGGAAAGCAATGAACATGTACCTGAACAGACCACGAGATAGTGTATGATAAGAGGGCCTGGAATACTATAATCCAAGAAGTCATAAAGAGTCAGATTTAATTGAATAATAAAAAAATAACTATTTAAATTTCACTTGTAAATGACATTTTTCTTCATCTCCTGCACTCTTATACTTCTTTGAGATTCTGTTATAGAGATTACTTACAGAGAACATGTTTCCGGAGAATGGCATCAATAATTGGATTTTTTGAAGAGAATGAATAATTAAAGTTTGCATTAAGAAGTAATCATGAGGGGTGGCTAGGTGGCAGAGTGGATAAGGTACTGGCCCTGGAGTCAGGAGTACCTGGGTTCAAATCTGGTCACAGACACTTGATAATTACCTAGCTGTGTGGCATTGGGCAAACCACTTAACCCCATTTGCCTTGCAAAAAAAATACCTTAAAAAAAAAGAAGTAATCATGATTGCTTTTCTAGAAGGGGAAAAGCATCCTAATTAATTCTTCTCCAAACTAACATAATGTTCAACAATAACATCCAAAAAGTATGTCATTTCATCAAGCTGGGTCTTCTGTGCCTTCCTGAGGCTTTGTGAGTTGATATTGGGGGTAGGTAAAGGGAAATTGTTGCCTTGTAGCCGAACTTCTGGACATGAATCTTTCTACAATTTACTAGGCTAGATCTCAGATAAAATACAAAGTTTACTTATTGGTAACAGAATTAAGAGAGTCTAAACTCTGTTGCCGAGATGAATCTAAGATGAACCACTGAAATAGGCCTTTTGTAGAGGTTGAATTAATGACAGTATAAAAATATTATTAAATGTCATCTAGTGCTTTCTTCTGGTTCTAGTTCATAATTTAGGTGGGTCATACTGGAAATGAATGTAATTAACTACTTAATTTACAAATCTCTCAGTAGAAAAAGGCATTCCAGAGTCTTTAATAACTTTCTTATATCTCCTATGATAAGAATTGTGATGTCTATGTTTTGAAGGCTTCTAATTCAGATATATACAACCTGTGGCCCAACCCATGGTGATCACATGGTATTTGTTATACTCATTGGTAGTATGAGTTGAATTGTATTCATGAATGAGTATTGAATTCTGTATATGGCCTTGTGGAATTTTTATTGGATGATATGGCCCAGAAGAGTTAAAAGACTGGACATGCCTTCCATAATTAGAATTGAAATTCTATAAGAGCATGGTCAGTTTATGGTTTCTTCAGTCTTAACCATAAGGTTTTCTAATTTTCCCAGAGTTTGGATTATCAAAACTAAAGTTACTATTTTAATAAGAGCAGAGTCTATAGCTATAGGACTGTGAATTTAGAATTGCATGGAAGCTTTGAGGTCACATTACCCATCCCTTTATTTTAGATGTGAGGAAAGAGAAGTTCAGGAGTCAATTGATTTGGCCAAAGACATGCAGTGGTACAGAGAGGACTAAAATATTAATCTTTTGACTCTAAACTAACACTTTTTCTACCTCAAATACTATTCTCACTTCATCATTTTTTTTTGCAATAACAACTTCATATTTATCAGCAGAAGAATTTTCAGTGAGACAACTCCCTCTGCCTATGCATATCAGTACCTGTTCTACAGCTTAAAGCTTTAGAAAACTGTCTAGAGGTACCGAGAGGCCAAGTAACTTGTCTAGGGTCATATAATCAGGATGCACGAGAGGCAAAACTTGAACACAGGTCTTCCTTACTCCAAGGCTGACTCTCTATTTACTATGTCACTTTGCATCATTGAATAAAATTATCCATGATTATCATTAGCTGTTATAAGAATATTCATCAAAATGATTTCATTATTATTTTATGAAGTCTTTCTTTCAATGAGTCAGTCAACATTTTGTTTTTTTAACAATTTTTCAACCAACATTTTATAGTAATCTCATGTATGGCTACATTTGTATTAGAACTATAGAAGACAGGTTTCTTCCATTCATGAAGCAGGAAAATGGTTGGGAGATGTAAAGGAGAAGAGGAAGAAAACTTTTCTGAACAAATATCCCTTAAAAGTTCATACTTAAGGACTGGTATCTTTAGCTTTTTTGTCAAAATCAGAGTGGTTGTCATTTTCATTCAGGAAAACAGCTGGGCGTGGGGGGGCATGGTAATTAGTTTTATTTAGTTTATTTAGAATTCTTTTTCAAATAGAAATGTTCAATCAACTAGAACAAAATGCTAAAGAAAATACACCTTACTGGCTACTTCAGTTATTTCACTTTGGGAATTATTCAGGAAATTTGTAGCTGAGTTATGGAGTATTCTGAAACAGGTCTATAGGGTATATTTATATTGAAATAGTGAATAATGAAATGTTATACTGATATTTTTCATTATTTACTACCACCATCTGAAAATTCTCTTTTCTCATATCCATTGTACCTTTGTGACCTCTATCAATACACTTAGATACATGCTCTTTTTTTTTGTTTGTTTGTTTTTAGGTTTTTGCAAGGCAAATGGGGTTAAGTGGCTTGCCCAAGGCCACACAGCTAGGTAATTATTAAGTGTTTGAGATGCAATTTGAACCCAGGTACTCCTGACTCCAGGGCCGGTGCTTTATCCACTGCACCACTTAGCCGCCCCATAGATACATGTTCTAACTTAAATTTAACTTTTTTGAAAAATCAAAATATTGTATAATGGCCAAGCTATGGCCCCAAATTAGAAATATAAGAATATGTTTCCTTCCCTTCCCTTCCCTGAAAAGGTGGAAGATGAAGAATGAGGGACACTATATCCCATTATACCGGAATAATGAATATATAGGAGAATTTGGTACTATTCCCTCTTCTGTCTATTTTGTCCTTTGTGAAAATGTATGACTCTCTAGGTAGAGAAGGAGAGACATATGATGGGAAAAGAAAATGATGTAAAAATAAAATATAGGCACATATCTATCTGAATATATATCCATGTCTATCTTTTTTATCTACACATCTACTTTTTTATTTGTAGTTAGTTAACTCTTTACTAAAAGATTATAAACCCCTTGAGAAAAACTAGTTGGCACAAAGAATAAGTTCCAAGTTCAAAGGTTACTCAGACGATTACTATGTGATCCTGAATAAATAAATCAGTTAACCTCTGTCATCCTCAGTTTTTTCATGCCTGAAAAGTAATTTAAAGTATTCAAGTGGCATGGTAGATAGAGTTCTGGATTTGGAGATGGGAAGAACTAACTTCAAGCCTTATTAACTTTAAGGATCTGGGTAAATAATGTAACCTTTCAGGCTCAATTTCCTCATCCAGAAAAGTAAGATAATCATACCTAACTTGTAGGGTTATTGAGTTTTAAATGAAATAATATTTGTAAAGTCATTTGCCAACATTAAAGCGATATATAAATGCTAGCTATCAGAATGATCTTTATCATTGTTGATATAAATATTAAAGACATAACCAAAATTGAGTTGAGCTTGTCATGTATTAATTGTTTAGGATAATAGATAGATCAGAGAAAGACCTCTAGGTTCTTGTGAATTATTTATTTAGACAGGCTTCAAAGAGAATCTCACAATGGGAAATCATAGATAAGCTGCTATCTGAAACAGTGAATAGAGTTCTCACAAGATGAAATCACACAGATAAGGGGGGGGAAGACTGGCAATGGAATATCAAATTCAGACTCTTATGTGAATCTCTTACTTTTCCTGACAGAATGTAACAAGTGGTAAAAATGATAAGGATCAATTTAAATAAAAATATATAAATAAGTAGATAGATGATAAATAAATTATAGATTTTAATGTCACTCTCATTTTCTTAAATGATTTTCTTATTCATATTTTAAATAACATCAATGAAAAAGTATCTAATAACAATATCAAATAATCCCTGAAAACTTTACTAGGTGTGGTCAGTTTTAGTTCACACTATATAAATAATCCACAATGTCACAGTCATATATTGTCTTGAATTAGAAAGAAGTATCACACAAGCTTGAGACATTGCTGTCAAGGTGAGCTAATCTAATAGACACAGCTGGGGGAAAATGATTTACCAAGTTAGATTTATAAGCATCTATTTACATATCCAGTGATTTTTAAGACTTGGATTTTTCCACTAATGTATCCTGGCCAGAAGCTTGACAGGACTCATATAATCAGCCATGCAAATGCCTTTAATAGAAGTTCTTTAATTGCTCAGCAGTGTAATCCATCATAATCACATCTTCCAAGAGAAAATCGATGAGTTGGAACCTTAAATTACAGGTTTTCTATAAATTGAAACCATATTTTACTTGCCTTGCTTTTTCTGTATCTCTCCCACACTCTTAATTATTGATTTTTTTTGTTCTGCTATGGGAGGATATTCATACATGCCCCATGGTTTCAAATTACTTTAATTTAAAATCAATTTGAAAAATACCCTTTATTAGGAGGCCCTATAGAGTGCTGTTTTAAAATACACATCTGTTGGGTAATTCTGTCTTACAACTATGTAATGAAAAATTCTTCACCAACAAAATAAGAAAAACCATGAGCTTAATATTCAATTTTGTAGAATAGCTCAGAGCATATTTTCTTTAATGAGTGCCATCAGCAATTGAACAAATACCATGACTAAAAGCTCAGTTTTTCTCCCCAATTTTACTGAAACAAGTAATTATTTCTCCCTAGAGTATCTTAAAATGTATGGCTTAAGATGTTGCTTAAAACTGAATAATAGCCTTTCTTTCAAAGGGATCTAACTACAATATGTTATTAGGTGGATAGGTGCATGTAAGCCTTCTTGGATACATGTCATGTGTTCATGAGATAAGCTCAGGATTCGGGGAAGCTATTAACCATTAAAAGATTCAAATCTAGTGAATATTGCAGTCAGTTTCTTTGAATGTTTCCTTTGAAAATGGTACTTACAAAAAGAAATCAGAGAGGGACCAATACATGACCAAAACATCAATTACTTATTAAATTAAAAAAACTATCAAGCAACTGTTTTATCATATAGAAAATGAAAACCTTTGGGTACATATTCTTTTCAGTCTTCAAATTCTCTTATAACCATTATTGACAGTTAAAACATTAAAACTGGAAATGAATCCTGTATTTTTGGTTGATCTTGGTTCCATATTATCATACATAATTGATTTATGATCTTACCTGGTGCTCTCAAGTCCAAAAAGAATACATCTGGTACATCCATGTGTATATCAACCATGGTGTCAAAACCAGAGGAATTTGCTATATTTCTGGAATGGAATTTTTTCTAATAGTACCTAGAAAAAATATAAAGAAATCTAGAGAAAGAAAAAAATTCACAATGGAGTTGGCTGAAGTTCATATTGTATCTGGGAGAGAAGTAATTAATTACAATAGCAACCCATTGTATAGGGAACCTCATGTAGTATAGTGAATAAAAGACTACCATGGAAGTACAACTAATACAAAAGTAGGGTTCTCAAGTCAGCCTATAAGGTTAAAATCATCTACAGTCAATACTATCCTTGTAAAATCCTTGATATTATCTAATCCAGGGAAGAGATATCAGAGGAGACCATTAACAGAAAACTGACTAAGAAAACAATTGAAATAAAGTCATATTTTAGCAACATAATAATCAAAGACAATTCCAAAAGACTTGTGATGGAAAATACCATCCATATCTAGTGAAGGAGCTAAGGAGTTTAAATGCAGATCAAAGCTTACTATCATTAATTTTTTTTAGGTTTTTTTTTTTGCAAGGCAGTGGGGTTAAGTGGCTTGCCCAAGGCCACACAGCTAGGTAATTATTAAGTGTCTAAGGCCATATTTGAACTAAGGTACTCCTGACTCCAGGGCCAAGGCTCTATGCACTGTGCCACCTAGCTGCCCCACTATCATTAATTTTTAAAAGATGTCATGGTTTTCCCCCCTCTAATATTTTTCCATTTTTGATTTGATTCTTCTTTTACAACATAATTACTATGTATATATGTTTACCAAATTTATCACATAAAACCCCGTCAGGGGGGGAGGGAAGAGAGAGAGAGAGAGAAAAAATGTGAAACTCAAAACCTTGCCAAAAATTATTGTTGAAAAACTCTCTTTGTGTAAAGTTGGAAAAATAAATAAAATAGTGAAACCAAAAAATAAATCATGATTCCCCTCCCCTCAAAGTGAATCAATCAATAAACATTTATTAAATACCTTTTGTGCTTCAGGCACTATGCTAAACTCTCCTGGTAGAAAAAGAGACAAAAAAACAGTCCCTTCTCATAGGGAGACACATTATAATGGAGAGACAAATAAATATTTACAAACTACCTTTACATAGGCAAAACAGAAAATAATTATTGGAGGGAAAGAATTAGAATTGAGGCTTTGGGAAAGGTTTTGTTTAAAAGGCAGGATTTTAGCTGGGACTTGAAGGAAGCCAGGGAAATTAGTAGGAAGAGATAAGGAGGAAGGTCATTTTGGGCATAGAAAGAAAATTAATTTATTTTTCTTAATTTTTATTGTTTTTAATGTCTTTCTGTTAGATATATTATTTAATCACAATTTTAAAAACAAGCTATTCAAAATCTAAGTTCTTTAAAAGTACTAATCCTCAGTATTTACTGAAAGCAGAACAATCATTTAACTGTTTATTTGCTTTGTACATTGTGAAGTCTGGGAATCATCATCTCAGTTTCTGATTTGCAATAACAAAATATGTACTTAACAATATATTTTTTAAAGCAGGTAGGACCTCTGCCATTGTCAGCATTCAACTCCACAATCTAGTTTTCTTTTAAGTGCAGATGGAGAAGTGTATTTTTAGTTTAATTTAGCAAGTAGATATCTTGAAAAGTCACTAAAAATACTTTGTATCATTTTCCAATCTGGGCTACTTTAGCATTTGTTGCCCACACATTTACCACTGGAGAAAGTTCTAGCCTAGGCACAAAGACCAAAATCATCTCACTGCATGTTCTATTCAAAGATCTGTTTGACCACACAGTTGTATTTATCCAAGGCTCCTGAACATCTGGGAAAATCAGGTTAGAAATTCTTTCTGGATATCAGTTATTTAAGGAGTTCTGTATCATTTTCAGGACCAAGTTAGGTGACACTGGATAGAATGCAGAATCTAGAGTCAGAGGACCTGGGTTCAAATCTAGTCTCAGATACTAACTGTGTGACTCAGGACAAATCATCTATCCCTGTTTGCCTCAATTTCTTCATCTGTAAAATGAGCTGGGAGAAAGAAATGACCAATCACTCCTGAATCTTGACCAAGAAAACCCCAAATGGGGTCACAGAGTCAGATATGACTAATCTATAGACCAGCAAGCAACATAACTATTGTCATAGATTTTCTGAGAAAAGGCAAAAATTAAGAATTTAGTGTCAGAAGGAAGCCTTAGAAATAAGATTAAGTCTGCTTCTGATATCCAACTATCCTTAAAGATTCATTAAAAGTAATTTCCCCAAAAAAACCACTGAGGAATGACAAAGGTTAATTATTTGGTCATACTGAAAGGTAGAGCCCCTATTTTATATACTTCATTTTGGACTAGTAAGTCCTCCTTTCTATCTAGAATCATTGTCATTTTGCAAAACACACACACACACACACACACACACACACACACACATACACAAACACACAGATGCTCGCACAGGCACGCACAGATTTCCTACTTTATTCTCTCACACCCTTTAAACTATATAAATTCTCAATTACAATATGCCATGATGCCCAAGTCTTACTTTAAAAGAAAGGAATAAAGTAAAAGGGATTTTGTATTGAAATAACCAATATAAATTTCTTGAATAAGAAAAATAATGATATATTTACATTTCTATTTTTAAGGTTTACAAAACCCTTTCTTCATAATATTCCTCTGATAGAATATGCAAAGATTATTATATTCATTTTATAACTGAGGAAAATTGGACTGAAAAAGGTTTAAACTATTTTCTTGTGGTCCAATGGCTAGTCATTGTCATTATGACAATTTGATCCAGGTTTTCTGGGTTCAATGATCTCTTCTAATCATTTCCTCACCCTTACTTATGTTGTCATTTGTTTTAATCTTGTGAGAGATTCCTTGTGCCTCACATAATAAAATGCCCAGCAAAACAAGGGGTGGAAGCTACAACTGGTCCAATTTGATTTTTTGGCTGCAGTTGTGTACCCGATATGAACACATCCCAGGCCATGTGACTACCACCAGATGGGTAACTCCACTAATTACCTACTTCTACTCTAGTGTGAGATTAACCGTTTGGCAAGCATACCATAGCTATTCAGGTTTCCAATATCTATAAGCCTACAGCTTGCTGCTGCCACATCTGTTTCTCTCTTAGTTACTCATTAATATAACCTGTAGAATCCCCTACTCCTTATACCAATCACAAGTTTTCATGATTAGACATTTCTCAATTGACACAGTTTATCTCTATTCAGTTCTCTCTACCTGAGTGTTGGAATAGTAAAGAAAAATTTAATCAACAATCATTGATTATACACTTATCAGGGAATGCAGTATAATTAATGGAAAGAGACCTCTGTCAGGGATTTCAGAGATCTGAATCACAGTTAATACTGCCATATAACCTGCTAACTATGTAACTTTTGGCTAATTATCCCATGTTTCTGGGGAAAAATGTTGTTATATCTATAAAATGACTATGGTTGAATTAGAATATAGCTAATGCTCATTTCTCAAAAACTAAATGATTCTATTACAGCCTTAGCAAATGTAGATACAGGAAATCCAAACAACAAAAATTTACTTTTTTAAAAAATTTTAATTTTAATTTATGGACTAAAACAAGAATTTCCATAACTACAATAAAAAAGATTATTTCACATATAGCCATAGATTTACTATACACAATTTACTATTTCTTTTAAATATAAAATAGAAATTCCATGTAAATTTCCTTTGTTTCTTCCCTTTCCTCTATTCCACCCCAACCTACATATGGCTACCAATAGACACACACACACACACACACACACACACACACACACACACACAAATACATATATATATTACATATAATATATATGTATATAAAATTGTTTTATACATGCTTCTATTTATTAGTTCTTTCATGGATGTAGATAGTATCCACATGACCTTTATAATTAATACGAGTATTTATAATAATCAAAATACCTTAGTCATAAGAAAAAATGTTATACATTTTAGAAATATGCACAAAAGACTATAAAACAATGCTTACTCTGACCTGGCAATATCACTACTAGGTCTGTACTCCAAAAAGGAATTTGAAAAAAAGGAAAAGTACCTATATGTACAAACATATTTCTTTTCTTTTTTTTTTGGCAAGGCAGTGGGGTTAAGTGACTTGCCCAAGGTCACCAGTTGGGTAATTATTAAGTGTTTGAGGCTGCATCTGAACTCAGGTCCTCTTGATTCCAGGGTCAGTGTTCTATCCACACAAACATATTTCTAACAATTTTTTTCTGGTGTTGAGGAATTGGAAATTGAGAGGATGTCTATTTTTTAAGGAATGGCTGAAAAAATTGTGGAGTGTGATTGTGATGGAATATTATGTCCTATAAGAAATAATGAGTCAGATGCTTTCAGAAAAATATAGAAAGATTTACATGAGCTGATGCAAAGTGAAAAATATCATGTACAAAGTAACAGCAATATTGTAAGATGATTAACTATGAATGACTTAGTTATACTCAGCAATAGAACGATCCTTGACAATTCTGAAGGACTTATGATGAATAATGTGATTCAAGAATTGATGATGTCTAAATACAGACTGAAGTATATTATTTTTACTTGCTTGATTTTTCTTGAGGTTTTTCCCTTTATTTTCATTAACAACATGACCAATATGGAAATATGTTTTGCATAATTACACATGCATAACATATCAATTTGCTTGCCTTTATTACAAAGGTGGGAGGGAGGAAAGGAGAGAATTTAGAATTCAAAGTTTTTAAAAATGAATGCTAAAATTGTTTTTACATGCAATTGGGGATAAATACAAGACTTAAAAAAGAAAAATGTTCTAAATCATTAATTAGAGAAATGCAAATTATACACCTTATATATAATTTTACACCTACCAGACTGGCTAAAATGATAGATTGTGTAAGGTAACAAATGTTGGAGGATTGTGACACTACCCTCTGCTCAAATAACTCTACTTGGTTTATTTCCAAAGATAATTAGGGGCAAAAGGAAAAGAAACTGTGTTTTGGAATGTTTATAGCAACTGTCTTTGTGGTGACAAAGACCTGGAAATTGTAGGGATGTTCATCAATTAAGGAATGGCTGAACAAAAATTTATTTCTAAAACCTCAAAAAAAATTTCTTCAATTGGATTGAATGTACAATTAGAATTACTACTACTACTACTACTACTACTACTACTACTACTAATAATAATAATAATAATAAAAATTTAAAGATTGATTGCTATGTGTCAAAGATTGTAAAATTATTCTTATTTGATCCTTAAAACAATCCTGGGAGGAACTTGTTATTTTTATTCCCATTTTTATAGATATGGAGACTAAATTAAACAGAATGACTTGCAACAGAGCTAGTAGGTGTCTGAGGTCAAATGTGAACACAGGCTGTCTTGACTACAGAGCTGGTACTATATTCACTATGCCACTTATTAGCCACTAGCAATTTAAATTTCTATACAAAGCTATATTTATATGGAAAATGTTCTAAATTATTATTGTTTGTGTAATAAGTAAAACAATCATGTGATACCATTTCATACCTATTGGGTTGCTTAAAATGACTGAAAGGGGAAAGCAACAAATATTGGAAGTGATGTGGAAAAATCAGGACATTAATTCATTGGTTTTTTTTAATTTATTTTTATTAAAGATGTGAATTGATTTTTACAATTTTCCCCCAATCTTATTTCCCTCCCCCAACCCCTGCACAGAAAGCAATCTGTCAGTCCTTACTTCATTTCCATATTGTACCCTGATCCAAATTGAGTGTGATGAGAGAAAAATCATATCCTTAAAGAAGAGACAAGAAGTCTAAGAGGTAACAAGATCAGACAATAAGATATCTGTTTTTTCCCCTAAATTAAAGGGAATAGTCCTTGAACTTTATTCAAACTCCACATCTCCTTATCTGGATACAGATGGCACTCGCCTTTGCAGACAGCTCCAAATTGTTCCCAATTGTTGCACTGATAGAATGAGCGAGTGCTTCAAGGTTGATTATCACTCCCATGTTGCTGTTAGGGTATACAGTGTTTTTCTGGTTCTGCTCATCTCACTCAGCATCAGTTCATGCAAATTCTCCCAGGTGTCCCTGAAATCCCATCCCACCTGGTTTCTAATAGAACAATAGTGTTCCATGACATACATATATTTGATAAGCCATTCCCAAATTGAAGGATATTTACTTGATTTCCAATTTTTTGCCACCACAAACAGGGCTGCTATAAATATTTTTGTATAAGTGATGTTTTTACCCTTTTTCATCATCTCTTCAGGATATAGAACCAGTAGTGGTACTTCTGGGTCAAAAGGGGTGTGCACATTTTTGTTGCCCTTTGGGCATAGTTCCAAATAACTCTCCAGAAGGGTTGGATGAGTTCACAGCTCCACCAACAGTGTAATAGTGTCCCAGATTTCCCACAACCCTTCCAACAATGATCATTGTCCTTTCTGGTCATATTGGTCAATCTGAGAGGTATGAGGTGGTACTGGTCCACCACTCTATTTCTTAGTCAATACCAAACAGTTTTGATGACTGATGTTTTATAATATAATTTTAGATCAGGTAGGGCTAAGCCAATTTCTTTTGCACTTTTTTTCATTAAATACCTGGAAATTCTTGACTTTTTATTTCTCCATATGAATTTACTTACAATTTTTTCTAACTCATTAAAGTAATTTTTTTGGAATTTTGATTGGTAGGGCACTAAACAGATAGTTTAGTTTTGGTAGAATTGTCATTTTTATTATATTAACTCTACTTATCCATGAGCAGTTGATATTTGCCCAGTTATTTAAATCTAACTTAATTTGTGTGAGAAGTGTTTTATAATTGTTTTCAAAAAGATTCTGAGTCTGTCTTGGCAAATAGACTCCTAAGTATTTTATATTGTCTGAGGTTACTGTGAATGGGATTTCTCTTTCTAGCTCTTCCTGCTGTATCTTGCTAGACATATATAGAAAAGTTGAGGATTTATGAGGGTTTATTTTATAACCTGCAACTTTGATAAAATTGCTAATTGCTTCCAGTAGTTTTTTGGATGATTTCTTGGGATTCTCTAGGTAGACCATCATGTCATCTGCAAAGAGTGAGAGTTTTGTCTCTTCCTTCCCAATTCTAATTCCTTCAATTTCTTTTTCTTCTCTAATTGCTGAAGCTAACATTTCTAATACAATATTGAATAGTAGTGGTGATAATGGGCACCCTTGTTTCACCCCTGATCTTATTGGGAATGCCTCTAGCCTCTCCCCATTGAATATAATGCTTGTTGGTGGTTTCAGATAGATACTGCTAATTATTCTAAGGAACAGTCCATTTATTCCTACACTCTCTAATGTTTTTAGTAGGAATGGTCAAAAGATTTTTCAGCATCTATTGATATGATCATATAATTTCTGATAGGTTTGCTGTTGATATAATTGAGTATACTAACAGTTTTCCCTAACATTGAACCAACCCTGCATTTGTGGAATAAATCCTATTGGATCATAATGTATTATCCTAGTGATAACTTGTTTTAATCATTTTGCTTAGATTTTATTTAGGATTTTTGCATCTATATTCATCAGGGAGATAGGTCTATAATTTTCTTTCTCTGTTTTAACTCTTCCTGGTTTAGGTAACAGCACCATATTTGTTTCATAGAAAGAGTTAGGCAGAGTTCCATCTTTCCCTATTTTTCCAAAGAGTTTATATAGAATAGGAAAAAATTGTTCCTTAAATGTTTGGTAGAATTCGCTTGTGAATCCATCAGACCTTGGAGATTTTTTCTTAGGGAGTTCAATGATGGCTTGTTGAATTTCTTTTTCTGAGATAGGGTTGTTTAGGTATTTAATCTCCTCTTCATTTAACCTGGGCAACTTATATTTTTCTAAATATTCATCCATTTCATTTAGATTATCAAATTTATTGGCATAGAGTTGGGCAAAATAATTTTGAATTATTACTTTAATTTCTGCCTCATTGGTGGTGAGTTCACCTTTTTCATTTATGATACTAGCTATTTGGTTTTCTTCTTTCTTTTTTATTAATCAAATTGACCAGAGGTTTATCAATTTTATTGGTTTTTTCATAATACCAACTTTTGGTTTTATTTATTAATTCAATTGTTTTTTTGCTTTTGCTTTTATTAATTTCTCCTTTAATTTTTAGAATTTCTAATTTGGTATTTAATTGGGGACTTTTGATTTGTTCTTTCTCTAATTTTTTTAGTTGCATGCTTAGTTCATTGATTTCCTCTTTCTCCAATTTATTCATGTAAGCATTTAAAGCTATAATATATCCCCTGGGAGTCGCTTTGAATGAATCCCATAGGTTTTGGTATGTTGTTTCATTATTATCGTTATCTAGCATAAAATGGTTATTTCTTTATATAATTTGTTTTTTGTTCCACTAATTTTTTAAAATGAGGTTATTCAGTTTCCAATTTGTTCTGGGTCTATATCTCCTTGGCCCAATATTGCATATGACTTTTATTGCATTGTGATCTGAGAAAGATGTATTCACTATTTCTGCCTTTCTGTAGTTGATCATTAGTTTTTTATGTCCTAATACATGGTCAATTTTTGTATAAGTTCGATGTCCTGCAGAGAATAATGTATATTTCTTTCTATCCCCATTCAGTTTCCTCCATAAGTCTACCATACCTAATTTTTCTAACACTCTATTTACCTCCTTAACTTCTTTGTTGCTTATTTTATGATTCAATTTATCTAGATCTGAGAGTAGGAGGTTGAGATCTCCCACTAGTAGAGTTTTGCTGTCTATGTCTTCCTGCAGTTCTTTCAGCTTCTCCTCTAAGAATTTGGGTGCTGTCCCATTGGGTGCATATATATTCAGTATTGAAATAACTTTATTGTCTATGGTACCTTCTAGGAGGATAAAGTTTCCTTCCTTATCTCTTTTAACATTATCTACTTTTACTGCTCCTCTGTCTGAGATAAGGATTGCTACCCCTGCTTTTTTTTTACTTCAGCTGAAGCAAAATATAGTTTGCTCCAACCTTTTACCTTTACTCTATATGTATCTTTCTGCTTCAAATGAGTTTCTTGTAAGCAGTATATTGTAGGATTCTGGTTTTTAATCCACTCTGCTATTTGCTTAGGTTTTAAGGGAGAGCTCATCCCATTCACATTCAAAGTTATGATTACTAATTCTTTATTGCCTTCTGTGCTATCTTCCCTCTGTTTGTAGTTTTCCCCCTTTCTCCCACTTTATCCATATTCCCCAGTATTTTGTTTCTGAATACCACCCCCTTCAGTGTGTTTGCCCTCCCCTCCTTTCTTTCCCCTTTCCCTTTTTCCCTTTTCCCTTCCCTTCCTTTTGTTGGTTCTCCTTTTTTCCCCACTCCCCTTCCCTTTCTCCATCCCCCCCTCCCCTTTTCCCCCATTAATACTTGAAAGTTTAGTTGTTTTATAATTTAACTGAGTATGTGTAGGTTGACTTTAAGCCAAGTCTGATGAGAAGAAGATTCAGGTCTTTCTCATTTGTTCCCTTCTTCCCCTCTATCACCATAGGTATTCTGTTCCTCTTAGTGTAATGACATTACCCCATTCAATCCCCTCCCTCCTCCCATCTCTTTACTGTCCCCTTTTTTAATGAGTGTTTTTTTTTACATCATTCTATCTGAGTCATAGAAAATTCTGAGTATCTGTCACTTCTAGTTAAGTATATTCTATCCAATAGAGTTAAAATTCTTGAGAGTTATTAGTCTTTCTCCCAAGTGGGGTTAAAGCCAATTACATCCCATTAGATAGTAGTCTCATGGATAGATCATGAATGTCCATCATTTCTGGCTAGGTATATTCTCTCTGTTAGAGTTACAGTTCTCAAGATTTAAGAGAATCTTTTTCCCCATGCTGGGATATAGCTAATTTCAATTTACTGGATAGCAGTTTTTTCCCTTTTACCCCCCCCCCCCTTTTTTTAACCTTTTCATGTGTCTCTTGAACCTCCTGTTTGATGTCCAAATTTTCTATTTAGCTCTGGTCTTTTCATCAGGAATTTTTGGAAATCTTCCATTTCATTAAATGTCCATCTTTTTCCCTGGAAGAGAAGGCTCAGCTTTGTGGGATAGTAGATGCTTGGCTGCATTCCAAGCTCCCTTGCTCTTTGAAATATCTCATTCCAGGCCCTTTGATCCCTTAATGTTGATGCAGCCCAGTCCTGCATGATACTTACTGTGGCTCCTTGATATTTAAATTGTTTCTTTCTGGCTGCTTGTAGGATTTTCTCTTTTATCTAACAGTTCTGGAATTTGGCCACAACATTCCTTGGTGTTTTCATTTTAGGGTCTTTTTCTGGAGGGGATAGATGTATTCTTTAAATAACTACTTTCCCTCCAGTTCCATGATATCAGGGCAGTTTTCCATCACTAGATCCTATAATATTAAGTCCAGGCTTTTTTTCTCTTCAATGTTTTCAGGAAGTCCTATAATTCTCAGGTTGCCCCTCCTCGATCTATTCTCAAGGTTTTGTTGATGAGGTATTTTACATTTTCTTCTATTTTTTCTACTTTTTGATTTTTGTTTAACTGGCTCTTGCTGTCTCATGAAGTCATTAGTTTCTGCAGACTCCATTCTTTTTTGGGGGGAGGAGTTTTCTTGATTAACCTTTTGCAATTCCTTTTCCAATTGGTCAATTCTGCTTTTGAAAGAGCTTTCCATTTGACCAATTGAGGTTTTGAGAGAATTATTTTCTTTTTGTATTTGCCCATTTGAGGATCTGAGAGAATTATTCTCATTTTATATTTGTCTAGTTGATGATGTGAGAAATTTATTCTCATTTTTCAATTGTCCAATTGAGGATCTGAGAGATTTATTTTCCTTTTGTATTTGTCCAATTGTATTTTCTAAGGTTTTGTTTTCTTGTTGCAAGGTATTAATTGTCTCTCCCAAATTTTCCAACTGATTTTTAAGCTCCTTCCTTATTTCTTCAAGGAAGTCTTTCTGTGAAGACCAGATTGTATTCTCCTCAGAGGTTCCAGGTCTTTCTGTGTTAGTGTCTTTCCCTTCCAAGTATTTGTCTAGGGATCCACCTTTCCACTGACTCTTCTTCATTTTGCTAAGACCTTGAGTTGGAGAGGAGCTGGTTCACAAGGGCTTGGGATCCCTAAAGTGCAATTTCCCTGGCTGGCCAGTAGGAAGTTCTGGTTGCTTTCTCTGGAGTGTCTGTGACCTTGATTGAGGCCTTCACCTTTTGCTTGAAGGGAGGAGTTGGAGCTATTGAATTCTTTTGCCTTCAATCAATGGTGGGCTTTACCCTGGCCTGAGGTCATTCCCTCTGGATTGTCAACTGGGCTGATTCTTCTGCTCACACACCTGGGCCTGAGGCAGAAGTTGTCTGCAAATGTTTGTTCTGGGAAGAGGAGGCATGGACTAAGAGTTCCTCAGACCAGAGGAGCCCAGTGATGGTGTCTGCAGCTCTCCTGCACTGGAACTCCCCCACCCCAGCCTTTTTTCCCAAACTCCAGAGGGACAGCACCAACACCAGTGCCTCTACTCTGTTGTTGATTCAAGCCCCTGCCTTCTAGCCCCACCACTGATCCAGCAGGTCTGGCTCTTGGGCCCTCAGACTCCCAGCTCCACTTCAGCTTCTAATCTGGCTGATCTGGGGCTGAACTGCCCTCTGAACCCAGACTCACCCCCCTGAATTTGACCAATGCTTCTGCCGGAGACAAATCCTGAGGTAGATATTCTTTCTTCTGGCTTTTCTTTCTGGGTTTTGTGGGTCAGATTTCTGTTAAGAGGTTTTTTTCATATAGATGGGGAAAGCTCAGGAGACTTTAGAACTGTGCCTGTCTTCTCTCCACCATCTTGGCCAGAAGTCCCCATTAATTCATTGTTGATGGAACTATGATCCAAACATTTTGGAGAGCAAGCTGGAATTATTTCCAAATAGTTATTAAACTGCCTATACTCTTTGATTTAGCAATGCCACTGCTATGTTTATTTTGAAAGATGATTAGGTAAAAAATTAAAATAACCTACATGATCTAAATATTTATAGTAGCTTTATTGTGGCAAAGAAATGGAAATTTCATTCAATTGAGGAATGACTGAACAAGTGGTGACATATGCTTGTTATAGAACCCTGCTGTGCTGTGCTATGCTATGAACTTGATGATCTTAAAAAAACATGGATAGACTTGCACAAAACAATGAAGGGCAAAACCAAGAGAACATATTATATAGTAGCAATAATATTGATTAAGTCATTTTGACCATAATTAACTGCAAAGAATATATGAAGGAAGATACTATATGTATTCAGAGAAATAATTCATATGCAGTATATATACAATATTTTATCCATACACACATATATATATACATATGAGATTATATATGCATACCTACATAAATACAGTATCTATGTTCATATAGATTTCATATATATATATATATATATATATATAGTCTAATGGCAAGAAGGGGCAAGAAGAAAAAAGGGAAAAAATAAAGATATATAATAAGTTCATTTTTTAAAAGACTAGCAATTTATAAACAATAGATTTGTAGTTTCATATACTATTATCTCCTTTATATTTTTTTGTTATGGAGATTTTTAAATTAAATTCAAATTAAAAAATTTCTAAAAAGACTTAGAAACAAGAAATATAACTTCATGTCCTTTCACTCTGAAGCTGAAAGTTAACACCTGATTTTATTTCATCCTTTTTCTTCTTCACAGATCTCTTTCTGCCTTGTTCTTCATCACACTTTATTCTTATATTCTCCGTGCCTTCTCATCCTCTGAGATTGCAATGGACTTAATCACTGCCTTCATGGTGAGAACATCATTTGCTAACAGATGGTAGATTTTCAAAAACTGAATTGCTTAAAGTAGGAGATACTGAAGGAGATAATTAAAATGGCACTTTGCTCCAGACTCAAGAATAAAGGTCATTTTTGCCCTTCAGAGACTTATTAAACTACGTTAAAGTAAACCAAATTGCCAAGTATTAAAAAAAACTCAGGGAGAAATTGCTGAGAAAGCAAAAGGATTGTCTTCTGTCCTAATCAAATATGATTCTTAATCATTCTGATTCTATATTAATAATTGGAAGTAATTATATAGCATTTCATGATGATCTGGATATACAGGTTATCTATTAGATAATTCCATTTGACCTTGAAGAATTTCAAACAGCAAATCAGGGAAATAGTAATGGAAACTGGGGTAAAAGAATCCTATTACTTATGGGCTCACAAATAATGCTCTTATATAGAGTAATGGGGTGGAATCTCAAGCAAATGAATGCTTCAGGATTTCATTTTGTAGAGACTGGAAGGGTATGTGAGGAGTCTAAGGTGTGGCCACTCCTATGTATGCTTGAAGTGGAAGGGAGAAAGAGGATATGGAACCTAAGAAATTTTAGACATTTACCTGTTTTCTCATCTATAAAGTGAATTGAAGAAGGATATGGAAAAGGATATGGAAAAGTATCTTTGCCAAGAAAACTCCAAATGAAGTCACAGAGTTGGATATGACTGAAATGAGTAAACCTCAACAAAATATTTACTTGTGAATCCAACTGATGCTAAGGACTTTTTATAGTATTCATGAATGACTTGTTCAATTGCTTGCTTCAAAGTAGGGTTATTTAAATATTCTATTTTCTCTTCTGCTAATCTCAGCATTGTATGATTTTTTTTTAGATTTTTCAAGGCAATGGGGTTAAGTGGCTTGCCCAAGGCCACAGGGCTAGGTAATTATTAAGTGTCTGAGGTCGGATTTGAACCCAGGTACTCCTGACGCAAAGGCTGGTGCTCTATTCACTGTGCCACCTAGCTGCCACAGCAATGTATAATTTTTGCAAACATACATACCTTTTACTTACATTGTCTGATTTATTGGCATTTAATTGAGTAAAATAGATCATACAACTTTAATAGGACAGGAACTGCAATTTTCCCCTATCAGAACTAGATAACTATAACCCTAATATAAATAAGAAATAACCTTAAAAATGAATAAAATTATAGAGAAGTTAGATATAATAGATGTTTGAAGAAACTGAATGAAAAAAAATAATATATCTTTTTTCAGGTGTACAGGGCAGTTCCACAAAATTGACCATCTATCAGGGAATAAAAACCTCACAATCAAATGCAGAAAATCAGAAATATTAAATGTATTCTTTTCAGATCATCATTCAACAAAAATTATATTCAATAAAAGGCCATGTAAATATAAATTAAAAATTAATTGGAAATTCACTCTAATGGTGAAGAATGAATGGGTCAAAAACTAAATTAAAAAGGGGTGGCTAGTTGACGCAGTGGATAGACCACTGGACTTCAAGTCAGGAGTACCTGAGTTCAAATCTAGCCTCAGACACTTAATAATTACCTAGCCGTGTGGCCTTGGGCAAGCCACTTAACCCCATTTGCCTTGCAAAAACCTAAAAAAAAATAGACATGAACAAATTAAAAATTCTTAATTAAACACCAAATTTGAAAATCTGAAAATCAAAGGAGTGATTCATAAACTTGAAAGTAAGAAAACTACGAACCTACTAAATAAAACAAGGAACTGGTTTTATGAATGTGAAACAAACAAGTAATTGGTCATTTTGGTTAAAAAAAAAGAAAACTAAATTACCAGTATCAGACATTAAAAGGTTATACTCATCACAAATAAAGAAAAAAATAAAACAACTAGTAGGAGCTATTTTGCCCACTTATATATCAATAAATCTAACTATGTAAAATGTGTGAATATTCATAAAATATTAAAATAAAATTTCCAGATTACCATAAAAAGTTAAAAGAATATTTTTTAAAAATCCATCACAACAAAAATATGAACAAGCCATTGATGAGTTTCATAAGGAAAATATCCAATGCCAGATGGCTTAACAAGTGTATTCTTTTGTAGTTGTTGTTGAGTTTTTTCCATTGTGTCAGATTCTTAATAAATTCATTTAACAAAGATATTGAAAAGTTTTGCCATTTCATCCTCAACTCATTTTATAGATGAGGAAACTGAGAAAATCAGGATTAAGAGAGGAGTAGGCTACCAGAGTTAGTAAGAGTCTAAGGATTTATTTGAACTGATGAAAGAATCTTCCTGACTTCAGACTCAGCATTCTATCCACTGTGCCATAAAAATGTCCACAAATGAATTCTACCAATTATTTTAAAAAATTTCAATTTCATATTAACTTTTTGGAAAAATTGTCAAAGAATTTCTACCAAATTGTTTTATAAGATGCTGATAACTAATCCAGGAACGGTAAATAATAGAGAAAGGTCAATTTCCCCAATAAAAATTGATGCAAAAATATTAAATAGAAGCAAGATTACAATAGATCTCAAAGATCATATGGTGTGTCCAAGAGGGATTTATTCAAGAAATGCAGGGCTGATTCAATATCAGCATTACTGACAGTATTATGCACAGATCAATAACTAAACCAAAAGAGACATATGATAGTCTCAAAAAATGCAGAAACTTTTTTTGCCCCCACCCAGCAAAAGATAAACTCCTGGAGAGAACAGACTGTTTAACTATTTAACTTGAATCATCACTACCAGTACAAGGTCAGCACATAATTAAGATTTCAAAAGGCTTATTGAAGATAACTGAATTGAAATTTTTTAATGAGAGCTTCTTCAACCAATGCATACTAGAGGAGGAGGAAGAACACACATTAATTAAATGTTTCTCATAATCTAGGCACTGTGATAAGTATTTTACAAAGGTTATCTGATTTTATTCTCACAGGTAATATGATCTCCATTTTACAATTGAGGAAACTGAGGCAGTGGTTAAGCAACTTACCTAGTCACATGGCAAGTGTTCCAAATTGGACTTGAAGTCTGATCTTCCTGACTCCAGATGCAGTCATTTATCCAAGACATTTAGCTACTTAGAGTACTGACCAATGATCAGTGATGAGTTTTAAGAAGTTCCTTGGGGCACTGAGAAGACACTTGACTTAGCCATGTTCAGATTTAACTTAGGTTTTCCTAAATCTAAGAACAACCATTTATTAAGTCACTATCTGAAAAATATTTATATAAAATTAAAATAAGGTATTTGAATGGAATTTACTATGTTTCAGATGATTTTAAAAATGTTTCTTTAATTTATTTATACATTACTAAAATATTCTTATTTGGGAGTAAACATAATACTTCTCTTCCCCCACAAAAATATAAAACATCATGAGAAATAAAGTGAAAGAAAGAGAAATAAAGAAAAAAATCAGTCTGCATCAGCTCTGTCTTGGGTGGATCATTAAAAGAGGCTGTTCTCCTGCTGCCATCATGGCTCCCCGCCCCCAACTCATGTTTTTCTTTTAGGTTTTCTTTTTTTGCAAGACAATGGAGTTAAGTGACTTGCCCAAGGTCACACAGGTAGGCAATTATTAAGTGTCTGATCCTGGACTTGAACTCAAGTCCTCCTGACTCCAGGGCCAGTGTTCCATCCATTGCACCACCTAGCCACTCAGATTCTTCTTTTTAAAAAGTAACTTTCACAACTTTTACCGGTCTGCCACCATGAGGAGGAGGGAGGGAAGGGAGGGGTGGTAGAAAAATGTGGAACTCATAAATTTGCAAATGATGAATGTTGAAAAACTAACATGTAACAAACTTTTCATGTAATTGGAAAAATAAAATTTCAAATAAAAAATAAATTTAAAAGTGACATTCATGATATTAATCAAAGCAACAGTATAAAACAAATGTAGTCAGAAGTGGCAAACTGGTAAACTATATTTGACTTAAATTCAGACTATGATTCACATAGAATTCAGCTGTTCAGCACTTCTTCAGGGTGAACCCAACATGGAATTTGCTTTCTGCCTTGAACTGTTCTCCTCTTTGCTTTTTAACTCTTATTCTTGGAACAATAAACAAATCAAAACTACCACTGCTATAAGAATGGAAAGAACATCTATTACCCTGTGACTCCATCTAAAGGCCAAAGTTCTCTATCCTGACCATAACTCATTCATATATATTTTATCTGCCTATTGGAATATCAGCTTTGTCAAGGCAGGGACTATTCCACTTCAGCCTTTCTATCTCTATTGCTTAATGCAATGACAGGAACATAGTGGTTACTCAATACATGCCTGCTAATTGATTGAAAGAACCTTAAGGGGAGGCTAGGTGGCACAATGGATAAAGCACCAGCCCTGGAGTCAGCAATACCTGGGTTCAAATCTGACCTCAGACACTTAATAATAACCTAGCTGTGTGGCCTTGGGCAAGCCACTTAACCCCATTTGCCTTGCCAAAAAAAAAAAAAACCCTAAAAAAAAAGAAACTTAAAAATGAGCACCCATTTCTGCAAACTGCTAAAAAATATGAATAAAAGTACATATTTAAAGTTAAGAGCTTTATTATTTGTAATAGAAAAGTACTAAAAATCCTTTAACTAAAAATATATGAATAAAGGAAGTATGCAAGCACTTGCAAATAATTTGACAATTTGATTGAAATTCTAACTGTAGCAATATGATTTTTTGAAAAATAAATTTATATTCACTAGAAAGAAGAGTTAAAATGATCACTCTCTATAGATGATATGATCATTGATCTAGAGAATCTGAAAGAATTACTAACAAAAGATATTGAAGCAATACTTTTAGTAAGGTAGCAGGATACAAAATAATTTCACAGTTACAGTATGCTTCTTTGTGGATTATAATACCATTTAGGCACATGATAGATTACAAGAAGCTCCATTGAAGGAAAAATGAATTAAATATCTTAGAATTAACCTAGTAATATACACATAGGACATATAAACAATAGAGCTTACAAAAATGGAAAAATTAAATATATGGAAATATATTTAATATTGTCAAGTTAAGCAAATGTTAAAAATTGCTATTTCCACCAAATTATATATTTAGAGGAGATGAATAGAGTGTTCAGAGAGAGCTAGAACCTCTGAGGGTTTTTCTGGGTTGTTCATCCACCTTTTGGATCCACTTATTACCTAATTCTCATTTATGAATTAAAGAAGCTCTCCTGCTATAGCTCTCATAAAACCAAGTTAACATAGATGGGCTAAACCAGGTGGAAGGCAACTGAAAGATCTCAAACATTGTGAAGACTTCCCCTGATTAGAATGGATATTTGAGAATAATTTGTTCCATTGGCCATAAAGGCAACAAAAGCATGCACCATGTAGTACTACAAGCTTGGACTGACATTGAAGACATTAAAATCATTAACTGCATCCCACACCATTTCCAGACATTCTGACTTTGGTCTTGCCACACAATTTTTATAACTATAAAAGAAGGAGTAATGATGATTTTGTGCATCTCTGCCTCACGTAAATTCAATTTGTATGCAAGTCAATACATCACCCCATGATATCATTGGACCTCTGAAAACAAAATATTAACAACAAATATTAGTGTCTTATAAATCAAATTACCAGTGAAGTACTTTAGATTATTTTAAAAAAGCTTTATTTGCGAAAGAAGAAGTGCAAAAATTTCAAGGGATATAATGAAAAAGATATAAGAAGGAGCAGCCTTGGTTGTATTAGACCTATGAAAATCTTTAGCAGAAATTATCAAAGCTATAGGGCACTAGATAAAAGTAATTAAGTAATAATAGACTAGATAAGGATGAGGTACTTAGACTACCAATGAGTACATAAGTAATAGCATTGGATAAATTTAAGAGTAGAATCTGTTAGGGGCAGCTAGGTGGCATAGTGGATAAAGCACCGGCACTGGAGTCAGGAGTACCTGGGTTCAAATCTGGTCTCAGACACTTCATAATTGCCTAACTGTGTGGCCTTGGGCAAGCCACTTAACCCCATTGCCTTGCCAAGAGTAGAATCTATTGAGGGAAGGAATTGTTTAATAAACATGAACTGCTAGGAAAATTGAAAAGCAGTCTGTGAACAATGTTTACACCAACATTTTGAATTATAAACACAATTAATAAAAATGTATGAAAGATTTTTAAAACTATACCATAAAGCTTTTTTAGGAAAAATAAAGTTATATCTTTTAAATGAGAGATTATAGGGAAATCATACCTAGACATGGGGTAAAAGAAATCACAAAAAATTTAGCAAGTCCTGATTATCTAATAGCTTAAAAATGTTTTTAATAAACAAAATAATGTGGATATAATCAGAAAAAAAGATAAAGGTTGGAAAACATTTTCATTTAGTGGCTCTAAAATAATAATAATTATTAATTCTGCATAGCATCTGAATAGTCTAATGTTCTCAACAATCCTATTGTAAAAATCTCAAACCTGTTTTGCATTTGAGAAAAATCCAATAACCCACATCTATAAGCAACTGACCCAAAGCTATAAGGATAAGAATTATATCTCAAATATGCATATAGTCCATTTTAATTCTTTTAAAATAAAAATATCAACTAATAACAATTATGGGAGAAATTGATAAATATCACTAATGATGAGAAATTCAAATTAATAAAAAAATTGAAAAATCAACTCAAACATTAATTGATAGAGATAGTAAAAGATGGGGAAACTCATTAGTGGAGCTTTTTGAAGTCAGAAATATTTATTCATAGATAAAAGAACTATAAAGCAATTCAGTCATTAAAGAAAATCAGTTGGAATTGAGAAGGAAATACTATTTGATTGTTAATCTCCAT
This sequence comes from Macrotis lagotis, assembly GCF_037893015.1. Lineage (NCBI taxonomy): Eukaryota > Metazoa > Chordata > Mammalia > Peramelemorphia > Peramelidae > Macrotis > Macrotis lagotis. The sequence goes on along the minus strand of NC_133660.1, from coordinate 179,259,023 downwards.
TGATTCAAAGATATTATAAAAATGAATTTACTGAAAGCAGGAAAGAACACAACTACAAAAAAGGTATAACATTATTATGTGTGTGTGTCAACAGAGAGAAACAAAACATGTGCAATGGGCTGAATATAACAGAATATTCCTCTACTGCAGTGAATGTTAAATAGTAAAAGCTCAGAAATATGTCAAAATTTCCATGAAGGAATATAGATTCAAGAATTTGGCACTGGGGTGTCTAGGTGGTGTAGTGGATAGAGCACTGGCCCTGGAGTCAGGAGTATCTGAGTCCAAATTCGACCTCAGACACTTAATAATTGCCTAGCTGTGTAGTCTTGGGCAAGCCACTTAACCCCATTGACTTGCAAAAACTAAAAAAAAAATAATAATGTAGCACCAATACAATGATATATACAATTACAACAATATAAGTAATGTTAAAATTGAAAAGCAACAAAACATTTGGGTCAAACAGAAGGGTCAATGGCAAAATATTATATCAAATATTACTAATATACAGGAAAAGTCTGTAGTAGTTGTTACAGAGAATGAGGCAGCCTCAATGAATGTTGAATAAAAGGATTATTGGATTAGTAGAAGCATCAATTGAAGTTAATAATAAAAAATTTGTAATAAATAAAACAAAAAAATTAAAAAAAAAACAATGACTTTAGTGCCTTTCTGCAGCAAGGCTTAGCAGCATAGAAATAGGGAGGAAAAAAAAAACCAGATAATGTGGTTTGATTGAAATTGAGGAATGGCAGATGGAAATATTAAAACACTAAAAAGGACAAAGATTTTAGAATGGTGATTGGTGAATCATGGAAGTGGATTGGTTATTTTATCAAGAATGGATGGGGGAATAAGTGATAGAAATTGAACAGACATGTGCTTGAGTAAAAGAATTTGATTATCTAGTTCAAACCATATCTGAATAAATCCTTGATAAGAATGATCACCCAGCCTCAATTTGAACATGTTTAGGGATCCTAAATCCTGAGAAAGCCAATTTCACTTTTGGAAAGCAATGTGTTGGGAAAGTGTTTCTTTTTAGTTTCTACTTTTTCTTCAATCTATCCAATAAGGACATAAAAAATAAATCCTATCCCTCTTCCTTGTTGAAGTTCTCCATATGCTTGAACACTGCTATCTTGTCCTCTCCCTACTATTTCTTCTCTTCTTCAGGCTAAAATTTCCCAATTCTTTCAATCAATCTTTCTATAATCAACACAATCTTTCTATAACCAATATTTGTTTCATTCTTCTGGCCACCCTCCTCTGGACACACTCTTGCTTGTAGTTTCTTTTCTAAACTGTGGTACCTAAAATTGAATTTAATTGTCTAGAAGAGACCTAATCACATAACATTTAAAACAAGAAGAAAAATTATAAAGAAGGCTAGAAATATTTTGGATGAGCAATTCTACTTGGAAAGTCTCATGCTAAATTGAGACTGACAATGAGTCAACAGTAAAGAAATAAGGAAGAAGAGGAGGGAAAAGCTGAATTCTGCTCTGATGTTAGAAAACTGAATGTTAGATATTAGTAAAATAGGAAATGACTGCATGGGTTGATAATCACATACTTATTAGAAAATGCAAAAAATGATAAGTTAACTGAGTTATAGAATATTAGAGTTGGAAGGGACCTAAGAATTCTCACAGTCAGTCTGTAGCTGGAGTATGAATGGCCTCTACAAAATCTAGTTCTAAGATTCTACTTGTCTATCACCATTTAAATATAAATTATGAATGTGCAGTTATTAGTTAACTAATACACAAATGATTTTTACCATGTATGGTAGACATATGGACTACATTCCAGGTATATGTATATGGTCCATGCAGTCTCTTGTGATTTCCACTTTTGTGGGAAATAGGGAGATGATATTGGTACCACCAGGGAAGAGGCAAGTGACCTATAGCTGGCAATCTTTATTTTAATCTCACCTGTAAAAGAGGATTGGGCTGGAATTATATTTTATCTACCACTATCAAATATCCGTAGTCTAGGGTTCAACCAATATGGGTTCAAATACATAATATGGGTTCAAAATCAAAGACACATTTGTTTGACACTTAACAGAAGAATCATATTTAGCTTACTCTTAGTAACTTTCTTCTTGTCAACTAAATGCTAGTTACACAAAAGATAATCATAGATATCCAACAAAGTAAATTATACTTTATCAAAGTAAGTAGTAACAAAAGAAATTAAAGAAATTTTATAGTTCATTATGAAAAACAGAATGTCCCAGAATCTATGAGCCTTTGACTTAGAAGAGAATTAACATCTCTGCTCAACAAAGAAGAGAATACTTGTCCTCTGTGGAAATCAACTCCTAGCATTATCTAATGATGCAAGTGCTTGAAATTAAGGGATTTAGCAGAGGTCAGTTTTTCCATGCCAATGACTCTAGGGAGATCTCCTATCTTCTATTCATAAGCCTATACTTTCCTCTCTTGAACCATCTCTCTTGAACTTCCTTGATAAGCTTCATGACTTTTTAAAATATATCCTAGTTTATATAGATATAGAGTATAGATTCAGAGGCCCATCATTCAATCAACAGTCATATCTCTTTGAATATATGTAGCTTTACGTCACAGGGCTGTCTTCCTTAGTGAGGACTTTCTTCCCTAAGATGAAAGATTTTTTGGTCCCCTGCCAAAAAAAATCTGCCAAGGTAAATTTGAAATCTCTAATTATATACAAAAAACATTCTTTAAAGTAGCACACATCATTTTCATGAAATTCTGAGAAACCATCCTATAGCATCATTGAAATTGAGAGAAAACAAATATGCATCAGGAGCATATTCAATAGACAATGGTACTACACAGAGCATTAACTGACAGAGTACTCAACTGACAATATTTCTAAGTCACATTCAGGACATAGTACACTCACAGCTAAACACATAACTCTACATAATAATTAATAATAATCAAAAAAGCAAATCTTAGCTAAGTAACAAAGCAAAACAAGATAACTATAACAGTAACATTATCAATAGACTATATTCAAATGCAGTTTATTTATAAGGACTAAATGAGTAATAAGACTTAACAATGAACAGCATATATATTACTATATTATGAACATAACTTAAACTATAGTCAAATGTACATAATAACATAATAAGTATATTCAATATGCAGCAATTAAAATGTTAGGCAACAAACATATGGAATTATACACATATGATTATATGAACAAGTAATATGTAAAGTTTTTACACTTTTGTTACTGCTTGAAAATTTATTACAGGTGACAGGTTGATGCCATGGAGTTTTCTGATCTTGTTTGATAGTTCACAACATGTTGATAGTGTTATTGAAATATTCAGGCTGTAGGTTTTGTTGTACATGATAAAGAAATTCAGAACTTTTTGATACTTGCCAAGGACAAATTTATTTGAATAGCTTGTTCTCAAAGTATGCATCTTGGCCAGAGTGGCTCTGATCATTGAATCCACAATAGACATAGATTTTCCCAATAACACTTTGGCAACTCTAGATACTTTTTTCCCTAATTGGATAGGTTGTTAAATGACCACTTAGTGTGAAAAGATGAATCATATTTTTACTCTCCCCTTTTGGATACAGAAAGAACATGAGGAGAGACTGTCAGAAGTGTTAGTTCTGCTAGAAGAATCTGGTCTGAAGTTACCATTTCACAAATAACAATTTTTGCAAAGCTTCTGTGAACTGATGTGGATCAAATTGTATAATAATAATAATCATCATTATCCTCATCATCATCATCACAATAGCTAATTATATAATGCTTTTAATTCTAGGTACTATGCTAAGAGCAATACAATTACTATTTCATTTGATCGTCAAACAGCTTGGGAAGTTGGTGCTAAGTTTTACAGATAAGAAAACTGAGGCAGCCATATTAAGTATATGAGACGGCATTCTCTTCACACTGTCATTTATCTGCATCATAAATAATGTTAAAATGGATTCAGAGAGGTTGAAGTACCTCTGAAATAACCATGCTTGCAAAATTTGAGAGACTTAAAAACCTGATCCTAGAATTGTTTGTTCTTATTACAATTTCTTTTAAAGAAGTAAATGGCTACTACCAAACCACCAAATGACTTACTTGTCATTCAGTAGTTTACTAGTGATTATATCTGACTGGAAACTTTGAAAATCAGAAAAGCAATACAGGTAAAATTGTCTTAAACCTACAAAGATTTCTGGGAAAAGGTGCAGATGAAAAGGACTTAATAAACTATTTTATCCCTGCTCTGGTACAATGACTTTTTAAGGCCTAGGTTAAATCCTTTATTCTTCACAGTGATTCTAACATAGAAGCTTTTGGAGTTCTCCCAAAACAAAATAGGGCTGATTATCAGTGACGCATTGCTACTGTCAGAAAAAAGTTTGATTAATGATGAGACTCATTATCCTATTCAGGAACTTCTTCACTTTCCAGCAAAATATCATTGTGAAGGTTACACACATACATATACATATATACATATATACATATATACATATATATATACATATATATATATGTATATATATATATATACCTAATGAACTGAACTATAACCCAGATGATATATCACAGAATTTGGCACTACCATGAAATTATATGTCAAATACATAAGTAAACCTTATTTCTTTGAAATGATCTTCCTTACTTCAGTTGTCTGAGAATGAATGGCACATGATGAAAGATCTAAAAGAATTAATTCAAAAAAAGTAAGAAAGTGATCCCTAAAACTTTATGTTTTAAGCAATACAAGACATTTTACTGCTGAGACTAAGCCCAGAAGGGGTAAATGAACAATTTTTTGTGACTGATCACATCTATGCACTTGAGAAATAAAAGGCAGTAATAGTTCCCAATAAACATGAATGTTTTACAAGAAAACTTTGGACATATGTTTCAAAAAAAGGACTCTGGAGTTGATAAGAATTAACTTTTTACTGGGGAAATAGCTATAGATCTTACCAAGAAATATCAAACATATTCCAGATGTGTATAATGAAAAGGATCACCAATTTATGAAGTACATATGGGGAGAATAAATGTAATCATTCATAGAAGTTATAGATTTTACATATATTTTCATACAGATTAATGTTTATCCTAATTTATTTTAGTTTTCTTTGCAAGGCAAATGGGGTTAAGTGGCTTGCCCAAGGCCACATGGCTAGGTAATTATTAAGTGCCTGAGACTGAATTTGAACCCAGCTACTCCTGACTCCAGGGCCAGTGCTTTATCCACTACGCCACCTAGCTGCCCCATCCTAATTTATTTTAAATTAGATCAAAAAGGCAAATAGCCAGTCCTTCATAAAAGAAAAGTAGAGTCACCTCTATAGTGTACTGTAATGAAAGATCCAATATCTCAAACTATCACTTTTCAACAATTAACCTCAGAACACATAATCCTCATCTTCATTATTTTAGGGTTAGACAACATGACCAGAATGATTATGAGCTATCCATTTCCATACAGCTTTCATTTGAAATAGGGATTTTATTTGCTTGTTATGTCTTCAGAAGGCAAAAGAGAAACAATAGGTAGAGATCATAAGGAGGCAGGATTTGATCCAGTACCAGAATATTTCTAATAACTAGAGTTAACTTATATGATGGCGTGTTTCCCTTCAGTGAAAGATTTGAACCATGGACTGAATGACCATTTGGTGAAGATTTTATAGGGTTGATTATCTCATCAAAAAAAGGGTCAAAGTAGAAAGCTGCTAAAATTCATTTGAATTCTATGATTAAACAGATTATTATTATTATTATTATTATTATTATTATTATGCTGTTATTAAATTTGCCCCCATTGAGGATAAACAATTTAATCCCATTATCTGAACCTCAATTATAAGATATAAAAGTTGAGAATAGGCAGTATTATTCTCCACTGAATAAGAAAGAAGACAGTTTAATTGATCAATTGCTACACTGGAACCCAACTTTTGTTTTATGTCTAATATGTGAAAAAAAATACTGTTATTTAGGACACAGCAAGGGAGCCACATATTTGGTAATTTGTTCAGCTGTCATTCTGCCATGCTGAGAAGCTATTTATAATATATCAAAAGACAAACTAGAATAACGAATTTAGGTGAATGATGAGATGATAGGATAAAAAAAAATTCCAGGATTGCTAATGAAACCTCTTGACTTTCCACGTTATTTTCTGGGGAAAACAGAAAAGGAAGAAAGATTGAGGAAAGCAAGTGATCCAGTGACAACCAAAGAAAATGCCTTAATTCAATTATCATAATTTTTATGTTTATTTTTATTTTTATTTTTTAAAACAGATGAGACATTAATACAGCACTTAAAAAAACATTTTTAGAGTTATAAGAAGATAAAACATTTGCCATGCTTGAAACAAACTTTCATTCGATACAGCAACAATCCAAATACTAAAAAGCTTAACTAATCTTACAGAAGCAGCTAGTCAATATGAGGGAGAGAGTTTGTGCAGAAAAATACTGTTTAAGCAAAACTTACCTGACATGAGAGGGGATGTGATAGAGGGTAGAAAAAAGAATAAAAAACCAATCAATCTTCTTCTTAGATCATGAGTCATGAGGGTACACATCAAGATCAAGAGCTTTCCTCTCAACTTGACTAAAAAATCAAAATTCACTTTACAAATGGAATTTGTTTTTCCCCTATTACTTAACCAGTTCTATCATTGCTTGGCCAAGAACTCTAAGGCAGTCGGATTGAATTGAATAGGTAAAGAATCCACACACACACTGAAGTTAACAGGAGAGGCATTGAAAAAAAAAACATTTATTCAATCAGATTTTATTTCAATCAAAAATGGATATTCTACTGATAAATGAATATATTTAATACTAAAACTTTATGTAATATAGTTAGTAAAGCATTTTTTGATTTGTATTAGTGAGCATACACTCATTTGTAATAGGATAATCATAATAGGGTAAAGAATAGTGGTCTTGTGCCTATGGGAGTTGAAGCATACCCATAAATTATGCCTAACTTGTTTGGTGAGTAAGAAGAATGTGATTTCTTATCAGGCAGGCGTAGAGAAGTAAGAAGCATCATAACAGAGATGGAGCACCAAATAGTTGATGGATACTTTTACAACAGGAGTGCAGAAGATTGGAAATAGGTCAGATCACAAGAATTTCTCCAAGTTGCTGAAGTCTCACGACCCCAAGAGAAGCCATAACAAGCAAGGAAATTGAAATGACTAACTTGTTTTTGAATCTGCTCAGTTTCTAAAACTCTACTTGGAAAGCAAGAAATTCACAAAATATTTTTGGTGAAGATTAGGAGTCAAAACTCTAAGAAGGGAAAAGAAAGTGATTGGGAAGGGCTTTTCACTGATTTTGTTAAAGTCTTATATAATATTTTGTGTTCCTCATAATCTTTTAAAATAATTTTTAAAAAATTCCCCACCTAAAAATTATCTTTTCTGTGAAGAAAATTGAACACAAATGAAACATGGAATATTGAATTCATATTTATTTTTAAAAAACCCAATTCTATAATAAATTCAATTTTTTGCTTTCAAAGTCATCTGGCTTATCTATGATTTGTGAACTTATTTTTATACTCCTCTGTGAACTTTAAGAAAGCAACCCTTTTCTTTTTTCTTTCCTTTTCTTTTTTTTTGTATCAACATCACTTCTCCCTTCTCCTTTGAAAACTTTAAAAACATTCTGTGTAACAAATAAGTAATCAAGCAAAAAAATATGCATACAGTAACCAAGAATAAAACTCAAAGCTTATTTCCACACCTGGAGTCCATCTTCTGTGAGTCAGGAAGAAGGAAACATGCTTCATTTTAAGTTATTTAGAGTAGCTTATGGCTTTGATCAGAGTTCTTAAGACTTTTTTAAATAGTTTTTTTTCCCTTTACACTGATGTTATTGTTAAATATATTGGTCTGTTGGTTCTGTTCATTTCATTTTGCATCAGTTTGGGTATCTCTGAAATTGTATTTCAATATTTCTTATGGTGTAGTCATTTGCCATTATATTCATATACCTTAATATATTCAGTCATTCCTCAATTAAAACTATTCCTTTAGTTTCAAAGTCCTTTTCTTTTTCTCCCTTAAAACCTTTTCTCCAATATCAGGAAGTTTATTTCACACCTTATTATGACAACTGGTTTCTCTGTAGTTTGATCTATTTCTCTCTGTCTCTCTATGTCCCTTCTATCCTCTTTTTCCTTCTTGTTCCATATCTGTGTGGGTCCGTATTTATCTCTCTGTAACACTGTCAGTCTGTCTACCTGTCTCTCTCCACTCCCCTTCTTTCTCTGGAAAAGATAAAAGGGAGGATACCCACATTGTCATGCCACACTCCACGTTCATATACTTTTCTTCTCACTCAGCACAATTATGAGAAATGACTTTTACTCTCTCCCTTTCCCTCTTTAATCCCCCCCCCAAAACAGAGTGAATCCAACCTCTACTTTCTTCTATTTTCCTTTCTGTTTTTAACCTTTTTAGTAAATTTGGATACATTAAGGCTCTGAAAGGTCATCTCTCTTCTCTGATTATAAGATTAGCCTCATTTTAACAGAGTCCTTTCATTTGCTCAAATAAATCAAAATTTCCATTTTTCCATCAGTTTTTTGTTTGCATTTCTAAGTTCCTACTTAGCTCTAGTCTTTTCATAAGGAATGACTGAAATTTCATTTTTTTTCCTGAAGTACTACACTCCAATATGCAGCATAAATTATTCATGTTTGTAAACCTAATTCTCTGTTGTTTTTAGTGGAAGCTGTCAGTTCTTGTGTGATCTAGAATGTAGGTCCTAGTACTTCAACTCTTTCTGGCACTTACACTTTTCCCATGAAATGGAAAATGTGTAATTTAGCTCTCTCATTCCTGAGATGTCATTTGGAAGTTTTCTTCTGGAGATGATCAGTGCTCTGCTCTTTTGTTTTAATAATCTTGGGCGGTTGTTACATATAGATTCTGGAAACATAATGTCTAAGGTTTTCTTGTTTATCATGTTTTTGAAGGGGTCAGATGATTCTGAAATTCTACCTGACTTGTTTGTCAGGTCAGTTGTTTTTGAGAGCAAATATCTTATACTTTTTATTATTTCCTAAAAATTAGATCCTGTTAATTATGGCTTGTTATCTCATAGAGTTATTGAACTCTATTTAATTTGTTTAATCTAGTTTTTAGAATAGTGATACCATAAATAAAATTTACCACTTTCTAAACATTTATTTTCCTTCCAATTATTTCCTTTGGAGTCTTTTATTTCTCCAAGGCACTTATGTAGTTCTTGGGGAAAATGCATATTTTTCTTTTGAATTGTCTCTGACAGTGTTTATGTAATTACTCCCTCCTAGGTTGGCTTTTGGAGTATCTCTGAATACAGTATAATTATAGTCATCTTTGTCTTCTTGTCTTTATTCATATCTTTAACCTCCATAAATTATATATTTGTGCCATGGCCAGGCTGCACTTTGGAATGGGGTGTTTGATTTTGTTTTTGTCTCAACTTGGATCACCTGGCTTCCTATGCTGGACTCTTACCTTCTGGAGCTTCCCTCTCCCCTGCCCCCAGATATTTGAAGCTCCTAATTAGAAATCTTCAGGACCTTCTATATTAGCTCAGGACAGAATAGCAAGGACTTCAGATGCTCTGGGTGTGAACTATCTTAAACTGAGTAATGCTGTAACTATACTTCTTTCTGCTAACTATACTTCTTTCTGCTACTTCCAATCATGACTATTGTTTAATAGTTTTCCTACTATCTATGAGACTTTCATCCATAGAATCCTATAATCTCCATACTCTGGATATAGAACCAAATAGATTACATATACCACTAGGTCTTTACATTTGTAAATGCAGGAAGTCAGATTTTCTTTGCCGACATTGTAACTGGCTTTCTCTTTTACTATTGCCTGTAGACTTCCTATTGCTAATTGATAGTATAAGCTGTTGTTATTGTTATTTGTCCATAGCTATCAAGGAGGACCATGTTCATAAAGGTGATGCCATGACTTGCAAGTAATTTGGATGAGAAAGGACTGTGCAAAGTCACCAGCCTTACTTTGTCCTCTGGAGTCATCTAGGTCCAGTAGCAAAATATAGAACAGGACAGCTAGAGATGGCCCCCAATTGTTAATAAAGATTTGTGATAGAAGAATTCATTCACTTACTATGGCTTCCCATTGCATTTCTTAATTATCAATTGGTTTGATATGATTTTTAACTCTTGTATGAATAGGTCTGTGGAAGCTGAGAAGTCTGCCTTCATATAGGTAATGGTCAGAATGCCCATTCCTTTAAGTTTTAATGGTCAGTATGTTCTAGGTTTACTTTCTTTGTTATTCTCAGTGTTATCAGGAGAGTTGAAAATTTCTACAAGAAATTCCAGCTAGATGTTTATATTCCTAGGGAGCAAATCTAGGGGAAAGAGTGAGCAATCAAAATTATTATTAATGCAGTTAAATCTAGTCCACAGTGTCAGAGTTCAAAGTCAGGTTAAAAATATATTTGTTTGAGGCAGCTAGGTGGTGCAGTGTATAGACCACTGGCCCTGGAGTCAGGAGGACCTGAGTCCAACTCCAATCTCAGAAACACTTAATAATTGCCTAGCTGTGTGACCTTGGGCAAGTCACTTACCTTCATTGCCTTAAATTAAAAATATAGATATTTGGTGCAACAGATAATTGACTTGAATTTTTTCTTTAAAAACTTTGTGTTTTGGGGGCAGTTACTTTGCACAGTGGATAAACCACTGGCCCTGGAGTTGGGAGAACTTGAGTTCAAATATGACCTCAGACATTTAATAATTGCCTAGCTATGTGACCTTGGGCAAGTCACTTAACCCCATTGCTTTAAATAAATAAATAAAATTAAAAAAAATAAGTGTGTGTTCCTGTGAACATCCTATGGAAGTTTAATTTCATTACATGAGGAACAGTGATGAATATAAATATTACCTTTTATCAAAATCTCTATCATTAGAGATATAAGGTTCATAGGATTAACTATAATTTATCACCAAAATCAGTTAGGATGCCATGTAAATGAATCTTGATAAGGGATATTGAGTGTAAGGCAAAAAAGAGTCTTTGCAAAGGATGCTTTGAGAGATAAATGAGTATCCTTAAGGAATAAACTTTAGGACCAATATTAATTTGTAAACTAACTATAGTATATCACATTTCTTTTTTTTTAGGTTTTTGCAAGGCAAATGGGGTTAAGTGGCTTGCCCAAGGGCACACAGCTAGGTAATTATTAAGTGTCTGAGACCGGATTTGAACCTAGGTACACCCGACTCCAAGGCCAGTGCTTTATCCACTATGCCACCTAGCCGCCCTATATCACATTTCTTAAAAATTCACAGAACACCTTGGAAAAAAGTGTTATAACCTTAACATTTCAGAAACTTTATTCATAGTACCTATTAGACTTAGAATCAGTTCTAAGTTGAGAAAAAATTACTTTTAAAGATATATTATTAAACTTTCCATTTTTAATTCTTTAATTAACATATTTCACAATGTTTACTAATGGATTTTGAGAAAACTCACCAAGTACAAGCATGTGCATTAAAGGAAATATACACTTTAATATATTATATACATAATATATGCATAATCAAATTCATATATCTATATACATATACATGTTTGTGTCAATGAAAATATAAAATAAATACTAAGCAAATAAATGACAATTAGAAATAATGATGAAAAGAAAAGGAATAAAATTAAAAAATATAAAATTTCCCATTTTTACAAATACTCTATATCTACTTTTGCAATGACAAATTAAGAAATCCTGGAGAGAGAGCCAAGATAATAGAGTAAAGGCAGGAACTCCCACAAATTCCCCCAAACCTCTTCAAATACTTTTAAATAATGATTCTAACCAAATTCTAGAGTGGCAGAACCCATAAAATGACCAAGTGAATCAATTTTCCAGCCCAAGACAACTTGGAAGATGCATGGGAAAGGTCTGTTACACCAGAGCTAGAAAGGTCCCACACTGCAGACTGGACCACAGGCTGTGCCAGAGCAAACTGACCCCAGCCATCCAGGAACAGATCAGGAAGTGCCTGGGGCCATGGCAGCAATGGTGGTGTCTTGACCTCTCAGCTCAGGGATTGCCAGGACAATTGAGAAGGTTAGTAGGAAAAGTCTGCCATACCAGAGTGAGAGTTGAGCCCAGACCAGTGCAGGTCTTAGTGCAAACCCAGTCCCAACCCCAGGAGATCAGGAGTAGGTCTGGGGAACCAACTGGCAGGAAGTCACCTGGAAGATGCTTCAAGAGAATTCAGCCCAAGTTTAGTGAAGGGTTGAGGAGATTGCAGAGGTCTCTTTGCTATCCCTGAGGCAAGACTCTGTTCCTTTGCCCATACTCAGAATATAGGCAACACAACAAAATCCTGCTACAGTCTGAGACCCCAGGCTCAGGAAGCAGAAGCACAACAGAGCTTACTGCCTGCAGCATAGCAGGGACCCTCCTCCCATGGTGGGTGGGTAGGGGAAAAACCTCTATAACCTCTCAAAAGCTTGGGACAGTGTGTTCTTCACCCTAGAAGCAGAACTCTACTTTACAAAGAACTAAAATCTCATCATAGGCTGGGGAAATGAAGAAACAACACATAAAAAATAATCCAATCATGGACAATTACTTTGGTCCTAAGGATGATCAAAATATATACTCAGAAGATAACAAAGTCAAAACTTGTTTATTCAAAGTCTCCAAGAAAAATAGGAATTGGTCTAAGGCTATGGAAAAGCTCAAAAAAGATTTTGAAAATTTAGTAATGGAAGTAGAGGAAAAAATCGAGAAGAGAAATGAGAGTGCCAACAGGAAAATCATGAAAATTGAGTCAGCAGCTTGGTGAAGGAGATACAAAAAATACTGAAGAAAATTACATCTTAAAAACCAGTTTGAGTCAAATGGAAAAAAAAACAGTCCAAAAGGTCAATGAGGATAATAATGCCTTAAAAAAGCAAAATTGATTAAATGGAAAGGGAGATAGAAAAGCTCTCTGAAGAAAATAATTCCTTAAAATCCAGGCTAGAGCTAAGGGAAACTGATGACTGTGAGAAATCAAGACACAAAGCAAAGGAATGAAAAATTAGAAGAAAATGTGAAATATCTCATTGGAAAAGCAATTTATCTGGAAAACAGTTCCAGGAGAGATAGTTTAATTATTAGACTACCTGAAAGTAATGATTTAAAAAAAAGAGCCTAGATGTTATTTTTAAAGAAATAATCTAGGAAAACTGACTAAGAAATAGAGGACAAAATAGAAATGGAGGGAATTCACTGAATACCTCCTGAAAGAGATCCCAAAATGAAAATTGCCACACATATTATAGACCCAAATTTCATAACTCCCGAATCAAGGAGAAAATACTACAAGCAGTCAGAAAGAAACAATTCAAATATCATGAAGCTACAGTCAGGATAACAGAAGACTTAGCATCTTCTATATTAAGGGATCATAGGACTTAGAATATGATATTACAAAAAAGGCAAAAGAGCATAGATTACAAGCAAAAATCAACCACCCAGTAAAATTGAAAAGGCTCTTTCAGGGAAAAAGATAGACATTCAGTGAAATAGGGGACTTTCAAACTTTCCTGATGAAATGACCAAAGCTGAACAAAAAGTTTGATCTTCAAATATAAGACTCAGGTAAAGCATTGAGAGGGTGGACAAATATGGCAATTTTGAAGGACTTTGTGATGCTGAATTGCTTTTATTCCTGCATTCCTTTTATCCAGATGATACTGATAATTCATTTGAATCTTCTCATTTATTAGAGAAATTAGAAGGAACATATATAGATGAGGAATAGCAGAGAGTTGAATTTGAAGGTATAGCAAAAAAAGATGAAATTAATGGACGAGAACAGAATATACTAAGAGACAGGGTACTGGGAGAAAGGTAGAATGGATAAGTTATTTTACTGCTTTTGCAGTGGAGTGAAGTGGGGGAAGGTGAGGGGGAATGAATGAGCCATACACTCATTGCAATTGGTTCAAAGAAGGAATAATAAACACTTTCAATTGGGTGTAGAAATCTATCTTACCCTAGAGGAAAATAATAGAGGAAAGGCATGGGAAAAGAGGGATGGGGGGAGGGGACGGAGTTGTGGGTGAGAAAGGATAAAGAAGATTTTGGGAGAGGGTAGCCAGATAGAAGACACTTTTGAGGAGGGACAAGATGAAGAGAGAGAGAAAGAATAGAATTAATGGGGGTGAGGGAAAATTTCTCTGATAAAGAGCTTATTTATCAAAGATAAAATATAATTTACAATCCAGATTTCCTTTAGATTTGTTATTTTTGTTACTCTCAATAGGTAACAGATAATAGATAATAGATAAATTATTATCTTCTCAATAAAGAATTAGTATAACAAACAATACTGGTATTTAGAGAAATTTTAAACCCAACAGATGACATTTTTGAATGACCTATGTGCTGTAAGATAGGACTATATGACCTCTAGGATCCCTACTGTATTTCATGCTAGTAATACCCTTTACAGAAAATCATTCACTTCCTTGTTTATTTTATCCCTTCATTATTTACCAAATTTAACCTTGCTTCCTGTGAACCACTTTCGATTATATTTTGCATTTTTATCAATCTATACACATACAAAATACACTATGTGTAAGTTATATAGACATAAGTCAATTAACATCTCTGGGTTGCAGTTTCTTTACATGTAACATGAATATATTAAATTTGTTGGTTTTTAAATATTCTTTTCTGATCAAATATTCTGCATTTCAAATTTCAGTCATTGAGAATATTAGTAATGTGGCATTTCACTTATCACAATAACAAGGAAATTATAGGAACATCAATTATTGGGGAAAATAGCCATAAATGTAGCTTTCTTTGTCTCAAATAAAGTAAAATTCAGTTTTAGAAAGTTATCTTCATAAGCTATATCTCCCTTTCATTTTTGAAATGTTTAATTGAGATCAATCTCATAATTTAGTTTGTTCTGATTTTTATGTTTCAGCTTTTAAAAGTCTATTCCCTTTGGGTTTGTGTTATACATATGGTTCTGTTTATATGACTCATGCCTTGGGCACCTGCTGAGATAGATGCTACATTTATATTGTTTGTTGGCGCTTTTATTTTCCCTTTGTCTACTTCCTGCTGTGCAGTGGTTTAATGAATAATTTGTTTAGGGTTATTAGTTCAAAAAACTAGAATAAAGACAATATAAGTAAAATAACTACTGTAGCAAATAGTTTAAATTCAATTCTCTCTTATATTCATATATCTTGAGAAATAATTCTCAATAATTTTTCATAGATAAATATGAAGTTAATATTATGTTGTGTATATTCTATTGCTAATGTCTCTTATCATTAGAGATTCCCATTCCATGAACTTCTAGAGAAGTTGGTAACATTGTTGTGACCTTGAATTGTTACATAGTTCTTTTATGCATATGTGTCTGGTTAAGAATGAAGAAATTGTGGTCATCTCTTTAAAGAATTGCTGTTTCTTCAGCAGATTTTTTCCTATTGAAACACAGAACTTTAGAATTAGAAAGGCTCTCAATTGTCTGCTATTACAATTTATATCCAATTTAGAATCTTCATCACAAAGTGCTCAAAAAGTTATCATCTACCCTTTTACCTGAGGACTTAAGTGAACAGATACCAACTACCTCTCGAGTCATTCATGAATAGCTCCATTTTTAGGAATTTTTCTGTCATCAATCATAAATTTTCATCTTCATAGCTTCTATTCGTTGTTCCCAGTTCTTCTCTCTGGGACCAAGTAGAACAAATCTAATCTACCTTCCACATGGAAGTCCTATAAATACATTAAGACACGTCTCTATGCAACAGGTCTTCTATTTGCCAAGCTAAATGGTCACAGTTACTTGGAATTAAACCTTCTTCCACTCTGATTCTCCTCTCCCCTTCGTACTTTCTGGTTATTAAAATATTTCCAAAAATTTGGTGTCCGGAACTCAACACAATACATCAGCTCCTAGATGAATAGAACAGAAAAGAACAAAATTTTTATCTCCTTAGTCTCAAAAATAATGATTCTCTTTACATATCTTCATATTTTGCTGAAACATCAAATTGCTGACTCATATTGAACTTGCAGTTCAGGAAAAAACCCTTTTTTATATAAACACTATCTAATCATGCTTACTTTGTTAAACTTAAAAAGTTGATACTTAAAATGTAAGATTTTACACAGCCCTGATTATTTCATATTAATAGATTTAATTCAGTAAATCTTATGTGATCTTGACTCCATGAATTTTGGCTGCTTAAGGAATTTTCTCTTTGTCCTGGGAGCTCTGGAATTTAACTTTAAAATTTGGGGGAATTTTTAGCTTGGAATTCCTTTCTGGAAGCAATCACTGGATTCTTTTAATTTCTATTTTATACTCTTAATCTAAGATATCAGGGCAAATTTCCTTGATAATTTACTGAAATATGATGTCTAGGTTCTTCCTCTGATCTTGGTTTTTAGGTATTCCAATAATTCTTAAACTACATCTCCTTGATCTATTTTGTATCAATTTTTTTAATGGAATGCTTCATTTTCTTCCATTTCTTCATTTCTTTTGAGTTTGATTGTTTCTTAGTATCTATTGGACATGCGGTAGATGGCTATTGTCATTCAGTTGTTTCAGCTCTATCTGATTCTACATGACGCCATTTGAGGTTTTCTTCACAAAAATCAGTTGGAGTGGTTGCCATTTTCTTCAGTGTTCAGAGACAAGCAGGATTAAGTTACTTGTATAGTGTCACAAAGCTAGTAAGTGTTTGAAACCATATTTGTTTTCAAGATGAGTCTTCCTGACTCCTGGTCCATTGCTCTATTTGGTTTCTACTTGCCTAATTCTAGTTTTAAAGTGAAGAATATTTTCTTCATTAAGATTTCATATCTTTTCCAATTTGGTTAATTCTGTCTTTTAAGAAGTTCTTCTCTTCAATAGTTGTTGTACCTCTTATTATTCATAAGTCTCTTGTATCACTCTCATTTATTTTTCCCATTTTCCTAAACCACTCATTTCTTTCTTTAACTCTTCTAGGTTGTTATTTTTAGCATAATTTTATTTGATTTTGTTTTTCCATTAATAAGGCAATTGTGAAGTTTAAAGAATATTTTAATATTTAACCAAAATCCATTCTCAATTGCAAGTCCATTTTCAATCAAGTAGACAGTCATTGACAATTAGATAATGGAGCTTGATATAAATGACACCAAGAGAAATGGAATCTCATATGATGATAAGGAAGAAGCAATAACTGCTGAATAAATTCCTTCAAAGTTGTTGTCAGTTCTTCTTTCCAGTGTCATCAGGGTTTGAATATACCCAGCTTTTGCTGGTTTATATTTGAAATGTACTGCCTTTTCACTTCTTAGAATTCTTAGATTCATTCAAGGCATAGTCTTCTTATGCAAGGCATTTTTAAAAAACTTTTTATTTAGTCATCACAAATGCTATAAGACCTCCTAACATAGATATCTCCTCAAACTGTACCAACCTGATTCTCACTGGAAATCAACCTGAGACACCCCCAATTGCCCCACCCCATTCTTGATTTACCTAGGATCTCTTCTTCCCAAAAGAGCAATTAAAATTATTTTTGCCACCAATATTGCTACAGTATCCTGAAGACTACCAGGTCACCATGTAAATGAACTTTTCTTTATGTATTGTCCCCCTAAAAGGAATCAGTTCTTTGAAAGCACTGTTTCCCAATACTTAATGCTTTCCCAGACCTTAGTACAGTGTTTGGGAAATACAACTTCTCATATACATATAGAATAGATTCTTTTCTATTCCATTTAATTTCCCAAAGAATATAATCTCCTTAAGGACAGAGGTATCTTTTAAACATTTTATCTTCATATATCCAGCACTTAGGAAGATGATAAGAGCATTGGAGAATGAAATGTATTATTATACTTATAGATTATAACTATATATTTAAATATATTATTTGACTTCTATTGATTTGATTGAAGTGTGAGTAGAGTGCATACTCAAAAGGAGACTGAACTAAATATGTCTTCTGATCTTCACAATGAGTCTGGGTAATATGGTAGGTTCCAGTTGAGTGGATCATATCCTTTATAATAATGATATATAATTGTATAGCTCATCCACTTTTTGAAGGGATTAACTCAATAAGACATTGCTCCAAAAATTTGAATGATCTACCCCTTAAAATCTATTCCTTCCTCTCCATACATAACTGTTTTTTTTCCTTTATGGGCAGTAAGACCATTATTATTCTCTAAATTGGAAAGGAATCATTTCCTAGTAGAAGCATCTTTAAAACTTGTGCTTCAGAAGTAAATTCTTCTGTATAGACTTTGCCAGGTTATCTTTTGTGATGCACAGAATAGCACTTGTACTCACTTGATGTCAGCATCTAGCAGATTGCTCAGTAAATCAATCACTATAGTTGCATCTTGTATTCTTTTGACACTTGCATGATAGGCATTTTTTCAGCAGAGAGCATTAAAGGCTATGTTTTCTCTGACTCAAGTTTTTTCTGAAAAATCAATAAACAGCTTAACCTTTTGTTCTTTCTTAACTAAATACCTATCAATTTGGTTGTGAGCAGAAAGCTGTGCTTCACTGTAGGATATATTCTAGGAAAATCTTTCACCACAAACACAGTATGTATGTAGATATTAAAGAGATGAAGATATTAAAGAGATGCAAAGTAACTTTATAGAGTAGCAGTTGTTATTTTTCCCATTCTTTTTGTTGGCTTGTTTTTGAGAAAAGCCATATTTTTCCATTCTCTTGGAATCATCCTCTCTTTGAAACCTTGATGGGTGACCACTAAATGCTTGAAGTATTGTCTTTAACACAGTGAATTTTTTCCCATTATTTGCTCTACACTCCTACTCTTCCTAATATTTCTTTAAGTGCAATTATTACTTCTTCACACAGCACAGTGGGTTCAGAATCATATACCATTTAAGTGGGCTGATTCACTAAGATTGTCTACAAGGAAAAATGGCTGTAAAAATACTGGCAACTGTTTTCAAAGCTGGGTATAAGTAAATGTTCTCAAAACTGAATTTTTCTTTGCCATTAAATTGTGTGCTCATCAATATTTTAAAAAAATGTATTAGATGCATCCATCGTTCTTCTGTAAACTTGACAGCTGTAACTGAAATTAAAAACATGTCCTAAAAAATACAAAAGTAGGGACCAGCTAGGTGGTACAGTGGATAGAGAGCACTGGTCCTGGAGTCAGGAGGATCTGAATTCAAATCTGAACTCAGATATTTAATAATTACCTAGGTGTGTGACCTTGGAAAAGTCACTTAATCTTATTGCCTTGCAAAAAAAACTAAAAAATATCAGAAATAAAAATGTGTGAAATTTTTTGTTTTCCCTAATAAAAAACTTAAGTATTTTTGAGTACTAATTGTGGACTGAAAACTATTCTGGATTCTGTGAATAAGGCATTATAAGGTAGATAATCCCTTGCAGAGAAACATTTGATATGTCTTAAAGTAGACTAAGAATACAGAAATCAGGAGCAATGACAGAATGTGGGAGGCCATCTAAAGATGGAAGACAGAAAATAGTATTTACTGAAAAAATATACTTTGAAAATCCGGGAGTAGAAAAGGAGCTACAATGGGGAATGTAGGTGATAAAATAAATAAATTTTATTATACAGATATACACAAAATATATAAATGCACTCTCTCTCTCTCTCTCTCTCTCTCTCTATATATATATATATATATATATATAAACATCAATACATAGGAATGCATATGACTTTGTGCAATATCTAGTATATGCATCTATAAACATATAATCAACTTCTGACATTTAAAATTTTTGTATCACCCATATTCCCCATTTCCAGAGAATAAGCCTTTATTGTATTATATATATATATATATATAGATATATATAGATATGCAATGCATGTATATATACATACAACATATGTACATATATATCCCATATAAAATTCAAGGTCACATGAAAAAATTTGTGTTAAAGGATGTCAGAAATTATGATGGAGTACATAAAAATATAAAAAATCATGAAGGAAATTTTTTAGTCAGACACTGGGTAGCTTCAATTAGGAAAATACTTCCAAATGGATATGGTCAGGACTCAATTGACTAAAGAAATCAACTCCTTTTTTAAACTGATATTTTATTTTTCCAAATACATATATGAAAATATTTTCAAACATTTTCATCCATATGCATAAGTATATTTTTAAGTTACAAAGTTTCCTTCCACCCTCTCTTCCCACCCTCTTCCCCTCAGCAGCAAATAGTCTGGTTAACATTGTAATATATATTTTTGTTAAACATGTTTATAGATTAGTCATTTTTGCTATGTGGAATTAGGATTAAGGGAGTTACATTATTTCATAAGAGTTAATTTTTATGTACTGCTCATCAGATTCTGAAGGTTTTGTGTTTGTTTTTGTTTTGTTTTGCTTTTCTTCCTTTGGATGGGGATAGCATTGTCTATAGTCAGTCTAATACTGCTTTCCTAGTTCTCTGAACTCCTGAGAGGAGCTGCTTCCAACAAGGTTGATTAACTCACAATGTTGTTGTGAATGTGTAGAATATGTAGAATGTTCTCTTAGTTCTGTTCCCTTCCCTCAGCATCAGTTAGTGTAACTCATTCCATGCTTCTTTAGAATGATCAATTATGGCTTCTTATAGACCAATAATATTCCATAGTATTCGTGTACCATAATTTATTTACCCATTCCCTAATTTATGTGCATATCCTCAATTTCCAATTCCCTCTTCTCCTATTTTTAAATAGTTTATGTAGAATAGGAATTAATTATTCCTTAAATATTTGGTAGAATTCACTAGTAAATCCAACTGGCTTGGTAGACTTTTGTTTAGGGAGTTTATTGATGGTTTCTTCAATTTCTTTCTCTAAAATGAGGATATTTAAGTATTTTATTTCCTTTTCTGTTAATTTGGGCAGGCTGTATTTTTGTAAATATTCATCCATTTCACTAAAATTAACCAATTTATTGGCATACATCTTAGCAATGTAGCTCTGAATTATCTCTTTAGTTTTCTCCTCATTGGTGATTCGTTAACCCATTTGGTTTTTGATACTGGTAATCTGGTTATCTTCTTTCTTTTTTTCTGTAAATAAGATTAACCAAAGATTTGTCTATTTTATTATTTTTTAATAAACCAACTCTGATTTTTCTTTATGAGTTCAATGGTTTCCAGTTTTTATTAATCTCTCCCTTGGTTGGCACAGTTCTAATTTAGTGTTTAATTAGGGGTTTTTATTTTTCATTTTTCTAGCTTTAGTTGCATACCTAATTCATTGATCTCTTCTTCCTCTATTTTATTCATAAAGGCATTTAAAGATTTAAAGTTTCCCCTCAAAACTGCCTTAGCTGTATCACATAAATTTTGGTATTATGCCTCATTAGTATCATTTTCTTGAATATAATTATAGATTATTTCAATTATTTGCTGTTTGATCCACACATTATTTAAAATTAAATTATTTAGTTTCCAACTAGTTTTTGGTTTATCTTTCCATGACCCTTTATTCCATGTAATTGTTATTACATTATGGGCTAAGAGGTGTGTATTTAGTATTTTTGCCTTTCTGCATTTGATTATAAGGTTTTATGCCATTGTACTTGATCAGTTTTGGTATAAGTATCATGTACTGCTGAGGAAAAAAAAAGTATATTCCTTTCTATTCCCATTAAGTTTTCTCCAGAGGTCTATCACATCTAAGTTTTCTAAGATTTCCTTCACCCTTTTTTTGTCAGACTACTTTGAGATTTACTTTTTTCCTTTTATGATTTATTTATTTTATATTATTACAATTATCTTGTGAAAGTAAACATGAACCCCCTCTCCCTAAAATAGATAGAAAAACCTCAACAATAGTGAGAGAGGAATAAAAGAGTACCTCAGTCTGTGTTCAGATTCCAATAACTCTGTCTCTGGAATGAGTTGCCTTCTTTATCATAAGTTTACCAGAGAAGTTGCTTTGGTATCTTTACCCACAGTTGCTATTACTAGATATTTTTCCCTCCATTCTATTCCTTCCCTGCTCTCATTTATTCTATTCTCTCTCCTTTCACCCTGACCCTGCTCAGAATTGTATCTGATTAGCCTCTCCCATGATCTTCTCTCTCTTCTATCACCTATTCCCCCTCCCACCCCCATCCCTCTTATCTCATACCTTTCCTTTTATTTTTCTCTAGGGTAAGACAGATTTCTATACCCTATTAAGTGTGTATGTTATTTCCTCTCTGAGCCATTTCTGAGGAGAATGAAGGCTCACTCATTCCCCCTCATCTTCCCCCAGTTCCACTCCATTGCAAAAGCTTTTTCATGACTCTTGTACAAGAAATAACTCAGCCCATTTTTCCTCTCCTTTCCCTTCCTCCCTCCCTGTACTTTCTTTTATCACCTACTGACTTCATTTTAAAATTAATTATATCATGATATTCAATTTGCTCCTGTGCCTTATTCATGTTCCTTCTAACTGCTGTTATAAATGAGAAGTTTCATATAATTTATCAGTGTCTTCTTCCCAAGCAGAAATACTTACAGTTCAACATCATAAATTCCACATAATTAGTCCTTCTCAATCATCCCATCTATACTTCACCTGAGTCCTGTACTTGGAGATCTAACTTTCTGTTCAGCACTGGTCATTTCAACAGGAAAGTTTGAAATTCCCTATTTCATTGAAAATCCATCTTTTCCCCTGCAAGAGGATGTTCAGTTTTTCTGGGTAGTTGATTCTCGATTGTAAACCAAAATCTTTTGCCTTCAGGAATATCAGATTCCAAGCCCTTCAAGCCTTTAATGTAGTTGCTGCCAAATTCTGGGTAATCCTGACTGTGGAGACTTGGTAGTTGAATTGTTTGTTTCCAGCAACTTTTAGTATTTCCTCTTTTACTTAGGAGTTTTGGAATTTGGCTATAATATACCTGAAAGTTTTTTTCCTTGGGATCTCTTTCAAGAGGTAATAGATGAATTCCCTCAATTTCTATTTTTACCCTCTGCTTCTAGGATCTCAGGGCAATTTTTGCTGCCGTATTTCTTGAAAAATGAAGTCTAGGCTCGTTTCCTGGTCATGACTTTCAGGTAGTCCAATAATTTTTAAATTATCTCTTCTGGATCTGTTTTCTAGATCAGTTGTTTTTCCAATGAGATATTTCACATTTTCTTCTAATTCTTTTGTTCTTTTGCTATTGTTTATTGGTTCCTGATTTCTTGCAAAGTCATCAGCTTTCTTTAGTTCCATTCTATATTTGAAGGAGTTATTTTCTTCAGAAATCTTTTCATGTATCTTTATCCAGCTGACCAGTTCTGTTTCTTAAGACATTCTTCTCCTCATTTGCCTTTTGGGTTTTTTTTTCCATTTGGCCTAAACAGGTTTTTAACATGTTATTTTTCTTCAGTTTCTTCTTTTACCAAATTGCTGACTTGGGTTTCATGATTTTCCTGCATCTCACTACTTTCTCTTTCCAATTTTTCCTCTATTTCCTTTCCCTGCTTTTCAAAGTCTTTTTTTGAGGTCTTCTATTGCCTCAGCCATTTGCTATTTCTCTTGAACATTTGGATACAGAAGCTTTGACTTTGTCATCTTCTGAATGTGTATTTTGTTCCTCCATGTGACCACAGTAATTTTCTATGGCCAGATTCTTTTTTTTCTGTTGTTTGCTCATTTCCTCAGCCTATAACCGATTTACTGCACTTCCAAGGCTTGGGTGGGGGGCTGGAACACCCCACAGGGACCTTAATTCCTCCAAGATCTTATGAGAGGCTCTGACTGCTCCCTTACCTGTGTTGTGGTATGTTGGTGATCTTAGGCCCTCCTCTCTTCCCTGGAGCTTTGAGGAGGGTCCCTACTCTGCTATGGTAGCATGGGGGCCCAGACTGCAACCTGGATTTGAGTTTGGGCAAACAGTAGAGCTCTTTGTCAGGGAGAGCAGAGAGACCTCTGCAGTCTTCCCCCACTCCCCCCTTCATCTCTGGGCCAGAAAGTGCTGGGTGGGTCAGCCAATTCCTGTTACAGGTTCTTACCACAGGGCTGCTCTGAGGTCAGTGTTCCACGCTCACTCTGTGGCAGCAGGTTTTTCTCACCACCCCTTCAATTTGCCCCTGCTGATTTCTGGGGCAAGAGGTCTGGAAACTTTCCCCTTTGCCATGAACCCAGGTGCCCCCAGGGACCCATGTGCCTGACAGGCTGTTCCTAAAAGACTGGAGTTTGTTTGCTCCTGATTAGCTGTGCTGTGGTTCTTTCCAAACTCTGGCCAGTGAAACAGACCTTTCCTGTGAATCTTCTAACTTATCTTGAACTGGGAAATTTTATCATTTGGGTTCTACCTCTAAATTTTGGCTAGAGTCATAATTTAATGGTTTTTGGAGGTTTTGGGGGAACAAGTTTCCAGGAATTCCAGCCTTCACACTGCCTACTTGGCTCCACCCTCTTCCTTAACCTTTTTAACTTCCTTCTTTTTTATTTTGTGGTTAGATTTATCAAATTCTGAGAGAGTGAGGTTGAAGTCCCCCATTATTAAAGTATTTCTGTCTATGTCTGCTTGTAATTCGCCCAGTTTTTCCTCCAGAAGGTTGAATGCTATATCAATAGGTGTATACATGTTTAGTAATGATTATACCTTCATTACCAATGATTCCTTTAAAAAAGATGCAGTTTCCTTCCTTATCCCTTTTAATGAGATAGACTCTTCCTTTAACTTTATCTGAACTCAGGATCATTACTCCTGATTTTTTACTTCAGCTGAAGTATATTATATTTTGCTCCATCCTTTTATCTTTACCTTGTGCATATCTCACTGCTTCAAATATGTTTCCTGTAAACAACATATTGTAGAATTCTGGTTTTTAATCCATTATGCTATCTGCTAGTATTTAATGGTACAACTCATCTCATCCACATTTACAGTTAAATTATTAATTCTTTATTTCCCTCTATGCTATCTTTCTCCATTTATATTTTTTCTGTCCTTTCCTCTTATTCCTACTCACCAAAAGTTTACTCACTTTCCCCTTTAACTTTTCTTTTAAAATTTAACTTTTAGTTTATTTTCACTTATACCTTTGTCTTCCCTTTTATCAGTCCCTCCTTTATCTTTCCCTTCACCCATTCCCTCCTTTTGCCTGTAGATTAGGATAGATTTTTAAACCCAAGTGAGAATGTATTTTATTCCCTCTCAGGGTCAAATCTATTGAATAGAATTTCCTTAGTGTTCACTCTCCATTGTTTCCCTCTAAGATTATAAATCTTTGTGCTTCTTCATCTAATGTTATTTATCTCTCAAGCACTATCAGGTACCATAATCACAGTTTGATTATATGATTGCTTGATAAGTTCATATGATTATCAAAGTATCATCGAAGATTGATTGCTTGATAAGTGACATTGTCTCAAATTACATCACATTATAATTACAATCATTTTTTTTTACCTTACCCCATTTTCACATACTCTCCAAGGACACACAATCTTCCTCATGAGCCAAAGTATAATCTAAATCCAAATCATTTCTTGACCTATTTGTATCTCTCCCCCCAGATCTATTTTCACTCACACTTTAGCCCCACATAGACCCAGAGTATCTAACCCCTTGTTATGTGAAGGAAAGATTAAGTCAAAACCCTATTTAATTAACTATAAGAATCTTAAAGATCTTTAAGTACTGGGAGACTCTGAAGTTCTCACTTGAGAACTTTACAAATGATTGTAAGTTATTAGAGACAGATTAAGGACTGCCCAGTTTATGATGCCCTCATTAGAGCAAGTACTAAGCTTTGTCAGTACAGCATAATTGAAGTGGATCAAAAGATAATGAGACACTTAACTTTAGAGTTTTTGACTCAACTATAGTGATGTCATATTGGACCTCTTCAATGGAGAGACAACTACACCCATATATTTTAAATTTAATCTCTTCAATTATATTTGACTCTTTAATTATTCCAAGAGAAGCAAAGTTATCAAGCACCAGACCTGTTATATCCTCACTTCCAGCATTGGATACAACTTGATGGTCTGGACCAACATTAGTTTTATTTTTCCTTCCCCTTTTCATTTACCTTTTTTATGAAACAGTTGAGTCATGTATTTGATGATTGAATTCTCTGTTCATTTCTGGTCTTTGTGTCAGGAAATTCTGAAAGTCCTCTATTTTGTTGAACATCCATCTTTCTCCCTGACAGTGTATGCTGAATTTTGCAGAGTAGTGAATTCTGGATTGTAATCCCAAGTCCTTTGCTCTCTGATATATGATATTCAGGTCTTCCTATCCTTTAATGTTGAGGCTGATAGGTACTGTGTGAGTCTCTGATTGTGTTTCCTTTGTATTTAAATTGTTTCCTTTTTTTTGCTTCTTGCAGTATTCTCTCCTTTATTTGAGAGTCCTGGAATTTGGCTATAACAGTCCTTGAAGTTTTTATCCTGGGATGTCTTACTGGAGGGCTTCTGTATATTCTTTCAATGGTTATATTGTCTTCTTATTGTAGCATATTTTGACAGTTTTCCCTAATAATTTCAGGCATGATGTTTTTCCAGGTTCTTTTTTTTATCTAAGCTTTCTAGTAGTTGATGATTGATTGATTATCTCTCCTGGATCTATTTCCCGGGTCTTTTGTTTTCCTAAAATGTACTTTAAGTTTTCTTTAATTTTTTTAAGATTTTTAAATTTTGTTTGATGGAATCTTGTAGTCCCATAGATTCATTGGTTTCTATTTGTTCATTTCAATTTTTTAAGGTTTATTTTCTTCAATTACCTTTTGTGTTTCCTTTCTAAAAGTGTTGATTTCTCTGGTCAATTTTTCATAATTTTCCTCCATGACTCATTTCTTTTTTCCATTTTTCTTCTTCCTCTCTTCTTTGGTTTTTAAATTCTTTTCAGGATCTTCTATGAGATTTTAGATTTGAGTTCAATTCATAGACTCTTTTGAGACTTCCTCTGTGAGTGATTTTTCACTGATTTCTCCTTCAGACATGGCATTGTTATCATCTTTGCGAAGTAGTTATGTATAGTGAGTGCTCTTTTTGCTTTTTTGCTGATTTTTGTGGTTTTTGGCTCTGCTCCTGGGGTATACAGAGTATAGATCCAAGTTTTTTATGCTGGAACTGGGGTTTGGTCCCTGGCTTGTCATTGGCCAAGATGTTGCTTATGAAGATTAGTCCTTGCCTTTGTAGATGTTTCTTTCCCCCTTAATGTCCAGATTCTGACTTAGCAGTGGTTTGTTCCTGACCCAGTCCTGTCTTTTGCCCTGGTGTTCCCAGAGTTCACACTTTATTTAGGGTCGGGACCCTCCCTGTTGCCTTGCTCTCTAGCTACTAGGACCTCTGCTCTTTTCAAGTTGTCTGGACCTGAACTGCACTGTGGCTAACCGCCTACTAGCTTTCAGGCTTTCCTTCTTCCTAGTCTTTACTTCCCTTTTTTCCCCCAAAGAGACAGATCTTCACTGAAGACCCTTTATGATGTCTATCATCGAAAACTTCTTTAAATCTTTTCTTTTTCTTGGTTGGATCTGTAGTGTGAATGTCAGTGCAGAGGCTTCATTTATCTTTGGTAGGGAAAAGCCCTGGGAGCATGTTAGGTTCACACTGATCTTGGCCCTACCCTGGAAGTCCAAAAATCAACTCCTTTAAAAATAAAAATAACCAAATGGAAAAGAATGTAACTCTTCAAAAAATAAAATTGACTGGGGCAGCTTGGTGGCTCAGTGGATAGAGCACCAGCCCTGGATTCAGGAGGACTTGAGTTCAAATCTGTCCTCAGACACTTAATAATTACCTAACTGTGTGACCTTGGGCAAGTCGCTTAACTCCATTGCCTTGCAAAACAAAAAAAAAATAAAATTGACCAATTGTTTTCCAGTTGGAATGCAACTCAAATAAAACTTAAATTGACTAATGGAAAGGGAATGCAACTTGACAAAAAATTAAAATTAACCAATTGTAAAAGGAAACACAAAAGTTAACTGAAGTAAATAAAATCCTGAATATTAGAATTAGACAAATAGAAACCAATGAACCTATTGAGACACCAAGATTCCATTAAATAAAGTAACAAAAGCTGAAAAAAATTGAAGAAAATGTGAAGTACTTTTTATGAAAAACAAATGACCTTGAAAACAGATCCAGGAGAAATAATTTCTGAATTATGGAACTACCAGAAAGCGTAGACCAAAAAAACCCTGGAAAATACATTTCAGGAAATTATTAGGGAACACTGCTCAAATCTGCTAGACCAAGAAGACAAAATAGCTATTGAAAGAATACACAGAATTTCTCCAGAAAGAAGGCCCAGTATTAAAACCTCCAAGGACTATGATAGCCAAATTCCAGAATTCTTAAATAAAGGACAAAGTAGGACAAGAAGCCAAAAATAATAAATTTATTTATTTATTTATTTCTACATTAAGAGTTTATTTCCCCAATCTGAAAAGGAGAAGTAGCCAGGCAATTCCAATCCTGTTACCAAGGGCCACTAAAGTTTGTGACTCCAAACCAAGAGACTGGTGGCATCCAAGTAGGGGAAAAATAAGGAATTTAAAAACAAATGAAGCACAGATTTACATAGGACTTCTTAGCTTCAACATCGAAGGATCAGAGGGTCTGAAATATAGTATTTTGGAGGGCATAGTTCCTTGGATTATATTCACGAATAGCATATTCTGTTGGGGAAAAGATGAATCTACAATGAAATAGAGGATTTCCAAAATTTCCTGATGAAAAGACTAGAGTTGAACAGAGAATTCAAACTTCAAATACAAGACTTAAAACATGCATAAAAAAGTAAATGGAAAGGGGGAAAATGAATGTTAGTCAAGAACATTAAATTGTAAACAACTCCACAAGGGAAAATGAATCTTGAGAATTGTATTTCTTTTAATATAGTTAAAATATTGAATTTAGTTGAAGAGATTTTACATAGAGAATAGGGGCTTGGTTGATTATTGTTCTATTTTGGGGAGGGTTCTTCTGTTGCAAGTGAATAGGCGTAAGGTTACATAGCTAGGTTATTATTAAATATCTGAAGTTGGATTTGAACCCAGGTCCTCTATCCACTGTGCCACCTAGCCTCCCCATCCTTTTATTGAAAAAGATCAAAATGACATCACTACACTTGAGACAAATTTTAGGACATCTGATTATGACTGATAAGACCAATAGAAGCTCAGAATACTCTACTACAGGTGGTATATAAATAGTACAGGTGAGAAGCAGGGGTGTTTATTCTAAACTCATGCCTCTCATGATTCCCTTGACCTATTTTAATTCTGTCTTGCTCATAGAGTTCAGCACTTTCTCTGATAAGGGTATTTTATGCTGGGTGGTCCTGTGCTGGTCTCTCACACCTTCCAATCAATTTCAAAGTTCTTAAGAGACACCTTTAGAGTGTCTGAGTACTCCAAGCTCTGATAAGCTTTATATTTCATTAAATCAGAACAGCAAAAGTGTGGGAACCTAATTAGAAGGGGTGGACATAAAGAGATTAACATGTGATCTTATCTTAGTTCAAACTTTAGTAAATGAGGGTTGGGGAGATAAAGGGGTGGGGGTTGTGGTGAAGAGTATTCTTGCAGGGTACAAATGGTTCATGAAATGATTTGGCTTTGCATGATGCTTTGACTCTTGAGAATTGTGTGTCCATGAAGGGTACTTGAAAAGGGGGTAAGGTATAAAGTGATTACAATTTGATGTGATTCATAACTCTTGAGAAGTTTATTTTTAATGAGACAGAAGATGGGAGAGTACTTGGTGACTATGAGGCAATGATGATTTTCAATTAATCAACCAATTAACCAATCAAGATTTTGTTGTCATTGAGGGTCCTTTGAGCTTATCAATCAATCAATCAACATTTGATTGATTGTACTTTGATTGATAGTACTTTGAAAAAATAAAAACATAAAAAGAAGAAGGCTAGGCATTACTTGATAAATAATACCAGGTGAAGAATCACAAGGACCTATTATAGAGGGAAAGAAGGGAGGGTATGAACAGTGAGTAAATCCTTTTTAATAAATTTGAGCTAGAGAGGGAATAACATTCCCAACTGGGTTTAAAGATTTATCCTACTCTACAGGGAAGTGGGGTAGGAGGAGGGGAAAGTGGAAAGAGCCAGAATGGGGAAGAAAGGACTGAAAAAAAGTGAAGGTAAAGGTATAAGACAAGATAATTGAAAGTTAAAATTTAAAAGAAAAGTTAAAGGGGAAAGGGAGTAAAACAATGGTGAGCAGGAATAAAAGGAAAGACAAAAGTACAAACAGGGAAAGATGACATGGAGGGAAATAAAGCATTAGAAAGCTTAATTGTGAATGTGAATGGAATGAACACTCTCATAAAATGGAAGTGGATAGCAGAATGGATAACAACCAGAATCTTACAATATGTTGTTTATAAGAAACACATTTAAAGCACAGAGATACACAGAGGGTAAAGATAAAAGGATGGAGAAAAATATATTTTGACTCAGCTGAAGTAAAAAAAAAGTTGTAGTGATCCTAATCTCAGATAAAGTAAAAGCAAAAACCTATCTTATTAAAAGGTAAAAGGAAGAAAACTGCATCTTCTTAAAAGGAATCATTGGTAATGAAGCTATATTATTACTAAATAGTATGCACCTATTGGTATAGCTTCCAAATTCCCAGAAAATCTGAGTGAATTACAAGGAGACATAGACAGAAAAATTTTAATAATGGGGCATCATCCCTTTCTCAGAACTACATAAATCTAATCACAAAATAAACAAGAAGTAAGTTAAGAAGTGAACAAAATCTTTTAAAAACTTAGATATGATAGACCTCTGGAGAAAACTGATTTGGCATAGAAAAAAATACACCTTTTTCCTTTTCAGTACATGATGCCTATACCAAAATTGACCATGTACTAGGGCATAAAAACCTTATAATAAAATGCAGAAAGACAGAAATAATAAATGCATACTTTTCAGATTTTGATGCAATAAACATTACATATAATAAAGTGACATGGAAAGATAAAATTAAATGGAAGCTAAATAATTTAATTTTAAATAAAGTGGATGAAAGAGTAAATCAGAGAAATAATCAATCATTTCATTCAAGAAAATGATAACAATGAGACATCACACCAAAATTTATGGAATAAAGCCAAAACAGATTTCAGGGGAAATTTTATGTCTGTAAATACTTATATCAATAACATAGAAAAAGAGAAAATCAATGAATTGGATATGCAACTACAAAAGTTAGAAAAAGAACAAATTAAAGATCGTCAATTAAATTCTAAAAATCAAAGGAGAAATGAATAAAACTGAAAGTAAGGAAACCGTTGACCTAATAAATGAAACTAGTAGTTGGTATTATGAAAACAAAACCAATAAAATAGATAACCTCTTGCTAAATTTGACTTAAAAAAAAGAAAGAAGAAAACCAAATTACCAGTATCAAAAAATGGAAGTAATGAACCCACCACCAATGAGGAAGAAATTAAAAAAATAATTCAGAGCCATTTCACCCAACTGTATGCCAATAAATTTAATAACCTGAGTGAAATGGATGAATATTTACAAAATACCAATTGGAGCCTTCCAGAAACAGCCTACAGGGCACCTAGGTCCCTGGGCATATGCCAGTTTGTGACAATCAAAGTGGTATCCAGACCTCCCAATCCAGGGATCACCATGTGCAACTTGGAATATCAATAGGGAAAATTCCTCCAGAGTGAGTTCAGAGCCCAGCCAGCTTGGCCTTCAGCACAGCCCCAGCCCTCAGTTCAGCCCCTGCCCAGAAAACAGAAGTAGGTCTGAGGAGACACCCAACAGGTAGCTGCCTCAGTTCCACAAAAGGTAAGGGGCTGGGGGAGACTGTCATAGTCTTTCCACTATCCCTGAGACAGGACTCTTGTGCTTTGAACATATGCAGAACCTGTCTGCAATCTGGGGCTTCCTATTGCCATAATGGAACAGGGACCCTTCTCACAGTTCCAGGGCAGAGGGGAGTGCTTGTAGTCATCCACGAGTTAGGAGAGCAGCCAGAGCCTCTCCTAAGGCACTGATGGAACTGAGGTCCTTGCAGGAGTGCCCCAACAACAACCCAAAACTCAGGAAGCACCTCAAAACCAGGGCATAGGCTGGGGAAATGATTAAACAGGAAAAAAAAGAACCTGACCATAGATAACTTTGATCCCATGGAGGAGGATCAAAACACACACTCAGAAGATGACCAAGCTTCTGCATCCAAAACCTCCAAGAAAAATAGGACGTCAGCTCAGGCTATGGAAAAGCTCAGAAGAGATTTTGAAAATCATGTAAAGGAGGTAAAGGAAAAATTGGGAAGAGAAATGAGAGAAATAGAGTAAAATTATGAAGACCAAGCCAGCAGACTAGTCAAAAAATGCCAGGGAAAACAACATGTTAAAAATCAGTTCAGGCCACGGGGCAGCTAGGTGGCATAGTGGATGAAGCACCGGTCCTGGAGTCAGGAGTACCTGGGTTCAAATTTGGTCTCAGACACTTAATAATTACCTAGCTGTGTGGCCTTGGGCAGGCCACTTAACCCCGTTTGCCTTGCAAAAAAAAAACCCTAAAAAAAAAATTTGTTCAGGCCAAATGAAGAAAGCAGTCCAAAAAGTTAATGAGGAAAAGAATACCTTAAAAAACAGAACTAGTCAGATGAAAAAGGACATAGGAAGCTCTGTGAAGAAAATAACCCCTTCAAATGTAGATTGGAGCTAAGGGAAGCTAAAGACTTTGTGAGGAATCAAGAACAATAAAACAATAACAAAAGAATGAAAAATTAGAAGAAAATGTAAAATATTTCACTGGAAAAACAAGTGGCATGGAAAACATGTCCAGAAGAGACAATTTAGAAATTATTGTGCTACCTGAAAGTCATGATCAGGAAAAGAGCCTTGAGTTCATTTTTAAAGACTTTTAACAGGAAAATTGCCCCAATATCCTAGAAGCAATAAGTAAAATAGAAATTGAAGTAATCCACTGACCACTTCCTGAAAGAGATCCAAAAAAAATAACTCCTGAGATTATTATAGCCAAGTTTCAGGACTCCCAAGTAATAGAGAAAATATTGCAAGCATACAGGAAGAAACTATTCAAATATCATGGCACAGTAAAGATTACACAGAACTTTCATTAAGGGCTCACTGAACTTGGGAAAAAATATTCATAGAGAGGAAAAGAGTTTTGAATGCAACTGAGAATCAACCACCTAGAAAAACTGAGCATCCTCTTCCAGGGGAAAAGATAGACATTCAATTAAAATTTCAAATTTTCCTGCTGAAATTACCAGAACTGAACAGAAAGTTTGATCTCCAAGTACACAACTCAAGTGAAGCATAAAGAGGGTGGAAGAGAAAAGCAAATTATGAGGAATTTAATGATGTTGAATTGCTTGTGTTCCTGCATAGGAAAGTGATACTGATAACTTATCTGAACCTTCTCAAATAATAGAGCAGGTAATAGGAACATATTTAGACAAGACATAGCAAACAGCTAAATCTGAAGGTATTATATATTATAAACGAGAGTCAATGCATGAAAAAGGAATACATTGGGAGAAAGGGGAAGGAAAAATAGATTGGGCTAAGATATTTCATGTAAAATTGATTGTCAAAAAAAACAGCTTTTACAATAGAATGGAAGGAGGGAACATGGGAGGGATATGGGTGAGCCTTGATTCTCATCAAAAATGGCTCAGAGAGGAAAAAACATACACACTCAATAGGGTATAGAAATCTATCTTACCATAGAGGAAAAAAGGAGAGATGGGGTTGGCAGAAAGGGAGAAAAGGGGAGGAGAAGAGGGTGTGTAGGTGATAGAGGAGAGGGTAGGTCATGGGTAGTTAGATACAACAAACTCTTTGTATTTTTTTTTGCAAGATGGTGGGATTGTTTAGCCTGCCTGGCACCACACATTTTAGTGGGTGCAGAGTGTCCTGAGTGTCACTTGGTTGTCCTATAATGCATTTTTGAAGAGGGACAATGTAAAAGGAGAGAGAAAATAGGAGTGGGGAGGAATGAATGCAGGGAAATGCAATCAACAATAACAACTGTGGGAAAATAATATGGAAGCAATTTCTCTGATGGACTTATAATAAAGAATATAATCTACTTCAGGGACAGAACTGATGATATCTGAACACAGGCTGAAGTACAATTTTTTATTCTCTTTCACTTTATTTCTTGTGAGAGTTTTGTATTTTTGTGGGGAATGGAGGATTATGTTTACTCTTAAAAGACTTTTTTAGTAATGAATAAATATTTTTAAAATGCAATAAATAAAAAATTAAAAATTTTAAAGTACTAATTGCCCAGATTAACAGAAGAGGAAATAAAATACTTAAATAACCTCATTTCAGAAAAATAAATTGAAGAAACCACCAAAAAATTCCCTAAGAGAAAGTCTCCAGGTCCAGAAGGACTTAACAAATGAATCCTACCAAACATTTAAGGAATAATTAATCCCTATTCTACTTAAAATATTTTATAAAATAGAGTTGCAAAGTACTTTTCACAACCTGAACAATGGAAAAGTTTCTATTCCTCATGGTTAGGTCAAGCTAATATAATAAAAAAATGACAATACCCAAATTAAATTATATATTCAGTGTCATACTACCACATAACTATTTGACTAAATTTAAAAAAAAGTAACAAAATTCATATGGAGCAATAAAAGGTCAAAAATATCATGGAAACTGATGAAAAAAATGTAAATTATAAAAATTATAAAACTATAGTATAAAGTGGCATTCATCAAAACTAACTCTACTGGTTAAGCAATAGAGTAATGGAAAAGTGGATGAGGATAGGTCCAAAAGAAACAGTAGTATATGAATACAGTGATCTAATGTTTGACAAACCCCAAGTCATTAGCTTCTGGGATAAGAACTCACAATTTGATAAAAATTACTGGGAAAATTAGAAAATAGTATGGCAAAAGCTAGGCCTAGATTCACGTATCATATCCTAAACCAAGAGAAGGTCAAAATGGGGACAGGATTTAAACATAAAGGACAATACCATAGACCAATGAATAGATCAAGAAATATTTTATCTGTTGGATCTATGTAAAGGAGAGAAATTTATGACTAAAAAAGAATTAGAGTGCATTATAAATTGTAAACTGGATGGTTTGGCTATATGAAATCAAAATTTTTTTGCACTAATAAAACCAATGCTGAAAAAATTAGAAGGAAAAAATCAAGTTGGGAAATAATTTTCACAGCTAGGGGTTCTGATAAAGTCTTATTTCTAAAATATATAAAGAATTGGATCAAATTTATAAAATTATAAGTCATTCCCTAATTAATAAATGGTTAGAGGATATGAATAGGTAGTTTTCAAATGAAGAAATTAAAGCTATATATAATCATATGAAAAATGCTCCAAATCATTACTGATTAGAAAAATGCAAATTTAACAACTATGAGGTACTACTTCATAACCTATCAGATTGGCTAAAATGGCAAAAAAGGAAAAATGATCAATGTTGGAGAGCTTGTGGGAGAACTGGAACATTAATGCACTGTTGGTGAAGTTGTGAACTGATCCAAACAGTCTAGAGAGCAATATAGAACTATTCTCAAAGAGCAATAAAATTTATCATACTCTCTGACCAGCAGTATCAATACTAGATCTATATCCAGGAGAAATCATAAAAATTGGGAAAAATCCCATATGTTCTAAAATTTTTATAACAGTTCTTTTTGCAGTGGCAATGATTTGGAAATTGAGGGGATGATCATCAATTGGAGAATGACTGAGGAAGTTATGGTACAGGAATGCTACGGAGTACTATTGCTCTACAAGAAACCATTTATGGTCAGACTCTAGAAAAGCATGGAACAAATTACAGGAATTGATGCAGAGTCAAGGAAGCAGAAGCAAGAGAACATTTTATATATTAATAATAACATTTTGAGTTGTTCAAACTTGATGGATGCAACTTCTCTCAGTAGTTTAGAGACCTAGGACAACCCTGGGAGACCTGTTATGAACAAATAATATTCACATTCAGAGGAAGAAAAACAAAATTAACTAAAAAAAGGAAAATCTACAAAATCTGAATGAACACTACCTTCACTTTTAAATTTTTTCTCTTATGTTTTTCTTTCCTATCTCATGGTTTTCTTTCTTTTCCCTTAGTCCTAATTCCTTATATAGAAAATGACTATTCTGTAAATGTAGCAAACACAAATGTATAAGTACAATGTTTATCAAACTGTTTGACATTGAGAGGAGGGGAGTAGGAAAGGAGGGTTGAAGGAAATTAGGTGCATATTGAAAAACTTTCATAATATATGTAACAAAATAAAATATCAATTGTGAAAAAAGAATATATAATAGGGAGTAATGGTCACTAAATCTGGCTGGAGTCATATTTATGAAAGGCTTTAAATGTTAAGTCATGGAGTTTGTATTTTTAGTCTTGAGATAATAGGGAGATATTGAAGCCATAGAAAAGAGTAGTGACAAAATAAGATCTATGCCTCAGGAAGAGTACTTTGGCAGCTTTGTAGAAGAGTTATTGAAGAGCAAAATAGATAGAACCCAGGGGTCTAATTAGGAAACTGTTGGGGAAATGTAATGAAAATGTGAGATTGATGGTAATGTTCAGGGAATATTGTAGAGCTAGAATCAATAATACTTGACAAATGATTGGATATGAGGAGTGAAAGAAAAGGAAAAGTTGAAGATGACTCCAAGATTATAAATTTTCATGAGAGGAGGAATAGAGAAGTAAGAGAAGGCAAGAAAGGGAGAAATTAGGTAAAAGCAAGTAGCTCCTAACACTGAAATACTCAGTGAGGCATTCCTGAAAGAGACCAAGTAAAATTCTGAAGCTTCAATCACTTTTGTGAGATATAGGTAGGGGTTTTCTTGTAAATGTTTAACAACTAGCTCTTCAAAAAATATACATACTACAAACTTTCAAGTTCAACTATATTATTAATATTTTCTCCATCATAACCTTGTTTTGAGAAAAATCATCAAAACACTAAAGTGAGTTCTGGTTTTTAGTGTACTAATTTTCAGGGTATAAATTCATATAGTGAAAATTTAATAATCATCACCTGAGGGGGTAGCTAGGTGGTTCATTGGGTATAACAGTCCTAGAGTCAGGAGGACTTGATTTCAAAAATCAGCTTCTAAACTCTTAGGAGATAGTCCCAATATAACCTTGGATACAAATAGATGCATCCAAGAAACCTGTGTGTTTTCATAAGTTTCATAAGCTGCCAGGGATTTGGCTAGGTGGTGATTACTTAAATAAACACACCAACTTCCACCTCTCACTACTAATGACTCATTTCCTCTCTCTGGTTTCAATTTAATCTGAGTTATGACTATCTCAGAGATGACTTACATTGCAGAAATTCTCTTTTTCATCAGTTCTCCCTTACTGCACTTCAGACTGAGCTCAGGAAAATCTCCTTCTTTTGGGTGACCTTCACCTTTTTCAATTCCAAATCATATGCATATTGGCTTGGTCTGAAATAATAGTACATGACCATACATTTAAAGTTTTAAAATTATTTTAAAAAATTCTTTTTAGGTTTTTGCAAGGCAAATGGGGTTAAGTGGCTTGCCCAAGGCCACACAACTAGGTAATTATTAAGTGTCTGAGGCCAGACTTGAACTCAGGTACTCCTGACTCCAGGGCTGGTGCTCTATCCACTGTGCCACCTAGCCGCCCCATGACCATACATTTTAATAAGTATTACAAATTGAATATAATTACAAATAAGCATACGCTTGCATTGGAGGCTACATGTTTGTAGTGATCTAATCCTCAATTCCTTTCCTTTTATCCCTCTGCCCTTTTGTCAGAAGAAAACAGAAAGAAAGGTCATCAAAAGTGACATGTGTAAAGGGGAACTGTTTCCTTCTAGGCAACACTCCAGAAAGAGTAGAACAAGATACAAATGCTGTGGCTTTAACTCCAAAAGTCTTGCCAATCCTGGACTTATCACTTGTCAATTCCCCACCCCATTCTATTATCACAGTCCTGTTAGACCACTACTTTCCTTTTCTTCTTGTAAACTTTACCTTCCATATCACACTTCTCTCTGCCCCTGCCTTGGTTCACTGCTGCATGACCAATATTTGCTAACTAAATCTGACTGCTCTCAGCAAATTTTTCTATGTACATTGAAACAGATTTTATTTTGACCAATTATAAATTGTCTGGGAAAAAAATTCCAGAATAATTTATGAGTTCTAGTCATAGGTCTGCAGATGAAAATGAATTTACATTAATTTAAAGTATAATTTAGTATTCTTTCATTGGTTGTGGATTTTCATGTGTGAGTCTCTTAGTTTTTAAAGAGAGATCAGGTAAAATGTTTTATTTGGATCTTATCAGTCAAGTGCCTAAGGAAACTCACCAGCTAGACATATTTTGGTTGAGAGATTTTGTGACTTTGTTAACAATAATCAGATATTTTATACCACCAAGTTGTTTGCCTGTAGTAGAAAGTGTTATCGGTTCAATAGGGAAACAGAAACAACTGCTGTTAAAAAATGGGATTTCAAATTAGAGATGGGGTAAAGCATAAACCCAAAGAAATTAATCAAGGAACATGTTGACTGGGAGTGGTAGGTATAACAAAGATCAAAATAAGAATTCCAAGGTAAGGTGTCAAGGTAGGAACTTGACTAGGATGGAGACAAGAAAGCAGCATCTAGATAAGCAAGTGGTTTCAACAGCATTCTACTTAAAAGTGATCTCACAGAGTACAGTTCTTTCTCTCCGGAAGGGCATGAAATGGACCTGAAAAGGTCTCTTCTCTGAGTCAGACATTGGGGGCCAAGAGTCAATGACACATTCCTTGGTTATGAAATATAGTCCCAAATTCCAGTTTCTCTAGGTGGAAATGAGTTTGTACATCAGGTGGGATTAATGAGACTAGAAGAACTCTTTGGAATACAGTTTTGGGTAAGGGAGCAATAAAAAATGAAGAACATATATATATACACACACACACACACACACACACACACACACACACACACACATATATATATATATATATACACACACACACACACATATATATATATATCTTCCTCAGAAAAAGATTTTAATAGTATATGATTTGAGATTTGTCTTGTGATAACTACCAAGGGATCAAGTTATTCAAAGACATAAAATCTTAACTGCTTGCATATAGTCTGGATCAACCAGGATCAGAATGAATTAGGAGCTGGGGTTCTATGGTTCATAATCCAAAACTGAAAATAAATAAATGAAAAAGATTTTTCTTTCATTTTATTTTTTTTAGGAAATCAAGGAATCATAGAAATCTTTCTACTTTAGACCTAGTTCAGTCATCTTCAAATGAAATAATCCAGAGCATATGACATTTTCTTTTATATTCCTGGAAAAGTAACATTTGTCATGAAATGCCTCTTCACTCTGATTCACTTTGGAGACATTTCTCTGGGAAAATAAATTTCTCATATACATGCTATTATACCAACACCAACTAAAAATGCTGATGAATATCTTTTTTCACTTCCATTTATCTAAATCCCTTTGATGATCAAAGAGGGAAATACACACATCAGAATATTTTAATAAAAAATAATTGTGATCTGGTGACAATAATCATGACAGTAAAAGGAAAATAATAAGTCCAACTTTTTTTTCCAGTTTCTTCTGAACATATGGTGTTATTTTCCTATGTGGAGAGTAAAGCTCTTGACATTCATGTTATCTGAGTGAAGGGCGAGTGGGGACTAGGAAGGCTATGTAGCTGATGAGAGTGATACATCACAAGTGAGCCTCTTGTTTGGCAGCTATGACTAGTGCTAATTATGGTCATGGTTTCTTTTTGTCACGCTTTTTGCGTTTTAAATAATAATCTTCAGGTGTCTGCTGTTATGGAGGCAAGATGGAGGTCTCTCTTAAGGTTGTTAAAATAAACTTGAATTCTAAGGAACTATTCCCTCTCCTCAGTGGAGTGAAGAGAAAGTAGCCAAAATTAGCATCCCAAGATAAATAGTGCTAATGGAACCCAGTAGCAGTGCCAGGGGCAAGAGTTCATTGATCATTGACTTTGGATATTCCAGTCATTATAAGCCAATGAATATGGATTAGGAAGAGGGAAAGCGAAGGCACAGAATCAGGAAAACAGTAGAAACTGTATGGTTGCTTATGTTTAGTCAAAAGGAGTACCATATCTCTCCTCTCCCCTCCTCTCCTCCCCTCCCCTCCCCTCCCCTCCCCTCCTCTTCTCTCCTCTCCCTCTCTTATTTTTTCAATGCAAGGAATTAGGTGATTTGCCCAAGGCCATACAGCCTCTGAAGCTGAATCTAAACTCAAGTCCTCCTGATTCTAGACATAGTGTTCTATCCACTATGCTACCTAGCTGCCCCACCATATCTGTTCTTACTACACAGAAGCCTTTTCCCCCCTCAGAATTTTGTACCTGTGCCACTTTGTTTAAACATTAGTTAAGCCATAAGTATTTCAATGACTACAATGTAATTTATATATCCATGAGGGCCTAGCAACCCGATCTCTGTATTTAAATAATGAAAGTAGATAAAAAGGATCATATCTCATTTTTCCTTACTCAAAATTTGCTCTAGGATATATCAGAATAAAGCTCAAATATAGCTGATGTTTAGGACATTACAGTCTTTGGTAAGAGTTTCCATTTATGCTACATAAGCACTCAAGGTAATAATGTATACTGGAGACAAGAAAGTCCTTCATTTCACCTCACAAAAGTGGAGATGATTTTCAATAGTTCCATAAACAATTGGTAGACTTCTTCTCCCTGACTAGTCAATCATATATACCCCTGGGTGCAGTAGAACATGACAGTTCCATAGCATCACCATGTGACTAAGACTCCTTACATAGGGGAAAGCAATTCTGGATTGCCAGAGAAGCATTTCCTCTCCTCACTAGTCCACAGCCCAATACTGACCTCCACATTTGTGAAACTATGCTAAAGGCTTCAACAACCTTCTTTTGAAAATGACTTAGGATTGCTAGAGAGGCAGCCCCATACCTGTCAGATTTGCAGTATTGGAGCAACTCAAAGAAATAGGAGAAAGCAAGGTCCAGTTCATTCAGGTAAGACAGGTACTTAAAGAGGAATCAAGAAGGATTTAGACTCAAAGCAGTAAATTTATCAAAAATCAATGAATTTCAAGGTGAGATGACTCTATTGTGACTTAGTTCTTTTCTCCTCTCTGCTTCAGGACCATGTGTGTGACACTCTTCTCTCTAGTAATTCTTCCCTCTGTATCTGTTTCTGTCTGCCATTCTGTCTCTGTCTCTCTGTCTTTCTCTCTGTCTCTGTCTCTGTCTGTATCTCTCTCTGTGTCTGTCTGTCTGTCTGTCTCTCTCTCTGTCTCCCCCCCCCCCCCGCTCTCTTCTCTTTCTCTCTTCTCTCTCTAAAAGGCTGAAGTTTCCTCCAGTCTTTCTCTGTCTGAGTATTGACCCCAAATCCCTATAGGAACTTAGTAGAAATTTCCTCTCCATCTTGATCCAGGAGACTGTATCCTAAAACTTTCAAGGGTAATTATTGTATAGAATATTTCTCTCTACTCTATTCAGGAGTCTGCTTGTTTCCTTCTCTTGAGTTAAAATCTCTTTGAGTGAAAAGTTATGCTAGTTTCTCTCCATAGCCATAATAATAGAACCTTTTTGTATTCCACTACTGCCCTAACTTCTACTGTCTCTTGGAAAAGGTTAGAATCACTCTTAGGATGATGACAGAGGATGATCAGTTGGAACCAGGGCATGGGCTAATTTTGTAAATGTTTAAAGTTTCCCCAAAGTCAATGTCCAAGCTGCTCTCAGTTTTTATATTCCAACTATTTCTGCATCTCTGTGGAAAAAAAAACTGGTAAAGGGATTGATTCTTTTTTTTTAGTTTTTTTGTAAGGCAAATGGGGTTAAGTGGCTTGCCCATGGCCACACAGCTAGGTAATCATCAAGTGTCTGAGGCAGGATTTGAACTCAGGTACTCCTGACTCCAGGGCTGGTGCTCTATCCACTGCACAACCTAGCCACCCCAAATTGACTCCAATTTTATACTTCTGGCAAAAGGGTGACTCTGTCCAGATTACCAGAGGTCAAACCCAATAAGAGCTACAACTGTATAGTTCAATAAATTAACCTCATATCAATGAGCTTTGAGAAGATCTCTACATCCATACTAAGGTATAACTGGCCATACACTAGTAAATGTTCCCTGACTGTCTCTACAATGCTGTCAGCAGACATGTTCATCCCCTCCATTGGAATATACATTCGCAGTTCCCCAAAAGGACAAATTCTAAACTCATCAAGTTTATATTGGAGTTCCCCATCCAATACATGCCTTACATGTATGCTGATAATTAGGATAGGAAGAAGGAAGGAAATTGTGATTTCATTGGTGTAGGGACCAGATAATATAAAGAAGAACTTCTGTGAAAGTTTACCAGTATACTGAGTTAAGTAACTGTCCAAAGTGATAGCCCTGTAGGCATAAGAAATGAACTTGAACATCATCTTCTGGCTCATAGACAAGTTCTCTATCCATTATCTATCTTCAAAATAAAAATATGAAGTTTTTTATAAGAAAAATGTACTTATAAATAAATCACATTAAGATTACGGAACCAGGATGACCCACAAATATTTAGAAATTGTGTTATGGGTTTATATTTTCTTTCTATATCTATCTATATTTCTATATCTATATCTATATCTGTACATTATATGTATAGAAAACATCAACTACTGATTTTTTCTACTTGTAAAGTTTGGTTTTATATAACCATAGATATATTTATACATTAAATATAGATATATCTATGGATATATATATATATATATATATATAATCAAACTTTACAAGTAGAAAAATCAACTGATGTTTTAACCCAATTCAATTTATGACTTATTAAGTACCTACTATGGGAAATGAGATACTTCATTTTCTGAAAGTTTTCTTTTAAAAATTACAAAAGAAAATAAAAATGGTACTATATATGAAGTTAGAGTATCTGGGTATGAAATTTTCCTCTGCTTCTTATTACCTGTGTGACAACAAGCAAGTAACTTATCTTCTCTGGATCTCAATTTCCTCCTCTGTAACATAAGTAATTTGCTATTTTCCTACTGGATCTATCCCTTTCCCGATACTAGGACTTGATTAAAATATTCAGTATCATTGACAATGGATAAGCAATAAGAAATGAAAACTGAAGAATAGTATGTCAGTAAATAGGTTTATCAAAACTTTACAGATAACTTCTCTGAAGCAATCCATTAAAAAAAAACATAGACACAGAATTCAGGGACCCTAATTTTGTAATGTCCCTCAATATGCATTTAGTATTACAATAACACTGCATAGAGTAAGAGGCATTAGCATTCATGTATGGCACCAGATTGCAGTGGCAGCATACTGGCTGGGAACAACAATAGAGAGATTTCCTGTTCTTGCAAACCTCCAGGTTCTAGCAGCTGCCAAGGGCTGCCTCACTACAGATGCCCTTTACTTCTCTACTGCAGATCTATTCCAAATTTGTCCATCATTAAGGACAAGTTTACCAAGGGTGACAGCTTGGGAAAATCATGCCATACATGGTATTTTATCCAGGATTTCCAAAAATAGAACAGGTCAACTTTTATTTCTTTTGCCAGCAGCAATCTTTGAGGACAGCACTTCTTTTCATCAAGTTTAAGTGGTGACCTTTAACACCAAGGGAGCATACAAAATGCCCATCTGCAATGTGTGACATTGACCTTTTCCTAAGAAGTGCATATCAGATGGTCCCTGGGTCGACAAACTGGCTTAAGGCAGAACTAGGAACAGAATGGTATTTTTCATGCCTGTAATCTTCTATCATTTATTCATACTCTATTTTGCCAAAGAGTTGATGTTTTTTCAAATTCCTTATTGATTTTTTCTTTATAGAAAATATAATTCATTTACTCACAATTTTCATTTTTATTCATTTTTTATTAAATAATACAGAATAATGTTATAGCCAAGTTTAATTATGGTTCTGTCATTTTATTATAAAATTTGTATTTTTTCTTTCTTTTTTTAAACACTCTCTCTCTCCCTAAACAGGACTTATTCTTGAAATAACACAGTTTAGCAAAATAAATGGATATATTTCATGTGAGTAACAATGTATATCTCTTGTAATACTTGCGGTCAACTCCATCTGTAGTGGGAAGTGGAGGTATACTTCAAACCTCAGTTGTTTAGATTGAAGAAAAGTCATGTTTTGTACTGAATTTTGTTGATTAGTATTTTAGTGATGGATTCCCTTCTTGTTCATTAGATATTTTTATTCTCTTGGTTTGGGTTATTTCATTCCAAAATACATCAAATAAGCCTTTTCCAGTTTCTCTTTATTCCTCACATTCAATGTTTCTAACAATTTGTGCTTGTTGTAGTTCAGTTGTTTTCAGCCATATCTGACTTTGTGACTTCATTTGGGATTTTCTTGGCAAAGATACAGTAGCAGTTTGCCATTTCCTTCTCCAGCTCATTTTATAGATGAGAAACTGAGAGAAAGCAAAATTAAGTGTAGATGGGGC
Organism: Macrotis lagotis; assembly: GCF_037893015.1. NCBI lineage: Eukaryota > Metazoa > Chordata > Mammalia > Peramelemorphia > Peramelidae > Macrotis > Macrotis lagotis. The sequence goes on along the minus strand of NC_133660.1, from coordinate 179,214,432 downwards.
CAACTATGCCTTATGGATAGAAGCAGATCCTTTCTGACTTAATTATGCCAACTTTAGGATGGTAAACCTTTCGAGAGAATACTGTGATACCAATGAAAGAGGGGCTCATACTAGCTTGATTATTAATGTTTTATTAGGGTTAATTAGGTTAATTGGAACAGTCTACTCACAAGAGGCATCATCCTAAATGTCAGTAGAACAAAGTGACATTGTGGATCCCTGCACCAACCCCAGGTCAGGTTAGGTATTATATAGAAACAGTATAAAGGAGGCATAGAGGGGCAGCTAGGTGGCGCAGTGGATAGAGCACCGCCTTTGGAGTCAGGAGTACCTGGGTTCAAATCCGACCTTGGACACTTAATAATTACCTAGCCATGTGGCCCTGGGAAAGCCACTTAACCCCATTGCCTTGAAAAATCTTAAAAAAGAAAGAAAGGCATAGAGTAAGGGATGGTTCAGGGTCATGTGCAAGTGTTCTAATTAACTAATTGGAACTTTTTTTGCTATTTATCTTTATTCAAGATAGTTTATATTCTCTGTGAATCATAGCTCATGTTCCCATTCTGATTTACCCCCCGTAGAAAGTGATTTGCCTAGAGTTATGTAGCTAGTAAGTGACTGATGCCAGATTTGAACTCACAAAGATGAAGCTTCTTGACTTTAGGCATAGCACTCTATCCACTATACCACTTAACTGTCCAACCATTCTATTTTCTTCATGTAACACATGAGTCTATCTTTGCTTCTATGCTTTTGGTATCACAAAATGCTGCTACAAATATCTTGGTACATAAAGGAGCCTGTCTTCAATTTTTTTTCACATTCTTGTGGCTTATTTGCAGGAAGAGTATACTGGATAAAAAATTTGTCAATTTTTAAAATATAGTTCCAATTATTTTGTGACTGTTGGAATAAATACAAACTTTGTATGAGTGCTCTCTCCTCAAAGTTATGCTAATATTGATTGCTTTTCTCTTTTCTCATCTTTGCTACTATGAGATGAAAACTATTTTAAAAGGCTTTATGTTATTGGTTGCCCATTTTAGAGTTGAACCTAGTCTATATTTTTGTAATTCCATGGATAAACATGGTATTGGACATCCATTGTTTATTCTCAGTGCCTGGGAGGCTACTTCTGGTCATTGACATGTCCTTCCCTAAGACCCTGCTTAAATGCTTCAAAGATCCTTTGGGTTGTACACCATCCCCAGGAGCTTATGATGTCAAAACTTCAGAAATACAAAAAGGACCTGTATTATTTCAGAATCATAATGATTTAGGCATTGTCAGGCAGCTTCTATAGAAAATCATGAAGATCGTGATGATGACAAAGATAGGTCTATATCTACAATAGCAAAAAAAAATCTGAAAACTTTGATATGAAAGACAAAATCTCAAAGAAATATTAAAAAGCTGAAAAAGCTGAAGATACAGGAGAAAGATATATATGCCTGAGTGTGGAATACAGGATAAACATCTTCAAGATCTGGAAGCAGAACTTGAGAAGAAATAAGCTAAACTAAGCATAGCCATTAGAGAAAAAATATTTCTCTCAGCAAATATTGTATCTCTGGACAAACAGGTTATTGAATTAGCTAGATCTAATGAACTATTAAAAATAAAATTTTTTGAAAATGTTAACCAGAAGAAAATAAGTCATCTGAGCTTAGAGCTAATGAAACTGAAGTATAAGATTGAAACAAAGAAGAATATTGTTGAGAAATAAGAAGGGATGGAGCTCAAACTACAGGAAAAACAAAATTTCCTAAGTCTCAGGGAAAGTTTGCACAACAGCAAAACTTATTATTACAGAAAAATGAAAGATTGGAAAAAATAGAAATTGAAAATATCTTGGAATACTTTACAGAAATCAACTCTATATCAGATCAAGAAGAAATATGAGTTGAATGTTGTCAAAATAATCAAGAGATTTTGATCCTTAAGCATTCTCTGGATGAAAATGTGGGTGTTATATCTAAAAAAACTTAAAGATCTGCATACAACATGTCAAGATGTTTAAAAAGTAAAAAGGGGGATTTATCATGCAAGACAAAGAACAAGAACAAAATCTCTATGCTGAGACATTACGATTGAAAGAAAGATTAATTCTAGAAAAACAAGAAAATGAAAAATTAGAACAAAGAGAAAAAAATTGAATTATGTCTGCAACAAGAGTAGGATTTATCTTCTAGTTTTAATCAGAAGCTTTGTCTATTCCATGAAGAATTAGTTAATGAGAAATATATTTTTCAAGAAGAATTAGAAGCATTGAGAAAGCTAGATAAATTGCAACAAAAGGATGAGCAGGTTAAAAGACTCGTGAAAGAGCTAGAACAAGAGTATATAGGTAAAGGTAGAGACTGCCAACTCTTAGAAAACAAGATTAAATAGAACAAAATTGAGAAAAGCAATGAAGCACCCAATCAGGACTCTGTACTGGCAGGAAAAGAACAATGGTACATTACAAAGCCTTGAAGAATCCATTGCTGGATTTGGAAGCCATAAAGGATCAGTAGGGCAAGAGGTGGCAGCTCTTAGGTATGAGAATTCATCACTACACCAAAAGCTTCTGAGGCAGAAAACCAATCAAACTTAAGTAACAAATGCTGGATATTAAATATGCACAAAAGTAAAAAGAATGAAGAATATGCAAGGATGCTTCTAGACATGCAGAGTAAACTGACACTTGAAGAAATAAATGAAACAATAGCTTCTTCTCTACAACAGATATCTGATTTACAAAACAAACTCAAGCAACAAGTGAAGATTTTAAGAATCAACTGGAGATGGAAGAAACAAACAAAACTAGAGAAAAGTATATGGAATTAACAGAAGAAGAGAAAAAATGGTATCTCCTTAATGAAGAACTATAACAAAACAAAACAAAGCCTTTTCAGTAACAATTTGGTGCATTTGAATCAAAGAGATCTTTATAAACTGAACATGATGCCAAATAGGAAGAACTAAATAAACTAAATCAATTATATAAGTTATTGGACCATCAGAATCAAAAGCAAAAAAATCAGACATATAATGAAGTTAAAAGAAGAAAATAACCAGTTCAAATTGGAGGTTTCTAAACTCCTATCTCAGCTGGGGGAAAAAATTTCAAGAACAACTGTCTGAAGCAAAAGGTTTCAAGCAGCTTCATCCTTCTAAAGGTTTTCAGCATGGGAGCAAAGAAAACTTTACCCCCAATGTGCCTTTGAAAGAAGGTAACAGAAAATGTTACTAAGTTACTGTTACTAAGATCCTAAATTCCAGAATAATGAGAGAAGACATCAGAGATAATTTATAAGGACTATTAATAATTTATTGGTTTTTGTGACATTTCAGATATTTAATAATTTAACGATTTGCCTGGTTTTAGCTACATGAAAAGAGTGTGTGTGTGTGTGTGTGTGTGTGTGTGTGTGTGTGTGTAATATTCCATCATCTTTGACTCTTCATAGCCAGAGATTACAGCCCATTTTAGTTTACAAACCTTTCCATTTCTCTTTCCATTCATACTATCACTACTGTAATATAGTAGCCTATATAACTGGTTTCCATGCTTTAGGTCTTTTTTTTCCTTTTTCATTTTTTTCTGTATACTTTCATCAGGTTAGTCTTTAAAAATTACTGATAGTATGCATTCTTCCAGGAAAATCTGCTCCATTGTAATTGTATTGCTGCTAGCATCCAAAAATGAAAGGTACCAAAATCACAATAATCAGCAACAACAAAAAATATCTTCTTAGACATGTGAAAATATTCCACCTTACACAACTTTCTGTTTAACAATTTCTCCATTTCCATAGCAGGAAGGATTTGGTTAATTCCCTCTATTCAGGTGTATCTTGATTTAAATAAAGGCAATATATGATATTGCATTATATATGTAATATACACATACATATGTCATATGTATATCTATCTATCTATCTATCTATCTATCTATCTATCTATCTATCTATCTATCTATCTATGCTATCTATCATCAGCAATGGGCAGGAATTATAGAGCTATACAATTTAACCCTTCAATTTACAAAGGAAACATAGAGGAGAAATACAAAGCATTCTTTCCATTACAAAGGGATTCATAACAAAATAGCATGCTCCCCTAATACATGTTTTCAGATGATTAAATTTTCAAAAAAATTTTTGAAATAGAACCTTCCAGGAAAATATACATCTGTTGCTAAGTAAAAGCAAAATTGTGTATGCTATGGATTCCTTGTGTATTCATTGAAAGATATCCCACTGAGAAACATTTCATTTGCAGAGATGAGCTTTTAGGAGCAAAAACAAGTTAAAACAAGAAGTGAAGTACACATAGTAGCATAGATAATTAACACCTACACATAAATCTGAGATCCCATTGTAAGAATTGTTTTTAAGATAGCATTGTATAAAGTGACATAAGAATTTCAAAATGTTGTCTGCTCATTTTTTGCTGAGAAAATTAGATCTTAGGTAATTCTAGATTGCTCTTTGGCCTTCTCATATAAATTCATTCTCTCTCTCTCTCTCTCTCTCTCTGTCTCTCTCTCTCTCTCTCTCTCTCTCTCTCTCTCTCTCTCTCTCTCTCAATCTCTCTCCCTCTCCTACTTCCCACTCTCTCTTTTGTCAATCCCCAGCCCCCAAATCCTGGTCTGGTTTTCATGAAATTCATATCTTTTTCCATGCTTTCACATAAACTCTTCTGCATGTCTAGCATGCAGTCTCTGCTCATTCCTACTTTTTAGATGCCCTAACTTCCTTGAATAAAGGATTTGAGTACTTTCCTTGATCTCCCTAGGTGTGAATATTCTACCAAGCTCCCCCCCCACATTTTTGTTTGCATAAGATTTATGACTTTAGGGGGCAATTAGAGATTGAACATTGAATCTGCAGTCAGCAAGATCTGAAGTTAAATTTAGCCTCAGATATTCACTCTCTAGGTGATTCTGGTCAAATAACCTCATTTTTAAATGTCAATAAATAACAATGTATCTGCATACAGGGTTTTTTTGAGGATAAAACGATACATGTAAAAACATTTTGTAAAATTAAGGTGCTAAAAAGTTTGTTATTGTTGTTACTGTTAGTCATCATCAACTATGTACTTTTTGTTGACAACAGTAGAATTCAAGTTCCTTGAAAGTGGAAATCATTTAGTTTTGTTTCTGTTTCCCCAAGGGCTTGTACACAGTAGGCACTTAATAGTGTCTGAATGATTGAATGGTTGAATGATATTCCGAACCAGAATAATTCTAGAACTCATTCAAATAACAGATGTCTTTCCCATAATTAGACTGATGCCAAAAGAAAAAATACTTAATGCTGCTGTCACTGCCCATGACACTTTGAAATATGCCACTTGAGAATTGTCTCCTTGATTCTTATTAAAATTGGTTCACAAAATAATCCTGCACAAACAGCTTTGGGAAAGAGCAAATACAAGACAGACAATAAATCAAAGCAGAACAATCAAGGCAGTAAGTGCCCAATCTTTAAGTTCTCAAGAAAAGAACTGGAGGTTAAAGTACACAAACACACACACACATACACACACACACACACACACACACACACACACACACACACGAACATATCTATCTCCCTTGCCCTATAAAATTAGTAAACATTCTGTACTGTGCTAAAGTTTTTTTTAATTCTATTTTTTTAGATAGCAAAAGAAAAAAAGGCTTTGCATGATACTTTTTCTATTTTTCACTTAACTTTTTCACTCATTTAGTACTGAATTTCAAATTTTTAAATATATATACTTATGGTAATTAACTCTATCAATACTTGTTCATACTGGTATCCCAGTTTTTTCCCATCTTTCACTATCATTTACTCCCTCCTATTCACTACCCTATTTCCTCCTTCTCTGTCAAGGCCCTCTCAGATTTGTTTCATTTGTATTCTTGTTGACGATCCAGTTGTAAACAAGACCTTGACTCAATGTAATTCAGCAATCATTTATTTTAAGTGTCTTATTATATGTCTAGCATGGTTTTTAAAAGACCGTACAGGTGGGATGTGAAATTGCATGATAGGATACCTGTCCTTAAGAAAGTTGTTGGGGAAATAGTTCAATCAAAAAAAGTTCTTAATGCCTTCCCTAGGATGGTCTATATATTATAGAAGAATACAAATCTATATGAAATCTATTTTTCAATCTCAAGTATTATATATGGTGTCCAGTTTAATAGGAAAGATTAAAAAATGAAGAAATTATAACAAAAATGTGATAATGCTGCCAGGGGAAAATGTAGCCAGCTAAAAGTTTGGGCAAAACATGAAAGAATTTATGTAAGGGACCAACTCTGACACCAAAGAAATTTTAGAAACAAATAAATTGATTTAAGATAAGAAGTTAAGGGAAAGAAAGGCTAAAGGCAGGAAACCATTGATTCCTAAGCAACCTAAACAAACCACCATGGGAAGATCAACTGTAAAGAAAAGTCTAGGAGCAACATCAATGACATAAGCTACCATAAGAGAGGATGAGCAATACGGAAAAGTTTTGAAATGAGAGGTTATATGGGAAATCATACTCCTCCAGAATGAGTTGCCCATACAAAAGAAGATAAGCAACTCAACTGAGGAGTGATTTTTGAAGGAGAACATAGGGAGGCAAATGGAGACATAGGTGACATAGTTCAGAGAGCAGAGATGAAGTAATGAGAGATATGCTGAAGAGGGGCAATAACTCAAAGACTTGATTCTTTCAGGCTAGGGTAAGAACCATTCTTTTGTTTTTGATAGGTTTTCAGGGAGGGACAAGTTACTAAAAGTTCCTTGATCTCATCTCAATAACTTGTACAGTGGGATGGGAGTAAGGGAAGATACAGTGTTGTAAACAGAGGGAGATTAATAATTATAGGACATAATTCTTTGTCCTATATTTCCTCTACTTCAATTAGAACAATGGAATCACCTCTATTTGGGTTGCTGGGGAAAGTTTCATAGAACCAATGGAATTTGAGAGTGCTCTTGAAAGAAAATCAGAATTTAAAGAGATGACAATTTTGGAATTACAGTTTGTGGGATTGACATAGACCCAATCAGAGACATAGTCAAGCATGTTATATGCAGAAAAATAGTGTACCATGCAATCCAGGAATGAAGGGGATGGGAATAAGAAAAAAAAAAACAGAAGAGGTAATTCCATTATCTTTCAGGAGCTCTGAATTGTTATTGCTCTTGTTCTTGTATTGTTTGTCCATTCTCAAAGAAGACCAAGAAATCAGAGAGGTGATAATGTGGCATGCAATTGAATAGGATTTAATTGAGATGAGTGCTATGCAAAGTAATCAGCTTCACTTTCTTTATCAAAGCCATATGGGTCAAGTGACCAGAGAAGGATCAGAACCTTTGGAGATGATCCTGAAAACAGTGGGAGACCTTGGTCTTTTAAAGCTAAGGAATTTCCCAGGTCACAGTTTGACTAAAACAAAGCTCATTCAGTGATTAAAGTTAGGACAGAGAGAGAGATAAGGCAAAGAAGCCAATAATAACTATTTTTTTGAAGTGCAATTTTTTTTAAACTTCGAGAGCAAGACTCTCTGGGATTCTCAGTGATTAAATTCACTGAGAAAGAAATGAAGCAAAAGAATAGTCTCAGTTGGGGAGGAAGGAAGATCTTCAAAGTTTCTGGCTGAAGCAGAAACATTCACCCTGAGAGTCAGATGATTTGAGGCCTTAAACTCCTCAGTTTCCATTCAACAGAATACATCATACCTTTCCCAGGAGAGGTTGAAATTTCATTATCAGGCTGATTTAATTAACTTTTTATGCTTAACACTGTCCCAATTCCTTCAGCTACCTCTCCTCTTTGATTGGAAGATAGAAGTGGAACAATAAACTTTTCCTGAGATCTTCCTTTATAATGGGATTGGATCAGAATTTTCTTGGTAACTCTCCAACTTCAATCAGAAGCTGTGCTTGGTTTCATTTCTACAGCATATCATATCTCCTGATATCCCAAAACAACCAAAAAACTCTATTCTGTTTTTCAAATTCTTCCTTTGTGTTATCTTCCCATATAAGAATGTAGGTTCCTTAAGACTGTCTTCTTATTTGAGTTTGTGGGCTCATAAATTTGGAAGTTCCCTCCAGAGAAAGTAGAAGGCATTCTCATTCATGCCTACCTGTGCAACTCTTGTATATATACATACACATACACATATACACACACACAGGCACGCAAACACACAAACATATAGTAACAGCTCAGTTTCATATAATCTTTGTTCACTGCTAATTAGAACATAGATATTAATTAAGTTTGCAAAAGCAAAAAAAAAAGTTTTAAAAAAGAAATATTGAAACTCCCATGGAAAGTATTTTAGATAGAAAAATGACAGATGACCAGTCAAGAAATATTACTTAATAAGAAAACATAATGTCTAAAGCAAGAATGAGGCAGAATTGTAAGGATAACAATGTGATAACTCTTCACCCCCTCCACTTGGATCCTGAATCTTTATCCTCCAATTCAGGCATCTAGTGACTTCAGACTGTATTCTAGGCGCCAAGGTCAACTCATTAGTTTGAATTATGTTTTTTCCCTAAATATCTCCCTTTCCTGTCAAAATTAATCTTTTTGGTGGTCTTACTTTCTCAATGATGCAGGGAGTTATGGACATAGGAGAAGTTGTGATTGGAAATGAATTTTGCAATCTTTTACTGTTAAAATTGGCAGAACTGTGAGGGTATTTCCTTCTGAAATTCAATCTAACCTTGGCTATGCTATCATTGATGGGTCAAGCTTGCACTGGCAGGATAATCACCTTAAGACTACCCTGACCAGAAACAAAATCACCAAAATAAGACTCCAAATCACTCCCAAAAGGCAAACTTTCCAATACTTGTCTAGGGCAGTCCAAATGTCTGAGTGGGGAATATGTAGTTAAAATGTTTAGTTTATTGGGTTGTAAATCAACTCCTATTGCCCAATGTACCTCCTTTGTTAAATATAAATTCACCAAGATAAAAGCAACCTCAGCTCATACCCCACCTTCGGCCTCCAGTCACATAGAAGGGAAGAGATTCCCCCCATTGTCCAAATTCTTCCCAATGAGTGAGTAAGACTATATATGTCTGGCCTAAATTCCCCACGTGGAGACCTTGCTTGAGTCTAAGCCTAGACTTCTCACTGCTTTCCTTTCTTTTCCCTCAGGCACCTCACCTAGGCTTACACTTGCAAGTAGCTCATTCATCTTCAAGCAATTTATTGTCTCTCCAGAAGAAAAGTTTTAACCTGTAAACTTGGCAGGCTTGTATAATAAAACCTGAGCTGTTTTAACTCCAGGGCTAAATGTGAATTCATTCACTTTCAGGCCACACAGCTAGGTAATTATTAAGTGTCTGAGATTGGATTTGAACCCAGGTACTCCTGACTCCAAGGCCGGTACTTTATCCACTGCCACCTAGCCACCCCACTTTCACCAACTCTCAATTTTAAATGGGGATGCCAATCTCTCCAGAAACATGAATACTTTAATCTCTGCTTTGTCACACTGATGGGCACAGGACAGGATTAATTTAGGCATGATGAAATTACCTTGCTTATGTGTAAGTCAGTGAATGGTATCAGAAACTTATATTAAGATTGCTCTCTAAAGTTATAAAATGGGAGACAATTAGGTGGTGCAGTGGATAGAGCACGAGCCCTGGAGTGAGGAAGACCTGAGTTTATATCTGCCCTCAGACACTTAATAATTACCCAGCTGTGTGACCTTGGGCAAGTAATTTAACCCCATTGCCTTGCAAAAACAAAAGCAAAAACAAAATAAAGTTATAAAACACTTCATATGTATTCCCTCATTTGATCTTTAATAGAAAACTGAAGATCAAAAAGAAGAAATAATTTCTTTAATGTCCAGAAATCTTCGAGTACTTTCTTTCAACTATCTTTCCACCATACAACCCTGTGAATTTCTGGAGTGGTTAAATATACTTTTCCTTAAAGGTAGACTGATAGATGAAATGACCTCTTAAGAACTCCTTTGGACCCTGTGATGTTTCTATGAAGTGTCATCTGCCACCCTCCTAGTCAACAAATCAAATATTTATAAGAAAGTGTCTCATCTAAAGATCTTGTTACCATTTATATTTAACTCAAGGAGTTGATTTGAAAAGGCCTAAAGGTTCTATTCAAAATTTTATGAAATCCTGAGACCTACAAGTTTGTTAATTGGTTGGTCTTTTACTATCAAGGAAGCAAGAAATGCTTGACATAATGTATAACATTTTGTTTCTGTGCTCTCTGGGGATTCTCAAGGGCTTCATTAGCAGATGGTTACTGAAAGCAAGCATCCCAGATTCTGGGCAGGTGAATATCATTGCCCTTAATTATTCAGTAACTAGTATTTACAGGTCATTCTTAAGGTTTGAATATTATACTGACAGGGGCAGGAATATTTCAAATTATGTTTATTTCCTCTTCAACTAAATGCTAAAGTTTTTTTTTTTTAATGTGAAACCATCAAAATTGTTGAGTAGTATTTGCCCAAGCCCAGTGAGTTAGTTTTGTTCAGCAATGTTAGTTGTATAAACTGGATGATTTTTTGCATGCAACTTGGGGACACAATTTACATTTTTATCATTATAACTGAAAATACTTAATTCAATTGCACATGAAAAAATCATCCCAAAACCCTGTTCCAGTTTTCACTTTTGGTCAGACCAAGATCACAGTATGATAAGCCACTTGATCTTCTCTACAATTTAACACTGGTTCCTCTGTCCACCATTGTGGCTAAGACTATGTATTGGAGCCAGACTCTAAGGTTGTTGTCTACAAACATACATTTAATTCCCCGGACTTTGAAAGTATCTCTTCAGTAACATGATAACAGTTTTAATTTTGTTTTTTATAAATAATGAAATAAACTTTCAAAATATAAGTGAAAAAACTGTCAACACTGTGTGTGGAGGAGCCATGCCTAATGACCTATGCTAGTATCCTAGAAGGGTTTAAAACTTGAAAGGAGAATAATTTGATTATTTTGAAGAAGTAAACCTATAGTACTTCCATGTTTAGAGTAGCAAAAAGAGAATCCTATAATATGTGATAACCTGATGAGGGGATGAGTTTGTTAGACTTGCAATGAAGAAGATTGACCTTTAGCTATTGCCCTCTAACATGGAATGAACTTGGGTGAGTTACAATCTCTTTTAACCTTAGTTTTCTCAGTTGAAAAGGACAATTAGGTGGCACAGTAGGATAGAGCACCAGCAGAAGGAATAGAGCAGCAGTAGGATAGAGCATAATAAGAATAAGGAGGACCCAAGTTTAAATCCAACCTTAGACACTTGACATGTACTGGCTGAATGGACAAGTCATTTAACTCTGCCTTGCATCCAGGGCCATCTCATTGTCCTGATTTATATTTGGCCATTGAACTCAGATGGCTCTGGAGGAGAAAGTGAGGCTGATGACTTAGCATATCACCCCCTCACTCAAATCCAGTTCACTTGCTTGTCCTGGCAAACTTGCTTGTACTTGATGTCATAATCTTTTTCTACAATGAAGGTCACACATCAACATCATCATCAATGTCACTTCACCTGAAAATAGAGAAATAATGATTAGAGTGCCAACTTCACAGCTGGTTGTGAGGTTCTGATAAGTTAGTGAATATTAGGTGCTTTTAAACTTTGTAGATACAGATAAACAATTCTTAGCTATTAATACTGTATAAAAGTATTGCTTACTAAGCCTTATGACATTATCACTTTGCTCATATTTTTAGCATGTTGAGTTTTGGAAGAAAAATATCCTTAATATATCATTTTATGAAAGGGTCATGGAAAACTAAACTCAATATGCTAATGGTACTTAGTGCTACAAGAAATTGTGTCATTTATTATTTTAAAAGAAGTTTGCTTTACTAGCTATTATGTTCCAAAGCATTTCCATTAGAAGATGAAGATTTCTCTTGTGAATTCAGCAGTTTGTCCTCTCTTAGTCTGTAAGAAATTTTCAGCAATTAATAAACTATCTCTTTCCTTCCCTGCCCTCCTTGAATTCTCAAAATCCTTGACTCTAGGACCTTGTAGTACATTAGAGGGAATTTAGCATGTATACAATTGTAATGAAAGATATAATTTGAGAGTGTACTCAAAATGATTAAAGCAAGAATATTTAAGCTAAAGAGGATTGGAGATTTGATCAGAAGAGTAAAATGAGTGATAATAAAAAATATAAAAATAACCATGACTTATATGGCATTTAATGTTTGTCAAGCACTTTAGAAATATATTACATTTTGTTTTATAATAATCATAGGAATTGATGTTAATATTATCCTTATTTTACAGATGAGGAATCTGAGAAAGGCAAAAGTTAAGTGAATTGCCTAAGGTCAAGAGAGCTACTAAACGTCTGAAGTAAGATTTATACTCAAATCTTTCTGATTAGAGGTCAAGTGCTCTATCTACAGCATTCGCTAGTTGCCTGTAAAACAAAAGTTAAAAAATTTACTTCAATTATACAAAATTGATCAAATCCTGCTTCAGACACTTATAGCTACCCAGCTGTGTGACCTTGGACAAGTCACTTAACCCTTTTGCCTTGCCAAAAAAAGAATACAAAATTGAGTAACTAAACAAATGATGTCAATCATAGAAATATGACCTCTAAAGGGAAAAACACATTTCTTTGGAAAAGTCAATGAGTTTAGCCTTGTTCTTTTAAATTCCCTAACTGAAAACAGTGGGAACTCAGTATTTGATTCAGTTCTGAACTTGGAGCTGTAGCAATATATTCGGGAGTTCTCTGCCAGTTTATAGAGGTATGGGTTTGAAAAAGATTACAAAGGCAGAGAATATGAGAAATGAGAAGGGGGTCATGGAAGAACTTTCAGAAATAATATCATGTAGAATTTGGAGAGGGGAGTCAGAAAAGAGAACAAACAGAATAGAAATGGTTAAAGATATCAAGAAATACTTTCTTAAAAGTGAATGATGCCTCAGCAAGAGAGGAAAGACTATTTAGAAAGAAACTGAACTATGCAAAATGGGCATAAAAGATAAAAAAAAAAGATGGAGCCAGAGAAACATTTTTTGGATTGGGTTCTGAAAAAAACCAAGGGGGTGAGACCTTTATATGCTTTCTTGCTATTCCATCCATTCCTCTAGGGGGGAAAATTATAATGTTACTCATCCTTGGGATTGCCTCAGTATTTTTCAATCCTTGTCCTATGACTCTGAAAAGTTCAAGATAAATGAGAGAGGATAATTACTGGAGCATGTCTAGACAAGAAAGAATGGAATTTAAAATGCAAAAATAGAGGAATTATGCTAGTTTCAAAAATTATTTATTTTAAAATACTTTTGTTAAAAAAAAATGACTTCTGAATTCTTTTCCCCAAAATCCTTTCTGATCTATTTTGAAGGCAAGAAGTGTGACATCAATTACATGTCTGAACTCATGCAAAAGATATTTCCATACCAGCCACATTCACATTACAGAAAAAAGAAGAAAAATAAAATGAAAAATTATGCTTCAATCTGCAGTCAGACTCCATCAGTTCTTTCTTTGGAGATACATGTCATTTGTCAAAATGTCTTCTAGAATTGTCTTGGATCGTTGTCTTGTTCATAATAACTAAGTCATTTACAGCTGATCATTATATTGTATTGCTGTTATGGTGTGCAATATACTCCTGATTCTGCTCACTTCATTTTGTAGCAGTTCATATAAAGTCTTCCAAGGTTTTTCTAAAATCATAGTGACCATCAATTCTCATAGTACAATAGTATTTCAACACAATCATATACCACAACTTGTTTAACTATTCTTCAGTTGATGATCATGCCTTCAAATTCTAATTCTTTGCTATCATAAAAAGAGTTACAATAAATGTTTTTGTTAACATTTTTATTTCAATTTTTAATCTCTTTTTATTTTATCTCTTTGTAATACAGATCAAATAGTGGTATTGGTAGGTCAAAGGAAATACACAGTTTTCCAAATTGCTCTCTAGAATCACTGAATCAGTTCACAACTTCATCAACAATTCAATTCAAATCCCAAATTTTCCACCTTCCCTCCAATATTTTTCCTTTTCTATCATATTAGCCAATTAGATAGATGTGAGGGGGTGCCTCAAAATTCTTTTAGTTTGCATTTCTCTAATAAGTAGTGATTTAGAGCATTTTTCATCGGACTAAAGATAGTCTGTTTTTTCCCTGAAAAATGCCTGTTCAAAATATCTGATCATTTATTAATTATGTTCTTATGTTGTCATATAAATTTTGATTCAATTCTCTATATTTGAGAAATGACATCTCTGTCGGGAAAAACTTGTATTTCTCCCTCCATTTTCCTGTATTCCTTTTTCCTTTTGGCTGTATTTGTTTAGCTTATACAAACCCTTTTGAATTGAATGTAATCAAAATTATGAAGTAGTGTGATGATTTAATGGATAAAGTGCTGGGTTTAGAATTAGGAAGAGAGGAATTCAAATTTGGCCCCTGACAGTCACTAGCTACATTAACCCCCAAGCAAGTCACTTAACCTCAGTCCGTCTTAATACACTAAAGAAGGAAATGACAAATCACTGCAGTATCTTTGCCAAGACCCCATATGGAGTCATGAAGAGTGGGATAGGACTGAATGACTCAAGAGCAACAGAAGATTAAAATGATCCATTTTGCATCCTCTGATCTTTTTCTCTTGTTTATCTCCACTTTTCTCTTGTTTATTTCTACTTATTCAATAGATCTGATAGGAAACATTTTCCATGATCCTTTAATCTGCATAAAATGTCATCTGTTGTGTCTAAATTGTACACCCATTTTTGCCTTATCTACATATATGGTGTGAGATGTTCTATTTCTAGTTATTGCCAAGGAGTTTTCCAATTTTGTAATTTTTGTCAAATAGTGAATTCTAGACACAAAGCTTGGATTAATATGTTCATTTATAACTGTGTATTGTTTATCTAATCTATTCCACTAATACATCACTATTTCTTAGTGTCAAATTATTTTCATTAAAGACCATTTTATAATATGGTTTGAGATTTGGGACTGATAGGGTGGAACTGCTAGGTGGTAGAGTAAATAGAATGCTTTGCTTGGAGTGAGGAAGCTTCATCTTCCAGAGTTCAAATTTGGCCTCGAATATTTACTAACCCCATTTGCCTCAGTTTCCTCCTCTGTAAAATGAACTGAAGAAGGAACTGGTAAACCATACCAGGAGCTTTGTAAAAAAAAAAAAAACAAATAGGTTCAGAAAGAGTTAGACATGACTGAGCAACAACAACTGCTAGTCCATCTTCCTTTACATTTTTTCATTGATTCCCTTGCCTCTATAAAACAATTTTGGCAGTTTGATTGATATGGCATTGAATGAGTAAATTTATTTAAAAAGAATTTTCATTTTTATTATTTTGGTTCAGTCTATCCATGAACAAGTAACATTTCTTAAATTGTTTATATGTCTTTATTTGTGTGAAAAAGGTTTTGTAATTATATTCATAAAGTTACTGGGTTTGTCTTGACAGAAAGATTCCCAAGTATTTTAAATGTACACAGTTACTTTGAATGGAATTTCTTTTTCTTTTACTGTCTTTTTAAATTACTTTTATTCTCTAGGATTCCCTAAGCATATTATCCTATTATTTGCAAAGTGTGATAGTTTTGTTTTCTTTTTGTCTGTTCTAATTCTTTTTATTTCTTTTTATTGTCTTATTGATATCACTGATATTTTTAGTACAATATGAAATAATTATAGTGATAATGGGTACCCATCCTTCACCTCTGATCTATTGGGAATACTTCAAGTTTTTCTGATTTTCAGATAATGTTTGTTCTTTTAGATATACTACTTATCATTTTTTTAGTTTTATTTTTTTTTTGCAAGGCAATGGGGTTAAGGGGCTTGCTCAAGGCCACCCAGCTAGGTAATTATTAATTGTCTGAGACTGGATTTGAACTCAGGTGCTCCTGACTCCAGGGCCAGTGCTCTATCTACTGTACCACCTAGCCATCCCTACTACTGATCATTTTTAAGAACTATTGATATATTATTGATATACTCATGATTTTTCTTTTTTTATTAATGATATGATCAATTATGCTTAATTGTCTTTATATTGAACTATCCCTGAATTCCTGTTAAAATTTCCATTTGGTCACAATCTATGATCTTTGTGATATATTGTTGAATTTTCCTTCTTGATATTTTATTTTATTTATTATTTTTCCAGTTACATGGAAAGATACGTTCAACAATCATCTTTGTAAGATTTTTTGGGGTTTCATATTTTTCTTCCTCCTTCACTTACTTCCCTCGCCCTTCCTGATGTTTTATTTAGATTTTTTTGTATCAATATTCAATAAAGAAATTGGTTTAAATATATTTTTTTCTGTTTCTACTCTTCCTGGATTAGATTTCTGCATGTTATAAAAAGAATTTAGTTTGGCTTCTCCCTTGCCTATTTTTCCAAATAGTTTACATAGTTTTGAAATTGTTTTAAAATGTTTGGTAGAGGGGCAGCTAGGTGGCGCAGTGGATAGAGCACTGGCCCTGGAGTCAGGAGCACCTGAGTTCAAATGCAGTCGCAGACACTTAATAATTACCTAGCTGTGTGCCCTTGAGCAAGCCACTTAACCCCATTGCCTTGCAAAAACTAAAAAAAAAAAAATGTTTGGTAGAATTAACCTGTTTATCCATCTCACTGTGACCACTTTTTCCTTAGAAAGTTCATTGATGACTTATTCAATTTCTTTTTCTAAACTAACATTGGTGAAGTAATCTATTTCTTTTCTCTTAATTTGGGCAATTTATATTTTTGCAAATATTGATACAATTCTCTTAGATTGCCATTTTTAATGTCATATAATTGAATAAAACTGCTCCTAATAATTACTTTAATTTCCACTTTTGTGACCTGTTATTTATTCTTTTCATTTTTGATACTGATCATTTGGTTTTATTCTTTCTTTTTTTGAAGTCACATTATCAATGGTTTATCTATTTTATTAGTTTTGATGAAAGAAAATTTTTTGTTCAAATTTTAACTTTCCATTTAATCTTTCCCCTTTATTATCATTATTAATTTCTCCTTAGAGATTCAGAATTTCCAATTTGTTTTTCATTGGAGGGTTTTCAATTATTCTTTTGGATTTTTTTAGTTGAATATCCAATTTATTGATCTGCTCTTTCTAAATGTATTTAAAGATATAAATTTTCTTCTGAATACTACTTTGGTTACATTCTACAAATTTAGGTATATTGTCTTATTGTTGGCATTCTCTTTAATGAAATCATGGATTGCTTCTATGATTTATTCTTTGACCCACTCATTCATTTTTTGTTTTTTTTTTTTTAATTTTTATTTTTTTTGCAAGGCAAATGGGGTTAAGTAGCTTGCCCAAGGCCACATAGCTAGGTAATTATTAAGTGTGTGAGGCTGGATTTAAACTCAGGTACTCCTGACTCCAGGGCCAGTGCTCTATCCACTGCACCACCTAGCTGCCCCAACCAACTCATTCTTTATGATTAATTTGGTTCTCAATGAATTTTAAATCTATGTTTTCACAGTCCTTTATTGAATGTAATTTTTATTTCATTATGATATGGTAAGGTTAAATTTAATATATCAGCTTGTCTGAATTTTTTGTGAGGTTTTTATGTCCTAATACCTGACCAATTTTTGTGAAGGTGCCATTACAGAAAACAAAATATTCTTCAGAGGTCTATCATAAATAACTTTAGAATTTATCTTTAATAAGAAGTTGGGGCATCTTTCTTTAGATTTAAGAGGGAAGGGGGATAAAATATACGAAGATACAAAAATATTTTAGGAGTTAAGAAGAGGTTTAGTTGAAGGAGTTTTCATGAGAAAGGTACAATCTCCTCAGTAAAGTAAGATTCCTCAAGCTGAAGGATATTTGTAGAGAGTCATTACATTTCCTAGTGATCTCCTTCTTCCCTTCAGAATTTTTATTTTTGTTGAAACTCAATTTGCTGCACCAACATGAAGTCTGAAAATGTAATACAGATAAGGATGATTGACTGAAGTGTCTATGCAAATTTTGTTTGCCATCAAGTTATTGATTTATTTTTTTAATAAATTCAGTGATCCTTTGAAACCTTATGTTCATTTACATTTATATATTAATTGTTCTCCCTTTAAACTCAAAATTTTCACTGATGTTTGTTCCTAAAGCAATTTTTTTGACTTTTTACCATGTTGGTCATTCTTTCCTATGGAAAATTTTCATGATATGCTTGATTTTTATTAAAATAATCATCTTGACAAGTTTATAGATGAAGAGAGAACAGTAGAAGCAAACCTGACATTAAAGTTTTCTTTAGGGGATTAATGGGTTTATCAGTCATGCCTGAGAGTACATCTACATAAAAAGATGTGTAATCTTGAGGTGAACATTGCAATAAAAGAGTTATAAGGCATTTGTATTACAACCAAATGAACATGGTAAGTATGTTTAAAAGCTCATCCCTTGAGAAAAAGGCAAACATTGCTGGAAGGGATGATCAATAGAAAACTGGGCTTTCTTCCTTAATTAACTTTGACAGGGATCCTCTCCCTTCTTTCCTTCTCCTTCTTGGAAACTCTAGTTCCATTTCATGTATAGCATAGGTATCAACTCTAAAATAAGCCCTGACAACTTTAGAGTACCTGTGACAGAGAATACCATTTCTATCCAGAGAAATAATTGTGGAGTTTAAACAAAAACCAAATCTATTACCTTCAATTTTTAAATGTCTTATATACTAGTGAATTTTGTTATCTCTAATGTGTTATTTTCTCCTAAAGGATATGATTTCTCTCTCAATACATTCAATTTTCATCAATGTATCACATGGAAATAATGTAAAGATTATCAGACTGCCTTCTGTGGGGTGGTGGGGGGAAAACTGTAAAATTCAAAAACTTACAAAAATGATAAGTAGAAATTGCTATTGTATATAATTGGAAAACAAAATATTTATAAATTAAGCCTTGTTCTGCTCTTACTCACTCCATTTCCCCAAATGCTAACATTGGTCTTCCCCAATAATTGTTTTATTTATATTTTATTTATTTATATGCATGTATTCCTTTTTCTCTTCCAGTAGAATATAAAATCCTTGGAGACAGGTACTATTCTAATTTTTGTCTTTGTGTTTCCAGCACCTAACAGTCAGTGATTAGTAAGATCTTATTGAATTGAATTGCACTAACCCCTGTGCAAAGCAGAGATAAGCAATATAATGACTTTAAAGAATTAACTGATTCATGATCAGATTTCTGAATTATGTATTAGGGTAAGAAGGAAGAAATAATAGTCTCTGGACCAAGTCATTTTAGAAAGAAGAGTACTAATTCTATAGCCATCTAAAAAGCAACAGAAAAAGTTACTGTTTTAGAATATCTTTAATGATGACTGCATATAAATCTTGGGGAAAACTTCCCCTTTGACAGTTGAAATCAGAGAGTAAGGATTCATGATTTTAGAATGTGTATGACATGCTCTGTTCTGTATGGCACTATGGTAAGCCTAGTCATCATTAATTTTAGAAAGAAAAGATCTCTAATTTTTAGGAACTGCATAGTTAGAAAGGAAAGTTGTTCCTATGTGCAATTCATAAATTTCATAAACATACTCATACATACATATACTAAGCTTTTAGATTGTATCACTTCTCCCTGTTTCAAAACTTGTTCTAGAAAGAGATAAGCCAGATGTCTCAACTTGTCATGGAACTCTCATCATAGTCCGGTTCATTATCTTCTACTGTTTTTCCCAGAACAAATTCTCCACTCTAGCCACAGAATTCTAGTGCATAATGGACATGGAATGCTGGAATGCTCTAACAATTCTCCTTGAATTTTACCCATGTTTCAAAGAGCAGTTCAATGACTGTGTAATTCTTGGTATTTATATAGATCTCTTTCAGTGATCTCATTTGGGTAAATATACTGCTTTGTATGGTTATTGAAAACTATTTTAGATTTAACTAAAGCATCTGGTGAACAAAAGCATTCATTCATTCAAGATTCATTCTTTTGCTCATTTACTTAAAAATATATGCATTATAGAGTAGATTACTTGTCTTGCAGATTAATTTCGGGACATTGATTTATCTCTGACCTGAAAGGTTAGAATTAGTCTCTCAACTCTTCTCAGCATGTTTCTTGAATAATTGGCAATGTTTCTAAGCAGAAATATCCTGGAAAGTAGAGACAGTCAGTAAAGGTTTGATCTGGTTTTGAGCTATTTCTAATTTGTAGTTACTAATTCGAATCATTCAAGTTACTACAGGTAAATTCTCTGGAAATTCTTCCCTGAAATAAGCAGTTTCCTTAGAATCCTTAAGACCAGAGATGACCCTGTACTGTTATTAGACTAGAAGCTAATACTGTGTCTAAGATTAGTTGAGAGTAAAAATTACCTCATGGGGTGAGTCCCTTACAAGATTTTTTGGGGGGAAAGGGGGTTGGTGTTCCATTCATCCCTATATATGTAGATCATCCATTAACCATTTATCTTCCTATTTATAGTCCCACAGCAATTTTTATCCCCTCCCTATGACTATACACTGAAGAAGGAAGGGAGATTGGTCTGAGAAGTATTTGAAAACAATTAAATGAGTTGTCAAGTCATTTGGTTCCAATTCATTCAGTTTTCACCATGCTAAGTAAATCTAGAGAAGAATTTTATGATGTATATGATATTTATCTTTGAAAATGGATAAAAAAGAGAAACTTCTGAAAAAATTCTTTTTCTTTTCTTTTCTTTTCTTACTATACAGAGGAAAATAGGATCACTTTCATATGTGATCTGCTATAATATTATCTTTTATATGTGATCTACTATAATATTACCTTTTATGGTTCACAAAAACTTAATATACTGTTTCACAAACTCCCTGTGCATTTTTCCAAAAAGAAAATATTTAGATTCTGTGTAATAACAGTTTTTATTAGTTAAAAGTACAGTTTTTCAGAGTAGATGATATAACCCATATTTTATTGTTTAAATAAAAAGTATCATTAGAAATATTTCTTAAGTTTTCACAAGAAATTAGCCATAGGAAAAAAACAATGTAGAGTGTGAAATCTAATCTCTGCTTCAGCACCTCTAGTGACATGGGGCTCAATTGCCTCCTGAGGTAACAGATGCCATTTTTTGACAGGCTTAATTGTCAGGAATTTATTTTTAGGTTGTATATTTTAAAAACAATCTCTCTATGATTTTCACATATTATTCTATTTTGTTTTCTATGACCCAAGAGCAAATTTTGTTTTATTATTCTACATGAATCCCTTTAAATATTTTAAGACCATGAACAAGTCTCTCCATGTCTTCCTTTCTTCAGGCTAAGCATTTCAATTCCTTTAACAAATTCTCATATGACATGGTTTTGAATTATCTTCCTATTCATATAACTTCTCCTTGGATATGGCAAATGTTTGTGATGGTTATACTTTAAATTTGATCCTCATAAATAAAAAAAAAAAACACCTCCAGAAGTAATCTAGTAATCTGACCAGTACATTGGAATGACTTGTTACTTTTTAGTCCTAGAGACTACTCTATTCAGATAAAAATAACCTAGTCAGTGTTTCTGATAGCCCATATCACACTGTTGACACATTGGCCCTTGCAATTAGGAGCATTGCTTCCCAAATCTTTTTCACTCAAACTAGTAGCAAGTCATGTCTCCTCTAGTCTTTAATGTACAAATTATTTTTAACTTAATTCTTAGATATTTTGGTATATCTCACATACAGTCTAACTATAATGTCATTCATGTTGCAAGTGCTAGGTGTTCTTGTGTACTCTTTCTATTCAAAGAACACAGCTAAGAGGATGCCACTTAGATGGCCCTTCACCAAAGACCCTGATCAAGTTCTCATTATAGCTCCCTAGCCCTAGAATCACTCTACATGAGATGGAGACTCAATGCACATCAAGTACCTTGCCTCATGCACTCAAATTGACATCATGTTTCTGTGAACCCAGGGGGACTGCCAATCCCAGTTTTACATTCACTAATTTGCTTTCCTCAATCCACCAGGGGTGGAAGCTCTTGCATATTCAATCCCACATGCCAATTCTTATAAATTCACTTTCCTTCTGACCACATTTGAATTTCAATGAACTGCTAAGACTCCAAGCTCCCAGGTACTCCTTTCTCACTTCATACTTCAATTCCTTACCTCTTTTCCATAGTGTCTTTCACCTATTTCCTGGTTCTTTATTGACAAAAACACATTTAAAAAATTTGCCTTAGCTCATTATCAAGTCCACTATAATTTACAAAATTTGCTTCTCTCATTTTAAAAATGACAAACTTTCCTCTCTCCAACTTGGGACAACTCTTCTATTTCCCCGATCCCCCAAACATCAGAAAAATCTGATTAAAGATAGCATTTATGAGTTCTCTCAGGACACCAGGAGGAGAGGACTAAAAAATCAACCAGGTAATTAGTTTCTGTGGAACTGTGGCAGTTCAGTATAATGCTATGGGTCCCAGTTTCCTCATCAATAAATATGAAGATATGGTAATAAATTATCTTAAATGTTTCTTCCAGGTTTCAATGATATTTTGTCTAACTCAAAAAACAAATTCATTTAGAATCACCATTATTTTTCTTTCTTTCTCCTCATCCATCTTTGTTTCAATTCCCTCTTAACCTTGTTTAATTTGACCTTCCTCTTCTAAAGATCATTTTTCCTGGTAGAGTAGCTAGAAGCAAAATAGTAGCTGCATGTTTTTTTCCCCTTTGTCTTCCATTACCTTTATTCTGCCAAGTCCAAGTAGAATTCCTATCACTTCCTCCTTCTTCTTTATCTGGATGTGCCTTTAAAAAATTATTCTGTTGTTCTTCAGATTTTTCACAACCTTTGAGTCATATTGCGCTTTAGCAATTCTGACAGATGTGAACAAAGGTGACATAATTTACAACTGCACCAGAAAGCACTTCTGGAGGAAAGACAGATATATGAGTAAATATATTTAGAGAACTTGAAATAAAGAAATTACCTCAACCTCTCCTGTCTCTAATGCTTCAATCACAAAGATGGTTTTTGATGACAGTCAAGACTTTAAAGATGACAAAAATGTGTCATTTTCACTCCAAGACTTGTTTTAAGGAGCTGAAATTTTAGTAACACGTCAGATGTTGACTTGATCTAATACATACAATTGATCTTCATCAAGGGGAAAAACATTTTTTTCCTTAATAGTTGGCATAGGTGAATTCAGGTTTGAACCTAAGATCTCAAGAAAATAGGCTTTTAGTATTTATCTCTTCCAAGGAGTTTTGTGTTCAAATAATTTAATCTGCAGAATATCCATTTGGTTTTTTTTGTCTTTTATATAGTATATATATATTATTTGTTGGTATTTCCAACATTACAGAACTTCACTGAAAGAACCTTTCTTTTGATGTTCAGATCAATGTCTGAAATGCCAACATTTGATATGATGAACAAAACTATACATATTAAAAAACCCAGAATAAGGATACTTGAACAACAAAAACAAGTTAAACAAAAATAGCCTCTCCTTCTATTATAGGTGGACATTGAAGTGGATTTAGTTCGATTTTCTTTTTAAAGACCCTCAAATCTGACAGCTTAAAATTTATTTAAAATGAATAAAAAATTTTTTTTACAACTCCATTTTCAGTTTTCATTTGTTTTGGTGCAGGCTCTTCTTTTTCAGGTTCTTCTCGTGTCCTTTTAAGAGATCCTCCAGCATCACCACTTTCCTGTTCTTCATCACTATCAAATTTTGATTTCTTGCCTTGGAATTGTATTTTTCCTTTATTGGGTGTACCCTGAACAGCTTTACCACCTCCTCTTCCCTTTCCTTTAAATTTGCGACCTTTGGACTTCAACTTATTTAGGGATTCCTGTTGGTTTTCAATGATTTTTTTCAAAGCTTTTTCTGTTTCTCCTTCTAATACTTCCCATGTTAAATCTTTGTTTCTTAATTTTAAGTTTCCATCGTTTGCTTCATTGGCTTTGTTCAGTGCTTCTTTTGCTTTTTCTTTAAAAAGGATTATTCCCTCTTTTGCTCCTCTGATGAAATCTATCCATTTTATTTCTCCATGATTAAAGTGTATGCAGATCTTCTCTACAGGTTTGATCATCTAAATCACCCGAAAATTTCAGCAAGCATCCAATCTTTTCATCCAGGGATTTCAATTCTGCATCTTCTGCTTGCCTCTGTTTTTCTTCTTGCTCTTGTTTAGCTTTTGCTTTAGCTTCTATTTTATTTTGCTTCCTTTCTTCATTCTTCTTGGCAAAGTAATCTTCCTTAAGAGTATCAGCAGCTCTGTATCTTTGTATTTTTTTCAGGGGTTTCTATAAACTTCTTGGCAGATTCAACACTATTAAACACAGCAAATATTGATCCCTTAAATGCTTTATGTAATGTTCTCCTCATTTGAATATTTTGTACTTGACCTTTACCTTCTAAGCATTCTTTTATGTCATCAAGGGTTGCATCTGTTGGAAAACCTTTAACATAGATCTGTTTTTTACTTCATTTTTATACTCATCTGTTACTTCAGGGAGCGGTTTGTTTGGAGATCTGATTTTAGTTTTGTCCTCACTAACTTCCATGAGTTCTGCCTTTGATTTCTTTAGAGCACTTCTTATTACATCAAAGTCTTTTGTTAGCTTGCTTAATCTGTTGAATTCGATCATGGTCTCCAAAGGAACCCAGCCATCATCTATTTTGATCTGTTCCTTTAAAAATTTGTCTCGTGGAAGATTAAAGTCACCGAAATAGTACTCAATTTGTTGGCATATTTTGGACTCCAGATCAGTCATTTTTTCACTATCACCATTCTCAGCCATGGTGGGAGCCTTTCCGTGAGGGTCCGGCAGGCTGGCGGCGCCGCCACGGCCCCACACCAGCGATCTCCCTCCCGGGCCGGGAGCAGCGGCGCCGCCCGCGTGCGGCCGCTATTTCTATTCATTTGTTTTTAATGCCTTTGCATCTATTATGACTTTATTTATTTGTGTTGTGTGAATAATACTGAATTCCAATTCAGTCATTATTTTGAGAGGCAGCTTGGTGTAGTAGTGGAAAAGGCATCAGTCTGAGTCAGTTTAGTATATGAATGGTAACTTAAAAGCCATGGAATTTAGGGAGTCATTTACCTTCTCTGCACCTCACTTTGCTTAGCTCTAAAAAGGGCATAAAAACACTTGTTCTTTCTACTTCATGTTTGCCATGGGAAAGTATTTCATCAGCTATATAAATGAAAGTGATTGTCGTGTGGCCTTGGGCAAGCCACTTAACCCTATTGCCTTGAAAAACATCTAAAAAAAGTGATTATGATTATTTGAAGGTCTGCTAAACGAATATAAGTCCATCCAATAGAGGACAGCTGTGCCTCTCTCTCTCTCTCTCTCTCTCCCTCTCCATATATATATATATATGTATATATATATATACACATACACACATATGTATATATACACACATATATACACATGTCTACATACACACACACACACTTTACACTTCTGAGGAGTCTCTCAAAGAAGGCTGAACATCAAAAGAATCCTTATTGGCTGCTTGGACAATTTCAGCAGAAATCAAGAGAAGTTTCTAACCACTGGAGGTTAGGAAAAGCATTAGATCTTCTTTTATTATTTTTTATTTATATTTTATTTTTCCAAATATATGCTATGAAAGTTTTTTTCAATATTCATCCATATGCCTATGTATGCATTTAAGTTGCAAAATTTTCTTCCACTCTCCCGTCCCCTCTCATCCCCTCAGCGGCAAGGAGTCAGGTTAGCATTGTACATAAATATTTGTGATGAACATGTTTACAGATTAGTTATTTTCTGTATGAGGAATTAGGATGAAGGCAAGGAAATTCATAAGAGATAATTTTTTAAAAATGTTCATAAGATTCTGAAGGGTTTTTTTTATTGTTGGTTTTGTTTTTCTTTTTCTGGTTGGGGATAACATTGTCCATATCTGGTTTAATAAGGTTGTCCTAGTTCTGTGAACTGCTAAGAGGAGTTGCTTCCATCATGGTTGTTATCTCACAATGTTTTTGTTAATGTGTACATTGTTTCCTTGTTTCTACTCTTTTCGCTCAGCATCAGATCCTGTAATTCATTCCATGCATCTCTAGAGTCCGACCATTGATGGTTTCTTATGTAACAATAATATTCCTTAGTATTCATGTACCATAACTTGTTTAGTCATTTGCCAATTGATGGGTATAGATCTTTTTAGGTAGCAGCGTGCATATTTCCTCTGAGCAAGAAGAAAAGCTAATAAATCTGCAACACCAAGAAGCATGCCTGTCCCTAAGAAGAGGGTCTTAAATAAAGCCACACCACTTGTCTCAGTTCACAAGTGGTACATATTTACTCCATTTCATGCCTATTTACAGGTATGATCCCAATTTAAGTTATTATGAAATGTTCATGAATCTTTGATTTTTTTTTTGCCACCACTTCCCCATATTACCAGCCACCACTTCCCCATAGTGCAAGGAATCCTTTCTATTCTGTTTCACCTTTGTCCATGTTCTCCTATAAATTCTCCATATGGAGTTCACAACAAAATGCTGTGGACTCTTTTTCTGTTATATCTCCTAAAATTGCATGTTTACAAATGGAATATGTGCTGTTCTGCAGTTATCCTTTTTAACTATTATGAGTTTGATTGTCTCTTTTTTCTGGTAATATATCTCTCTAATAATTTTATTATTATGTAATTTCTGTAATTTTCCTCCTAAGTAATAAATATCAACATATTATCTTAAACCAAGGACCTCTCCATTTCTTTTGGGGTCTATCCCACATTTTTAATTCTTCACAGACTTTAGCATTCCATGAGTCCTAGCCAAATAGTATTATCGGAAGAATATTGATAGGGGGCAGCTAGGTGGTACAGTGGATAGAGTACCGGCCCTGGAGTCAGGAATACCTGAGTTCAGATTTGGCCTCAGACATTTAATAACTACCTAGTTGTGTGACCTTGGGTAAGTCACTTAATCTCATTGCCTTACAAAAAAAGAAATATATTGATAATTAAAAATACTTTTATCAATTTTGAAATCATGATTACTAATTACTTAAATGTGTATAACCTTTGACCTAATGATACTATTATTAGGCCTATATGCTACAGAAAACAAAGAAAGAAGAAAAGGAGCCCTTATGAACATATATATTTATAATAACTCTTTTGTAGTAACAGAAAACTAAAGGATATCCATCACCTGGGGAATGGATGCACAAATTATGGTATATGAATGTAATTGAATAATAGTATGCTATAAGAAATGATGAAAAGTATGGTTTCAGATAAACCTGGGAATATTTGCATGAAATGGTACAGAGTAAAGTAAGCAGAAACAGGAAAATAATCTGTATTAAAAAACTACAAACTTAAAAAAGACAAAGAACCATGAAAGACAACAATTTTTATCAATGCAATTGCCAGGCACAATTCCAGAGGACCCAGGGTAAAGTGTCAGTGAAGTCAAAAGTGTATTTGCAATCACGGGATCTACATTTAAATCTCATTTTTTTTTACTTGTTATGTGACATTGATTAGTAATTCAGTTAATTTCCCTGTCTCCTTCTACTGTCTCATGTTTTATATTCCAGTCAACTTTTTAATTACTTTCTGGTATTATTTTTCTCTCTGCAAGAGCATTCTTTTAGCATTCCTTGAACCCAAAGATGGTGGAAAGATTACCAGCACTGAGGTTACCTTGATTGATACCAAATCCAATGAAAGCCTTTTTTTTTTAGGATTGCATATATTACTTCATTTGAGGAGTTTTTGGTCTATTAAAAAAGATATGAATACATAGAATTATGAGTGATTCTATAATTTATATAAAATACATTAATAATATATTAACGTATCTACATGAATTTAGCTTTTTATTTACATTAAATTCAGTATGCTGGTGAAATCCTTCCATATGTATCATAACATTTTGAAATAATTTATCAATAAATTAACACAGTAGGTCATTAGAATAGCCTACTTCAAAGCTTTACTTTCATAGTAGTCAAAGAAAACAATTCAGTTTTGTTCAACAAGAGACAAAAATCAGAATGTCCTCAGTTTGAAATATTTGATATCAATGTATCACAATCATTTTTAAACTATAGGAATATATATACACCAATAGTAATAATCCAATAGATCTGAGATCCCAAAGATGTTGTTCTTTACTCCAGTGATAAAGAATATAAATGATTTAGATTTGTCCATTCTTTCTGACTGTTATTCATGACTTAAATCTAGCACATAACATGTACTCAACATGATGGGGGCCTTTCTTCCACTAACTTATTTTTGAATGGATATGAATGGAGCTCATAGGCTACAATAATATATTGCTTTTTCTCATCATGCAACTAATGTAACTTTTTTCTATGGTCTTTAAAAGTCATGAAAAAATATATAAGAATGCATATCACACACACACACACACACACACACACACACACACACCACATCTCTTCCTTCTCCCTTGTGAAGTCTTTTGTAGTTCAAAAGTCATTAAATATGTCATTCTTTAACTGCTTTTCAGGCTCAGAGGAGGATCTGTTGAATTGAAGTCAATGGGCCCTTCAGATCCAAAGCAGAAAATTTCAGAGTATTATTAATAGCTGAATTAAGGCCTTGAAATGAATTATAACCTTGCCAGTTTTATAATTGAACATAATATAGCTGAACTAATAGAGGTGCTCACTAGAAAGAAAATAATAAACCTGGGTGTGTAGGGATTAGTGGTCAAATATTTGTACATCTTTCCATCCTGTCCTTCATGATGGATATTGTAAAGATATCATGGAAGGTGAAAAGAAATCAGGGAACAAGGCAGAAGGAGAGAATTATTATCTTGTTTAGGAGATAAATCACTATCCACCAGATCTGAAGGCAGAGTGTTTAATTGTCTTTCATATTCATTCTTTCTAATATTTAAATTTCTATGTACTTACTTCCCAGATCATCTTTATTATATTATATATATTATAATATATATAAAATACTCTCCCCCTCCTTTCTGTCCTAGCTTCCCTCTCTCTCCTTCTTCTTTCCTCCCATTTCCATTACCTGTGTCCTATCATTACTCTATTGAGATATCTCCAGTGCTTAAATTGAAAAAAAATTTGTACAATACTCACTTTACATATTAAGAAACTGAGACACAAAGGGAAAGGGATCCACAAGTAGTTAAAAATCTACTTATAGCAGCTATTTTTTTGTGGTGGCAAAGAATTGGAAATTTAGAGAATATCCATTAATTGAGGACTTATTGAACAAATTGTGGTATATGATTGCAATGGAATACTCTTGTGCTATAAGATATCATGAGTGGGTGGATTTCAGAAAAAAACCTGTAAAGAGTAACATGAACTGATGCTGAGTGAAAAGAGCAGGAAAATATTGTACAGAGAAGCAGCAATATTGTATGATGATCAGCTATGATTGAGCTCTTCTCTGCAAGATAATGATCCAAAATAATTCCAAAAGACTTATGCTGGAAAGTGTCTTTCACATTCAGAGAAAAATTTGAGGGAGTTTGAAAGAAGACCAAAACCATTTTTACTTTTACTTTCTTTGTTTTTTTTCATGTTTTTCTTTTTTCTTCTATTTCTTTTTTCATAAGATGACTAATGTGGAAATATGATTGCATATATTTAAACCAAATTAGATTGCTTGTCATCTTGTTTTGGTGAGGAGAGGAAGGTAAAGGAGGGAAAACTAGAACTCAAAAATCTTATGAAAAATGAGCGTTGAAAACTGCCTTTACATATAACTGTAAAAAGATAAAATAATATTTATATTTTTTAAAAAAAGAAAGAAACTGAGACTTACAGAAGATTCAATGATTTGTCTAAGATCACACAAGTAGTAGACTCGGGGCATTGGTACTGACTATTTGCTATGTTTGGAACACTTTTCTGCTTATTTCTGCCTACTGGTTTTTCTGGTTTCTTTTTAAGTCCTAGCTAAGAATATACCTTCTTTCAGAGATCTGTTCTGATTCATCTTAATTCTAGTGCTTTTCTTCATTTGTTAATCTCTGATATTCCTTCAATATATGTTATTTGTACATAAGTGTTTCCTTGTTGCATCCCACATCAGATTATGATTTCCTTGAGAAGAGAGGTCAAGTTTTTCCTTTTCTTTCCCAGACCTTAGTAAGATACCTGACACATAATAGCAACTTAATAAATGCTTATAGACTGATTAACCAACAAGCATAATATTAAGGGTTCTATTGAGTCCAGCTCATACAATATTTAGCTTTAGTAATCACTGGTGGATGATTCTTTCTAAACTACTACATTCATCATTATAAATGGCATTTCTGAATTTTTCAAATATTAAAAAAAAGATTAGAGAAGAAAATAACTACTTTCTAACCACAAAAAACTTTATGGGAGAGAATTTTAATTTTTGTATGATATATGCATCTTTATTTTTTAATTGTATAATCAGCCATATCCTTTTCAGGGTTACAATTTAGTACATTCTGTTTTCACAAACGTAGCACTTGAATGCTTCCTTATGTTTTAGGAAACCAAAAAGTTCTAGTTTTAATAGAATTTTCATTCAAAACTCAAAGATCAATGGCCATATATTGGTTTCATTTTATTTTTGATCCTTCATAAGAACATTTGTAACAGATACCTAACTGCAGTTTTCATTGCATACTTACCACATTCAAGCATGGAATTGCAGAATGCAAAGCACAAAGCATGGTTCCAGTCTTCAAAAAACTTATGCTCTAATAGAGGAGATAGTTTTAAAAAAACCATGGAAAGAGATCTCACAATATTGGACAGCAAATAAGTATAAAATTAGTAGAACAGAAAAGCAAGGCTATAGAATTTCAAAGAAGGGAGAGAGAATTCAGCAACTGGAACAATCTTTAGTGGCTTTACTGGGGAGGGCAGGCCTTGGGCTGAACCTTAAAGGATGGGTGAGTTTTGATTAGGAACAGAAAATAGCACAGAGGTAAATCATTTGTGAAAATATTTGTAAGAGACTCATTTGGATAGAGCAGAGAGCTTGTTCAGGGCAGTAATATAATGTGAATGAGCCAGGAGGTCCTGTGGCATAATGATAGTATTTTTGTTCTCTTCCTTTTCATCTACTATGCCTTTTGAACTCACAGATTTGCATTGTAGATTTGGCTGAGATCATGTGGCTTGATCAGCCCAGAGCAGATAGGTGGCAATATGGATAGAGCATTGGTTCTGAAGTCATGAAGACCTGAATTCAAAATTGACCTTACCTATTTGAACTTAGGTAAGCCACTTAATCTCTATCTTCCTCCATTTATTCATCTATAAAATGGGGATGTTGAGAGAAGCTTACCTTCCAGGGTTGCTGTAAGGATTAAAGTAGATATGAAATCTCTTAGTACATAATAAGTACACTCACTTATTAAATGTTCTGATCTTAAGAGCTCATACAATATTTAGGTTTCATTATCCCTAGTGGATGGTTCTTTCTAAACTACTGCATTCATCATTATAATGGTATTTCTGAATTGTCACAGTGTTAGGGTGAGATGTTGAATAAGACTCTGAAGTCTATCTAAATACCATAAATCCCATACCATATATACTAGCTGAATAGCTTTTAAGTCTTGTGAAGGATATATCTATTCCATTGTGTTCCTGCTTTAGCAATATATTTTAAACATCAAAATGCTCTTTTATAATTGATTTGATTAAACACACAGACTTTCCTGCTCCTGGAAAAGGTTATGATACTTAATGTGAATTTGTTGAGTCTCTATATTACTATGGGTTTGATGTATATGGAGAACAAGTACAGAGACAGTACCTAAAAGTAATAAAAATTCAAATTAGTGAAGTTTTAGCACAAAGAAATATTCATAGTTGGTCAGAGTTCTCCAAAGCCTTCACTGCTTCTGTACCAGGGCTTAGCAGTAGTATTGAAACTGAGATACCTATCCTGGACAATTTGTTGCTTACTTTTGTAGGATCACTTAAGTTGGCTTAAGTAGAACATGGATGAAGATCATAAATTGTTGGCTACTATTAACTACTTGCGTCCACCTGCTATTTCCAAGGGTCAAACTGTGGGTAGGGTCTTCTCCTTCATTATCGAGGAAGACCAAAATGACATCACTATGTTTGAGAGAAATTACAGTGTGTCCGATTGTGATTGATTAGACCAATATGAACTTGGAATGCTCCACCACAGATTGAACACAAATAGTCCATGTGAACACTTGGGGGGGAAGATTTAACTTACAGTTGCCACATTTCATTGACCTGCTTCAGTTATGCCTTCCTCACAGGATGCAACACCCTCACTGATGAGGGCATGTCATGCTGGGTGGTCCTGTGCCAATGTCTCTCAATGCTAAGGTTCTTCAATGATACCTTCAGGGTGTCTCCATATTGTTTCTTCTGATCCCCTTGTGAGTGCTTGCCCTGTGTGAGTTCTCCATAAAATAGGTTTGGTTTTTTTTTTGTACCACACTAGTGCTGTGACCACCCAAGGGTCCTCCTATTCTCTAAGTAAGATATGAGGGTTGTTGTTGTTGTTGTTGGTTGCTGTGTTCATCCTTCATTCCTGAAGAGGATCAATGACATCATGAGATTTGTGAGTCAAGTCAAGAGGTAAAATTTGTGGACTATGTTCTCCTAAATAGACAGCTAAACTCATTAAGCATTTTGTTTTCTGATTGTCTTTTTGACTTAAAGTTAGTTGGGTAAGTCTCATTAGGAAATTCCAGAAAAGCAGCAGATAGTTGAGTCTATAGATTATCTCATCCTTAGTTCAATTCTCATTTAGTGCCCGATTGCCCAAAGTCTGAGTTTCTTACTGCCTTAGCCACACATACAGCATCAGTGATGCTTATAAGACAAGTCCCCAAGTATAATACTGTTCCAGGGCAGCTAGGTGGTGCAGTGGATAAAGCACCGGCCCTGGAGTCAGGAGTACCTGAATTCAAATCCAACCTCACACTTAATAATTACCTAGCTGTGTGGTCTTGTGCAAGCCACTAGACCCCATTGCCTTGCAAAATCTAAAAAAAATATACTATTCCAAAACAACCACCAGAGAGAGACACAATATTTACATGCACACACACATATACAAATCAGTATAATAAATAGTATTATAAAGATGTTGACTTACTAATGTAGAAGAGATATCTTCCAACATTCAATTTTATATCCACTAAGGACTTTCCTTTCATGCTTTTGCATGTAGTTGACTATTGAAGGTAACAAATGGAAGCCTTTTCTAAACTAGCCAAATAATAACTATTCTGCCAACTCCCATCTCCAGGTACTGCTTACTGACACATTGCCATTGTTCTGAGACTTTTCTTGCCTCCATGTTCCAAGGATTACATTTTTACCTTTACTGTTGATATTTTTAATCCGCATCTCGTGTATTACTGTACTGCATTTTGTTATTTGCTTCACATACATTTAGTATGTTTCATCCAAATTTATTTCAAGCTCTTCAGTGAAGTTTAGTGGTAATGGATTTCAATATCAAAGGATCTGGGTTTCAGTTTTAGTTCTGCTACTTATTACCTATGTGAAGTTAGGTAAATATCTTCTTTTTGAGTTATGTGGTTGGAGTTCACTGGTATTCAATTTAAGGGGAGATGATTTGGGATATACATATATATATATATATATATATATATATATATATATATTTC
Organism: Macrotis lagotis; assembly: GCF_037893015.1. Lineage (NCBI taxonomy): Eukaryota > Metazoa > Chordata > Mammalia > Peramelemorphia > Peramelidae > Macrotis > Macrotis lagotis. The sequence goes on along the minus strand of NC_133660.1, from coordinate 179,180,744 downwards.
AAAGATAAAAAATAAATATTCCAACATTCCTCCAACATCACAAGTACATAATTCCCCTTAAGCATAAAATCACCATTTGATGTAAGACACAGGGGGAAAGATTTGGCTTACAGTTTATTCTAGTTCCTATACAGCATTAGTCCTTCCATATTCAAATAAAGGACAAAGTCTCAGTTTCTGCTAGAATGGAATCCTCTCAGAATCCAACAGGTCAGAATTTTAGGAATCCCCTGAATCCTCATAGCTCTTCATCCCTGGCCAAATGAGAAACCCCACTCTTATGCCAAGAATAAAAAATACAGTAACTAATGCAGTAACAGTAAAAACAAAAGCCAAACCATCAGACTCATTTCCCCCCCATTTTCACTCACCTGGTACAAGTAAAGTCCTTTACCTTCAGACAAAATGCAGTAAAAGCAATTAAAGTAGCTAAGTATTCAGACTGTTTTTTTTTAAAGCTGATCTTTCCACCTACTTCACCTCTTGTTCTCCAGTCTCCTGTAACCAGGTCCCCAGTGTATTTTACATTGCTCTTACCATATTAAGTAGTCTAGGTTTTTGTCAAACTTCTATTACAACAATACAAGAAACACAGTGACTATTCAATAAAAGATCGCTATTTTTTAATTATCAAATGAAGTTAGTCCAAAGACTTAATTTTTCAAAATTGAAGGAATCAGAATTGGCAATGAGGAAACAAAACATTCACTCTTTGGAGATGATATGATGAAATATTTAGAGAAACAGAGAAAATCATCTAAAAAAGCTTCTTGAAACAATTAAGAAATTTAGCAAAGTGGCAGGATATAAAATAAACCCATATCAATCACCAGCATTTCTTTTTATGAACAACAAAGCCCAAGAGCAAGAGATAGAAAGATAAATTCCAGTTAAAGTAACTATAGACAACATTAAATACTTGGGAATCTCCCTCACAAGACAAACCCAGAAACTGTATGAACACAATTACAAAGCATTTCTCACCCAAATAAAGTCAGATCTAAATAATTGGAAAAATGTCGATTGCTCATGGGTAGCTTGAGCTAATATAATAAAAATGACAATTCTGCCCAAATTAAATTACTTTTTCAGTGCCATAACAATCAAATCACCAAATAATTATTTTACTGAACTAGAAAAAATAGTAACAAAATTCATCTGGAGCAAAAACAGGTCAAGAAGAGCAAAGGGAACTGATGAAAAAAATATAAGGAAGGTAGCCTAGCTCTACCAGATCTAAAATTATATTTTATAATATACTATATGCTACTTTATAGTAGCAATCATCAAAACTGCCTGGTACTGGTTAAAAAATAGAGTAATGGATCAGTGGATTAAGATAGGTTCAAAAGCAACTAAAGTAAATCACTACAGGAAGCCAATATTTGACAAACCTAAAGACATTAACTTCTGGGATAAGAAATCACTATTTGACAAAACCTGTTGGGAAAACTGAAAAAAAAACAGCATGCAAAAACTAGGCGTAGAGCTACATCTCAGATCCTATACCAAAATAACGTCAAAATGGGTACAGGATTTAGACATAAAGGACAACACCATAGATAAATTAATAGAGACCAAGAAATACTCTATCAGATATATGGAAAGGGGACAACTTTATAACCAAGCAAGAAATAATGTACATTATAAATTGCAAAATGAAAGATTTTGACTATATAAATTAAAAAGTTTTTACACTAATAAAATCATGCTGCCAAAATTAAAAGGAAAGCAGAAAGCTGGGAAACTATCTTCACAACTAGGAGTTCTTATAAAGGTCTCATTTCTCAAACATATAAAGAATTGCATCAAATTTATAAGGTTACAAGTCATTCCCCTAATTGATACATGTCATAGTATATGAGTAGACAGTTTTAAAATGAAGAATTTAAAGTTAACATATAATCATATGAAAAAATGTTCCATGTAATCATTGATTAGAGAAATGCAATTTAAAACAAGTATGAGTTATCACTTTCCACCTATTAGGTTGGCTAAGTGGACAAAAAGTACATAGTATATATATATATATATATATGTATATATATGCATATATATATTGTTTTATAGTATTATTATAGATAATAACCATGTATTTATATATTATGTATATAAATAAATATATATGAATAATAAAATATATAAAAAAATCTAAATTGTGGGAGGATCAGGACATTGATGCATTGCTGATGGAGTTGTGAACTGATGTGAACTGATCCAACCATTATATAGAGCAATATGGAACCATACCCAAAAAGCAATAAAAGTGATCATTCCTTTTGACCCAGCAATTCCAATTCTAGATTTATATTCAGAAGAAATCATAAAAAAATGAGAAAAGTCCCACATGTTCCAAAATATTCATAGCAGGCTTTTTATAGTGGCAAAGAATTGTAAACCTAGGGGATATCCATTAATTAGGCAATAGTTTAGCAAATTATGGTAGATGAATATTATGGAATAATATTATTTTACTATAAGAAACCATAAATGGTTAGACTCTAGGGAAGCATGGAATGAATTACAGGATATGATGTTGAGTGAAGGAAGCAGAACCAAGAGAACATTCTACACATTGACAACCACACTGTGAGTTGATCAACCTTGGTGGATGAAGCTCCTCTCAGCAGTTCAGAGGGCGTGGATAATCCCATTAGATCAACTATGGACAGTGCTTTCCCCATCCAGAGGAAGAAAAATAAAACAAAATAAAACCAACAATAAAAAAAGAAGAAAACCTTCAGAATCTGATGAACACTACATTCACTTTTTTAAAAATCTTTTATGTACTTCTTTCCCTTAATCTTAATTTCCCATACTGAACATGACTGCTCTGTAAATATGTTTAATACAAATGTCTATGTACAATATTAACCTGATTGTCACTGAGGGGAGTGGTATGGGAAGGAAGTGTGGAAATAAATTTTGTAATATAAAAATATACATATGCATATGAATGTTGGAAAACTTTTACAATGTATTTGGAAAAATAAATTATCAACTGGAAAAAAACCTTAATTTACTGATTCTGCTAAATTGAGATATACTAACTTTTTTAGGGCTCTTCTTTTATCTGAATGAGATGAGAAGACCAAAGTCTTTTGACCTTATCCTATTTCTTTATCCTCAAAAGTGATGACTCAAACAAGACCAAAACCATAGTAGAAACGTGACGATAAAAAGCACTATAAGGCTTTTATAATTCATTCCATTAATTTTATAGATGAGGTAATGCAGGCCCAGAATGGCAATATAATTTTCACAATTTTGCTTAAATATATTATTGAATAATTACTAATGAACTGGCGAACAAGTGAAGTACTGGCTTCCCAAAAGACTTTTAAGTTAGTGTGGGAATCACTTTTGAGCACTATAAAGGTATTAGAAAAGCATATGATCCCCCCCCAACAAATAACTATATAACCCAAAATATTCTCAATCTCCTGTCTTTTGTTAATGTAGTATATAATTATTTAATGCTGAGTGATAATGGGGAAAGAAGAGTACTGTTTTTCACGGTTATTGAAAGGACTAATGAATAGAAATGGTAAAGGAAACTCAATTAAATTTTACTTAGACATTGGGCTTCTTAAGCTTAGAAATATATTTAAATCTTTGAAATGAAGAAAAATTCTTATTACAAGAAATCCTCAAGAATCAAATGTTACCAAAGAAATTAAATCAAAACTATGATATTATATGATTTCTTTCCCAGATCAAAAGAATTAGAATAGAGAAATAAATTACTATAGAAGCAATAGTATTATAACATCTAGGAAGAAAGCAATGTGTCTAAACTTAAGCATTTAATGATAGTGAGAGGTTGTAATAGAGAAATCATTCAGAAAAGTCAAGCAAATAATATCTTTTTAAATCATAAAGGTAATAGATGAAGCGATGATTACTCCATTGAAGAAGACTTTTCTAAACTGGATATGTTTGTGTATGCAAAAATATTTCATATTTGTATGGTATATTTAAACTCACAAAGTATTTTGCTCAAGACAATGCATTTAGGTGGGTAGGAAAAAATATTGTTATTGCTATTTCAGAGATGAGGAAACTGGTGCTTAGAGATTAAGTGACTTCCTACAGTCAACAGTGAATCTAGGACCATTCTTCTGACTCCAGAATTCTTTCTACTCAACCTCAGAATATGCAAGGAAATGTCAATAAAGCTAAGTGTATGTAAAGAAACATCAAGGAAGAGAAAGTAACTTAGCATTTCTCAAATGTTTCAGGAATATATAAATCATGCTCTAATCAGAAAAAATTGCAATATTTTATTCAGTTTTGGTTACCTCATTTTAGCAAAACCTTTCACAAATTGTAATGTACTAAAGTACAGTATTACTTATAGTAAACCTCTCAAAGTTGCTCCATACAAGGATCAATTGTAAGAAATAGTGATGTTTAATCTGGAGAAGAAAAACCTTAAAGAAGTCATTATAGCTCTCTGTAAATAGTTGAAGAACTGTCACCTGAGGAAGGGATCAGACTTTTTCTTCTTGGTCCTAGAGGATAAAAGTAGGGGTAGAGGTTAGAAGATGCCAAGAGATTAATTAAGTTTATTGTAAGGAAATACTCCCTAACAGGAGTGGCCTAAAAGTCAATGGAAGGGTCACGCTTAGAAGTTATTCAGTTCCTCTTCATTAGGAATCATCAATGAATGATTGGATATCTTTTTGCCAGATATACTGTAGGAGAAATTCTTTTTTAATGTTTTATTATTAATTGGACTAGAAGACCCAAGAGATATTTTCCAATTTTGAAGACCTGTGATTCTGTGATCATTATGTTAGTACTAGTTGGGCAAGGATTCAGTGTGTATGTATGTACTATTCCCATTAACTCACAGAGAACAAAGTTCATAAAGAATAGGTTCATGAGGACTTCATATAAATAATATGGATAAAAAACAAAGGAATCATAAACACATGAAAAAATCTATACATGGTTTATCCAATCATAGAAAAAAAAAGCACTTCTTGCCATCGCTCCCTCCTCTGCTAAAAGCAGACATAATTAGGTAGGCGAGTCTATATGGAGCTGACATAAGGAGTCAGCTATGAACCAAAGAAACAAAAAACAGTACTAACAAGGTCAATTACAGAGGCTCTAAAACTAGAAGTTGAGTGTTCTCTGGGTTTATCACTGCAAACATCATACCTTAACTTTTGTATGGTTACCAAGGACCCTTGAATCTGTGAAACAAGTACCTACACTGAAGTGAATTATTTTTTAAAACAATTGACATGACATGCTTGGAAGAGAGAAGAGGGTTTGGAGTCATTAGAAATGTATCTTAAACTTCTTGGATTAGATGATCCCTCACTCAGAGAAAATAAAAGAAAGTTAAATAGAAGATATAGTTTCATATATATATATATATATATATATATGTGTGTGTGTGTGTGTGTGTGTGTGTGTATATATATATATATATATATATATAGTATTTTTAGATTTACAAAGATTTTTGTCATTAATCTTGGAAGTAAATATGATCATCTCCATAATAATATTATTATAGACAATAGTATTTATATATTATGCATATAAATAAATAAATATATATGAATAATAAAATATGTAAAAATCTAAATTTTAAGAGAATGACATGCTAAAAGGCTCATAGTAAATAAATATTACAGCTGGGATTTCAACCTAGATTTCCTCATGTTTTAATCTGTGAAAAGTTTCTTAGTGTAGTGGACATAGTGATATATAAAAAGAAATTCTTTGAAATTATTTTCAAATATAGTAAATGTCCTGGAGTAGATTGGTCAAAATATGCACAAAATAGCTATAAATACAACAACAAAGCTATCTTTACAGAAATAAAGGGATAATAATTACATCCTTTTGAGTCATTTGAATTTGCAAATAATTGCATAGTCATTATTCATAGTTAGCTCATGCCATTAAAATACAAATTATAATAGTACTGATATAGCATTATACTTTTAATATGATGAAAAAGTAAGGAATACATTTAAAAATAAACAAAATAATATTATTTTTATAAAAGCAAAGTAAAATCATGAAAAAATAATTATGAATGGAGAATATTATGAAGAAATAATATTATAAAGCAAGAATGATTTGGACCTGGTTTTCAAAATTATAGAAAAGAAGCAGCATGGTATAGTTGATACAATTCTAAACTCAGAATTAAGAAAACCTCCTTTCAGGTCCTCCCAGTGGTTTACATTGTGACTGTGGTCACTTAAGTTACTTAAACTTTCTGTGCCTGCAAGCAGCTCTATAAGACTAATAATCATAAAGTTCTAATCCACCTTAGCAGGAGAGGTTCTTTAGTGGTAGGTCTTAGAATAAAGAAATTATAATCTTAGTCAAGAAAAAAGGAAAGAAATAGAGAAATATATTAGAGGAACAAAACAAGAAACAGAAATATCAAAAATGTAAATTAGCTTTTGTTAAACCCAAGGAGCTCTTTTAGAGAATTCCTTTTTTTGATAAGAAATATTGGGAAAATTGGAAAGCAATTAACAGAAATTTGACTTCAACCAACATTTTATACTATATACCACAATAAGTTCAACATATATATGTGGTATAAATCCTACATAAAGTGAAAATAAATTTAGGCAACTCATAACTATAGATACTAGAGAATTCTTGACAAAAAATGTAGATAGAACATCTAATAGGACATAAAATTTTAGATTGACTTGCATGAGCAAAATCACCAGCAGCAGAATTTAGAAGATAAAATATAGAAGGGGAAAATATTTACATTAAATATTAGCATGGGCTAGGTGGCGCAGTGGATAGAGCACTGGCCCTGGCGTCAGGAGTACCTGAGTTGAAATGCAGCCTCAGACACTTAATAATCACCTATTTGTGTGGCCTTGGGCAAGCCACTTAACCCTATTGCCTTGCAAAAAAAAAACAAATTAAAAAATATTACCATAAAATTGAATGGTCAAAATATAAGAGACAATCAATTTAGTTATATAACATCAAAAACCAATTCCTAATTCATCCAAGGATTGAATCACTTTTCAAAAGAAGAATAGTAAACATGAATAACTCAACAAAAATATGCTCCAAATCATTAATGGTAATAGAAATTTGAATTTAAAACCTCTTGAGTTCTATCTTACACCATGTAAACTGACAGAAGTGACAAAAAGTAGGAACAATCACTGTTAAAGGGACTAAGGGGAAACCACACAAAGATGTCAACATGGATAACACATCTGTGAAGAGGTCCATGCCTTTTGGATCTAAATTTTGAATTAAGCAGGAAAATTAACTAAACTCTCAATGCTCAGTGATGCAGTCATCCAATTTCTGGGCACATAGTCAAAAAAGTTAGTATGTAAAGGTCCAATATTTAACAAACTACTCATAACAACACTCTGGGAGAGGAGTAAAAAAATTATTGCAAATGAATAAATTGTAACAATGTGCAGTTTAAAAAATTACAAATATGAGCAATTCAAAGTAAAGAGACATTTGTGTGAATTACTAGAAAATAAAATAAACAGAATCAAAGGAAAAATACCAACATGATTTTGTTGCTGTTTTGAGTCTTTCTTTCCTGGCATGTCTGACTCTTCATGACCTTTTGGAGCATTTTTTTGGGGGGGGAGTCAAATATAAAGAATGATTTGCCATTTTCTCTACAGCTCATTTTGTTATAAATGAGGAAATTGAGGTATACAAGATTAAGTGATTTTCCAGGATCACACAACTAGTAAGAGTGTGAAACAACATTTGAACTCAGGAAGATGTCTCCCTGACAGTACTCTATCCACAGTACCACCTTCCATATACAGGATTATAGCAATGTCAATGAAAAAATCAATTAAAGTCATATTCCTAGTAGTTGAAAAACAGGAAAATATAGAGAAGAATAAATAGAGAAAAATACCTCCTACCTCATGGCACAGAAACAGAGGAGATTATGATATATGGTGGGTCCTTCAAATAGTAGAATAATATCAAATAGTTTTACTTGTTTATCTTTGTCACAATGGAAGCTTAAATCTAGAGCAAGGACTGAGAAATGATTATGGCATAAAGCTAAAAGACATCAATACTACATTTATTAATATTTTTAAAAATAAATTTTTAAAAATGCAAAAGTTCATATTGTCTTAAAGTAAGGAAATAGTGTTTTTGCAATAGCAAAAAGTCTCTGCTTATTTTAGCTGGTATTCATATGAAATAGAAAATGGCAATAATAATAATAATAATAATAATAATAATAATAACAACTATACTTCATATAGTACTTTAAGGTCTGCAAAATATATGACTCAAGTTGTTTCAAGTATCCTCATAACAACCCTGGAAATGCTATTATCCTCATTTTCCTGTTGCAGAAACTGAGGCAGAGAGAGGTCAAAACACTTGCCCAAAATCACATAATTAGTAAGTTTCTGAGGCACAAATTTGACAGACTTTGACTTTAATTTCATTACTTAAAACACTGTAGTACCTCCCTGACTCTATTGAATTTTAAATAAAATTAATCTTATTAGACTTTGGGAATGCATTAGCACTTTGGATAGAGGGCTGAACTTGTCATGGAGATCTGAGTTCAATTTTAACCTCAGAGACTTAATTAACTATGTAAATTAACTATGATTACTTAATTATTTGATGGTAGTAAACTTATTTAACAGTCTGTTTCATTATTTGTAACATGGGGATAATACCCTCAAGGATGTTTTAAGGATAAAAGAGAGAATGTATAGTTGCTTTGTAAATTTTAAATAATTATATGCATTCTAACTATTATTAATTATTCTTATAATGGCAGCATAATATTTATAGAATGTGCTAAGTAAATGCTTTTTTTTACTTTGAAAATTAGGAGAGTATCAAAGGATAGTGTAACTGAATATTAGAACAGACTACCAAGATTATGGATTCTCATTTTTAGATAATTAAAAATTAGATAGATGGCTATCTTCCATAGCCTTAGTTTTGACTTGCCTATTGACAGGTGCATGAAGTAAATGATTTCTTTAAGTTCCTTTCAGATCTCAGAAATTTTCCTTCCTTGAAAACTCTCTCTTACAGGAAAAAGTCACCTTTTTGTAGAATGAGACCTCCTAATTTCAGATTAAGGACCACTAGGGAAATTCCTTGATATAATGGACCTCAAATGTTTTCATTTCTTTAAATTCTTATTTTCCTTCAAGATCCAGATTCAGGGAAATCTCCATGAAGCCTCCTCTGACCACCAAAGGTGAAAGTTATTTTTTCATCTACATTTCTTTGTACTGTTCTTTTTTTTTGTTTGCTTTTAACACATTTCACTCTGCCTTATACTTCTTTGCATACATTTCTTTAACCCCCTAGTAGATTATAACTTCCTTTACTGGTATGCACTATTTTTCATCTTTGATATATGTATATATATATATGCACATATATATATATATACACACACACACATATACATATATGTAAGTATATACACACATATACCCACATATAGTTTCAAACTGAACTGAAAGAGTGAATAGCCTCATTTAATCTTTAGAATGTTTAAAGTCTCCTTTTTTCAAAAGTTTTACTTCTAAGCTTTATCACTATGCTTTTTTCTATATAATAAGGGTGGAAACTTTGAAAGTTAAGAAAATCATTTGATGGAATGCAGGAACAAAGAGTTAACGTTGATTTTAAAATATCCTGCCTTGATTCTCAAACTTAAAAATGTTGGAAAAAGTGTCAAAAATTTCAACATGTAGAAACTGGCTTTCCATGAGTTTTATTTCCTTGTCTACTTCTGGCTTTAAGCATGACTGACAGGGTGAGCTCAATACTACTTATATGATGAAAAATGTGCTATTTTTATGTTGAGCTGTAAGAGACCAATGCATTATAATCTGAACAATTGCCAGGAAGATGCTCTGAAAATTTTCCACTTGCAAAAGTTTAGCAAGCAAGGTTTGTATATGAAAGGTCTGTGGGTTGATTTTTACTTATATTTTGGAATTAGAAATTTGCAAGACTGGAAATATTTGGAGATCTTATGATTTATTGTTTGTTTGTTTATATTCTGAATGCATGAAAAAAATACACCCTTAAGGTGGGTCTGGTATTGCTGATCCCAAAATACAACATGATAATTCCTCTTTCCATGCCTTAGGGTAAGAATTTGTACCAGAATACAGTACCCCACGGTTGGAAAACCGTCCTGAAGGATGAGGAAAGGAAAATATGTTCACCTATTAGAATTTGAAAGGCAGTTCAGGAATATATCTGAAATATTACTTTGCTATCACTATCTCCTCTTGTTCTAGGATATTTTTAAAGGGACTCTAGGGTAGCACAGAAGAAGTGCCATAACTACAATAAAAAGACAAATTGAATTATCTCAGGTATTCCTGACATTCTGATGAGGTATATCCTCTGGGTATTAGGTGGGTTATAGGAGTAGTCTTTGTTGCTTACCATCAGGTGCAGCTTAGCTTGATCAATGATATATCAACGTTATTCCTTCTCTGAGTCTTCAGAAAACCCAGCTAATTATAGGCGCAAGGGGAAATGCTCACATTATTTATTTCATGAAAGTCTCTAATAATGATAAAGTTCTTAGATGTTACAAATAATATCTTCCAATGCAGGAAAATAAACAGTTTAATCTTATTAAGTCTTAGACTTCTCTTTCTTGTGTAATCTTTTTATGCTTCCCTTAAGATTTGTATTTGAAAATCAAATTTGATATACAACTCTGGTCTTTTAATCAAAAATATATGAAATTCATCTATTTCAATAAATATTTTTTTTCTCCTGAAGGATTATACTTGGTTTTACTGCATAAGCGATTTTTGATTGTAATTCTAAATCCTTTGCTCTACAGATTATTACACTCCTAGTCCTCCAATTTTGTAACATAAAACTTATTAAATCTTGTGTAATCTTATCTGTAGTTCCACATTATTTGAATTGTTTCTTCTTAGTTCTTTTGTTTCTTCCAGGTACTCATGGCCTTAATTCTTCAGAAGTTCTGCTTTCCACGAATACACAGTCATGAATGGTACTGGTGAAATTAAGTGGATCCAGAAAAATATTTGTTCTTACTAAAATCTCCACTTAATTTTACAAATATCATTTAGCTTTTTTCCCCATTGATTTCTCTGCCCAGCTAATTATCCATCTATATACTCCAGGATACATACAATGACATTCTTAACTTTAAGAGCTGACTAAATGAAAATCATTAATTTGAGTATTTTTTTCACTTCTGCCTTTGATACATCTCTTTTTCAGATATTTTCAAAATCTTTCACTCACTGAACTCATGATTTATTAGATCATATGATCATTAATTTATAGATGATAAAAACTTGGAGGTCATTGAGTCCAGACCCTTCATTTTACAGATTAAGAAACTGAGATGCACCAATATTAAGTAATAAGGCCATGAGTACCCAGAGGGAATGGAGAGTCAGATAGTAGGCTGAGCAAGGCAGCAACATATTTCCAATATAGAATTGTATAGGAAAAGAAGAATAAAGGATATAGTAGGAAATTTATAAGGAGAAAATGTGAAGAACATTAATGAAAAATCAATGAAGGGCTAAATGATGGATTGCTCATGTGTTTCAGTGGTATGTAAGTAAAATGAAGAGATCTATAGGAATACCTTCAACACACTGGATGGATTTTCATAACACAAGATGAGAAACTGTGACTGGATGGTAATCCATACGACTGAAAGTAATAATCACATGGAGGAAATTGCATATTCATTCAACCTAGATACTTTCTTAGTCTCTAATTGCTTAAAATAGTTATCTTATCCTATAAATCAATTGATCATAAAGTATTTATAGTGACTCTTCAATATATCCACCACAATATATATCACAAGAATAGAAAACAAAGTAGAATAACAGCTTTGTCTTTTAGGAATTTTTAATCTAGTCTAGACATTTCCATAAGCAGTAATTGGCAAACAATATAGGAACATATAGATAGATAGATAGATAGATAGATAGATAGATAGATAGATAGATAGAAAGTTGTGCAGACTTTAAATGTCATTAAAGTGAGTGAAAAATGAAACATATCTTTCCCTGACCTCTCAGTGAGGCTAGGAGTAACATCAGGGAGGAGGAATTCTTCTTGATTTCTTCTTGTGGTGTCATTCAGGGAGACAGCAGAATAAAATGATGGTACAATGAGAAGGGAACTACCCAAGATACGTTTCTAATACTAATATTAATATAATTTCTATTTACATAGAAATATAAGGCTTATGGTGTTCAATGTATTTCTGGGAGGTGCTTGTTCACATCTGATAGAGAAATTTTTCATTAATCATAGTTGTTCATGAAGTTTTATTTCTCTAAGGAAAGAGGGGGGAAAATGTCCTCTGGTGTTGGCTGGGCAGGGAAAGGATGATTATTTGAGATAGTTATTTTTATCTTCCTTTTTTATACTTTATAGAATAGTTACTGTCAGAGATGAACTCCATTCTAACCATTATACACAGAAGCTTATAACATTCTACTTTCTTTTTTCTAGAACATGAAACTGATATGAAAGCTTTCTCTTCATAATGTAAATATAGCAGATGCATTTCTTGCAGTTTGATATCAAGTGACAAAGAAGGCTTGCTTAAAGCTCTTATGTGTCAATTCCCATTAAAGAGTAAAGTATAAATATAGACTTATTTTATTTGGAAATTTACATGTGGTTTTATTTTAAAATCCCAACCAGGCAAATTTCAGGCTTGAAACTGAAATTAATAAAATTTCTTTAATCTGCAGTAAATGTTATTTGTAAAAAAGATAAATAGCATTTTTCCAAAATGACAAATTACAATTTTGGAAATTGTTAAAGCAATTAGCAGACAATAAATTTTAAAACACAGGTTTTGGGGGATTGGGAGAATAAATTTTAGTTATTTCTTGACCAAATAAGGAAAGTAATCAACAAGATTGCAAATTGGCATGGCATTGCTAAAATGCTATAGATGGTGAAGCATTTATTCCTTATATAATATGTAAGTAGATTTCTCAGACTACATGATCAAGTAAAATTGGATTCTCTTTCAAATGATAATCTCAGCAGAATTCCACTTAGCGTGAAAGTTAAAATTAAAACTTATTTATGGTGATAGTATATGCTATGAAATTAAGTATTATATATTATACATGTAATATGTATATAATACATATATTTGGTAATATATGATTACCATGTAAACTCCTTTAACATTCCTTCTAGACTCAGTCACCTAGCCCTCATATGTACTGTCAGTTTGACTTTACAGAAAGGAACTGACTATGATTTCAAAATTCAATTTCAAAATTCCTCTCCTTGTGGAGGGTCTGTAGTGTGGAAAGTTTTCTACTGGGTTGCGTGGAGGGTATTCTTGTAACTTTTGTGTTGCTATAGTTTCTTCAGAAAATACTATTTAAAAAAACTACTTGATATCAATTGATTAATTAATATTGGTGAACACACCAATGAGGGCTCATAAAAGTTATTTTTTTTGTTCATCTATTGTTCTTGAAGAGGTTCAATGAGATGAAAAAGGTGATGTTGGCTTGCAAATAAATTGGATTTAAATGAAGCAGAGCTACGCAATCAATCCCATCCTCTCCTCCAGAGTCATCAGAGTCCAGTGACAAGACACAGATGACTGGAAATTGTCCAGGATGCACTGACTGACCATGGTATGTTAAACTAAGGCCTCAGTTTATTTAATGACACAGAATGAATGTAAACAGTAATTATTTCTGTTCTGGTCAGAAACTTTGAGGATCTTTCCTTCTATGCTTGTGAAGGTGACTCATTAGGAATTATATTAAATCCTCAACACTGCAGTTATTCTTTGATCAGAGGTGTCAAATTGCCTGCAGTACTCTCAGTGTGGCCAGAAACAATGTACAATATAATTGGCAAATATTTAACAAAATATATTAAAGTACAACAGAATATGTGTTCATATGTCATTTTCTAAGTTAACATGTAGTATACAAGCACCCTTAAGTACATGACTCAATGAATATTGTTTCTATTAGAATTTGATACTACAGCCCTAGATCCTTGAAGTGAGAACCCAACCTGTAAGAGTGGCTATTGAGAAAATGATTTAAGATGGGATACTATACTGCAAAACTTAATGAGTTTTACACTGTCAAGAATCAGAAGGTCCAAATTTAATCCAATTCATAATTATATTGTAGCTTTAGGCAAGACAAAGAATCTCAACTTTTTAAGAGACCTTAGATGATTTTAGTCCAAGATGTACTTTAAAAAAATAATCTCTTCTTCAATAATTTATCATTTTCCCCATTCAGTTTTTCCTGGAGTATTAATGAGAGGAAGATCAAAATATTTCATTCTATATTTAAGCAAATTTATTTAGTTAGTTAAGGAAGATAGGTAGCACAGTGGAGAAGAGTGCCATGTCTGCAACCAGGAAGATTTATCTTCCTGAGTTAAAAATTCAACTTCACCCTGATAAGTCACTTAAACCTGTTTTCCTCAGTTTCTTCATCTGTAAAATGAATGGCAAAAGGAAAGGGTAAGCCACCTCAGTATCTTTGTCAAGAAAAGAAAATCCTAAATGATCTTATGAAGAGTCAGACGTGTCTGAAATAATTGAACAATAACAATTATTAGGTTAGTTCAGAGTATCATTTTTTCACCTATGAAATAAAGATGCACAAATTCATTGGAGGAGTAGTGTGAGAATCGAAAGTGATAAGGTGCAAAACAATTGTTTTTGTCACCTGGAAAACAGTATTCAAATATAACTCTTAAAATGTTTCTATACTTGAAAATGTTTAGCTCCCGCCAACTCCATTTAGATGCTTCATTATGATGAGCAATATCCTTGTTTTCTTGAGCCATTCCAATGGAGTATAGTCTCTGACAGTTTCAATCAAGATGGAAAGCAATTTCATTTAAATCTTATGGTTTACTGTGTCATCTGGGAATGAGCTAGCTATGTTCAAATAGTTTCATTTCCTAGTAGTTTAGCCACAAGGTAATTAATTGTTTTGGCCTTAGAAACTCATGAATAACTTGTATTTAAGAGAGTAGGAATTATAACATGAGTTGATAGATTACCTTTCCTGATGAATCATGTATCTTCTAAAGTAATAACTTATCAGACAGAGAGAATCTTATTTAAAGAGAGATTCACACCAAGGACTTCATTTTGTCTTGTTAAAAAAAAAGGGTAAATAATGATTTATACATAGCCTTGGTAAATTCAACTGAAACCTCATACCTGGGTAGACCATTCAATCTCACAGGTATGATGCAATGGCCCCATTTATTCCTTTCCACTCTTCCAGTGCCTTAGGCTACACTTAGCTTTCCAGAATAGCAAGAGAAGAGACTGGGAAGTAGGAATGTGTGAAATTTCACTCAATTAGATTTAAATGAATACAAAGATAATTTACCTAAACCACAACTAGTGTATCTATCTATACCTGTACAGAATTTAAATTAAATTAAATAAAAATAAGATTTTAATATTATATCAAAGATAATAAAGCCTTTACCTTATTAAAGTACCCCAGGCAATTAATAATTTCATTAAAGATTTTTACTCCCCACATATAAAAAAAGCTTTTCTTAAGGCTGCTTATAGATGAAAATATCATAAGATATTCCAATGGCATTAATATAAAGGAAACCAAGTAGAGTGAATACTTTTAGGAATAGAATTGAGCAGATTCTAAATTTTGGATAATAAATTTGACTTTTAGTTTGCTGGCAACTGAGAAGAAAAGAGGGAACATGTCAGATTTCTTTGTTTTCATTAGCAAACAGAAAACACAAAATGCATTAAGTTTCTACTGGCATAAATTCAGGTAGAAATTTAGTACATACACATACACACACAAACACACACATTCTTTTTATTGCACATGCAACTTCATATCACAGTCTGGAAAATGTTTTCTTTATTTTGTTTTTTCCACTGTGGAAAGTTAGGCCAAATTTTGTTGAATTGTTACTATAACCTTGTGTTGGAATCTGATTTCACAATAGACTATCAAATTCTACTATCTAAGAGGTCTATACAATAACGAAGTTATAATCTAAGGGATACCTGAGAATGATTGCAAAATATTTGGGGAAGGACTTAAGGGGCAAAACCAAGATGGTGGTGTGAAGCTAGGAAGTTCCTGAGTTTTTCCCAAAATAACTTTGGAGGCTTTATTCAACTTTTCAGTGAGATATCTTGGAAGAACTTCAGGAAAAGATCTATCATATGGATAAAAGGGGAGTATAGTTCAAAGTAGGCAGCAGAACTTGGAAGTCAATGAAAGACTTTTAGCCACAGTGCAGCTGAGTTCCCAGTACAGTTCTGTCAGCAGTGAGAGTTCCAATCCCAGATAAGAGAACAAGATTTTTGAGCCTTGGGAAACTGGTAGCCTACCTTAGTGAAGGGAGCAAATCAGGAACATCAGAAATGCCAGAGTAGAAAAACAGGGACCAAAACTCTGACTCTAGCAAAATAAAAAAAAAATCCTTGAGATTATACACTCTATACCACAGGAATCTCAACAGAAAAAATGATGAAAAAATATATTTGCGAAATTTTGTGAAATTCTCCTTATAATGTCCAACATTTGCAAAATGACTGAACAAGCTATGGTATATGAATGTTATAAAATACTATTACTCTATTTGAAATCATGAGCAGCCTGACTTCAGAAAAGCCTGGAATAAAGTGAGCAGAACCAAGAGAACATGATCCACATTAACAGCAGCATTGTGAGATGATCAGTTACAATGGAAGTAACTTCTCTTAGAAGTTCAAAGCCATTCACATCCATATGGAAATAAGTTAAAAATAACTGTACATACCCTAACAACAACATGGGGATGATGATGAACCTCAATGGATTTGTTCATTTCATCAATGAAATAATCAGGGACAATTTTAGAGTACTTTTCTCTGTATCCAGAGAAAAACTGTAGAGTTTAAACAAAGACCAAAGTCTATAACCTTCAATATTTTTTTACAGTGTCTTATGTACTATATAATTTTGCTATCTCTAATGTTTTATTTCCTCCTCAAGGAGAAATCATTTTTAAAATGTCCTAACTCACTATTGATAAGCCAAATGTGGATTGGAACAATTCTCTGTCAACACATTCAATTTCAATCAATGTATAGCATAGAAACAATGTAAAAATTATCAGACTGCCTTCTGTCAGGAGGTAGGGGGAGGGAAGGGAGGGTAGGTTGGGGGAAAGTGTCAAATTCAAAACCTTACAAAAATGATAGGTAGAAACTACTATTGTATGTAATTGGAAAACAAATAAAATATTTTTTAAAAATTTTAAATGATTGTACATGTACAACCTATAGCAAATTGTTTGCTGCCATAGGAAGGGTGAAGAGATGAGAAGGTGATAGAAAAAGGACAAATGTTGAAGCTATCTTTATATATAATTGGAAAATTTAAAAATGGAAAGGGTGAAGCGATGGGAAGGTGGTAGGAAAAAGGACAAATGTTGAAATTATCTTTGTATGCAATTGGAAAATTTAAAAATATTAAAAAATTTAAAAAATATTTAGGGAAGTAGAGAAAGAAGGAAATCAGCTCAGGAGGTTGAGTTCATTTCCATCTTGAAGTCATATAGACTCTGCAAAGTCAAACCTCTGCACTTTCTGATATCTTCTACATAAAATCTAAGAATTGATGTCCAGTGCTGAGGTTATAGTCACTCATCTTGGCAGACTAAAACAGAATGAACAATAATTGATGAGACCTCACCCCAATGTTCTTTCTTCATTTTTTTGAGTTGAAATACTAAAATATGAGCAATTTCTTTGAAATGCCTTTGTTCTTCACCCCTGAAGAGAAAGAATTTTATCTGGAAAGTAAGAAAGAAGAGAGGGAAGAAGAAAAATGTGAACTTCAAAATCTTACAAGAAGTAATGTTGAAAACAATCTTTACAAGTAACTGGAAAAAATAAAAAGATAAAAAATAATTTAATCTCAAGGATTTATGGATCAAAAGACAAATCACAGAAACAGCATATAATTTAATGGTACTTATTTTTAATTTTTAAATTTTATTTTCCCCAGTTACATACAAAAATAAGTTACAACTTTCACTTTTAAAACTTTGAGTTCCATATTCTCTCCTTTCTCAAGCCAATCCCCCTTACTGGGAAAGCAAGTAATTTGAAATAGATTAGAAGTATATACTAGTGAAAAATATCATATTGTAAGAGTAGACATAACCCCCCCCCAAGAAAAGAAGGAAACTCAAGAAAAATAGTTAAAAATCTATATCAATCTATATTCAAATATCATCCGTTCTATTTTTGGGATTTATATTATTCTTTATCATAAATCCTTCAGAGTTGTCTTGGGTCATAGCATGGCTGAGAAAAAGCAAGTCATTCAGAGCTGACAATTAAAACATTGCTATTATTTTGTTTATAGCACATTTCCCATTGCATCAACTTAGACATTTTTTTTACTAAGATAATCTTGTTCATCATCTCTTATAACAGAATAGTATCTCATCATAAACACATACCACAATTTATTCAGTCATTTACATGATTGGCATCCTCTTAATTTCCAGTTCCTTGTCATCAGAAAAAAATAGGTATAAACAAAATTGATATATAGATCCTTTTCCTTCCTGTTTTTAATCTCTTCTGGTATAAAGACATAGTAGTGGCATTTCTAGCTGAAAGGGTAGACATGACTCTTTGGATATAGTTCCAAATTACTCTATAGTATTGTTATATCACTTCACAACTCCTCTAAGCATGCATTAATCTCATTTTCCCTCATCCCTCCAACATTTGTCACTTCCTCTTTCTGTCCTATTAATAAATTTAATGGGTATAATGTAGTACTTCAGAATTGTTTCAATCCATATCTGGCTTATAAATAGTGAGTTAGGACATTTTTAAATGATTTAAAAATATAACATTGATAACTTCATCTGAAAACTGTTTATACCTTTTGCTCACTTATCAATTTGGAAATGGCTTTTATTATTTTTTTTATAAATTTGACTCAATCCTCTAAGTTTGAGAAATGAGGTCTTTATCAGAAAATCATTTCAATATTTTTCTCACAATTCTAATTGTTTAATTTTTTTTAGGTTTTTTGCAAGGCCAAAGGGGTAAAGTGACTTGCCCAAGGCCATACAGCTAGGTAATTATTAAGTGTGAGACTGGATTTGAACCCAGGTACTCCTGACTCCAGGGCCAGTACTTTATCCACTGTGCCACCTAGCTATCCCCACAATTCTAATTGTTAACTGTATTTTCTTTCATCTGATTCCCCCAACTCCCATTTATTCTATTCTGTCTCTCCTTTCATCCATTTCCTCTGCAAAAGTGTTTGGCATCTGATTAACCCTTCACACAATCTTCCTTCCTTTCTATCATCTACTCCCTAAACTTTTTCCATACCTTTCCTCTCTTACTTTCCTCTTGGGTAGGATAGATTTCCATGTCCATTTAGTCTGTATGCTATTCCCTCTCTGAGTCAATTTTGATGAGAGTAAGTTTCACTTACTCTCCTTCTTCACCTACCTCTTCTACTCCATTGCAAAAGTTTTCTTCATATCTCTTTTAGGTGAAATGACTCACTGTATTTTATTTCCTCTATCCCTTTCTCCCAGTATATTCCTCTCCCACCCCTTACCTCCATCTTTTTAATAAAATATACCTTCAAATTCAACTCTCACCCATGCCTTGTCTATGTATATATATATATATATATATATATATATATATATATATATATATACATATATTCCTTCCAACTGCCCTAATAAATGAGAAAGTTCATATGAGTTATCATCATTATTTTTCTATGTGGGAATATAAGCAGTTCAACATCATTATGTCCTTTATGATTTGCCTTTCTTGTTTACCTTTTTATACTTTCATGAATCTTGTATTTGAAGGTTAGTTTTTATGTATAACTCTGGTTATTTCCTCAAGGTAGGTTGAAAATGCCCTGCTTCATTGAATATCCATCTTTTCCCCAAGAGTATGTTCAGTTTTGCCGGGTAGTTGATTCTCGGTTGTAATTCAAACTCTTTTGTCTTCTGGGAAATCATATCCCAAGCCATATAATCCTTTAGTGTAATCTTGTATTATCCTGACTATGACCCCACCATATTTGAATTGTTTCTTTCTGGCTACTTGAAATACCTTCTCCTTGGCCTGAAACTTCTGAAATTTGATTATATTCCTGGCAGTTTTCATTTCGGTATCTCTTTCAGGAGATGATTTGGGTTGATGTATTCTTTCACTTTTTATGTTACCCTCAACTTCTAGAATATTAAGACAGTTTTTCTTGATAATTTCTTGTAAGATATTCAATAATTTTTAAATTATCTCTCCTGGAACTGTTTTCCAGGTCATTGTTTTCCCAATGAGATATTTCACATTGTTTTTCTAGTTTTTTCATTCTTTTGGTTTTGTTTTATTGTTTTTCACAAAGTCATCAGCTTTCCTTATATCCATTCTTCATTTTAAGGAATTATCTTCAGAGAGTTTTTGATATCTCTTTTTCTGTTTGGCAATTTGGTCTTTTAAAGTCATTCTTCTCATCATTGGCCTTGTGGACTACTTTCTCCATTTGGCCCTGTCTGTTTTTTAAGATGTGGTTTCCTTCAGTACTTTTTTGTATCTCCTTCACTAAGCTGCTGGTTCAGTTTTCATGATTTTCCTGCATTCCTCCCATTTCTGTTCCTAATTTTTTCTCTACCACCCTTACTTGATTTTATAAAATCCCTTTTACTTTCTTGTATGACCCAAAACCAAAGCATATTTTTCTTAGAGGCTTTGGATGTAGAATCTTTGACTTCTGAGTGTGTACTTTGCTCTTCCTCATGACAATAATATACTGTCTATAGTCAGATTTTTTCTTCTGTTGTTTGCTCATTTTTCTAGCCTATGGATTGATTTTAACTCTTTGTTAAGTTGGGGCTCTGCTTCCAGGGTGGAGGAAAGTCCCAAGTTTTAGAGAATTTTTGCAACTATTTTCAGAGACACTCCTGGGACCTGTAAGTTTTCAATTCTTCCAAGATCCTATGAAATAAAGAAAGTCTTATACTAACTAGTCTCCTGACCTGTGTTCTGGCCTGTGGATGACCCCATTTCTCCTTTCTGACTTGAAATTGTGAGAAGAGGGGTCCCTTCTCCATTGTGGTTATAAGCCCTGTTATGTTACTGTACCTCTTCCTGGGATTGGGATCCAGACTGTGACCCAGATCTGAGAATGGGCAAAGCAACAGATTCCTGCCTCACTGATAGAAGATCCCCCTGTAATCTCCTTCTGACCTCCTTACCATACTTGGGCTAAAAGTTTCAGAAAAAGCTGCTGCGGCTGCTCCTGATTTAGTGGCTCCTATAGCCTTCTTCTGATCTGGGTTGCTGAGGTTTGTGCTGGACTGCACTCCACTCTTACCCCTCTGGGGCAAACTTTTTCTGCTGACCTTCCAAGTTGGCCTTGGTAATTTCTGGGTTGAGAGGTCTGGAAGATGCCACTACTGCCATGAACTCAGTAGTCTGACTGTTTGTCCCTGGATTGCTGAGGCAGGTTTACTCTGGAGCAGTCAGTGCTTTGCATTCCCCTCTCACCTCAGGGTAGCAAACCATTCCTCCAAATCTTCCAAGTTGACTTGGGCTGGAAAATTTTTTTCACTCTGTCTCTTTTTTTGGGTCCTTCCACTCTAGAATTTGTTTGGAGTCATTATTTAAAGGTATTTAGAGTGGTTTGGAGAGAGCTCAGGGCAATCCCTGCCTTTACTCTGCCATCTTGTTTCTACTCTAATATATAAAGAAAATTACAACAATGGTACAACATACCAATATTTGGTGGATGCTACCAGATAAGTATCTATGGTAAAAATAAATAAACTTTTCATCAAAAAAAAGAGAAAGTACAGATCAATGAATTTGGTAGCAAACTTGAAAAAAAATAGAACTAGCATTTTAAAAACAATTGCAATTCAAATCAGAACTCAAAATAGAAAATCTGAAAATCATCAGAGTAATAAATAAACAAAACTAACACAGAGAATTATTAGAAAATTATTTTACTCATCTACATAATAATAGTAGTCAATACCTTCAATAAAATTAATGAATATTTAAAAAATATAAAATGTTCAGATAAATGGCCAAGGGACAGTTAGGTGGCAAAGTAAATAAAGCACTGGACCTGGAGTCAGGAAGACCTGATTTGAAAACAGGCCTCAGACACTATTGGTGGAACCCTGGGCAAGTCACAAGCTGTTTCCCTCAGTTTCTTCATCTACAAAATGGAGATAATAAGAGCACCCACCTCACACATAGATGTGTGAGGATTGCTTAGCATAGTTTCTGGCACTTAGTAAGAATTACATAAATGTTAACTAGAATGTTACTTAAATGAAACAAGAAATAGAAAATTTGAGATAGTTAAGTGGCACAGTAGATAGAACACCAGTCCTTGAACCTGAGTTCAAATTTGGGTTCAGACACTTAATACTTGCTTATCCGTGTGATCATGGGCAAGTCACTTAACCCCACTGCCTTGGGAAAACCAAAAAGAAAATTTCAGTTACCCAACATCAAAAGCAACCAAAAAGGCAAAATTTAACTGCAGAAGAGGAAATAAAAGAGACAAAGAAACAAGAACCAAATAAGTTTATACATGAATTCCACCAAAACATTTAAAGAACAATTTATTCCAATATTACCTAAACTTAGCAAATATATCTACAATAATAATAATAATAATAATAATAATAATAATAATAATGACAAGCCATAACAATTGTGATTAATGCAATGAACAACCACAATTCCATAGAAATAATAATGAAGCATATAACCTGTCACCTAATAGAAGTTCTATGTATTCAAGATGTAAAATGAGACATAAATTTTTTATAAATGACAATTTAACTTTTTTTTTTCACTTAACATATGTGTGAGTGGGATTGAGGTTTCCATCTTCTTTCACTTTGTTGGAAGAAAGGACAAGGAAAGGAAAATAAATGCTCATTTATTGAAAATAACTTGTTTTAAAATTTTTTTGGATTCCATGGAAGCTAAAATAATAGAAATAATACTATGTATTAACCCTCTGATTATTGATGCATGCCAAGGAATAGAACAAGGAAATGAATGCTTGCCAAAAGTAATAACCTACTATATTAGAAGAAATCCATCACAGAGTTGAGGACAAAAAAAGGGAAAGTGAGATCCTCCAGATGTTCATATTTGTTAAGGATACTGTCTTGCCCTTTTTTATTCCAAAAGATCAGAACGATTATCTTAAAAGAATCATTTAATAATTAAAAGAAGCTTGGCTTGTCCAAATAGACAAGAAGAAATACCAAGTAGATGAAGAATGTATGGAATGTCACTATAAATCAGTGATAATAATATTATCTAAATTTTGACAATGAAGAATCAGGCTAAAAGAGAATAAGTGACCTTCCTAGAGTCAAACTCCTGGTATCTGAGAAGTATCTGAAAAAGAATTTGAACTCATGTATTCCTGGATCCAACACCTATACTGTCCACTAAACCAAACACAGTAAGTTTATTCATGTCCTATCAAAAGAGCAAGGCATTTGATACCAAAAGCAAAAGTTCTCCACAATAGCCTTGGAATAGGGGAGAAAATAAGGAAAACCATCATTATGTTGGGGAGATCCTAACTGTGGAACTTTTGGGATGACTTGGATAAGAGTCAAACAGGATGGATAGGGCAGCAAAAATGGGTTTGCAATCTATTTTGTTGGCAGGAACTCTCAAATCCACAAGAGCAGAGATTCATTTGAGTATTTGAATATGAAAATGAATAATATGATAAGAAGATATAGATTATGAACAGCAGCACTCCTGGAGAAAGCGCCCATAATAATGAGATCACTCCTTTACTGAAATACCTAAATAAATATCAACTCATGTGCCCAAGAACTAAGCTAATTTCTCAACTTGTCCAAGGTCACGAAGCTATTAAGTGGCAGAGTTCAACTGAAATCTTCTGTCTCTAACTTGAATTTTCTTTCTCTTCTACTGGATTGACTCTCAACTTGTGACTAAAAGAAAATGAACATCTCTATAAACTCAAGGGGCTTATAATCTAAGTAGAACAATTGCAGGACTATATTTGAAAAAGACATGTCACACATTGATCATGAATACACTGGTATGCATGAATAGATTGAGTAGAAATATGTAGGTGGTATTGAGGGATAATTGAATAAAACACACCATTTGGGATCATAGAACTCCAGTTGAGAGGCACCACAGAAATCAAGTTCATCGTTTTATAGATGAAGAAATGAGGTAGAGGGAGGCCAAAGGTCACACAAGTGATGAGAATTTGGGGTTGGATTCAAACACATTTTCTCTGTCTAGATCAAATGCTCTTGACCCTATACTGTTCTGTTGGGATTCAAGCAGAATAAAGTGTTTATTGAGTGAAAGGGGATGGTAAGGGTCAGGGAATGAGATGGAACTAATGATGTTAATCAGGTGATTTTAACTTCTCCTAAAGAATTCATTTCTTTGTATTATTAAACTGTGTCTTTAGGGTAGCTACTATTTCCCCAGCTATTTCTACATCCCAGCTATAGCAGCTGTGATTAATATAGTTTCCAGATTGTATTAAGATAACCCGCTGTGACTGGGATTACTTTGAGAGCATGCCAAAGTGTAAACTGATAGAGAATTTATCAATTAATTGTAGCTCAGCTAAAGGTAAAAGATATTTTGTTATCATTGTTGTTGTATTCACTTAGACTAACTTAGATATAACTTAAAAATATATATATAGGTATGCTTGAAAAGCTATCTAGTGCTTTGTGATCACTATGATGCTGACCAGATATTAGGTTGCAGGACTGTTTCTGATTATCATAAAGTCCCTGGTTCTAGGAGTCTAACTTAATGACACTAGCAATCATCTGATAGCAAGGAAGCCATCGGAACTCTTTGAAATATGATTGTAGAAGAAAAAGAGATCCAGGGAGCTGTGGTATTATTGATCACACTAAGCTTACATAACCTGAAAATAACTATATGTGATTTTGATAACATATGAAAAGTGATTTTGAAACAATCAATCAATATTCATTAAGCATATATTAGATGTCAGTCTTAGCTAAGCACTACAGTTAAAATGAAAAATACAACAAACAAAAAACAAAGGGAAAACTCCCAATTTTCAAGGAGTTTGCATTCTATTTTTATTCTTGTTGTTCAGTCATATCCAACTCTTTGTGAACCCATTTGGGGTTTTCTTGGCAAAGATACTAGAATTATTTACTGTTTCCTTCTCTAACTTATTTTACAGATAAGGAACAAATGCAAATAGGATTAAATGACTTGCTCTGGGTCACACAGCTAGTAAGTGTCTAAGATTATATTTGAATTCATAAAGACGAATCTTCCTGATCCTAAACTCAATGCTCTACTAACTCTTCTATCTAGTCGGTTAAGTGACTTGCCCAGGGTCACAAAGCTAGTAAATGACTGAAGTCAAATTTGAACTTAGTAGCTTCCTGACTCCAGACCTAGGAGTCTATCCACCATGCACCTAGCTACCTCAATGTAGATTTGGGAAAGGACATTTGTAAGAAGATGACTGAGTCTTAAAGAAAACTAAGAATTCTCAGAGGTGGAGGTAAGGAAGGAGCACATTCCAAGGATGAAGAGTGGGACAAAGTGGGGGGGGGGGCAGCCAGTGCAAAATCATTGATATGGAGAATACAATATTCCAAGTGACAAAAAAGAAAGTAGTATGGCTGATCTGTAGGGTGCATAGAAGGAATTAATGTGTAATAAGATGGAAACCACAAATAATGTGTAAGAACACTAATAAACACTAAATCAGATTTTTGGTGCTGATTACCACACTCCTCACTGTTTCCTACAGAAATTCTAAGTAACTTTTACCGAAGCCTGAAAGATATGCTATCCCCACCCCATGACACATGACATTTAGATTCAGGATCAAAGATTTCCCTTAAAAAGGATCAAAATGTTTCCACTGAAGGCTTGTTTGTTTCTGTTGGTTTTGGGGGGGGGACAAGGCAATGGGGTTATGTGACCTGCCCAAGGAAACACAGCTAGGTAATTATTAAGTATCTGAGACACTTAAGATTTGAACTCAGGTCCTCCTGACTTCAGGGCCAGTGTTCTATCCATTGCGACACCTATACCCATGCTTGCTGGTTTCAAGGACCAGATCCTTTCCAAATCTAAAAGTTTGTGATTATTCCCTATAATTTGGACTCCCCCCCCCCCAAAAAAAACTTATTTGGAACCTAGATAACCTGAAACCGATGCTTAAGGCATCCATTTGCTCAATGTACTATCATAGAAATTTGAATCTCCCTGAGAAACTGAAATTTAGTGGCAAGCAGATCTATACTGATCTGGTTCCAGTAGGAAAGAATGCTTATAGACATTCTATGGCTACATTAATATCTCAAAGAGTCTAAGGACATTCAGAGACTTATATCTCAACAATTCCACCTCCCTCAGTAGGGACAGTTCAATCAGAATCACATGACCTCTATTCTATACAAGTTTTTCATATTCTGACAAATCGATTTCTGTACCAAGTCAGCCTGGACCATTACTCTTCAACCATATTACCTACAAATGTGCAGATCATTGAACACATCTGTGACTCATTGTTGATTATCTCACACCATGGGCTACTCCTTTCAAAGATTCCCATTTAATTCACACACCATTTTTTCTAGTTTCTTAATATATGAGTAAACATTACATTTCCTAGTATATATTATATTTCTTAAAACAAGTTACTTATACCTTAAACAATTTTTTTAGCCTAACCAATAGACTTAGTAATCTAGGTCAAAATGTTGTTGTGGATAATAACCACTTGGATGAGGTAAACCCTAAGGAGACTGAAGTCAGGCATCTATCTTGATTTGAGGACTGACTTTATTTGGTCTTAATCTGTATTTGGCCAGAGATCATTGAATTCAGAAGTTTAGTTTTAGATAGTTTCCAAAAGAAAGAATTTGAATGAACCTTTTTTACTTGATTATTTTAATTTTTACATTAAAATAATTTCTGAATAAATGTTCCTATCACCTGCTTTTCTACCAGAAAACCCTTTGTTTTGCAAATAAAAATGTCTGTCAAATCAATCCTATTGAAAGTCCTATGCCTACACCAAATGTATGACCCTATCTAATCTAGGAGAATAGGATGTTTCAAACAAATCCTATCCTCATTGCTTTTTAGATTCTTTATTCAAAGAAACCAAAGGAATACTGAGGAGACTTGGAGAGAGAAAATACTTTTTATTGTATAGCCATGGTGCAGAAGATTGGAAGGTAAACTCCACACATCTATTTCAATCTTCATAGCCCAAGTTTGCTTATCACTTTCCCAAGTTCCTAGTCCACTTCTCTCCTTTGTCCAATATGCTCCACGTCTGCTTGTCCACCCTCTGTCATAACCTTCCATTCACTCTGCTCAGCTCTGCTATCCACAAGTAAGCATGGTCTAACCATAACACAGTGCCACTGCATAGTCTGCCCCCTAGCCTGGACAGTTATGGGTATCTAGAACAATCTGGCATCATGTCAAATCTAAAATTTATGTGAGTATCATCAACTATAAACAAAGGATTTAACTACTTCCATGCCCAAATAAGGACTGAACATCTGGCCTTGATTAAGTAACTATAATCTCCTAATATGGGCCTTTTTCAGTCAGGCTGCACTACTTTATAAAGGGAGATTTGTATTTCAATTCTAGCCAAATGGTTTACCTTATACCCTAGTAATAAAGAGGAAAGTTGGAAATATCTTAACAAAATCATTCACTTAAAGTAATGAATAAGAGGCTATGCTTTCTTTATTAGGCTAACCAGGCGAGCACATATCTCCATCAGGCATTTAAATCTGGATAACTGATAGAAGTGATAACTATGGGGAAAAGAAGCACTGGTGGGGCATAAGAGTTATAGCATAGGGGCGGCTAGGTGGTGCAGTGAATAGAGCACCGGCCTTGGAGTCAGGAGTACCTGGGTTCAATTCCAGCCTCAGACACTTAATAATTACCTAGCTATGAGTTCTCAATTTGTCAATGCTTATGGGGATTGTGATTAAAAACTCCAAGATTTTGCATGTACTTATATTTATTCTTGAATAGTTCATTTTCACAATTTCTTAAAGTTCAGTAATATTTTAGCCATTCTCTAATTGATAGATATCTGCTTTTTTTCCTAGTTAGTTTGCTTTGTATATTTTAATATGTGTGAGCACAACTATGTGTGTGTATCTATTTATATCTCTATCTTTTGAATCTTTCTGTCAGTCTTTGAACTCTTCGTTACATTCCTATTTGTATGACCTGTAGGTCAAAGTATATAGACTTATACTCTACATGACTATTTTAGATTATTAAGAAAACACATGGGGATTAGCACCCTGAAAAATTTAGTTCAGATTCTAAAGATGCTGTAATAGTCATTTAGTCCATATGTGAATATGAATTTTCCTTAGTCACAGTTATGGAACTTTACTAGATGTAAAGTCTGAATGGAGAATTTGGATGTAGCTGGTTATCCAAGATTGTTTATACTTTTATGATACTTATGTAACTATCAAAGGTGGCATAATGCCATCTTTGTTCTATGCTCCTATAAATGTCCAGGCTAGGAGGTGAACCTATCTGGAAAGCAGAAAAGAGAAGAAAGCTAACAAGCAGGACAAGAGGGAGAAGCAGACTAGGAACCTGAGGAACTGATAAACTTGTGAGTGGATATGCATATATATATATTTTATATGTATATTTGTGTGTGTATATGTGTGTGTGTGTGTGTGTGTATTTGACCCTTTACCTGTCCTGCTTCCAGCAACCTGTAGTATATAAATCTCCTCCAGACAGCACTCCATTGACCTCACCAAATTAAAGAACCTGTAGTCAGGAGAAGAGAAAAAAAACCTCCACAGCTTCTGTCCTACAACTGGTGGACCTGGCAGGATATGTCTGAGGTCAAATCCTTCTGACTCACAATTGGCAATGAGTATGAGATTTGTTTGGGGAGCAACTGTTCCTTCAGATACTTAAGTGTAATCCTAGGATCTCAGAATCAATCTCAATATGAATTTTTCACATAAATCACAAATGAAAATAAAATTTGAGAATTGGCCTAAAATGTAATGTTTCTTACTCCCAACATGACTCCAGTTCGGCATGTAGATAGTAACCTTCAATTATCACAGCAACTCCCACAACAATCATTTAACAAATAATTCAGCATGATTAAGTCTTCCATCTTTTTTCCCCTTACAGTAAATATTTTACTTTGTATCACTGTATAGGAATGAGATTTGAAACATGACTAAGTGTTACCTTCTATTTAATTATGCAAAATACTATCTTTTATATTTCTGAAGTTTTTATTACAGTATCTTAGTATGACTATGGTACATTTAAAAGGCATTCTTCCTAAACTAATATATTAGTCATTTACAATATTCCAATCTTTGAATCTCAAAATGTGCACCAGACTGCTTCAGCATATACATAAGTGTCTCCTTGACCTCCCAGCCACTCATGCCTTCTATACATCCTTCTTGGTATTCTCTCTTTATAATTCCCAGAGCAAAAGCTAAACAAAGAATAGACAATAATAGCAGTAACAGACCAAAGAGTGGAATCAGTTGAAATACAGTAAAAACCAATGTCTCAGTATTCAAAAATGCATGCCATCCAGAATGGATCTTTTCATTGAACATTTGTCCTATCTTAGGGGTTTTTTCCTGATTTCCTCTTCACAAGTGTTAGTTTGATGTCTTGTAGAGGATAATATGTACTGAGCTATCAAGCTCAACAGCATCCACAGAATATGTTCTCATTTTTATAATTTTTAATTATTTTGTCTTTAACTTTTGCTCCAGCCAACTAATGTTCAGAAAACATGCAACTACTTAACACAAAAAACACACATCATAGCTATTCATTATCTGTTACTTAAAATAGTCATTTTCATGTGTTGCAATGATTAGCATTTATTATGTCCAACACTATTGAATACTTCAAGAACATATAAACAGTACTTTGATGCAAGAATTCTAAGTGATACCTAAATCTTTGACCTTTTTCAGTTCTTAATTGTGATCATATTTTTCAGCATTCTTCCTTTTGTTCATTTTTAAAATGAAGTAGCCAAGTTAACTGACTTGGTTTGAAGGACCTTACTGAGCTCATCATAAGCACAAAATTTTCATTCTGTGCAAAAGATTTTAGTAAATGAACTACAGATATCTTTTCTTATTCTTTTTTTGACAAATGTATGTTAAGTTTATCAAGTCAAATAATGCTTTTTTTCTTGTCCTAGAAACAAGATGGAATGTTATGTTTACAACTCAAGGGAGCCAACTTCACATATGCCTGAAATTTTCTTATGTTTTATAGTTTGTTTTTCGAGAGAATGTAAATCAAAATGTAACTTGTTTTCTCCATGAGTATCTAGCTTGCTGATCATTAGAAAAGGATATCACATTTAAAGTAACAACTAATCAACAAGCTAAATTAATGTTTATAGAAGATCTAAACCTATGTCCTTTTTTTAAGCTGTCATCATCAAAATAAAAGTGGGGTTTCATAGGATGAAGGATCTTGTTTTGTTTCATAGGATGACACGGTCAAAGAATTCATCACTGGGCATCCAACATATATTAATGAGTTTCTTCATGCTAAGATTTGTCCCTGGTGAACACATTCTGGCATTGTGATCCTGATTTAATCCTGTATAGCTTGGTGGAATTTACTAGAATTTATTTTCCAATAACATAGCTTTTTTTGCAAGGTAATTATTAAGTGTCTGAGGCTGGATTTGAATTCAGGTATGCCTGATTCCAGGGCTGGTGCTCTATCCACTGTGCTACCTACATGCCCCTGATATAACTTTTTTAAAAAATCCAATGTCACTTCTCAGTTAAGCACAATTATATAAATCTAGACTTTTTTTCTTTTGGATTTGAAAACTATATTTTTGTAGTTTCTATTATTTGTGGGTAGTAAGGTACATAATTTCATTTCTTTATGTGAAAATATGCATCTTATTTAAAACTACCAATCATTATACTTTTTATTAAAACTATGAGGAATAAAATAGCAAAAAAGAACTTTCTCCATGAATTTTTTTATGATTCTCATCCTTTTCACCTGCCCACTCCATTTCATATGATCTTTCCTTTCCTGACCTATGTGTAAAACAAATATTTTTTCTAAGGCGCTTGCCATAATATCCTATGCATTACAACTATTATAAAATTATAGTAAATGTGTATTATGTTTCATATTCTTCCTTAGCACACTACAAATTCAATAACATAAGATACCATGTCAATTATTTTTATAACTCCAGTAGTAGGTAGAGGCAAGTGGTTAGAACACTAATTCTTGAGTTAAGAAGATCTGAGTTGAAATTTGGCCTCAGGCACTTCCTACCAGCTCTATGTTTCTGGGCAAGTCAACTAGCCACTGTCTACCTCAGATTCCATAACTGCGGGATAAGTATAATATGGCATAATGTTTGAGAAACAAATAGGGTGATATTAGTGGGGTGCTTAACAGTCCTGAAACATAAACACTCAATAAATGCTTGCTTATTCCCATCAATGCCTAGCACTGTGTTTTGCCTATAATACAAGCTTGATAAATGATTGTTGAATGAATGAAAATGGTTGTCTCAAGAGAGACCAATAAGATCTTAAAATGCCACAAAAGAGAGGCATCTAGTTGATGCAGTGGATAGAGCATCGTTCCAGGAGTCAGGAGGACCTGAGTTCACATTTGTTCTCAGACACTTAATAATTGCCTAACTATGTGACCTTGAGCAAGTCACTTAACCTCATTACCTTAAATAAATCAAATTTTTAAATGCCATAAAAGAGTGAATTTTCTCTACTAGAAATAAGCAAAATCAATCTACTACAGAAATCTTGCCATGTCATTATCTAATACTATTTTACATTCAAGTGTGAATGTAATGATCCTAATGTAATGCCATTCCTATAA
Source organism: Macrotis lagotis (assembly GCF_037893015.1). NCBI lineage: Eukaryota > Metazoa > Chordata > Mammalia > Peramelemorphia > Peramelidae > Macrotis > Macrotis lagotis. Next base: position 179,148,706 of record NC_133660.1, on the reverse strand, counting down.
AACTATTGGAAGAAGGGTGGGACAGAATGGAAGGGATTATGGGGCAGAATACACTGTGGATGGATGGCAGTGGAGGCTCAAAGGAAAGAAGGGGTTTGAGGAGAATCAATCCCTGGAAGAGGCTCATCATAGAGAAAGAACTTTAGAGGTGGGATTGGATGAAGAAACAAGATCACAAAGGCTTGATGGAGGACCAGATGAAGTATAAATAAGGATCTCTGGAGGAGGACTTATGCCTTTCCAGATCAGTTCCCTGTTTCAAAGCCTGAATTGTCTCTGTCACTGTTCTATATAAAGGATATTAGATTTCAGTCTAAATAGCACTTTAGAGGTCTTCTGACTCAACTTCCCTATTTTTATAGATGAGGAAGCTGAGGCCAAAGAAATTAAGTGATTTGCTCAAGATTCTCTAGGTAGTAAATAAGATACTTAAAAAACAAATCATACCATAGAGGTGGTTAGGTGGTGCAGTGGATAAAGGACCGGCCCTGGAGTCAGGAGTACCTGGGTTCAAATCCAGTCTCAGACACTTGATAATTACCTAGCTGTGTGGCTTTGGGCAAGCCACTTAACCCCATTTGGCATGCAAAAACCTAAAAAAAGAAATCATATGGTCTTCCTTCAAATTCAATTATATTTCCTAGTACCATGGAAAGATACTGAAAAATAAGTCATCACAATAAACTGCATTCAGGGTTTGATATAAGCCATATTTACAGGAAAACTCTGGAGTAAATTTGGATTAATGCCACAATTTTATTTTCCAAAATATGAACATTTGTTCATGTTTACTCAATAGTACTTACCCTGAGCTGCTTACATAGTAAGCATTCAGTAAATATTTAGTGAATTGAATTCCAAAGGAAAGAAGTGAACCTTTGAAAAATAATCATTTTCAAAAAAGTTTAAGGATAGTAGGTCTTTGCTTTTTAGTTTTCTTAGCATAAGTCATAAGATCATAGATTTAGAATAAGGAAGGAAAATTTCAGAAGTCATTTTATCGATGAAGGAATTTAATCCCAGTGAAATAAAATAATTTTCTCAAATTAACAGAACTGGAATTCAAACCCAAGTTGCCTGACTTCAAAAATGGTATTTACTGAATAACACTGCCTAATGAAACAATGGAAAGAATAATAATAAAAAGATTAACTTTTTTTTTTAGATTTTTCAAGGCAATGGGGTTAAGTGGCTTGGCCAAGGCCACACAGCTAGGTAATTATCAAGTGTCTGAGGCTGGATTTGAACTCAGGTACTCCTGACTCCAAGGCCAGTGCTCTATCCAATGCGCCACCTAGCCACCCCCTCCTAACTTTCTTTTTAAGTCAAATTAGAACAAGGAAGTATTTGATTAATATGTGAATTCCTTAGAAGAATCCATTATGAAATGCTTTTTCAATGTGGTGGACATAGCAAAATTCTTTCCCTCATTTCTGCTGCTATTAGATTTTCCCCTCCTTCTTCTTACTCATTCCCCTCAGGCAAACTTCTGGGACTATGCAGTCAAAACTAGCTTCCAGGTACTAAGAACATGAAGATGAACTCCACAGCAGGATTTGCAATACAGAACCACAAGCAGCAAGAGGACAAAGAGGCTAATTCCCCTTCACAACAGCCACTGGCTGTCCTAATTCCAACTTTACTGATTATATGCCTAGCCTTTAGAATTGAAAAAATATTGAATGTTGGAGCTCGATAGAACCTTAAAGATCAAGTCCAGCTCTTTCCTTTGACTAGTGAGGAAATTAGGGAGAAGTAATGAAGTTCAAAACATCAAAGTACTGGTTAAGTAAGGGTTAAGGATTGATCCCAATTCTCCTGAGTACTTAGATAATATTTTTTTCTTTTTATAAGATGTTATTTCTATAAAAATGTCAAGAATAGCACCAGTCTTTGGTTTTCTTAAGAAATGAAAGTAAAGGGTACCTCAGTTCTTTGGGGAAAAGATGTACCATCTAAGATCAATGGACAATTTTCTTTCCTCACTTAGTATAAACAGAGTAGGGAGAAGGAAGGACAATATTGGGTCTTTATCTACTGTTGATTCTTTCTTTGTTTTGAAGAGAAGAGAAAAAGGAGAGGAAGGGACAAAGGAAACAAGAAGAAAAAGGAAGAGAGAAAGAAAAAAGGAAAGAGAAGAATGGAAAAGATCAGAAAAGAGGGGAGGAATAGAGAACAAGCAATTTTGAAAACACAATAAGAGTATGCTCTCAACTAGACTGTGTCTTTTCACAATAGAACAAAGAAGAAGGAATTACCTGTAAGTGAACATAATATATTTGTTGAGATCTTTCTGTTTTTAAATTCCAGGTTGAGTTAGAGAGTCTCTGAATTCTCCTTTAGCTGAAATTATATCAGTCTATGATCCTTATAATTTCCTATAACCTGTGCCTCCTAACTTGACAGCATCCTTTCAGATCCCATTTAGTAAGTTTCTGGGAGACATTACTGAGTATGCAAAGAAAGCAATAATAGAGAATTTAACCCAAGATTTTCATGTAGCTTAAATAAAGAAGCACTGGTTTAGGATATCTGATCTATTTCTTAATTATTGTATTATGATTAGTAATACCTTGAAACTATGTTCTTTTATGACAAAAATAATTATAGTTACTCTTTGAAGAATTTGATAAGAAATACCATTCAATTAGATTCTCTGGATATATTTTTGAAACATCTTCAACTGAACTCATTATCAGATCTCGTACAATGACAGGGAGATATATGTCAATATGTATAAAATATATCAGAAGATTGAATTGTTCTTTAAATTATTTTTCTCTCAAATCTACAGCAATTTTTGAAAGAGTAAATGGTGAAAAATAACCTATTTTTTAATAAATCAAGATTAGTCTCTTTGTCTTGGCTCTCTAATATTCAATTAAACATAATATGAGCACTAAGATAAGCAGGTTCATTTCACTGTGCTATACCAACAAAAAGCCAGAAGTAATGAGAAAAATCACAGAGCTAATATATATATATATATATATATATATATATATATATATATATATATATATGTATGTACATATCAGAAACTATCTAGTCTTGTTCAAAATGGAATAGAAATCTCCTTCACAGATTGCCATACAGTGGTTACTCAGTATTTTGGTGAACTTATACTCCTAGACTCTATCTTTTCACAATGGAACAAAGAAGATGGAATCACCTGTAAGTGATCATAATATATGTTATTAAGAAGGACTTTTTGTTTTTAAATTCCATGTTGGCAGTGACTGAGATTCTCAGATAATTCTTGTTGATAGGATATTTTTCCTTATATCAAACATTCATTACAGTTCTGACAATATTTTGTGTGTTCATGTTCACTTTCTCTGCCATTTTGACTGTACACATTTCTAGCCACTACAATTTGACTCCATTCATATATATTTTGCCATATATTACCTGACTCTTCCTCTCTTCTCCCTTATAGGGTCCCAGTTCCAAAGTATGCTTCCTAACTTGAAACATATCTCACAGAACTGGCTGTTATTTTTTTGCGTTCATAGTATTTGGGTGAAATACATATTGAAGAGAATGCCAAATGATCAGCTAACTGATCCGGTAAGACATTTTGTCAGTGTTTGAAATATCTTGATGAACAAGTTGCAGAGCCAAAATGAGAACAGGACAACCTAAGAAAAGGAGAGATTTCCTTCCCAGGGTCCCAGATTTCCTTCCCATCACCTTCCCCATGCCTTAACACAAAAATCTCCAGTTTCAGCTCAGATAAATGGATGTTCTTGCTCCCTGCTATTGGCACTACAGGAGATAGTATTTGCCAGATAGTATTTGTATTCATGTGTATCCTGGCACAGATCACCTAAATTCCCTTTACTTCCCCAAATCTTTAGCTCTAGCTTCCCAATTCCAAAAGCCTTCCTAACCTTCAATGAATGATAACATAAGGTAAATTAACAATGGGGTGGGGAGGGAAGGAGAATTACATTTTATTGACAAAAATCAGGCTCAATTTTTTAGTTAGACCTCATTTTTGAACAAAAAACAGTGTTCTTCTGAAGGTTAATAAAAAGACATAAGTCTATTTCCAGGAATCAAACCCATTGTCAAAGAGCATTATTCAGAATATAAAAAAAGAGCTGTTGACTATTAAGTCAATTCTAAATGAAGGTTAAATTTGTTTCAAATGGGGAAACTGAAAGTAAATTACTTCCCAAGGAAATGAAGTTATAAAGGATAGCATTCCTTGCATATGCAAATATGTCTTCATTCTAGTGTCTTCTTGTTTGTTTTTAAATTATGTAATAAATGCATTAAACACTTGATTTATGACTGATTCAATCAATATAACATCCACTACACATCTCCTGTGTGAAAAGTACTCTATTCAATGATACATAGTGAGTGTAAATAAGACAAAACCCATACATTTTTTGAATCTTACAGTTTGATAGAGGGATGTGACTCATGGACAAGTAACTATCCTTCAAAATAATCCATGACATATGCCTCTGACAAATATAACAAAGGTTGTTTTCTAAGGTCCAACTATCATTATCAGTGATGTAGGTGAGTCTGTGAAGGTTTCATGGGAAAGATGCCAAGTCAGTTGTGCTTTAAACACTGGGCAAAGGAAGTTAAAAAGAAAATCCAAAAAAATGAAGATATTATAGGCATGGGGATAAGCATTGCAAAAAAGCATGAGGTTGGGAAAGTGAGGGACTTTTTTGAGAAAAAATAAATAGTTCAATTTTCCTGGAGAATAAGAACATTAAGGTAAATTGTTTGAGTGACATTTGGAAAATTAGTAAATTTGCAGTTTGTGGAATTCCTTGAGTTGCAGGCATAGGTGTTTGAATTTTAATCAAAAAGTAATAAAGAACCATTGAAGGCTTTTGAATAGGGGAATTATATGCCCATAATTATGTAAAAATACAATATTTTTTAAAATAAATACAAATATTTAAAAATACAAATATTTTTAAATGTTTAAAAAAGAAAAAATGAATTTGACTTGGGACAAGTTAAGTTTAAGATACCAATAAAACATCTGGATAGAGATTATCTAAATAAATACAAATATTTAAAAATACAAATATTTTTTAAATGTTTAAAAAAGAAAAAAAATGAATTTGGTTTGGGCCAAGTTAAGTTGAAGATCCTAGTAAAACATCTGGATAGAGATTCTCAACATTCTTGATTGGGACTTTAACCTGGATAGTTCATTAGATTGTTTTCAAAGAATTGTTATATTTGGTCAATGGTACTCTTGACAATTATACTGAACTATTTACGAATAACTGCACTTACTTGCATTGGATCATCTTAGAGCTGGGAAATAACAACTGGACCAAATGGGACTTGTCCTTTCTTCAGTAAATCCAGACCACACTCTACCTCAGTATTGCTTAGGTTTTTTTTCTAGCAACAAGAGCCACAGCACCTGCTGCTTTGGAAGACATTTCTTTTTTTTTTTTTTTTGGAAAATCAAAGTTTTTTTATTAAAACAATATTATGTTTTTGTTCCAGGTGGTTTCTAGTATACCCTGCACTCAAGCATAAGAATGTGTATCTTAGTAATTTTCTTAAGATAACCATTCATTAAATACTCAGTCATAAGGATAGAGATAATGATTATATTTCATTGGTCTAGGGAACTCCTTTGAGTGAAAACTCCACCTATAAATGGAAACTATATGGTTATCTTAAAATACAACTTTTTCTTCTCTTTGAGTGTTATTAGAGAGTTGCTCAGGGCCCTGAAGGATTAAATGACTTTCTTTGGATCACATAGCATTGGGAGACAGATTAGCTATACCACAATGTTAAAAAAAATTGTCAGGGTAGTTAGGTGGCACAGTGGATAGAGCACCAGCCCTGGAGTCAGGAGTACCTGGGTTCAAATCTGACCTCTGACAATTAATAATTACCTTTGGAAGACCTTTCAACTTCAGAGGCACTGCTAAAAATTCCTGCAACCTTGGAAGATTCATAAGCTGCAGAGTTAGCAAGAAGGAAATTATTAATGCTCCCATCTAAACTCAAAATTCCATTCTGCTTAGACTAAAAGAGTAAATTAACCTTTTCCTAAAACAGTATTCATCATGAATAAAGCATTCTTCATGAATATTGTATATTTGACAAACTATTTCAAAGGCTCTGTTCTCATGTTTCTGTTATTTGTAACTGATAGTTTGATCTGGTTTATTGAGATTTTCTTGTCTACTGACATAATTTACTGCACCATTAAAAAACTTTTGCTATATCTATAGGTAGTATATTCAAGCAGCAACAGTTATAGTAAACTGAAGAAGCAGCCTGATGTGATTATTAGAGAACTCAGGAATTTCTATTTTCTACTCATGCTCCTAATACATACTAGTTGTCTGACCCAAGCTACTTTTCAACATGCATTAGTGCAGGGAGTTTTTAAATCAGAATTTCTACGAAATCACAGATATAGACCATCCTTTTTCCCATTAAAATTAAAAAGAAAAATTAAAAACTGAAGACAAAAGAGAAGTAATGTTTTATTCAGTTATTCAGAAGGTGTTGTTATTGTCATTTCAGCCCTGTCTGATTATTCATGATCCTATTGGGGTTTGCTTGGCCAAGATACTGGAGTGGTTTGCCATTTCCTTCTCCAGCTTATTTTACAAATGGAGAACTGAGATAAATGAGTTAAATGATTTATCCAGGGTTATAGGGCTGGTATTTGAGGACAGGTTTAACTTAGGAAGATGTCTTCTTGATTTTAGGCCTGGTACTTTCTCAACTGTGCCCACTCTGGGTTTCTTTTATCCTCCCACCTGCCCCAATTCTGTCCATTAGATGTTGTCAAGACACAAAAGTAAAATGAAACCAACCAAAATAAATATTTAGAAAGAGAAATAATCAAGATTGTTATTTTCAGTGTTTCTCTATAAAGAATCAAGTAAACATTTTTATTTCTCTTCTCACAATTCAAATGCGAGGGTGAGTAGTACTCCTTCATGATTCTATTCTTTTACTGGAAACAAAGACAGTTTCAATATTTAGGTAGGTTTTTTCCACTTGATGCTCCTTAATTACAAAAAAGAAAAATATATATTATATTTTAATATATATATGCATTTTAATATCATTATACACACACACACACACACACATATATATATACATATATATATATATATATATATATATATGTCTTTTAAAGGGTTAGATTCTGCATCTTTTTGGCAGAAAAAAAAATTCACATTCATTTTGACTGTGGCTGCACAGAGATTTCTTTCACTAAATGCTACAGGACCAAATGCACAAATGATTACTAGGACAGAAGTTTCCTCTTCTGGGAGGTCAGCAAAACCTTAGAGAGCATTCAGCTGAATCATGCATGATTCTATGACACTGGGAAAGCTAATAAAAAATCTTCAATCTATCTCCTAAGCTTTCTATGATTTGCTTTTATAGCTAGGTCCAGAGTAGTGTAAATAATTAATCCCCTGAAGCCGTTGTATTATTCAAATTTGTACTGCATATCTCCATTGGGCTGGAACCAATTACTGTAGATCTTCATTTTGTAAGTTCTATATTTGTGAGTTTGCCTACTCACTGAATGTATTTGTAAGCCCAAAATCAATATTGCTGTACTTTTCCAGTCATTTATAGACATGCACAGAACTGTGAAAAATTTGAGGCACAGGTCATACACATTGCCATCTAAAGTCTAATAAGGCATAGATAGTTCTGCCTTCTTGTTTTAGCTCTCATACTGTAAGCAAGTATCCTTTTCATGGTCTATTTAATGCCACATTTCTTACATTTTTGTGCTTTCTGTTCATAATTTTACCATTTATAATGGCCTCCAAGCAAATACTGAAGTGCTGTCCAGGATTGTGATGTGTTTTACTAAGAAAACCTATGTGCTAGATAAACTTTGTTCAGGCTTGAATTATGGTGGTGTTGGCTTTGAGTTCAATGTTAATGAATCAGCAATATGGTTGATTACAGAAAAAGAAAAAAGGAAATTAACAGATCTGTGTGGGCCACTGCTCTGGAAAATGTTAAAGTAAATGTGATCAGAGACTCACAGAAACCTAATGCCATGTTTCCCCTGGGAGCAATGGTTCAGTATGGAATAATTCAGCAGTTGAGGCAACTATATGGAGCATAACTACCATGAATAATGACAATGGACTATATCATTTTTTATATTAATACAAGCTTTGGCAATGTCAAATACATGTGACCAATTCAGAGGGATTCATTTAAGGTTTAGATGACTTTGGATTATATTTTCATATATGTATAGATTGATTTTAGTTTTAAATCCATTGTATATATTCATGTATTCATACAATTAATAGATATTTAACATCTACAGGGTTAAAAATCATCATTATGAATGTATTGGAAAAAAGATTGATTTTATCCATTACTATTATTTATACTTCAAAAATTAATTTTTCAGAAGATGAATTAGTACCATACTTATGGAGACATTAGAAATAACTTTAATACATAATCTTCATTCCTTGAACTAGGATTTAATATAGAAATAAGATTACTATTTTCCATAGGAAAGATTTCATTGTTGGCCCTTCTTCTAGCTCTGTACCTATATCAATGGACTAGTAAGATTATTTTTATCCTAATTTTCATCCCCAAATTCTTCTGTTATCCTTGATTTTTAACAGAATTTCTTTTACTACATATCTGAAGTAAGTTTGGAAAATCCATGTTATTAAAGATTTTAATAAAATTGATGTTTTATAGTACTATCCAAATGTTATTTCTTGTCCCTTCTGATCTTTCCAAGCAGAAGAAGATTGTATAATGAAATATGGCACTGCCATAGGTTGAATCTAAGCTTTTGGGGAACATGAAAAAACCTGTCACTTGCAATTTTGATCAGGAAGGTTTTTTTTTACTTCTTTGTACCCATCAGACATCATTTACTAGCCCTTATTATTCTCAGAACATTACCTTGTGGTTGAGAATGTGAAATTTAAAATTACTCCAAAGAGACAATAAAGAACTACCATTTCAAAAAGACAGAACAATTCTTCAAGAACAAAGTAGAATGTGTTTCTCAAAGAAAGTTATCTTTTCATAGCTTTCTATTTCCTTTAACAGTGAAAAACAGCCAGGACAGGTTTAGCATGTTACTACATCTTCCTTGGAAAAGCTAGTTCTTGTTTTAGTTATCAGAAAGACCTTAGAAAGGCCTCGACTAAGGAGATGAGAAAAACAAGAATTCTCTTCATGACCAGTATTGAATCAAAGTTATTTGGGCCTCAAAGTCAAAGTTATAGTATGTACAGCATATCATCGTATAGTATAGTATAGTATAGTATAGTATAGTATAGTATAGTATAGTATAGCAGAGCATAGCATAGTACAGTATAGTATGGATGTATAAATGTATAGTATAGATGGTTTTTATTATCAGAGGATACTTTTATTCAAGAGAATTATATTTTAAAATTTAAAGGTTCCTTCAGTTCTATCAAATATGATAAAAAGAGATATAGATCTTGTAATACTTAAATCTTTAAGATTAATTTATAGATAAATTAATTTGGTGTTCTCAAGAAGGAAAAAGCCTACATTGCCTAGATGAAATGGAGAAATCTGAAAGAAGGAAAGAGAAAAATGGAAAGAAGCGACCTGAACTCATCACCTTTTAAAACATGGGTAGAAAATAATTGAAATTCATAGATTATCTTACTCAAACTGTCATATATATTTAAAATCAAGATGTCAGCTTGTTCTTTTCATGGGAAAAATTAAAAGACACATGAGATCATATGAGCATTTTTTCCAGAGGGTATCTTGAGTTATGAATATAAAATGCCAATGAGTTTAGCCAATTTTTCTTATGACTCATATCTTGTTGTATATCAGCTCACAGAGTTATCAAACATTTGGCAAAACTATAGAAGCATGAATTGTGATAGGGAGGGAGGCAGAGTAGTGAGGGGAAGAAAATCACACATTGTATCACTGTCCATGTTTTCCCACAGAAATCTTAGGGTTAGATGAGATCAAATGTCACCCAAGCCACCTAGCAGTTCCTAAAACAAGAAATATCTTCAAAATGGGAGCAGACTTGAACAATTCTTTATCAGACTTGAACAACCCTGTCTTTTAATATATTTCTTACCTTCTGCATAACAGAGAGAAAATCCTATAAACCTTTACTTGATTTTAAACATGAAACTTCCCTTGGTGGCTTAGGGTCCTATTTCATCCTGGGTAAATTTAAGTAGTTGACACATTAGCTGTTCTGTTGTCCATGAGATCATGAATAGCCTCACTAAATTGCAAAGACAGATTGTTTTACCTTTTGAAGACACCATCAAAATAGAGTAATAAGGGGGTAAATAGCACAATGGCCACAGCAACAGTAATTGAAGAATTTTTGAGAATAATGAGGGAATCAAGGAAAGAAAACTTAGAGGATTAGAAGACATAAATAATGAGTTGTGGAATGCATATATTTAAGTACAAGAAATTCAGATAGATTGATTGATGACAGATAGAATTAAAATATAAAGTTCACACACATATAGATATAAAGGACCTCGAAAAGTGATTGATGATAAGAGATTTTTTGGGGAATGTAATTTCCTCCTGCTCCCATTTGGCCAAGAAGAGGATGGAAAAAATTGTATTTCACAAGATATTTTACCATCATTCACTTGCTGGGAGGGGCAATATTTAGGGTATACTGAAAGCATTACTATACACACACACACACACACACACACACCACACACATACATACATGTCTCACAAATCTAATTAAGAAGAAAAGATTAACTTAGAAAAGAAACAAAAGAAGGGAGTATATGCTTAAGTTCTAAAATTATTTTAATCTTTTTATCAACTTAACTAAAGACATAGTTGTCACATTGATTAAATTGGCAGATGGCAAAAGGAAGAGGGATAAGAATTAGAATCCTAAGAATTAGAATCCAAAAAGGTCCTAACAGGTAAGAATAATAAGCTGAATCTTCCATGAGGAAATTTTAAAGAGATAAATTAAAATCCTATAATAAGTTAAAGAGATAAAATTATAAATATAAGAAAGGGGAGGAATCATTCCCCAATTGATAAATGGACAAAAGATTTGAACAGACAGTTTTCAGATGAAGACATTAAAGCCATATACAATTATATGAAAAGTGCTCCAAATCATTACTGATTAGAGAAATAAAAAAATAAAAATAAGTATGAGGTTCCACCTCACACCTATCAGATTGGCTAAAAGGACACAAAAGGAAAATGATCAATGTTAGAGAGGTTGTGAGAGGATTGGGACATTGATGCCTTGCTGGTGGAGTTGTGAATGCATCCAGCCTTTCTGGAGAGCAATATGGAATTATACCCAAAGAGCAATATAACTGCTCATACCTTTTGACCCAGCAATTCCAATACTAGGTTTATATCCAAAAGAAATCATAAAAAATGGGAAAGGTCTCACATACTCCAAAATATTCATAGCAGTTCTTTTTGTAGTGGCAAAGAAGTAGAAATTGAAGGGATGCCCATCAGTTGAGGAATGGCTAAATAAGTTATGGCATATGAATGTTATGGAATACTATTGTTCTAAAAGAAGCCAGGATTTGTCAGACTCTTAGAGAAGCATGGAAGGCATTCCAGGAACTGATGTTGAATGAAGGGAACAGAACCAAGAGAACATTCTACACATTAACAACAACAACATTGTGAGTTGATCAACCTTGATGGAAGCAGCTCCTCTCAGCAGTTCAGAGAGCTGGAACAACTCTAGGAGATGGGCTATGGATGTCCCTATTCAGAGAAAAAAAAACAAAACAAAACAAAATCCTACAGGATCTGAATGAACACCACGATCATTTAAAAAAATTTCTCGTGTATTTTTTTCTATCTTATGTATTTATTTCTTCCCCTTTAATCCTAATTCCTCATACTGAAAATGACTAATCTGTAAACATGTTAAATATAAATGCATATGCACAATATTCACCTGACTGTTCACAGATGCAGGGAAGAAGGTGTGAAGGAAAGGTGGAAGTTAATTATGTAACTTAAAAATATGCATATGTATGTGGATGAATGTTGAAAAACTTCTATAGCATGTAATTGGAAAAATAAAATAAAATATCAATTACAAAAAAAAGAAAGGGGAGGCATACACTATTCAACAGGTCCCATAAAAGAGTTTTAATTAATTGTAAACACAACTTGAATGAATAGAATGATATAGTGGTCAACCTTAGAATAAAGACAATGTTCCTAGTTCTATTATTATCTGCCTTGGTCAGATCACATCTTGAGGGCCACAATTAGTTCAAGAATACATTTAAGGAAAGACTGACAAATGGTAAAATATCCAGAAGAGGACAACAACCAGAGTATTAGGGGACTCAACTATATGAATGTCAGTTGAAAGACATAAGGATATTTAACTTGAAAAAAGAGAAAGGAATGGAGTTCTAACAAGTATTTTGAAATTTCATGTGGAAGAACTCATTGAATTGATTTTACTCCAAGGCAAATAACCTATGCTGGATGAAGAAAGAGTTAGTCTCAAATTAAAGGAACAATATCCTAACTATGATCTTTTGCCAAACATGGGATAGGCTGCCCTGGAAAGAGAATTCCCTTTCATTGGATGTCTACAGGCAAAGGTTGAATAACCATTGGTGGTGGTGGGGTGGCAAAGGGACCATAAGTTTTATATATAATTTCTTCTCAAAAATGTGTTCCATTGGATGACTTCTTGAGTCCCTTCTAATTCAGATTCTCTGACAACTAAAATCTAGTCTTAATAGTAATTTTCATATTTTTTTCTCTTTCAGCAATGTTCTTTATAAGAGCTAACTGGACATGGAACATATGTTCACTTTGGACTTGAAACTAAAGTTAATTCATTAAAGTTGGGTAGAAAATCAGTGTGAAGATGTTCCAGCACAGAAAAAAAAATATCAATTTAAGAGGAAGAAGGGACTTTAATTTGACATAACATTTCTGTAGAGGGAATTTATTGTTTAATGCCATTTAGATGACCCAGTGGGTAGAATAATTGGACCTGGAGTCAAGGGGATTACTCTTCTTGAGTTTAAATCTGACCTCAAACATTTGTTGTTATGGGAACCTGATTAATTCACTTAACCTTGCTTGCCTTAGTTTCTCCCTCTGAAAAAATGAGCTGGAGAAGTAAATGGCAAACTACTCTATCTTTATTAAGAAATTCCCAGCAAGGGACATAAAAAATCAGATACAACTGAAAAATGACTAAATAACAAGCTTTCATCCAGCCTAAGAAAATCTTTAGGGTGGAGGAGTAAAAGCTGTATATCTGGTTGATGGATTGCTCTAATTATGAGAAAGTATTTCCTTCCTTTGAGCCTAAATATGAAGGTTTGTAACTCTTATTGCTCCTAGCTCTGACCTGTAAACCCAAGTAGAACAAGTCTAATAACAATTTCCTTAAACAATCCTTCAAATGCTTAAAGACAGCGATTACCTTCGCTTAGGCCTAAGAGCTAAAAAAGACATTAGAAACCACTTCAAGACTAGTTCAGGCTTAAAAGTGAGATAATTTATTTCTGTCTGCTTCCCTTTCTAGTCTGCTCTTCTTTCTCCTCTTTTCCTATTTGTCCACTGAATGGACAACTGCAAAAATCTAATGAGTTTAAAAAGCATTTCCCATCTGCTTAGATTTGTCTCCCAAGCAAAGCAAATTACATTAATTTTTGTATTTGGGGGACATTACATCTTATAAAACCCCTATATTATTGTGAGCCTTATTCAAAGTCAGAAGCAGATTTTAATTCAAGAATTTTTCTAGCACTGATCATGTTCCTATTTAACCAGGATTGGATAAGGGTATTTTAATGACGCTAGGAATTAATCAGCTTTTAATTATGACTATTTTTATTTAACGAAATAGACTTCCTGAATTTGGGTTGTTAAACCTGAACCAGCCCTTGGCAAGGATTTTTTTGGCCCTGGTTAAAACAAACTAAAAATGGGGAACCCTTATCACTCATCACACTCCCTTAACGATCCAACCATTTGATTATTTTAACAAGTATAGAGTGAATTTATTCAATAAAAAATGTTCAAAAAGAACTTTATTCCATTAGTTACCATAATCCTGTCATCTTCCTGAAGTTGCTTTATTTCACTAAACCCCAGTAATATGATTCTGGTGTTATGGCATAATTCTGTTATGATCTATTTCAGATCTCCATTTGTCTGAGGCAACACCTATTCAATAATTTAAGGATAAGTAAGAAATGAAGCAAAAAATGGCCTAATTTGTTTTCATAAAATAATCAATCTGGGAGAGGAAGATGCTCTGAGTTTCAGGTGAACACAAATGCAATTATTATTTAACTTCCATCAAATTACAAAGACCTGGGTAAATTATAAGTTCATTATCACAGGAAACATATTAACTAAGTTGAAAGAGTTGTATTTTTTTCTTGAACATAACACGTTATGAGACAATCTGATAAATATTATGGTAGAGAGAATAGTAACTAGGTAGAGAGAATGACTTTGTAGACTTGGTGGAGAGAATAGTAACATTTATGAAATCAGTAATCTTTTGAAGAGTTGTATAGCCACAAATATAAAAAGCAACACTCAAATTAAAAGAAATATCTAAATATTTTCTCTTACTAAATCTCAGCTATTATCTACAGAAGTTTATACTAACTCTACTCTTTTTATGATAAGAGAAATTTTCTCATTTTTATTTTGGGAAATTCCCCAAATCTTCCCTGGTATCAGAGCTGAATAACAGGAGAAATAAAAGAGACCAGGGTTAAAGGGGAAATGGTTTCCAATGAGCACCTACCTACACATCAGCTTCTAGCTTTTGATAGTCTCATGAGGTTTATCTAAATATATTCTACCTATATCATGACAACATAGCTTTGGGTAATAGCAGGTAATATATGACCCTATATATTGTCTCCTTGGACTTTTGTGTCAGAAAAATACAAAAAAAAACTGTGTTTATTTCCTTTCCAAAGACCTTTTATGAAAATGTGAAGGCTACTCAACCCTTCATTTCTTATCCTGCTGGCCATAGGCAACAGTAATCTTAACTTCATCACTCTTTACACCAATCATGTCCAGCATCCCATATTTCTAGTTGTGGTCACATTAACAAAGGTACCTTACTTCATCCCTTGCAAAAGTCATCAGCTACCAGTTTTTCATTTACCATTCATCTGAGACATGCTTTACCTCCCAGGCTTTCTGCTCACTTCATTTCTGATGATGGTTCTTAGTTATCCTGTTGTTCATGTAAAGTTTACCTTTCCACTAGAAACCAACTTCAGAATAACAGCCAGAGAAAATAAATAAACCCTACTGGGCAATTATACTCAATGTAGTATCATCTATCACCAAAAAAATTGATCAGATTGAGAGGGAAAAAAAAATTATCCTGCTTCTCATTTGACTTAATCATATGAAGAGCACTTATTTCCTGAAAACAAAAGATTTTTTTCTGATATTTACATTGCTTCTTTCCCTTGCCAGGTTCCAATTGTGGCTAATTACTGAAGGAGCATTGAAGGCGAATTCTTACCTACAAACCAATTTCTGCATAAGCAAAGTTGCTTTCAAGTGATGCCCTGATCATATTTCTTTGGCTGGGAAGTCCTTGAAGGTAATGAAAAATTCTGCCTATGGACATGACCATCCTATCCAGAAATCTGACCAAGCAGCAGACTGGTCCAACCTTGATAAAGGGCTTAATCATTCTTGTGAGCTAGCAGCTCATGTTACCAGTTTTCTTGTGATCTTGCTTCATTTTTTGTTGGTCCATACTTGAATCTGATTAGCCAGAACACAAACCATGTTAATTGTATCTATTCCCTCCAATGATGAATATATATATGTATATATATATATATATATATATATATATATATATACATATATATATAACTAATTTTATTGCAGAATCAATTAAGGACTTTGGAGGCACCAGGGCTACCTCTAAGAAAGGCTCGAAGGTAACCAGTTAATTTCAGACTCTGAAAGTTCATTTGAATGTTTTGGAGAAAGGATTATTCATCTTTGGGCATCATGGACCTATCTCTCAATCTGCTAAAATCTGAATTCCTCCTCAGTAATGGTTTTTTTAAAAGGCATAAAATAAAAAGCAAAGGATTACAAAGCGAAATAATCATACTAAAACAAAGCAAAAACAAAGAGAGGTTTATATACTTTAGGTTGCTAGAGTTTATTCAAATAAATATTAGATCATTGTTATCCCACAAATGGGGTTTTTGGGATAGAAATAAGATTTCAAAACTGGTTGATAGCACAGCCAGAGTCTGAGGAATAATAATGGAAATGGGGGTAGAAGCAGGCTTAGATTTTTGCATCAGGATTTTAGAGATGACAGGTTCCTAAGGAATCATCTCACCTTTTCCCTCTAATTTTATAGGACCTTCAACTACAAGTTTACATTAATAAATTGAAATTCATTCTGGTGATTTTCTTTGTTTTAAGTAGTTCTTTGTTGGGAGTCATGGGAAAGTATAACATGAGCTCCCAAAGATGAGAAGATTCCAGGTGGACCCCTTATAACCTTCCTTGTTTTCTTCCAGACTAGATTATGCCTGGTTTTAGCTATGACCTTAAGCACTTCCTCCATGTGTGATTTTAGTACACTTATATTTGCGCTCCAATTTTACCTCTCTATAACCCTGAATATGAATTACTCCACTACAAACTCCACTATAAAAAATGTATTTTTCTTACCTTTGATTTGAAGAGGATGTTGTAAGGTCAAGTTGCCCTTAGGGAGATCATGGGTAAGAAGATTAATCACTATAGGTTTAGCTGAAGCTACATGGCACAGTGGATAGCGTTCTGGATCTGGAGTAAGAAAAACCTGAGTTCAAATACAGCCTCAGACACTTAGTAGATGTGTGGTACGGAACCTCTGTTTGCCTCAGTTTCCTCAACTCTAACGTGGCAATTAACAGCACCTATCTCATAGAGTGCTTGGCATATAAATAAATGTTATAAATAAAAATTTATTTCCTCTTTCTCCTCTTTTGATAACATCACAAATAACACTGAAATTGAGTTGCAAACACAATGTGATGGAGCCAATGCCAACTCAAAGGAGCTGAATGTTATATTTTCAGTGTGAACATTTATATCTTGAAAATTGGCAACTCTGAAATAGGACTCAATTTATTATTTTGTTTATCCTCAAGAAATGATGGGAAATGTTAATAATGTATATTAAACTTAAAAGTATGGTAGGAGGGTTTTTTGGAGAGCCAGCTATTAAATATTTAAACCACACCACTGGATGGCTACCATTTTGATACCAGAAGTAAAGATTAGAAGTAATAGTCATTCAGTAAAAAAATTAGGGGGGGGGAGATTTTTACTCTGAGCTCAGCAATTCATGAGGAACTTGTTGATGCACTTGTGTCATGAGTCTATTTTTCCTTTTATTTTCATTTTGCTTTTAGTTTCACACTTGACAGTCCATAGATAATGCTATATTGTCTGTTCTGCATTTGTGGAACATCTATTGATCATGGCTGAAAACATGACAAGCAGAAATAATTGACTA
This sequence comes from Macrotis lagotis, assembly GCF_037893015.1. Taxonomy (NCBI): domain Eukaryota; kingdom Metazoa; phylum Chordata; class Mammalia; order Peramelemorphia; family Peramelidae; genus Macrotis; species Macrotis lagotis. The sequence continues at coordinate 179,131,143 of NC_133660.1, read as the reverse complement.
AACTTATGAAATCATTCATACATGAATAAGCAGATATTCCCCTAAGGTACAGTATAATTTGTTCAATATGCAAATCACAAAAAATATTCTGCACATACAATTACTGTGAAATTATTAGAATAATATGCAAATATATCATCACTTTAAAAAAGACCATTAATACTTGCTTACATTTTTTTAGTGATAGATAAATACAGTTTCTGGAACATTAGACATTTGCTGTGAGTCCCTGAGCAAGTCACACAATGACTCACCTTTTGTATCTTCATCTTTAAAATGGGGGCTGTTATGAGGAGCAGATGAGTTAGTATATATATATATATATATATAGCATTTTACAAACCTCAAAGCATAATATAACTACCAGTTATTATTATTCTAATAAATGTTTAACATTTTTGATAAGTGGATTTTTCCTAACCAAGAGGAAAATATACACAATCTAAAATTAGACACATGAGAATAAAAATTCTAGTCAGTAGAATAATTTCTACCTAAAAGGGTTTTCTAACTTTAAAAATAATTGAGATTTGAAAAATCAGTGTTTTCTCAAACTTGACTTTCAAGCATGCAAAAGAAATATTGCGTCAGTTAGAGAATGCTTAACTAATACCTAAACACACAGGCATGATATTGTAGAGCAAGATGCTGACAGTGAATCACTATTTAATAAAGCAGGAATCCCAGTGAAAGCCCTAATATCAATAGATTATTATATTATTTTTTGAAGAATTGCTTAGGTGTACTTATTGGTTTTTGGTGAATAAGTATAGAGCAAGTAAATTATTTTGTATTCAGCATTTTCTTCCTTTTAAGGTTAAAAGGTTTTTTTTTATTTGAACAGTGAGAAATACAAAAACTCTAGGGCTGCCCATTGATAATTCATTTTGATGAATGAACTAGGTCATACAAGATAATGATCCCCTTTGCCAAAACTTAAGACTATTTTTAGAGTGTGAGCAGAGCCTACATTCATTTCTGAAATCTTATGTGAGCTCTTGTTCAGGACCATGAAAACCCTTTGAAAGAAGCTGTATTTTAAGCAATGCATCAATCTAGAGACTCAGAGAATCTCATCAGTTTCCATGAGCTGTCCAGCAGGCAAACATTAAGCATCTAATTAGTCTATTTTCAATATAGGTAATATATTTCAAGTATTAAGACTGAGAGAGAATGGTAAATGTGTATGCATAAATGAAAATATTGATTTATATTCATATATATATTCATATATATATATATATATATATATGAATACACACCAAAAATAATACTAATTATATGCTTTAGGGTGTTTTAAGATCAGATTTTTTTTAATGAACAGTGTTAGTAGGCAGGATCAGTGGAAAATCTCTAGCAAATAAAGACTGAGGATTAGGAGTTACACACAGGTTTATTTGATCATTCGAAATCATGTTTATTTTTGGGACAGCTAGGTGGTACAGTGGATAGAGAACTGGTTCTAGAGTCAGAAGGACCTGAATTCAAGTCTGATCTCAGGCACTTAATACTTAAACAAGTTGCTTAACCCCATTGCCTTGAAAAAATAATAAAAAATAATGTTTTCCAACTGTAAAAATCTTATTTATAAAATCAGAATGGGAAATGGCCACATCTCAGAACTGGTCCTCAGTGACCAAGTAGTTCAACCAGTAGATATATTGTACCTGTACGTCTATTGTTTCTGAAATCTGTGTTTGTTTGAAGGATAATTTCCTTCTTCTTGCATCCTCATCTAAAAATTATTTTTTCTATATAGGCAAGTTAGAGTAGAGGAAGGGGCACAGTAAATAATCTACTTCTGAAGGGGCAAATACATAGTTAGCAGGAACTTGAAATATAATTGGGAAATATTGAACAAAATAAATAATAATATAATAAAATATAGATAATGATAATATGTAGTTTCCTAAGTCACTATCAGAGATCTGTATGATTTAATGACAGCCATGTCTCTGTTTCCTTCCATTGATCAACTTTTATTTCATTCCATGATTCACCTTGAGGGTCTTGTTTGAAGGACATTATTTATGTAATCATAAAATTGAATCACAGTCTTGAGATGGACTTTACAGACTTTGTTTCATTAACTTGTGTATTTTAAAATATTCTAACTATATTAATATATTTTCATTTTATATATTACATATTTCTCAAGAAACCTCTTGACTGACCCCCAAAACACTACTACTACTACTACTACTAACTAATATTAATAGTTCTAATAATAATAACTAGCATTTATTTAGTGCTCTAAGGTTTGTGGAATATTTAAAAATATTATCTCATTTATTCTTCATACAACAAGACTGGGAAGTAGATGCTTTTTAACTCCCATTTTAAAGATGAAGAATTTGAAGTGAAGTGAGATTGTGACTTATACAAAGCAAATTAAGTGACTGAGACTGGATCTGAACTCATTTCTCTGACTCCATATGCACACTCTATCTACTGCATTATCTAGTGTGCATTAAGCAATATTTCCCTCTTGGTCTTGATAGTTGGGTTCAAGTTAGAATTTCTCTTATTATTTCCTTTAGCTACTGCAGGAGAATAATACCCTATCTACCTGACAATACAGCCTAACAGGAAATCACTCTGTAAGTCTAAGATTCATTTTATTTTATTTTATTTTATTCGCAAAACAATTCTTCAATGTTTCTATGAGTTCATTTATATGAGTACTACTTCCAACAGGACATTTGGCATTGCATTCATACCTCATCTGTGACATTTTTATCTGTATTCAATGGAAGTAAAGAAAAAAAATGAAATCAAAGGATTTGAGTACAAATATTATTTTTGTCATTTGAAGAAGTCATATAAGTAGTCCATCTGTAAAATAGGGGGATTAAACTACTTGACCTCTGAAAATTCTTCCAGTTGTAAACCTATAATTCTATAATCTCACAAAAGACAGTATGAGGGGAAAAAGTGTGACCACTGTCCATCAAAATGATACTTAGTAAATGTCTGACTGATAATAACTTACAAAGTAGTTGAGGTAAACCTGTAAAAGATCAGTTGAACTGGCTTAAAAGCCATTTAAAAAGATTGTCAGTTAATCAGGATCCCAGTAATAAACATGTAGGAATGAATAGGCAGTTTACATGGCATCTTATAGAAGTTTGTTTAGTCATTTTTCAGGCAAATTCAAGTTTTTATAACCTCTTTTTTGGGTTTTCTGGACAAAAGTCCATGAGTCGTTTGACATTTCCTTCTCCAGATCATTTTACAAATGAGGAAATTGAGGCAAACAGGGTTAAGTGATTTGCCTAGGGTCACACAGCTAGTGTAAAAGATTACTTTAAAAGATCAGATCTTCCTAACTCCAGACCTAGATATCCGAAAAGATTAATGGATCATTTTAGTTAAGACAGTACTAAAAGGTATGTTAAAAGGAAATCCAGCCTTGTGTCTTCTTTATATATTTGAGAAAATGACAGTCTAGAATGTTTAAGTGACTAACCAATACAAGTAATGATTAGCAGAACTGGGATTTGAACGCAAGTTCTTTTGAATACTGGACGAAATGGGACTGGGGGAGAGGGAGTTTAAGGATGGAACCAAGGGAAATGAACTTTAGGGAGTGGGGGCTTTAAGGATTAGATATGGGTTCATTTGAGGGAACTCATGAACTCTTTAACTCAGAAGGGCAAGAAAGGCTTAAATTTTAATTCTTAGCTTGCCCAAACAGTTTACAAATTACTCCCAAAAGTCCACAGCTTAGGTTCTTTGGAGAAGCAGTAAGATAGCGAGTTTCAATAGATCTGAGAGGAGGGTAACAGCTTTTGGAGAAATCATGTTCCCCAGAGCAGACAAACTTCACAAGACAAGCAGCATAAGTAGAAGACAAGATAAGTAGTAGAAAAGGGAATAGAGACAGGAGAGTTTGGAGGAATGATGCTCCCTCCATAGCAGTCCCAGGAGCTTGATGAGCAGAGATAAGGTAATGAAGAAATGAGCATGTAGGCTAGAGCTCAAAAATTTAATCCCTTTTAGGCTAAGGAAAGGATTCATTGTTTTATTGGCAGGGGCTTGTCTTTTGCCAGCAAGGGCAAGGTACTTTACTAAAAGGCCAATGACCTCATCTAATAGCCTTGGGCAGGGATTTACTAGGACTCCTTGCCAGGGAAGGGCAGGGTATTCTATTAAAGTTCATTGGCCTCTCTCTTAGCTTGGACAAAGAGATGGGGATGGGGAAGGTATGTAGTTAATACAGAGAATAAGAGTTGATAATCATAAAACATATTTCTCTGGCCAATATTTCCCCTCCTTCACTTTGACTACAAAATTCTGTTTCATTTCCACTGTTCTATGAGGTAGGATTATTATGAAAATTTGTAGATCTTTTTTCAATCTAAATTATAGGGATGATTTACTTTATAGAAGAGGAAAAAAGGAATAGATTCAGAAATGAAAGGTACAAAAGAAACCAATAAAATTAAGCTTTAAAATGTACTTTTTAGCTATGAGTCACAATGTACACTTTGGCCAACATGAAAGGCAAGAAAATTGGAGAATCCTTCAAGTGTCCTGTTAGGGAAACTGCTTGGAGTAACTATTTGTCCAAAAATGCAGCTGGTCTCTCTGCAAGAGAAGAAGGAAGTCAGAAATAAAAGAAACCAAGTAGACAGAGCAATTGAATTTTAAAGTGGTGGGATGTGAGTCAAAGCAGAAGGAAGGGCATACTATGGTACTAAAGGCTGGAAGTTAAGGCACTTCATGTGTAGGACAGGAAGGCAACATCTGTTGACAATAACTCTCCTCTTATTAGGCTCTCTGTTTCATGACTACAAAAACATAAGTAAGACCAGGCTTCAGAGGTATTATTTCCAAACAGGCAATGACAGTGCAGAGCTAACTGTGCTATTCAAAAGGGAGAGCTAGAGAGGTATGGAAGAGTTGTATGTCAAATCAAACAGTTGTGAGGTTTCTTGTTACTGAAATGATTTTCATTGTGTTTTGTGTCTGTCTTCACTCATGTTGTGTGTGTATCCTTGGGGAAGTCTATGTAGACATGCTACAAAGATGCCAACAGTCTGAAAAGCAAAGTTTCCACATTAGGATTTGGCAGTACTTTGCTTTGTTGCAAAGCCAATGATAGATAATTGCATGATTGACAATAGTTTTACCATTCTTCTCTATGCTCTGTATAGGGAATCCTTGTGCCAGATATCATGGGATTTTTGATATTGTTATGAGTGGAGTTTTTCATGATGAATGACTCACTGTACCACTGAAGGTTTGAGGGGACCATTGAATTCTGCCTGTAGAAGAAAAGCAAAGAGAGATGGGTGGAGCCAAGATGGCGACAGGAGAAGAGACTCTCTTAGGTGCTCTCTCTCTATATATATAATATCTGAAAACTTATAAAATAAGGACTCTAAATTTTCGAGAGACAGAACCCACAGAGGGATCCAGTGAGGCACTTCTCCAGCCCAAGGTAACCTGGAAAATAGCAGAAAGGCTCTGCTCCTTGGGGAGTGAAGAAACTTCAGCTTGCCAGAGGCAGCTGCAGGGCAGCAGAGGCAGTTTCCTGACCTAAAACCTGGGAAGCAGCAGGCACAACTTGGAAGATCAGCGGGAGGGTGGGGGCCTCTGCCAGAGCGAGCTCATGAAGTCCAGCCCTCAGGACACTCAGGGAGCAGTGGGCAGCAGCAGCCCAGATTCAGGAACTGCAAGCAGGTGGAGACTGTAAGCAGTACCACCCAGGCAACTGAGCCTCGAGTGCTCAGCCTACCTAAGTTAGGGGAGAGGAGAGAGACTTCCGAGGTCTGTCCTCTGAACCTGGAACAGGACTCTGGGGCTCTGACCACATTCAGATCCTGATCCCAGTCTAGGCCCCCCATAGAAGAGCAGAGCACCACCCCCCACCTCAGCCCTGTGGCGGAGGGGTGCACTTGTGGTCATTTACAGACCAGGAAGGAAGACAGAGCCTCACACACTGAGATCCTTGTTTGGGGGGGGGTGTCCAAATATTACTTAAAAGCTCAGGAAGCACCCCAAGACCAGGCGCAGGCTGGGGAAATGAATAAACAGAGAGAAAAAAGAGGAACACCATTGAGCAATACATTGTCTATGATACCAAGAAGGATCAAAATGCTCAATCTGAAGATGAGGAAGTACAAGCTCCTGCATCTAAAGACTAAAAGAAAAACAGAAATTGGGTTCAGGCTATGGCAGAGATCAAAAAAGATTTTGAAAATCAAGTGAGGGAGGTAGAAGAAAAATTGGGAAAAGAAATGAGAGAGATGAAGGAAAAACACGATAAAGAAGTCAGTAGCTTAGTCAAGGAGATCCAAAAGATTGCTGAAGAAAATAACATGTTATAAAACCAGCATAGGTCAAATGGATAAAACAGTTCAAAAAGTTATTGAGGAGAAGAATGTTTTAAAAAGCAGAATTAGCCAGATGGATAAGAAAGCTCTCTGAGGAAAACAGATCCTCCAGAAGCAGAATGGAAGTGAAAGAAGTTGCTGACTTTACAAGAAGTCAAGACACAATACATCAAAACCAAAAGAATGAAAAATTATTTTATTTGCGGGGGGGGGTGGATTTTGCAAGGCAAATGGCATTAAGTGGCTTGCCCAAGGCCACACAGCTAGGTAATTATTAAGTGTCTGAGGCTGGATTTGAACTCAGGTACTCCTGACTCCAGGGCCAGTGCTCTGTCCTCTGCGCCAACTAGTTGCCCTTGACATCATTTTCAAAGATTTTCTACAGGAAAATTGCCCAGATATCCTAGAAGCAGAGGGCAAAATAGAAACTTAGAGAATCCACCCATCTTCCCTGGAAAGAGGGGAAAAAAAAACGACCCCCAGGAATATTATAGCCAAGTTCCAGAAGTCCCAAGTCAAAGAGAAAATATTACAAACAGCCAGAAGGACATAATTCAAATATTGTGCCATCTAGCTGCTCTTATTATTATTTTTTTAATTTTAATTTTAATTTTTTCTCTTTACTTTATTGCTCATGAGGGTCTATATTTTTAGGGGAGGGGTTATTATGTTTATTCTTTTTTTTAGGTTTTTGCAAGGCAAATGGGGTTAAGTTGCTTGGCCATGGCCACGCAGCTAGGTAATTATTAAGTGTCTGAGACCGGATTTGAACGCAGGTACTCCTGACTCCAGAGCCGGTGCTTTATACACTGTGCCACCTAGCAGCCCCTATTATTTTTATTCTTAAGAATATTTTAGTAATGTGTAAAAAAATCATCTGTACAAAATAAAATAAATATAATAATAATAACAATAATACTTATAAATTAAATAAATAAATAAAAAGAAGACAGATGAGTCAAGCCCCTGTTTGGGATTAGATCCATTTGCTACTTATTATTTACAGGAATCATTAAATTTAACCCCCCTTTGGGGGATACTTTTCCTACTTTGACAAAACATTCACCTTTCTATTGAGTTAAATAATATTCTATGCTTATACAATGAGTTAACAATTCTCTTGAAAAGACTTCTTTGAAGAGTCAAACTACAGTCTTAGAAGCCCTTTGATTCTTCTAGCTAGTAAAAGACAATACTATTTTCCTAACAGCTATAGTGGAGAAATTTCTTCCAATATCTCAGCTTGTCTGTTAACAATTGCCTTTTTAAAAACCTTTATAGTTTTTGTAATGTCTGTATATTCTTTGCCTTTCCTTCTTTCAGGAAACTATTCAAGCTATTAGGATAAACTATTCAGGGTCATTCTCAGAAAAACATTTTTAGAATTTGGACTTGGCAGGTTTTTCACCCTGAGAAAGTTAGTACCCATGCCCAAGATTAGCAAAAGTTCTGAAAATGTACATAGGCCAAACTGCCCAAATGACCAAGAATGAGTTCAAAAAAGACTTTGCATGAGTTCTTTGGCCAACAAGTACCTTCCAAAATTTGAAAATTAGAGTAAAATAAGTGACTGCTGAAAAATAAACTAGGAAATTTCAACATACATATTGATGCTCTCTCAAATATTCTAACTTTCTAGTTCTTCCCTTAATTCACATGACCTACTTTTCCATTCCATCTCAGCTATTAGATACAGGAGCTGTTACATTTCCATGCAAATTAACTTCTAAAATACTATTCTATGAACTCCCAAATTCCTTTGTTTCATCACTATCTTCTATCTATTCATTTTTCCCTATGCCTTACTGATACAGGGAGTTATGAGCATATGATGCAGGGAGTTGTGGACATGGGAGATGTGATTGGAAGCAAATTTTGTGGAAGGAAAAGTGTTAACTGTGTCTATCAGGGGAACCCTGTGGTTCAAAGTGACTCCATTGTTGAACATGTATTTGTCAAGATAGGAGCAGTCTTGGTTCATTCCCCTTCCTCCAGTTTTTGGTTTCCAATCTACCTGACCTTGGCCATCAATGGGTCAATCTTGGCCTGATGTGATAGGAAATGACATATTGAATTTTGAAGGCCATGTACCTTGGGACTCAGTACACAGCTTGCCTATTGGAGAATACCTGGAGCCAGATGCTAGACCACTCCCCAAACACTATCCTTCTCTAAACCACTAACGAAGTGCATTTAAGTCTCCTCAGAGAGAAACACAATACTTTCTTTTCTCTTCCTCAACCAAGGTTTGCTCTGCAAGGATGGCTATCTGTCTTTTTTATTTCTTAGGTCACGTGCTCCTGGCCTAGGCCCCCTGGAGAACCATTGGGCCCCCTATTCCATGAGGCTGGACTAATCCAGCCCAGCGCTTATGACTATCTAGCTTCTCTCTCTCTCTCTCTCTCTCTCTCTGTTACACACACACACACACACACACACACACACACACACACACACACACACAGACCCCTCACCTAGCCTATCCTCAAAGTGCTTGCTGCTTCTCCATGAGAAGAAAAGATTTTAATCTGTATACTTTATAGCAGCTTTTATAAGCTAATCTCAGGGCTATATATGAATTATTTCATCATTCAAAGGTCTCTCAATTTTCAGTTGGTGATACCAACCCTTGGCAACATTACAACTCTTCACTTTGTTTTCTTATTCTCACCTTGAACTTCAATTCTTATAACCCTTGTTTATTTTCCAAACCATGACACCTGCATCTGTCACACTCTCCTCCCTTCATTATTCACCTCCCACTCTTGAATTCCCTGCCCCTTGTCCTGTCACTTATCACATTTAGGGTATGCCCTGTACTGTTTTTAATAGGAAGAACTGCTGGTTAGCTGGGTGGTGCAGTGAATAGAGCACCAACCCTGTTGTCAGGAGGACCTGAGTTCAAATATGACTGCTTTCTTCACATCCATTTACATGTTGCTGAATGAAACTAGAAGAAATATCAATGGACTTACAGTTCCAAGCTGGTGGGGGTGAGGAAGGCACCTTCTTTGGTGCTACCCACCTAGATTCAACAAGAAAACCACCTCAGAATTATTATAGAATAGAAGCAGCTTGTCAGCCTGGTAGTGCTGCAGGAGAAGTATTTGTCTAGCTTTTTTAATAATAAGAAAATATTATTTGTGCCTGTTTGATGTTTTCTGAGGGCTCCCTCAGCAGCAAGGACCCTAATGAAATATAAATTCCCTCTTATTGTACAATGTAACTTCATTATTAAAATGTAAATTCATTCACCATGACAAGAGCAACCTCAGCTTGTCCCTTTAACCCTTCTCTGGTTTCCCACCTCTCAGAGTGGGTACCTGAACTCAGTCTTTAACTTTGCTTTTCCCTGGATCTTCCCTGAACATAAAGTAGGTAAAGCCTATAAAAGTTTGACCTATATTCTCCTCCCTGACAGACTCACTTGAATCTAAGTCCAGCCAGCTCTTATGGCTGTTTTCCTTTCTCTCTCTCTTTCCCTCAGGCCTTCTCACCTATACCTTTGTTTTTCAGTCTGTCCTCAAGCAACTTATTACAGATTTGTAAAATAAAAATCCCAGGCTTTTCCAACTCCAGGCCTAGTATGAGTTTTCACTTCAAGAACTCTCATTTTTATGATGGCACCACCAATTTCTTCCATTTCACTCCTATTACTCCCAGAGGTTGGTGTTTGTCCTTTGTCCTCAAAAAAGCAAAACAAAACATGACATCAGGGAAGTGATGGCATGGCATGCAAGTGAATTTGATTTAAGTGAGAGGATCATTGTGCAAAGTCCACTCTTACTTTCTCTTTAAGAGCCATCTGGGTTCAGGGTCCAGATGATCCTGGATGCAATCAGACTTTTACTTTTTAAAGCTAAGGTCTTTCCCAAGGTCACAGTTTGACTGTGGCAATGCCCATTCAGTGATAAAGACTAGTTAAGACAGAGATCCAAGGCCGTTTTCAATCTTTGTTTTTATGACACAAATATTTTGCTAATATGCAAACCAGAAAGAGCCAAAGCATAGGAAGAAAATTGCAGACTAATTTTCTTAATGAATACTGATGCAAAAATTTTAAATAAAAAAGCCAGCAAAAAGATTGCAGCAATATATCCCTAGGATTGTACACCATGATGAGCATAAATTTATTCCAGGAATGCAAGGTTGGTTCAAGATTAGGAAAACTATCAGCAAAATTGACCAAATCAATAACAGAGCCAACAAGTCATATGATTATCTCAACTGATGCATTGAAAGCCTTTGACAAATACAGTGGTCATTCCTTTATTTTTTAATTAGTAAGGCAATGGGGCTAGGTGACTTTCCCAAGATCACACAGCTAGGCAATTAAATGTCTGAGACCAGATATGAACTCAGGTCCTCCTGACACCAGGGCTTGTGCTCTAACCAGTGTACCACCTAGCTGCTCAGCAGCCATTCCTATTAAAAACACTACAGGGAATACCCTAACTAGAGCTTAGCTTGAAATGATAAGGAACATTTATCTAAACCGTCAGCAAGCATTACCTATAGTGGAGATAAGTTAGATAATTTCCAAAACAATTGGAGTGAAGCAAAGATGCCCATTATCACCTGTATTATTTAAAATTGTACTAGAAATTTAACCTTAGTAAAAAGAGAAGTAAAAGAAGGCAAAGAAATTAGAATAGACAATGAATATACAAAACTAACCTTCTCTCCAGATGATATATTATACTTTAAAAGTCCTAAAGAATCAACTAAAAAACTACTTAAAATTATATCCTGCAAAGTTGCAGGATATAAAATAAACCCACAAAAATCATCAGCATTTCTATTTCTTGCCAACAAAGTCCAGCAACAAGAAAAAGAAAGAGAAATTTCATTTAAAATAATTATGGACAATATAAAATACTTGGGAATCTACCTGCTAAGATAAATCCAGGAACTACAAGAATACAACTATAAAGCATTTCACATAAATAAAACCAAATCTAAAATACTGAAAAAAATATTAATTGCTCATGAGAGGCTGAGTCAATATAAAATGACAATTCCATTTAAATTAATCTATTTATTTAGTGTCATATTAGTCAAACTATCAAAAATTATTTTATGGGATAGAAAAATAAGAGCAAAATTCATCTAGAAGAACAAAAATTCAAGGAAATGAAGTTAATAAAATAAAATATAAAAGAAGGTGATCTAGCTGAACTAGATTCCAAACTTTATAAAGTGATAATTTTCCAACCAATCCAATACTGGGTAAGAAATAGAATAGTAGATTAGTGAAATAGTTTAGGTAAAAATTACATTATAGTAAAAGGCTATAGTAATCTATATAAGATTAATCCAAAGATTCAAGCTTTGAGGGAAAAACTCATTATCTGTCAAAAACTGCTGGGAAAACTGGAAAACAGTATGGCAGAAACTAGATATAGACCAATGTCTCAAACTGTATACCAAGATGGGCCAAAATTAGGTACATGATTGACAACATAGTGATACTATAAGCAAATTTTATAAGCAATTATATAAGCAAAATATATAAGCAAAGGGGGCACGGAATGTTTTATCTGTCAGATTTATGAATAAGGGAAGAATTTAGGGCCAAAGAAGATGTAGAGAATATTACATAATGTAAAATATATAATTTTGAGTACATAAAATTTTTACATAAACAAAACCAATGCAATCAAAAGTATAAGAAAATCAAAAAACTGGGGAAAATTTTTTGCTAACAAGTAATTGATAAAGTTGTCACTTCTAAAATATATAGAAGACTGGGTCAGACATAAAGATACAAGTCATTTCCTAATTGATAAATGATCAAATTACCATTGAACAGGTAATTTTCAGAAAAGGAATAAAAGTTTTCTGTAGTCACACGAAAAAATGCTCCAAATCACATCAGAGATATTTGTACTGTAAATCTTTATACAAATTTGTAAATATTTGTACAAAAATGTTTATAGTAGCTCTTTTTTATGGTGACAAAAATTGGAAATTGAAGGGATGTATATCAATAGGAAATGACTAAACAAAGTGTGGTATATGTTTGTAATGGAATATTATTGTGCTAAAATAAATGACCCGCAGGCCAATTTCAAAAAACCTGGAAAGACTTATATGAAAGATTGCATCATGAAGTAAATGGAACAAGGAGAGCATTGTGCACAGTAACAGCAATATTGGAGAAATGTAAATGATCTAGCTGTTCTTAGCAATACAATGATACAAGACAATCCCAAAGGACTAATGATGAAGCATACTATCCATACCCAGAGAAAGAACTGATTTTGATTGCATACAGACTGAAGCATGTTATTTTTTACTCTTTAATTTTTTTTCTTGAGTCCATCTTGTACAAAATGACTAATATGGAAATGTTGTATACAATTAATATGTATAATCTATATCTAATTGTTTATTCTCTAAGGGAAGGGAGAAAGGGTAGAGGTAGGGAGAATTAGAATTTGGAATTTAACATTTAAAAATAAGATGTTCAAAAAATTGTGGAAAACAGAAATAATAAAACCCTGAGAATTGGATCAGATTTGTTATCTAATCTCAGCTGAGAACTCACCAAGGCAACCACTCTCTTCATACCTAACATCCCCAGTTCATTTCCTACCTTATTGTCCCTAGAGACTGCTCTAAACATTTTTTTGGACCTCTTCCATGATGACTCATTCCCTTACTCTCTTTGAAGAAGAGTTCATCTCATGAAAAAAGAAGCTATTCACTGAAAAATCTTTTTTCCCTCTTCTCATTCCATGTCACTCATATGTCTTCCTTTCCCCACTATCTTCTCTGTACACACACACACACACACACACACACAGACACCATACCCATCAAGAGGTCACAGCCTTGACTTGAAGATCTCTATTGACCCCTTCCCTATATTATAGGGATATAAAAAAAATATTTATTTAAGGCAATGGGATAAAGTGACTTGACCAAGGTCACACAGCTAGTCAATTATTAAGTGTCTGAAGTCAGATTTGAACTCAGGTATTCTTGATTCCAGGGCTGGTGCTCTATCCACTGTACCACCTAGCTGCGCCCCTTCCCCACATTTTAATGCAGTCCATTATATATTGGAATATTGGTAGTTTGTTAGAAATACTTTCCTTGTTTGGAGCTTGGTCTCTACAACCACCCGTTCCATTTGTTTTCTTGGACAAAGCAGATCAAATTATCCTTCTTACATATAAGTTCCCTTTATGTTATCTCCAGGCTGATCATTTCTAGAATAAAGACACCCCAGTGAGTTCTTGAGAGGAAAGTGTAAAATTCAGAGGTCATACAAATCTAATGCAATATTGACATAATGTGACTATGTTAAAGAAAATAGTAAGAAAGTACAGTCTTTAAAAAGTCAGCACAAGGGGCATTGTTATTTCCTTTACCAGTTGAATGTCGTAACTTTGGAAGAGAAAAATGGATATGAGAAATTTACTAGGTATTTAGTATGGTGCTCATAAAATGTAGTATTAACATAGTGAGAAAAATATTAGAAATGGAGTCATAGGGGACCTAGTTTTGAATTCTAGTTTTAATACTTTCTAATTATATGATTATTCATAAATCATTTAATCCCTCAAGATCACAGTTCCCTCATAAGAAAAATGAGTGGGTTAGATTATATGATTACTAAGATCTTGTAGAATTTACATCTGTGAACTCCCATCCACTATAGTCATTTTTAAATATGTATCGTTGTTTTCCTTTGGGTTTGTGTGCACACACCCTCATAGACTTTTATCATTTTCTAAGTTACTTATAGGTAGTGACTTATTGGTAGAAATGATGAATTTAGTGTCTTTGTCAGTGTTCAAAGTCGTGTTAGATATGTAATTGATATTCCTTGACCACCTATTATTTACGACTGTGCAGTATTGTAGAAAATATAAATATATAAAACATTGTAAAAAAAATAGAATCCTTGGACCATTGAAACATATTAAGAATATAGAATTTTGAGGGTGGGAAAGGAAAGAGATAACTCCATTTTCTCTGTTTGATTTAAATTCTCCATTTCCTCTCATTTGACCAGAGATTTTTTTATAACAACTCAGATATAATCAACCTCACATACCAAATATTAAAAAAAACAAGAAATCTGATATCAGACAATGAGATTTTAGCTATCTTCTTTCTATAGAGAGTAATTAATACCAAGTTTGGTTGAGAAACTATGAGAAATTGCTTATAAAAACTGGATATGTAAATTTTACATTTACAGTATATTTAATTATGAGGTATCTTAATAAGAAGGTAATAAAATCATAGCATTATCAAATTAAATTTTACAAAAATATATCATTACAGTAATAAGGATTACTATATTAAAGAATATAGACATTCTGAAATGTATAGTAAATTCTAAACATTTTGTTATCCATTGGCCTGAATATTGCATAATCCTTTTATTTAGTGCATAATGGAATAAACAAAAATGAATAAATGAATAAACAAAATGAAATTATTCTTTCTTTGCAGAGTGATAATTAATTGTTTTTCTGTTGCCCTAGTTACAGTTGTCAGGTTTCTATATCTTATTCATAGCATACATAAATATAACATATCTTTTATTATCACCAAACTCAAGCAGATAAAGCAATTTGTTTATAAGAATTGTTGATAAGTCTCTTTATATCTGTCTTTATCTATTCCTGAATTCCCTTGAGAATAGAGATATTTGACAGTTGTGGCAATATACTGCAAATGTAAAAGCTGTGCAGAACTAAGAGATGATTTTTAGATGATTCTTTAAATACAGTGACCGTGTATGTATGATATTTTCTTGATCAGGAATAAATTCAATTCAGGCTAAATTTTTTAAAAGTTAGGTGTTTAAAGCATACTGAGTGATAGAAACTGTCCTCTAGGAAATATATTCAACTGAGAAGATACAACATGAACGAAGAACAATGGAAAGTGCATGAAAATTATTTTTAAATGATTTAGAAAGTACTCATAGTTAGAATGGAGGGATCTGGAAAGGTTCTCACAAAGTAGTGTAATGTATGATGCAAAGGAATGCAGGGGTTCTAAACTAGTGAAGGGAAAAAGGAGCAAATTCTGAAAATGGGGAACATAGCTTCGGTCATGTCATAGGAGTGAGAGATGGACAGTCAAGTTCAGAGAACAGCAGTACATTTGTTTAGACCGAATACAATTGAATAAATGGGAATGATTTGAAATAATTATCCTCAGACTTCTCCTAAAGAAGAAAGAACCACTGAATTTATTCCTTTTCATCTGCAAAGAATGACCAGTTCATCACTTTTTGCTTTTTTAGTAGAAGGGCATCTCCACTACCAAAAAATGCTTTTGTCTAAAATGTTTAATTCAATAACCTCAAGAAAACTTCTAAAAAGACAAATAGCAAAAAAAAAATTAATTCATTTTCAAAGACTTTCTTTTTTGCCTTTTTATCACCAGCAACTTCTAAAACACATTGCTTGCACAAATGAGATGGACAGTTGTAGAACTGAATTAATAAAGTCAGGAAATCTTTAATTTTAGTATACATTTTATAATGTTTTCAATGAAAAGCAAACAAAATGATTATTAAATGTTTTCAAAAAAAATAGTTTTGGGGGCAACTAGGTGGCATGGTGGATAGAGCACCCAACCTGGAGTCAGGAGGACAAGAGTTCAAATCCAACCTCAGACATTTAATAATGACCCAGCTGTGTGACCTTGGGCAAGTCACTTAACCCTTGCAAAAAAAAAAGTAATTGACCTTACTACCCTTAACAAAGTTCACCATCTACTTTAAACCTTTGCTCCTACTGCTCTCACTCCACAGAAAGCATTCCTTTCCTCCTAGTTTTCCTGTCTCTAGGCTGCTTTATCTTGCTTCTCTATCTAGCAAGGATTGTTGTTATGCCTAAGATTACCTGATTAGGGCACTCTATATCTTACATTTCTTTGGCAGTCCTCAGAACTGCCAAAGTGATAGACCCACACAAAGTGCTTAAGATATATTTATTGATTGAGGAAAGTAATTTTAAGAACATTATTAAAACACCATAGTGATGTCACTTTTATCTGGTATTTGCACAGATACAATGTGCAAAATTGCAGCTAAAACTTGATTGACTGAATTCTTTTTTTTCTCTTTTTATTCCATGAGAGCATGTTTTGTGTGTGTTGTTCCTTTTTCAGGTTTTCAGGATCAAATGAACTCAAGAATCCTTTATCAATTGCCTCTTATATGGCAACCACTGTGATACAAAAATAAACAAAATAAAACCAATTCATGCTCTTAATATGTTTTTTTAGGTTTTTGCATGGCAAATGGGGTTGAGTGGCTTGCCCAAGGCCACACAGCTAAGTAATTATTTAGTGTCTGAGACAGAATTTGAACTCAGGTACTCCTGACTCCAGGGCCAGTGCTTTATCCACTGTGCCACCTAGCTGCCCAGATGCTCTTAATATTTTACTTGAGAGGAGAAGGAGGCAGAGGACCAACATATATAAATTTAAATGAATATCAACTATTTGGGAGCTACATAATTTTTTTGTGGGGGGCAGGGTCATAATGCTAATTTCTTATCTGACAGTCCATACAGATCTCATACCTAACTCATCACGGTTACTTTAAATAAATAAAAGGCAAAATAGTTTCTGAGCTTAGAGACTTGATTTGGAATAAAATACTTTCCTTTTTTATCATGTTATGGGGAATGCAAAATGACTGCTTTGCACTAAGTTATTTATAAACATATTGAAGAAAAGTGTACTATAAAGGTATGTTAGCATTAATCATTTTCTTTGGCATATAATCTTAATTGAGAATGAAGATAAAAAATACATTCAATTTTTAATGATTTTTGTACCTCTCTTTGCCAGAATCTTCTAAAATGGATATTATGAAGAAATTGCCATAAAATCTTTCTGGAATCTATTCTATTTAGTTTACTGATTTATAAAGTATTGAAGGGGGGGGAGCATTGAGATGGAGCAGAATGGAGAGGGCTGCAAAATAGCAAAGGGACAGAAAGTGGGACTTGGGGAAATCTAGATGATAGGAAATAAAATATATCAGTAAAATTCATTTTAATAAAAGGACAAGAAACAGGGGGCCAAACAGAAGGCTGAAACAGATTCAGGATGCCTAGTGTTTATCCCCTTCCCCCCTTCCCCCCCCATGTTCTTTGGCTCAGGTATTGGTTGCCAGGAGACAGAGTAAGTTCTACCCAGCTGGATAAAAAAGTCCATATTGGGAGAAACTGAGAAGGAACTAGAAACTAAACAGTTAGGTGCTTAAAGAAAGCAATTAACACCTTTACCCAGGAGCTGTAAAAAGAACTCGCAGGTGAGAAAATAGATCATAAGGGAAAAGTTTAGTTAAACAGAGCTTAACCTCAGTTTAATAAATTCAAGAAAAGTACTCTAATGAACAAGATACACTCTTAGGATTCAAATATTCTTGGAGGACTTTTCTAACTCCTCCAACTTCTGGTCTCCATGTAGGAAACCGGCAAGGAGTTGCCCCGTATGCTGAGTACAACTTCCTACTTGCAAAGACACCTGGATCTGGATTCAGAGAATTTTCTTGAGTTTGAACCTAAGCTCTGCCAATGTGTGGTTTTATGCTGAGGAATTTGTCCTGAGTCTTGGTTTCCTCATCAGTGAAATGAAGGGAGCTGGGAAAGATTCTGATTAGGCTCTTTTGACTTTTAACTCTATGATGATATGATTCTATAGATTTATATTAATACTTGTTTCTTCCTCACACCTTTCCTACCCTCCTGATCATTCCTTTTCCCATGAACCTCTATCAGCCAATGTGGGATGGGAGAGTATCAGGGTTCTATTTCTCTCCCCCCCCCTTTTTTTAACAGAACTTTTAGTTCTGTAGCACCTATCACCAGGTCAACTACTTTCTCAATAAAATAAAAATTAAGCAAGTCTATTTCTTTAGTCTTTCAGAGTCATCTCACTTCTAACATGAACGATAAAAACAAAACCTCTTGAGTTCCTTTGAAATGGTCACTACTTGTCTTTCTTTTTGTTCTAGGATCCAGCACATGCCTGGTACCACTTGGAATGCTTTTAGGCAAAAGCATTATTCTTTGTGGGGAAGCAGAAGGGCAAAGTTGACAAAACCCACCACTCTTTTAGAGCACATTTAAATTTTTAAGCCTTTTATGTCAGAGGATTAAATTGCAGTGGAAAATAGAAGTTAAGGCTAAGTTAATGAAGAAGTACAGTATTATATAAAATTAAGATTGAACTACGGGTTGTAGCTATTAAATTAATATCATATTTTTGAGTATTTTAATTCTTGAAAAGCATGTTTGCCACAAGGATCCTATAAAGTATATAGTTTAAGTGTAGCTCTAGGTTACATAAATATTACTATTACTAATTTAGAGAAAATAAAATATTCTAAAAGGTTAAAGGACTTGTTCATAATTCATCCTGAAAAAAAGGATTCATACCCAGGCCTCCATACTCCAGATCTGTTAAGCTACACCACCCTAGTATAACATGTGTCTATTGTCTCAATGGCTGGTGCATAGTTTATATTTCATAAAAGTTTACTGAATTGAAATTAATGGTATTATCAATATCACTTTCCCTACCATGAGCACTTTATCTACTCACTGTCCTTTGGAAGACCAAGGTTGGTCTTGCAAAATGGCTCATGTCAGTAGTCATTCATTCATTCACTCAGCAAACTTTGTTAAATACATACTTTGTGAAGAGAATATCCTTTTTTTTTTTTTCTCTGTTGGCATCTTGTCTTACAAGATAGTCATTGCTGGTCTCAAAGGACAAAAAGGTTGACTATGTAGTCAGTCTTACCTTCATATGATTGGCACCTGTCCTCATGATACTTCAACCTTTTACTATTTCTCCTTCATAGATTTTAAATCAAAATAACCCCAACTCTCCAGGGATCAGTATCCAGAGTCATTCATAATACACTCACAACATGAGCTGTGTTTTCTCAGTCTCTTATCAACACTCAAATCACAAAACTGTATTCATTTTATATTCGTTTACTATTTTCTACATTTTCATCCTCTGTTCTTAACACACTCTAAATAACCAATTATTGGTTTCTGACTATGCCTACTTCATCAATCACCAGCTTCAAACAAATGCCTCCTCAGTGAGTACTTTACAAATATTAGCTCACTTGGTCCTCATGGCAACCTTGGGAAGTGCTTACTATTATCATCTCCATTTTGCAGATGAGGAAACGGAGATGGACAAAGATTAAATGAACTTTGTTCAGTACCAAAAGTTCAGTATTACATATCTAAAAAAGATATCTGAGACTATATTTGAACTCACATTTTTCTGGCTGAAGATATAGAATTCCATTGTAACATTTAGTTACTGTTAGGCAGCTTCATCTTAAAAATCCAAAAAAATCAGTACTAATTGCAGATATTTGCAGGTCCTCTACAAATCTAGCCCAATCACAGCCTTACAGAGTCTATCAATTACAATGCCTAAAACATTTATATTTGTTCACTTTAGGATGCACTTGTAATTTAATAATTTTATATATTTTAGTGGATAAATAGAATAAATAAAAGTAAATATACTAAAATAAAATCATAAATTAGGAAGGGAATTTTTGAGTGACATAGCCTGATTAGATTTCATTTTTATATTTCATGTTTCTCTTGACCTGCCATTTTCAAATCATAGTCTTTAAGTTAATATCTTTATACCAAAGGGGGCCAAAATGATGCCCAAGAACTAATTTTTCCCTTAAATCTACATTTCCTATTCATCCACATGGGGAAAAATGTACATTGACAAGGGAATTAGCAGTTCCATTGTTTATACCTTGGAAATGGTTGACACAGTTATTCTCCTTTCTAAGACTTCTAAGTTGTAGGCCCAAGGTTTTAGCCAAAAAGAGTGAAGTTTGTTTTATGGTTATTAATAGCCAGATATTATATGCACTTATCCACAAGTACTATATTTATCTAGAAATCAATGTACTTTCCATAGTTGTACCAAGATGAGATTTCATTCGTGCTTGCATTATAATACTTTCAGTCAATTTCAGCCACCAATCTTTTTTGAGTACTATTCTTGACTATAGGTAGCCAAACTTTAGCAACCTTTTAATCCTATTAAAAACTAGCAACAGAATTTAGTAACTTTTTAAAAAATTTTCATTTGTTCTCTTCAAGATTATTGAAATGAGAAGCTAATCCTAGAAAACAACAAATTAGCTTGCCCACTAGAAATCTTATGTACCAGAGGAATTCAACTGATTTGGTTGTCCTAGTATAGTGAAATTCTCTACTTTTTGTGAAGTTGGGTAGAATCTAGAGAAGAAGCAATTCCTTTAATTATTTTGGCCAATAAAATGACAACCATACTACCGCACATTACCTTCTTTTTTTTTTAAGTTTTTTTTTGTAAGGCAAACAGGGCTAAGTGGCTTGCCCAAAGCCACACAGCTAGGTAATTATTAAGTGTCTGAGACTGGATTTAAACCCAGGTACTCCTGACTGCAGGGCCAGTGCTTTATCCACTATGCCACCTAGCCGCCCTACACATTACCTTCTTGCTTAACTTTGTAAATATTTCAGTTTTGCTTGAGGAAGAACTTTGCTGTGATAAGAGATGGCCATATTGTAAATAATCTAATGGGTATGGCATAATATTGAGAGCCAAGCTACTATATTAATACAATCCTTTGTTTACTTACTGAATTGAGACAATTCCTATAAAGTGGGGTTATGAAATTTCATTTGAGATGGAAATGAATCTCACCTTTGCAAAGTGGTGGGGCAAGATGGTACCTGAAAGGGAAATCTGTACAGCAGGTCCATTCCAGTTTGGGGTCCATACCAGTATCTGACTTTTTTTACTCTACTTTAGTATTATAAAATAATCTTAGAAACCTAGCCCCAACCATTAGATTATGGCCAAGTGGGCCCAATGTCAACTTGGAATTTTTTGTTCCAAAGGAGTCAGTTCTTCCATTCCCATTAATTTACCTAAATTACTATACTGACACTCAAAGGTGACACTAATTTTATGCCCGAGGAAAACTAAGAATAAGTCTTTTGTAACATTCCTGTTTCTATCATGATAGAATGTGAGTTCTGTGAATTCTTTTAAATAATGGACCATTTGCCTTAAGTTATACACTATGATTTTGACCTAGGGATACATTGGACTATAGAATAATTTATATATCCAAACTATATGTGACTCATCTACTTGTTACCAATACATCAATGACCTTTTGACTGAATAGATATACTAATGTACTAAAGAGGTCAAATAATAATCATGACAAGGTAACTGATTTCTGTGTACAGACACAAAAGGCACAGTTTGAGATCCCCAATCCAGATTTGCTTTTGTATATTTCAAAGGTTTCTCCAGTTATTTCAAAGGATATAAAGGATTTAAAATGTTCAAAACCAAAATAATTTTATTCATGTAGATTCAAAAATCAATGTCGGACCCAAGTGATGATAGATTGTCATAGCCTTTAATAGGTAGGAATCAGTGACTTCAGTAACATTTTGATGACTGGGTTGGGATATTGGTTTAAACACCAGCTCTACTGTGTTCAACTCAATTAGGCCAAGCACACCATTACAATTCACTGGGAAGGTGATAAAGTATACCAAGAGAAAGGAGGATGCTAATATAGACAAAGGGAAAAAAATATTCTTAGTGCTAAGGGCTGGTGATAAGCACTTCACATTTAAAATGCTAATGATTTCTTTCTACTTGCTAATAAGATTTGTCTTCCCTATTCATGATATGCTCAAATGTTTCAGTTTTATTCCAGTTCTATCAGGTAGATAAGAATTCAGAAAAGAGGGAAAGTGAGGAAGTGTAAATTGTTCTCTCCCCTTTTTCTTCTTTTCTCCTTTTACCTGTGACTGTATGATCTTTTGGATAAGTATCCCTTGGTTGGAACCGCCTGCAAGGCTAGGGTGTCAAGAGAAATTTCCCTGGAACAAAAATGAGCTTTTATAAATCTGCATATTACTGTGATTTTTCATTTGAAAAATTATAGTTAGCTCTTTCAAAATAGTAGGATACTCCATCATGTTTGGAAACTGTATGGAAGTTACTATGTATGCCAATGATTAAATGCCAGGAGATAATCTAGTTTAATATTTCTCTGAATTACAGATGATGATGATAATAATGAAGAGGAGGAAGAAATATAGATGATGATGATGATGATGATGATGATGATGATGATGATGATGATGATGATGGCAAGGCTTGATCCAGTTGTTTGATCCAATAATGTGTTTTCCACTTTACAGAAAATAAATATAAAAGAATCTCAAATTACAAAAGAGATTTGAGAATGGTCATGCATGCTGGAAAATAATTGTTACATTATTAGTCAAATACTTTATGGAGAGTAGCACCTATTGTCTTCATTTTTTTGTTTGTTTTGGTCTAGATTCATGAATTTTATTGGTATAGTGAATTTCTGAGGAGGAACTTCTTTCAGTAAATGCAGATTGCCAATTCATCTGTGTCTTAGAGAATTGTCTGAGGAGCTTGTCAGAACTTGAATCCAAGAATTCATGACTACAAAGTGAGTTATTTATCCATTATACTTAACTGCCTATTACTTTTATGTAAGTATTTAATTTATTCTCCCTGACTTAATACCACTGCCCTAATCCAATTAAAACCAACTCTTCAAGAATATGTGCTAGGTTTTTTTTGTTTTCTGCTTTTAGTTTTTTAGTTATGTCTTCACAAATCTGGGGTTATGTCTTTGAAAAGAATGTTGGTGTGGCCCAGGAATAGGCACTAAAATAGAAATATATTTTACAGGTAATCTGTAATCATTTTATTCATTCTTTCAACAAATGCTAAGTGTTCAGTTAAAGGCTGTTGTTAGTAGATAAGCTCTCCTGATTGGGGGCAAGTAGGTGGAGCAGAAGATAGTGCACTCATCTTGGAGTCAGGAGGATGGTATTTCAAATCCAACCTCAGATGATACTTGACACTTACTAACTTTGTGACCTTGGGCAAGTCAATTAATCCTGATTGCCTTGCATCCAGAGTTTTCTCCAGTTACCCTGATCCATATCTGGCCAATGGACTCAGATGGTTTTAGTGGAGACAGTGGGGCTGGTGACTTAGCATAGCACTGCCTCACTCAAATCCAATTCATGTGCCTGTCATGGCATCACCTCCCTGATGTCAAGGTCTTCTTAGAGAATGAAAAACAGCAATTGTCATCACCTTGATTCACCTGGAATTTCAAATCCCTGAGAGCAGGACTTTTTAGTTATTGCCTTTGTATCTATAGTGACTACCACTGTGCCTCATCATTACAGATGCTTAATAAATGTTTGACTTGAATTAAATTAAATTTTACTCTTGAGCTAAGGCAGAGGCTAAATTATCCATGGTAACATCCCTTCAAGTACAGTATTAGTCCATTGTCTTTTACCATGTCATGGGACACTGGTTGTTCCATAAAAAGTTAATGATTTATGTCTCATCTAATAGCCTAGTTACTGGTTGATGGAGTTCAGTTCCCACCCTCAGTTGTACTCTTTCTCTGATTATGCCATTTAAAAAAATCAAAATGCCTAACTATCTCAGGCAAGACCAAATATTGAGGCAACTATGTGACGTGGTGGCTAGAGAGAGGGCTTGATACCAGAAAGATCTAATTTCAAATTCAGATGCCTACCAGCTGTGTGATCCAGGGCAAACCACTTAACTTGTGTTTGCTTTAACTCTAAAATGAATATAATAATAATAATACTTATTTCTCTTACTTTTGTGAAGATCAAATCAGAAAATATTTATATTCAGCTTGACACATAATAGGCATATTTATTTCCTTCATTTTAATGAACATGGACAATGTGTACTTTTTGTTCTCTGAACAGTGAACATGAGGCCAAAGGGGACATGAGATCAATTCCTGAATTAGAATAGATTAGCAAAGCTACTAACCATAGAAGGAAAGTCACTCCAGCATACAGAGCTCTGAAGGGCTTACTTTGTCCTGTAAAGATGTCATATTATGGTAAAAGGGCATAGAACTAGAAGCCAGAATATATGTTCCATAGTCTCCACTTTGGCACCTCTGTAATTTTTGACAACTGACAACCTCTTTATCTCTGTTTCCTTTTAGATTAGGGATGGGGAGTGGGAGCTGACTACATGGTCTCTTTTAGGTTCTTTTTTCTTTGAACATTTTATATCATCCTTTTTTTTTTGTACATAAGAAGCAACAGAGAGTAGGATGCTTTGTACCATGGACATAACTTTCTGCAACCAGGTATTGCCTGCTAAATTTCAGATAGAGTTTGGTAAAAATGCATATTATGAAATCAATACATAGACTTGAACCTAAAGACTTGTATGCTGGATTTATAATCAGAAAGCTCTAGGTTCACATCCTTCCTCAAAAATTTCTTGGGGTGAGGGGCGGCTAGGTGGCGCAGTAGATAAAGCAAGGGCCCTGGAGTCAAGAGTACCTGAGTTCAAATCTGGTCTCAGACACTTAATAATTACCTAGCTGTGTGACCTTGGGCAAGCTACTTCACCCCATTTGCCTTGCAAAAACCTAAAAAAAAAATTAGGTCTGTCTCAGTTTTTACTGTCTCAGTTTCTTCATCTATAAAAAAAAGATTATAGTTAACATCCATCTCACAGAATATTTGTGAGGATCAAAAGACACTATATATATATATATATATATATATATATATATATGTATATATATATACATATATATATATAAATTCATCTTTCAGATTTAAAGCACTTTACAAATCTCCTTTATAAGTGATAACATTATTAAAAATATTTTATTATATTATTAACCAATGTATAGATTGTTAATTGAAAGTCCAGTCTCTCAGACATTTCTGACCTTTCCTAAAAATTCAAAGTACTTATCTAGGTGGAATTCTTACTGGAACACCAATTACCATTATTCTACTCAGGTAGGACTAGGTAGGGAAAATATTCTTTTAAATATAGATTGTTTGAGACAGAATGAACAGTAAAACTGCTAACATGATCCCATCCCCTAGCACCTCATTAGAAAAAAACTCATCTGTCATTTTGATATTTATTCTCTTATTGTTAAAAAAGATTTTTTTTCATTATCAGGGACAACCCCATTTCCAAAGATATTTAAACATTCAACAAACTCCTTGCAGGGTTTTGGGTTGCTAAGAGAAACAGTGGCCCCAATTTATTGATTAACTGCTAACCTAATTAATAAACTGATTATTAATTAACCAGAATGGTCTCTAAGGTTTTTCCTTTCATTCATCTCATTATAAGGTGATGACAGCATTTTCTAGACTAGAATTAGCCCACAGGGGATCTGTTTTATTCCTATTCTCAGTGCCTTGACCTTCTATGCTGTACCCAGAGTGATTGCTCCCTTTCATGAGAACAACCTTTCAATTGAGCCCTAAAAGTGACAGAGTAGAGCAATGTGCTAGATAAAGATCATAGGAGCACAGATTCAGAGATGGAAGAAAACTCTAAGGTTACCTGGTCAAGCCTTGTCATTTCACAAATGGAGAAAATAATGCTCAAAGACAGAGAGTGACAAAATTACCTCATCTAAAATCATACAGGTGGTAAATGACAAACTCAGTTTTTTAATTCAGATCCTTCAACTGTAAATCCAATCATCTTTCCATTTCATAACAAATACTAGTTTTAGTTCAACAACTAAAAACTTCTAAAATATCATGAACTAAAAATATTTTTCTAACTAGAAAAGGGAAAGGGAGCTCTGTGATCAATTTGAGGAGTTAACACAGTACTGCTTCTTTGAAGAATCTGGAGTTGCACCGGGCTGCTGAAATGTGAGAACAGAACACAATCCTTGACTGGATTTCAGGAGTTGGGGTTACTTCCAAGATGATTGTCTTGTACTCTGAGAAGAAGGTGCTCTTGTAAATGGAAAGACCTTTATGTATTGAAGCATAAAAATGAGCTAACAGTTCTTTGCTCTTTGTTCTCAGACCCAAACACATCAATATAATTCTTTGTCCTGGTATTAGGGAGAAATATGTGTATTCCACACACTTCTTCCAAGAATTGGCAATGGTTAATTTGAGGTTCATGTATCCTATATTGAAAGACTGAAAAAGTATTTATTCTGCTCAAACACAATTAATGCTATTGGAATAAATAGGGAAACAGTTGAATGGCAGGGGTAGATATAAGCTTTCTCATTTGACCCAAAAGGAGAATTTGTGGATCATGTTCCTAAACTCCAACCTATTATGTAGAAGATGATATTTTTTACTGATGGACATCTTAATCCCAGAATCAAACTTCCCTGGAGAAGATATCTCTTAGGCAGCATCAGCCTTGGAAGTTCAATGAAATATAATCTCAAATTTGAGAGTTCATAGATTGGATTTCTTAGAAATAAGATTTTTTGAGTAATAAAAGGTCACCAGTACTCTATAGCTAGAGCAGCAGCAATTTTTAAAACCAGACTTGGGAAATACAAAGGCAAGACCTCACCTACTTTGTTGTTATTATGAGTGCTTCTTAGAGTTCAGACCAATAGACAAGAGTGCCTTTACAATAACCTTATATTCATCTTTCATGTGATGAACAAACTACTAGGGGCATGGTAAATCTTAGAAGGATCTTGTGTGAGAAACAAGGATCCACCAGGATCTTAAAATTATACTTACAGATCTTTAAAGGAGCTCATTGGTCATTTAATCTAACTCCTTTATTACACATAAGGGAACTGTGAAACAAAAAAGTTAAAGTCATACAGGAAGTAAGGAATAGAAGCAGTATTTGAACCAGAA